>NC_054063.1:24592701-25212879 GCF_017639655.2 Falco naumanni | reverse complement strand
CTAAGACTAGCATTCACAGTGATGCCACAGCACCCCTTCTCCATGACCAGTAATGCCTGTAGGTGTCACGCAAAATGTGAATGCAGTGCATGGCTGTATATGACTGGGAAATCCAGAGCTCATTACAAAAGCAGAGGTCACACTAAGACCAATTATATTCCTTGAGTCTGGGACAAAAGTGTGCTTATTCCTCACCAAATACTTTTTCCCTGTGTCCGAGCTCACTGTTCTACCAAGAGGAATGCTGCTTGTGTTAAATTGCTGCGTGTCATTGTACAAAGATAGTTCTTCACTCGTTCTTCTGCTGTGCAGGTTAATTTTTAAACACTGCGGACCAGATTTTCAGCTGAAATAAATTAGCATGCCTGTGTTTGAAGCCAGTGAGCCTACACGGATTTATACTCACTGAGGGCTTCAATCATTAGTTACAGTGATCAGGTTACTCCTGTTCAGGTCAGTATTTGCTGCCCTTGTTTATTTTCTGCACTGAGCACTTGCGTTTCCTGCTCAGTTTTACCCAGAGAGGTGCTGGATTTTCTCTGCCAGGCTGGCTTTGTGGCAGATGCAACGTGAGGCTTCAGGACAGACACACTTCAAAAAGAAACAAGGACAAAGTGATGTGGTTTTTTTTGCCTAAATCTTCATTTGGGTATAGCCATAGCAGCCAGCAGTAGGGTCAGCTGCAAGAACGTGCTGCAGGATGGTACCCTGCGTAAGGGTAACAGTGTGTAGCCCTCCATAAATAGAGTCTAAAGGATGATCTTCTCTTGCCTGTCACAGCTCCTCCAGCAGAGGAATAAGAAACAGTGTGTTTTGAACTCTCAGGGGTATTTTCTTTGACCTTTTGTCATGGAGCATCCTCTACGGCAGAGGAGGGCTTGTGCATCTGCTTCAAATCCCGGTTAGTTAATATCCGCCGCTTGCATCTTGCACAGTATGAACCAGCCTCTGTTCTTCAGGGCCAAAACACACCTGGTAGCAGCACATGCAACTCCACTGGGATGCCTTCAGTCACTACACTGAAGAATCTGCTCTCTTGTATGAGAGATAAGAGAAAGAGTAGTAAGAATGAGTTCTGTTGCTTCTGCTATCAACCGTCTGGCAGTGATAAGACGTGGGTCACGTGCTGGTATTCTGCTGATCCATAGCAATCTTCTCTTCCCATCAGAGCCACTCTCCTCCCTCTCACTCACCATGCTACAGCCTAAAGCATTCCCACAGTGGAGTACTTAAAAACTGAACCAGCTGCAAAAGATCTGAAGAAAGGCACATGTTGCTTTAGAAATTACTCTGCCGTATCAATTACCATTAGATGTGGAAGATCCATTAGCATTGGCCAGTTAGTTGATACAGACACATTAGCTTCTTGACCTTCATAATAGCGAGTAATGAAAATTGCTTAATTATTTAATCATGAAGACCACGCAACAAATTGCAATTTACTGAGTTTTCATTGGTAAAGACAGAGACCTGGCTGGGCTGCCAGCATCTTTGCTGCTGTTGGTCCCAAGTCACGGCTCAGCAACCAGCCCCGTCAGAGAGTTACGCAGAGCAGACTGGCCCCACAAATCCTGCAGACCTCAGTCATCTTGGTTCCAGGCAACTCATGCTAAAACATAACATTTTTTGCTGTTTCAGCAGGTAGGAAAGCAAAGTTAAAACGCCGCAGAACCTGCGCCTGGTTGCACTGCTGCACACCAGGTATTCTGTGCTTGTAGCATCTCATCTGTTCATGTATGAAATTCAGTTTCCTAGGCAATTGTTAGTTTGCTTTTATGCCAAGCAGAATAATGGTAGTTTTGAATTGGACCATGAGTCTGACAGGTTCATTTTCATCCCATACTTATGCATGGGGTCAGACATGGTTATTGGCCAGAATTGCAGGCAGAAATTCTTCTCTCCCACTGCATTACGGTCCCCTTATTGAGCCTGATTTATATTCTCCTGTTCTCTGTCTGCTTGATGTTACATTTGCATCCAGGTAAAGGAGAAAAACCCTGGTAAACAGTTCCAAAAAAAACTGTAAGGGAGAGAGGGAGAGAAGACTATCAAAGCTACCGAAACTGTAAGGGAGAGAGGGAGAGAAGACTATCAAAGCTACCGAAACTGTAAGGGAGAGAGGGAGAGAAGACTATCAAAGCTACCGATGGGCATAGGGAAAGCTCTGGAGAATTGTATCCACTTGGACGTAGTTGGCCAATGTATCCACATGGAAGTAGTTGGCCTGAAGGGCCTCTCTGTGCTGGAGAACAGCCCTTGGGCAGAGGGAGACGTGTGAAAGCCAAAGGACCTGTGAAACGCTGGAAGCTTTCAGCAGTGGAACATTTGGTGAAGCGCCTTGGCCAAACGCTCGCAGGGTCCGTGCAGAGAAAGCAAACTCCTCCTGGGAAGAGGCAGGCAAGCTGTATGAGGAATGGGTTCCTCTGCAGGCGGCCGAGCGCGAGCTGGGCGTGCATGAGGGGCTGTTCTCGTTTGGCTTCAAACATTTTGTAGTTTCCTTTCCTTCTCTAATGCAGGCTGCCTCATCAGTGACATCAATAACTTCAATGACAGCTTTAATCTCTGTGACGTACTAGTTTAACTCTGTTTTATCGTCAAAATAAATACATTATAAATCACTTTGCACAGGTTTCCATTGAAGCAGAGGAAGGTTTAACTTGGCAGGAGAGACATCCAACTGTTAGGATAAAGGGAGTGGTTTTACTATTCGGTTTTGGATTTGGATTTTAAAGAACAAGAAACTTAACCTCTTGCGTAGTGGTAGTGATAGGAGTGAAATGCTGTTTGTAGCGGCAGAAAGAATGGCATTCATTGCAGTGAATCTCAAACATGTAAAAATTAGGCATCTAGTCTAAGTATAGTCCTGGGTTCTCTCTGTACAATATGTGGGAAAAGAAGACCACTTCTTCCAGGCAATTCGATGCATACTTCAGTGTTCAAGACAGGAGGATGGATTTCTGTCTGGGAAGACTTGCTGGTATTCTGTCTATCTGACTATCTTAGACCAGATACAAAGTTTTTAGAAAGTTATGTATGAGATGAAACCAACCCCAACTGAGGGAAGAAAGAAATCCACAATTACAATTCTAAAGTTTCCATCCTTTCTTTCTTGGCCAGTAGAGATCTTTTCCTAAACATTGTGTGCAAATACCACCGTCATGGGAGACTTGGCTCCGGCGACGCTCGTTTTGTTCCAGTAGCAACTAAAGACTTGCAGGCTGCTGTTAAGCCCAGTGTTGTAGTTGATGGAAATACTCCTTTTGTTCAGACATGATAGCTGCCCTTGCCGTGTCAAAGCAGCCTGTCTGCAAGGCGCAGAAAAGATGTTTTTCTCTGAAGACATCTGAAGCATTTTAGAGGCTCTTCTGTTGTCCTTTCTTTCTGCAAAGTAGCTTGGAATCATTGGCAAAAAGGGATCATTGTGATAAAAAGGGACAGAAGTTAATATCACCTTAACCTAGTTGGGTCTCTAAATCTGTGTTAATTTTTCACTGTCCATTTGACTTTTGCATCTATTTATTGAAACCACATGTGATTCTTTAAGCAGCATGCGGTAATTTGTTTGGAAATACAGAGCTAGAGATGTGTCTCTACTGCCTTCTAAAAGAACTGTGAAATAAGAGTTAAGAACTTTTATACAAATGAGTCTTAAACATATTGCAGATTCAGTTAAAAATAAATAAGTAAGTCCTTAGCAAGGATTTCAATAAGCAGTAAGAGTAGCTGAATTAAAATATTTCCACTAAAATTAATGAGCCAATCCTGGAATGCTTAGACTGACTCTTAAGTGCACTCTTTTAAAGAATTTGAATATGTTTGCCTGTCTGAATTTCTATGGAGCATTTTGAATGCATGACAGATTATAGTCTTCAATTATTTTAATTTGGTTTTCTTAATGGGCAAAATAGCTAAGAGCTTAATAATAAAAGACACTTACTGCTTATCATTTACATTACTTTATGTGTTCATTAATAATTATAATGGGTTATATAAAACAAAAAGATCAAGTCTAAGTCTCCCCAGGTCATGTTAGTGCAAATGTTTCATAGCATTCCATGGGAGATTTGGGAAATGAAGTAATTTTTGAAGGGCATTCTTAACTCCATATGTTATAGGCCAAGTTGGAGAACTTCAAAGGAAATTGGTTTTCTAGTTTGCTCCTTGGATAGAAAATGCAACAGAGTGTAAATGGCCTGCTTTGCTTTCTCTAGGTACACTCGCAGGTACTTACATGTACCATCCCACTGTGGTGGGCAGAACGCATACCGTGTATGGCTCAGTGAATCCTCTTAAGTGTAGTTTGTTTGGTACATGCTGTTGTTACAGATCCGTCTTCTCTTCTGTAGGCTCAGGTGTCCTTTTTTGTTCAGCCTTTCCTTACACACCTGGGTTCCTAGGCTTCCAGGCATTTACTTTATCCACACCTAAACAATCTCTATTAGGGCCACTTTTTTCTGGCAGTGTCATGCTCCAAAAACTATGTAATTTATGGACTCAACGGTGTTCTCCAATCTGCTAACGGTACAGCTTTCCATAGCCCGTATTGCCTCTGCTCCTGAGGAGAGTTACAGCGATCTGCGGTGGTTCTTGTCACCTGCTAGGATGAGAGGGCTTGTAAATTCAAAACCCCACAGCAAGAAATGGAAGTGCTAAGAGCACGAGGAGGATATGGAGCAACAGGAGCAAAACAGAGTGATAAAATCTGGTACCTCAGAGGAGCTCATCAACTGAAATATTGCTTACCAGTAAAACTTGCAGAAACAGTTTAGCTACCCAGTAAATCCTGATGGAGATGCACGAACCCTGAGATTTTATCTGTAAAAGCAGGATGCTGTCCTGTGTCACAAGCACAGGCTGCTTTTCAAGCCCATCTAAATGTGACATTGCTATAAAGTAGAAAGGCAGCTCTGAAGGGCTTAGCCTTGCATTATCTCAAGAGTTGCAATGTTCATTTTCACACATATGAGTTATTATATCAGAACCTGCACTAGAAAATAGCCCTCTGTGAAATCACACCGATTTTTCCTATTCCTGGGATTACTCCATAGAAACAAGAGCTGAGTCAGATTCCTGGCGTTCTGGTTCTGAGTTGCAAACATTGACTGCAGCCCTTGTGCTCCGTTTTGGATGGTGCATCAATGCTTCAAGCTAAATACCCTCTGCATCCCCCAGCTTCGCTGCTGGGCTTCAAGGCCACTGTGTCCTTGCTTGCCACAGCCAAGCAGAGGTCTGGCAGTGCACATTTGGTGCCCGGCTCTGCTGCAGGTTCCCTCTGTGGCTTTGGTGGCTGGTCCCACAGTTCCCAGATGGCCCATTTGTATCTGTCAGTGTAGGTGAGGATACTCAGCATCCCAGGGTTCCTGCATGGAAAATCTCACCTGTGTTCATGAGATAGGATAGGATCAGGGTTCACATCTTCCACTGTAAATTGCCTTTCGATCTGGGACATTTTCCCTCACCAGTGTAACAGTCCGCACTAAGCTCTATCCCAGAGGGCTTTTTTAGAACATAAAAGCTGCTTTACAAGCAAATTCCTCTTAGGACAGTCATCAGCCATCATCATTCATCCTGCTCATGTCATCATACACAGTGTTGTACTGTGCCTGGCGCTGGAGAGGCTCAAAGCTCCAAGGGTTCTCCGAGTAAAAAATGTACAGCTGTAGCTGAGGAAAACTATCCTTCTGCCATCTGTTCTGTAACCCAGAACCCTGCACACCTCTTGACTGCATTATAAAAGGAAAGATCAATGAAAAAATAATTCAGCTGTATGTTCTCCAGTCAGAAGATTATCATACGGCTATGTTACCATCTTCTCACTTCCCAGGCATAAATGAAGGAAAAAGGAACTCTTCAGCCAGTAAATTTGCCCAACCAGTAATTTTTTTTCTCCTGATCTAGTGAGCTCCTTGGGAATAGAGGAGGGTTTTTATTCTTATTATTATTATGGTAAACTGCTCCAGGAATGGTTTCAACAAAAGAAGTAAACCTTACATTGTATTCAGATAATGTTCTTAACTTCTCAACAAGATTTACTAAATTGCACCCTGGGAATTATGCAAATGAAACCTTTGGTCAAAATGTTACAGGATTACTGAAATTTTATTATTTTTTTTTTAAATCTCATTAATAGTGCTAAAATTACATGTTCCAATATAAAAAGCATGTGCCTTTGTGCGATGAATATCTCCCTGGTAGTAATATATAGTATGCTTCATTGTTAATAGTCTTTGCAACTTTCTGTGACAAGTGCTACTTCTTATGTGATTTTTTTTTTTTTCCTGAACACTTCACATCCTTGTATTCTTACTGGAAATGGAATTAAGTACAGGTAACTGGCAAGCTATTGTAGGATGATGGCAATTAACAACAAATAATGAGTCATTGCTGAATATTTGCAACGTGTTTCCCCCTATCTTTGTTTTGCTCAATGCAGTATAATTAGCTTATGGATTTTTCTTAGTATAATTGGGTAAGTCGTTTGGATCTTATGATATATTTCATCTCCTAGATCTGCAATGATTTACATACAGACAGCTTAGACCCTATTAATGCTAATGAAAGTGCTGCAAGGACATCCTATAGCGTACACTTTATTAAACTGTACATAGCTTTCTTAGAGAGCTTCTGTTTATCTGCATTTCCTGAAAATAAAATATAGTGCCTTTAGCACTGAATATTTAAATCCAGGCTCTTTTTCCCTGTTTCTGTCTCTCTCTATGCATTTCTAATGCTTCTATCACAATGGCATCTGGGTACTATATGCAACAGGAAATAGAGCAGAAAAATGCCCACGAAGAACTAACAGACTCTCCCCTTCCATGATTCAGGGTAAAATTGCTTCCATTTTAGTTCCTTGGAACAAGACTAATTTGCTGTTTGGTGCTTGTGCTAAAGTTACAGCCATAGTTGAGCCGTGCTGGGGCTGGGGAGACCCTCCCAGCTCCCATGTTTCAGCGAGCAGAAAGGCAAGAAAAGTGCAGATACCTTGGGTTTGGTGGGTTGTTTGTTTTTTTTTCTTGGGCCTTTGTTAAGGAAAAACTTTGTAAAGGATGCAGGGCTGGTTTCATCCTGATGCATTACAGATCCTTTGGATTTGTGCAGACCCACAC
Organism: Falco naumanni; assembly: GCF_017639655.2. Lineage (NCBI taxonomy): Eukaryota > Metazoa > Chordata > Aves > Falconiformes > Falconidae > Falco > Falco naumanni. The sequence goes on along the minus strand of NC_054063.1, from coordinate 25,205,770 downwards.
TGATGGAGACAGACACGCAACTGTGTCCCCCTGTTACTCTCTTTAATTTCTAAGATGGGAACCCCACACTGGCTCAAAGCTGAAGGTCCAGTGGTGGCTTCCCACATTCTCACTAACCTTAAGCCTAGCTACAAATGTGTATGCAGTGGGTTAGAGCTTGAGCTCCCTGACTTGAGCTATGCATTTGCACAGACATTCCCATAAATTCAGTTTTCAGCCCTTTCCGCCTGGCAGGGTGAAAGCTGACTTTCTGAAAATGAGGACTGCAAACTTCAGTTATTGAACTGGTGAGTCAGTTGCCGTCATTAAAACCACAGTTGTGCAAGCAAAGCTTGATTTCAGTATACTCTCTTTCACCCACAGATTTGCTAACAAAAATTGGATTCATGCCTGTCTGCTCGGGTCCCTATTACAAATACCCACTGTGCCACAAAAACCTCTACAAACTGTTGTGTGCAGCGTGAGGGCACTTTCACAATGTCCCCTCTTTTAAGTGATTATACTAGTGTAAGTCCAATCAATTTTCCTTGGTACTAATAGCCTAACAAGCAGTCAATCCTGTAGAGAAAAGACAGATGAAACTGTCTGTATTCCCTGACCTTCAGCTCCAGAAGTGTAGGTGCAGCACGAATCAATCCTGGCAGTGTCTAGTAATAACTGACATTATTAGCCGTTAGCAGAGGCAGGCTGTTTGGGGGAGGCAGTACAAAGAAAACAGTGGACAAACTTGGTAATGATTGGGACAAAGGCATCAAAGGAGATTCTCAGAGCCAGGGGATCTGATGTTATTCTGCACCAACACGTTCAGCATCTTGTCAGCCTCCCGCGTCAGGAGAAGAAGAAATAGCAGTAGGTCACATACAGGAGGAGTGCGAGAGCAGCCCACAGCCCTGTCCCAGTTCCTTTGCCTGACAAACAAAGCCTCCCCTTCCCTTGGCAAACGACCTTCGCTCCCCAAATTGGGGCTGTCTGGGAGGGCACGGGGGGCTCCTGCAACCCACTGAGCCAACTCAGGCTCCTCCGAGCAGGCAGCTGCCGTAGCAGAGACGCTAACGTGCACTTAGCTACGAGATTTCTATTATCTTCCCACTACTTTGTTGTATTCATAGACCTGTTAGGGAAAAATTTATGCACGTCACTTTTATACTGCCAAGACAGTTTGTGATGGTGCGGGGGGTGGTAATTTATTTGTACCTTGCACATTCTTTCAGGAATAGTCATGCTGTTTCAAGAACTTCTTCCAGCATTTGATCACAAAATTAAATTTGAGTTTAAAGAGATAGTCAGGGTTGCTAGGACAACATATTAACCTCCCTTTTTTATTGTCTTGGCTCTGTATCCAAGGTCCATGTAACTCGTGCTGTGTTTGGTTCATGGTGATGTTCCCGAGGTATGGGAGGGAGGGGGTTTCAGGAGCAATGTAACAAACAGCTTTTCCTCAACAAACAGTCTCATGAAATGGTAATATCCCACTGGGCATTCCCAGCCTTGCCTTGTCAAGGCACCTGGGTTGGAGAAAGAGGGAGCACACAGCCCTGTTGTTTGAATTCCATGGGAGTATTTGTGCACAGAGTCACAGGGACTGAGAACACGACGTGGGAGCTTGCAGACAGCGTTTTCAGAAGTGATTAATGGCTGGGAGACTCTGGCTATGGCTGAACAATTTGGATGCTTTCAGGAGCCTAGGGTTTCGATAACATGAAAACAGCATTTTTTTTATGCATATAGGCTCTTCCACATCTAAGGCAAAAAGTCAGAATTTCAATGATTCCTAGAGAATCGTCATGAATAAAAGAGGAGAAAAATAGCTGAAAATATGTGGAATACACTTATCCTGGCTTTTCACCAAATCTTTGGCATACAGCTCCCTTGTCAAAATTGACAGCGGTATTACATTTATGCAGCTTTCAGGCTCAGATCTTTAAAGTTGTTTAAACATCCATATGGCTTTTGTTCAAAACTTATCGATTGCTGTCTTTGTTATTTTACTCAGATTCGTTCCGATAAGGACAAAGAGATCCATATCAGATACAGTATCACTGGAGTGGGAGCTGACCAGCCGCCGATGGAAGTCTTCAGCATTGACCCCGTGTCTGGCAGGATGTATGTGACACGCCCTATGGACAGAGAAGAAAGAGCATCCTACCATGTAAGCGTAACACATCTGGAGTTTTATCTAGGTTCACAAGCTCAAAGCAAAACTGTACCAGAATTGCTGGGGTTAGGAAGGAACATGCAGCTTTGGGAAGCCCGGGGCTTTTGTTCAAAATCAGAGCCCAGTTGGCGGTTTGGGACTGTTTCCCTGTGTCAGCAGAGAGCTGCAGAGCTGGCTGCTGGTCTGAGCTGACGAGGCGAGGCTCAGTCTCGCTCTGCCGGAGCAGCCGGAGGTGTATATGGAGATGCTGGCTCTGCTTCTGCTTTCCTTCAGTGTAACCTGCCCTCGCTACATCAGCCAAGCCGATGCAAAGCGACCCTGAACCGCTGCCCTTTTAGGAGACAAAGTCGGCATCATTTGCTTAAAGCGGTGTAACTTCACGCTGCTTATTAAACACATGCAAACTGATGGGTGGACCAAACCCCCCAAAACCATGAGAAGCCAATCACTACATTAGCATGGCTTGGGAAATTACTAATTTAAGTATCATTACTACAGCTAAACATGCAATAATTGGTATAGTCATTTTTCATTTTAAATCACTAGGAGATGTTCAGGCAATATGATGGGGGTGTGTCAGATAGGTTTTTAAATATGCAGATAGGCTAATATTAAATATGAGGAAATTAATTAAGATTAATTGCACTCTAAAGTGGTGCCTCGTGCTATCCTGGTTCATAAAAAGCTCTACCTGCAGCACGCTTAGAGTGTAATTGGCCGTTATGTTTTGATATAAATCCTAGCCCCTGTACTGCACAGCGTAATTGCAGAGCAGATACAGTCCCACAAATTGCTAAAAAAATGTGTTGCACCTTGCATGATAGCCCTGCAAAATTTCAAACACTTTCTGCGTCTACGCTTTAGCTGTCTCCTGGAGTGGTTGTGAAAGGTTGTTTCATGGATTGCTTTGTATCAGTGTTAGCCGCATCTATTGGCATTGTAATAGCCCTTCCCAGGGATGCTCTAATGTCAGTGAAATGGTATGGGTCACTTCCACTGACACCATATTCCTAACTGCGCCATCGGAGATGCACATTCTGTCAGCTTTATCAGGTATCCAGTTAACCATGTTGACACAGCTTCTGGACTGGGGTGGAAGGATAAAGAAAATAGATTACCTCTTTAGTTGGGTGGAAAAAGATATTTCCCCTGGGTAAAAGGAGATCCGAAGGAAAATTATTTTATCCTCTGTGAACAAGAACAATTATTTTGTTTGCTGTGCCTAGGAAAATTTGAAGAGAGATTGTTTTGAAAAAAGAATATTTGAGATACTGTGTGTGTCATCTCAGCGTTGCTGATATTGTTTCAGCAGTGCCGGGTTATTATAACCGTGCAGTCAATACACAAGGTAACACTTTTGATGGAGCCACAGTGATGTCTACTATCACTCAGTCAAAAACATAAGGTAAAAAATACTTTGTCCTCCATAATAACAGATCATGTGCCTCCTAATAAGGAATTTAACCTACTGCTTAGAGTGAATTCAGTAAACTGAATTCCTGCCTTGGCAGAGGTGACTGGGTAAGTCTGCCTCGTACACCCTGCAGGATTTCCAGCCTTCTCTGTTCCTTACGGAAACCTTGAACTGCTGACATCCATCTGTAAATAAGCATATTCACCCTCTGAAGGTTACAGGAAGATGTAGTTTATAGGGAGTGAATAGCTGAGAAGTATGTTATGAGACCCTATCGACAGGAATAGTGACTGACAGAAAATCTTTGTTAGCAGAACAGTAGAAGGCGATGGAGAACATTTTCAGTCATGGCTGTAAACAACCTTTAGATCTTTCAGCCTCAGTAGCAATGGATTGATGATATATTGAACCATCAACTGTTCATTTAATAACCCTTTACAAAGCATTTATAAATACACCATGCAGAACACAATGACCCAAACACCAGCACAGAAACTTACAGTAGGAAGGGACAATTCTAAACACTGGAAAAAACCAAGCCAGCTTCCAGAAAGAAGATACAGTCCAAAGGCTTGGCTGTGGAGAGTTTTGGAGAAGTCAGTGAATTTATATCACTTCCTATAGCTGAGTCTCTAATTGAAAGGAAAGGCAGGCTTGGAGCGGGCTTAAACCAAGTACTGGAAGAGCAGTGACTGAGGCGCAGCTCAGATCCAAACTGTAGAGCTTGGCCATCTTCAAATGGGTTTGACATCTGCTGTAGAGTTTTCTTCAGCCTGGATTAGTAGCTTAACTCTTCAGCTGGGGTGAAGGATGGCAGTGGAGCTGCAAGGCACTGTCCCTCATCCCTTTTACCCAGTAGGACATGGGCTTCTTGTCCGGTACGGGCTTGCTGCACTGGCTGGAGATGGGTGCCTTTATATAGCTTCAGTTTTTCTGCAGTCCTAAACAAAATGAAGTCTTTTCAGCATCTCTGTCACTGTCGAGTGTTGTCGTTGCTGGTTTCATTCCCAGGTAATCTAAAAACTAATTATAAAAAAAGAAGAAGAATGTGCAAGTGTTTGTGAGGCTACATATGACGAGTTCTGTTTCATTAACTCCCACATTTTCAACACATATTTTCTTATGCATAATTATCTGTATTGCTTCAGGACTACCATTTTTAAAATACTAGTGTTTTAACTCTCCCCGTATTTAGTGAGCCATTTGTCTGATGAAACCTACCTTTTTCCCTAAGGTGAAACAGACTTTTTTCTAATTAGACCGGGAGTTTTGTAGCAGAACTTCCCCTGTTTTCAACATCATACTTGAACTTTCAGGGACAATCATTCTGAGCTTGATGTATGGAGAGATGTATACGCCTCTGGGATTCACAGCGGCTGCCCAGGTGCAGTGCGCACTGGCATTCCTGCATTAACCTCCCAGCACAATTGGCAGTGGTAGTGATGGCAAGTCCAGCTGCATTTTGGCCTCATCTGTTTTCTTGTCTGCGCTGCAAACCAGAGTACAAACTCTCCAGAGATCCCAGACGCAGAGTCAGCTGCAAATATGAGCAGAAAAAAATGGCAAGGGCTTTGCAGCCACTTGGGCAACATGACATTGTGGTGCAGGACTGCACGTTGCACTGAGTGATGCTGTGGGAGCCACTCCAAGCATCTTTAGTGCCCGTGTCTGAGGATGCAGCCTGGGGGCACACTCCCAGAGCAGGCACGAGCTCATTGTCCCCGTTCCTGCTGCCATCTCGCTGTGGCAGGTGTGTGTTGTTGCATCTCCCCTTGCAGTCAGCCCTTAATGTTTATTGCATGCCAAGTAAGTTTCAGCAGGTAGTAATATTTAATATGCATGAGTTCTCTTGGCCTTATTTAACTGCGTTCCCACAGTCCTTTTTGTACTGCTGACAGAATTAGTGACTCTGAATGTCTTTTCTGATCCAGACACCCGTTTCATATCAAGCTGCAGTTAGGCCTGGCAAGTGCAAGGGATAGTAAATTGGCAGGTTAGTTTTCCAAGATGTTTTTCAAGCTCGGTTTTCAAAAGACATCAACATAAACATGTCAGTAAGTAGTCATTGATTATGATACTCAAGTAATGTGCATTATGGGGAAACTTTGAAGCAAGTCCTAATCCAGTCCCAGGCACATGTGTACGCCTTTAGCTTCAGACTGATGAAATACCGTCACAGAAATGGCTGGAGCAGAACAGGTGGGTTATAGTCTGAGAAGGAGTTGTTTGAAATGCAAGCAGGCAAGAAAGTTTACTAGAAATTAAGGGATAGAAGAGATACTAATCCCAGTATTTTTAACCCAGTTCTAGTGAGGAATGCCAGCCATTTGTGTCACAATACTTTTAATTTGGACCTTTAATCACAATTAAGAGCACACAAATTAGGCATGACATTGTACGCTTATTGCTTAAAGGCTCTGTCACTGATCGATAATGTATATTTGTATTAGTAGTATTAGCGCATAAGTAATATTCATATTTAACACAATTCACTGTGTTGACTTTGACTAACTACCTTCAGATACCACCAGCCTCCGGTGTAATCAATAATCATGATACTGAATCATTTGTATGCCAACAGCTACATTTACACTAGAAACTGTCAGTAGAAAAACGTCAGAGACCTGTGGTAGCTGCTGCTGAATATGATAGCAATAATTGTCATACTTTTAAACAATATTTGTTGAAAAATACTTAGCCAGCTCCTTGGCTGGTGTACAGCAGAGTGATACACCAGCTGGAGATTAGCTGGCTACCTGTGTTAATCTTTCAGAATCCTTCGCAAGGTATTTTGTTTGATTTTATTTACTCTTTCTCTATTCCTTTCATGTTCTCTCTCTTAAGGACAATGTAAATATTTCAAACCAACTTTATAAATGTTCCTTAACTGTGTCTCCAGCTAGCAACCAGCTTCCATGTGAGTGGTAGTGCATGACCTGTGTCGGGCATGTGTCCCGTGGCCCAGGTTGTGCTCATCAGCCTTTTCACTGGTGGTTTTTCTAACTCCACATGATGTGTGTGCCTGACAGAGCATAGCCAACACCTTTTGTGCCTTGCCCAGTGCCACAAAGCACTCACACCCATCTGTTGTTCATCCCGTCCATCGCTCTACCACCAAAACACTAGCTTGGTCACAGCCTGAGCTGCTGAGCCCCACGTTAGACTCAAACTGTGCCTGGCACAAGTGAGCCCTGTCTCAACATCCGAAGAACAGCTCCAGAACAGGGTGTTGTCCAGCTTGAGGATCCCTCATTAATACAAAGAGTAGGGCACAAGAAACAAGGGAGATCTTCCTCGAAGATAAAACTAGTTTCCCAGTGGACAGATTGCCCCACTGGTGCCCCTTCTTCCTTTGCTGGCTCTGCTGGGAATGGTCTCCAATGAGTAAGAGCTCCCATGGAGCTGAGCTGAGATTCCAGCCTCTGGCTCAAGCCTCTCCTCCCTCTGCTGCAGCTGGCACTGACCACAGGGGAGCAACACGTTGTGGAGGGATACGGAGGCGTTGGCACAGGAGAATTGTTAAAAGAATGTGAATAGAGAAAATTCATGCAAGCAAGTAAGCACAAGAGGAAAAAAGAGGAGAAGTTTATTGAAGTCAGGCAAGAAAGGAACAGGAGCGAGAAGAGGGGTGTGCAGAAAGGGCGCAGTAACAGCTGCGTTAGAGGGCAGGAGAAGAGCAGCTGTGGACCTCCAGGCACCAGCACAATCCAGGACATGAGGGTGCAGTGTCTGGTGTGCTGGGCTTGGGGAGAGGGTGCCATCCTCCTGGCAGCCCAAAAGCCGTTAGCCAGGGCAGCAGTGCCCATGTGCCCGGGCACTGTCCTCCCGCCCATAACTCAGCCCAGGTGCCAGTGCTGGGCTCAGGACAGAGGTGACATTTGTGCCTGTCACCGCAGGATGGATGAGATTCCTGCAGTCTTGCTTATTGAATCTTTTTCCTTGAGTGCTGGCAATTAACACATTTGTGGGTGCATGTGCTTAGTGAGTGCAACGTGCAGATAGACGTGCATTGCTGAGAAATCCCTTACTTCTGGAGATTTCAAACAAAAGCTATCAAATGTAATTAAAAATTTGCAGGGGGAGAGTCAGATCTGAAAGGGAAGATAGCAGCTTTGCTCTCTGCTTTATCTCTGAATGGAACCGTTTCCGCTGCTGGAAATGCAGCAAGAGAGAGCCCAGTGCTGCCTCAGTTTGAAGATAATAACTTTAATTTTAGCTCCGAATTACTTTTTTTCAAAGGCAGTCTGACCTCTGACTGGTGAAGTTATTGAATTGCTACATCTGACGTGATGAAGGGTAGCTCAACAGGTGGGAGTCAAACCAGTTCGTATGCAGGCAAGAAATGGAGATATTAAGAGCATTACAAGTCATGAAATACAAATGGTACATCCTGTATTGAAAACGAAGCCAGACTCCTTCAGTCTTTACAGAAAAAGTGCTGCTTAACTTCCTTGGAAAAAAAAAAAAAATCCCTGTTCATTTCATGTGGCCGTTTGTTCTCTTTGCTTGATTAAATGTTAATCCAGCCCATCCTAATAGCATGCAGTTTCTTTTGTTAAGCTCTGGACTTCTGAACACCATACATGAAGGAGAAAGTTGCATCAATCATAGGCACAGCGAGAGCGATAGACAGAAACCAGCGTTAATGCAATTAGCACATCTACTTGTCATGCATCAGAGGAGCTAGAGACCTCCTTGGCACCGGAGCTCCGGCTCCCGGCAGCAGCCCGATGGTCCAGGGAGCTGCTGGGAGGGAGCAGAGGCCTCGAGCCCTCTGAAGGCACGAGCTGGCGTGTCCCCTGTCCCTCAGCCCTGCTCTTCCAGCCAGCCCTTGCACCCAGCTGCTGCTCTCCGAAGCCTTCGTTCGTCCTCCCGCCAGCCTTGCAGGGTGTCACGCAGCCGTCCCGAGCGCCGGCCCCGGGCTGGGTGACAGCGTGGAGGGTCAGCAATGCTCGCAGGTGCTGCAGTGAAGAGGGATGACAAATGAAATCGGCAGCGCTCGCGCCCAGGTGATGCCTCCCCCCTGCCCGGCCGGGGCCAGGCAGCCCTTGCCTTGCTCGGCTGGGTTTTCTCTAAGCCGACATCGGCAGCTCCAGTCAGCGCACACACCGCTCAGAGTAGCCATCTGTTCCCTTTAATGAGAAAGCTATCCATTTTTTTCACCTGATTACTGATTGTTCCAGACTATTGTTGATGGCTTTGTTTTATTAATTACTCATTTTGACATGCTGTATCTGTCCCTTTTGTTCAGAAAACAGATGCTCTTGTTTTTGAGCATTATTACTGATGGTTATTGCTAATAAGATAAAGCCACAGTTCCCGTTTAACTAAGGACTTAACACTGTGGTTCTGGTTATCGTAATGCTTCATCACTGGATATTTTAGTCAAGCCTGAGAAAAATATTTCATTCTTAGTGCCACAGGGGCTCCATCATTTGAAGGAAAGGGATTTTTTTTATGTCTTCTGGTGCATAGAGCGATGGGGTCGGTAGCTGTTGCTGTTCCTAGAGACCATGATTAAATAAAGGATAAACAACGCTAGTGTCGTTCTGAAATCTGTTCACTTACTAATCCCTGTTATAGTGGCTATGAAAGGCTGCAGGTTCCCATAAGAAACTTCTCAAGTAAAACTCATTTCCTCACTTTGTTTGGAACTAAGCAAAATTTGCTTTTCGGGTTGTCAGACAAGGTTCACCACGTCTTAAAAATTAAAATACAGTGGTCTGTTAGCAGTGAAGGAGATAGCATCACTACACCAGAGTTAAAGTGTTTTCACTGACAATTGCTATTTTAGAATATTATTTCAATATTGTGTTAAGGCTTGAAAAACTGTGAGGAGTCTAGATGGAAACCACATCTCTGCTTTTTGCTGGAATTAGATACCCTCTCAGTTCAATTTAAGACAGTATTTATAAGTTGAAGTCAATTCTTACAAAACACGGGCTCTCATTCTGCGACAAATCCAATTGCTGATATTATGCTTTCATTGTGCTTATTCCCAGCTCCGGGCTCACGCAGTGGATATGAACGGAAACAAGGTGGAGAATCCTATTGACCTTTACATCTATGTGATTGATATGAATGACAACAGACCAGAGTTTATAAACCAAGTCTATAACGGATCTGTTGATGAAGGCTCTAAACCAGGTACTGTGGAAAAAAAAGTCTTAAAAGTTTCATGGGCTTTCAAACATCGATCTGGCGTGGTGGCTTTGCCGCTTGAAATAGAGGAAACGCAGCAGAGGTTTGCTGTTGCTGGCTCTTTTCTGAAGACTGGTGGAGGTGAGGATAATCTATCTGGGATTTCTTTGGGTGCAGAGAAAGTGCAGGCTTGGGTTAGAGGGGACCTGCATCCTGATGGTCCCTTCCTGGATGTGGAATGTGCAAAAGCAGCGGTTTTGAAGAGTAATGTCTCCATTGCCGTTCTCATGCGCTCACTGCAGGTGCAGACTGTTACTCTAACTACAGAGCACTGCCAGCCGGCCCGGCAGTGGCCTTTCGCTGACCCTCTGCCTGAAATCCTGAGTATCTGCCTTGCATGATACTTAATCCACTCATTTGCAAACTCAATATCCGGCACCCAGTCAGCCTCCAGATAGGTCTGTGTCCCGAGCTGTGAAAAATGCACGTTCTTATTTGGGGCCCGATGCAAACCTATTGAAGTGAGGATATTTCCACTGATATTGCTGGCTCGTTTTCCATCCCCATGGATTTTTCTTACAGAGGGTGAAATAGGGAAAAACTTGAAAAAGAATTTCAGAAAAATTGTGGGTGAAAAATTAGTGAGGGTGTATGCTGTACACGGAATACAAGTGATGATTTTTACGTGAGCATGTTTTATATGCTTGGAAAAATACAGTTATAAGGGTCTTTATGTTTTCTTTTCAACTATATTGTTGATTTGTTATTTAAGTATAACCCTGCAGTTTCCAGTATTGTAGCATGATTGTTTTACCTTATTGCTGAGCATAACTGATATGAGTTTATTCCTTCTTTGAACATAAGTTATACTGTGAAGTCTGTCCCCAGTACAATTGGAAGTCTGCAATCAGAGGGAGATTTTTCCAAGACAATTTTATCCTCCGTTGTTTGCCAGCTGAGGGGTTAAATACCACATGACTTTGTTTTGTGTCAGCAAACATTTATCACGGCTTCTCCGCTGCCTGAGGTGTCATAGGAAGTCTCCAGTGGCCACTATTTTTTAACAAGGTGATTCGCAGTCATGATTGATTGTCTTTCAGCATTGTGAGGAATGGGCTGCTGTGGTGACATGTAGTGGGAACAAAACGTGACATTATTTTTGAGGAAAGAATAGATACAGCTCCCTTCCCGCTACGCTGTGGTGGTGATGTACTGGTTTCAGAGTGCTGATCCTGGTCCTGCTCAGCAGGGGGGATATCAGAAGTCCCTGAGCTGCTGGATCTAATGACATCTTCTCAGAGGATTTTCCTGTTTTCATTTGAAGGCCACCTTGGGGCATATCAAGGTTTGAAGACTGATACAACATTTCCATAGCAAATCAAATTTCTTACATCTTATTCTAGGACAGATCGATATTCAAAGTGTTCCCAAATGTTTTAACTAGCTCTGTTCATTTGTGTGAAAGAAGCAGTAAATTGCATCCTCCTCTTGTCTGAAATCCTGATAAGCCTTTGAGCTATTAAGTCAGAATAGGATAACTTTGCCTACAAAATACTTGTGCCTCTGCTTCTACCGGTGATTTCTGGTGTTCTGTATCCCAGGATGGTGTGCTTGCCTTTAAGGCAGGTAGGTAGAAAGCAATTTGGTTTTATTCAAAAGCAATTACATTTGTCTTTGATGTATTTGGGATTTTTTCCCTCTTCCCTGTTTAATCGGTGTTCTTTTAAAGCTTTATATTAGTATTGAATTTCAGTTCTTTGCTTTTGTAGAACCTCCAGGGAGTTTGGGTATTTGAGGCCCTCGTTCCATGTACTTGGCAATAAACGTGACGTTGTGTCTTTCAGAAAGGAATAGAGAGGTCATAGAGTTACTGTGGATGTCTGTACACTCCTCCTTTGCCTCAAAGTTACGTATCCCAGTTTTGTGTAGAGACAAGTCTAGACAACGTATTTAGCTAAGTACATCTTGCCGAAATTTGGAAACTTTTTTATAGTTTGAGATGCTTAAGCATATTATAATAACTAAGGAAGTACCACACCAGCGAGAGAAAAATAAAGTGAGAAAAAATAAGTGACCAGAATTCATGATTATTTGTGGCAGTGGTCGACAAATAAAAGACATTCATATCTTAGAGGTAACAGCAAAATGGGTTCAGTATTGATTCAACAGTATGTTATATACGTATATGCATTTATAAATACATATATGCATATATCCATATATATCCATGTATAAAGTACAGATTTGCTTCCAGCAAACTAAAAAATCTTATTATATGTTACAGGAGTTCAGCATTCATTTTCCACTGTTCATTGCTATTGAATTACGCCTGAGGACTCAAAATGCTTCCCTGGATATCCTGTACAATTGTTATTTCTCACATCTTCCATATGCCCATTTATAATGGCTGGGATTAAAAATGCAGTATTACTCGATTACCACAGTATCTGCAATGTTCTTAATAATTTTGCACACCTCTTATGAGAAAAGGAGCTGGAGTATTAGTGTGTCCCAAATAAGTGCTTACTCAGAGGGCAGCTAGTGTGAGCAGCCAACAACTGTTTGAAGTCAGTAGGAATTTTGCCCAGATTAAAAAAAAAAAAAAAAGAAGAAAAAGGGACATATGGAGCTCAAGCTCTACCCATGGAAATTTTGCAGAGCAAGACCATCAAAATATGCTGTTGAGCACAGACTGAGCAGGGTGCAGTGACCTTGAGCTGCAGGGAAAGCCCCTGGAAGGCTTTAGCAGGGTCCATGGGGCGGATCCCGTTGCAGGTGAACAGGAACGGGCTGTCGGAGCACACCCGGGGGCACGGGGCACAGCGAGGGCAGCCAGTGCAGGGGCACTGCTGGCAGGGCTGTGCCTCCGGAGGATGCTGCACCACGGATCGCAGCCGGGATGCGGTGAGCTGCCAGAGAGCACCGTGCCTCGTCGCTGACCCTTTGGGACAGCTGCAAATTGTGCCTGGCCACAGCAGGGGATGGGGGTGGTCAAGTAAGGTGTGACCTACTGGCCCAACAGCCAGTAAGCCAAAAGGAGCTGGAGTGAACCAAGAAAATGGGAATGCAGGAAGGGTGTGTGCTGCGACCGGCAGCATGGTGCAGTACTGCTGGGTGCTTAGCCTCCCACAGGAGAAGCAAGTTTGCTTTAGTCTAAAACACAAATAACCTTCCCAGGGCGTTGTTCGAGAGCTGGAAGAACTGTCCGTGATGTGAAGAGACTCCTCAGACAGCATGCTGGGGTTTAAGTGAGGGGGCTTCCCAGACTCGGAGTGCTCAGACTGCCCGGGTTTCCAAGGAGCGTGCTCGCTGTGCTGTGCAAGTCACCTTGAAGCAACCCTTGACAGGAATAGAAAAGAAATCGTCAAGTATTATTAATTATAATAAGTTGTTGTTGCTGGTTAAGATTAGAAGAACTTAATTGAAATAGTGTCTTACACTGTAGCGTAGTGTTCTTGAAATCAGGAGCTCGTTCTTGGTGGAGTAAAGTTCTTTGTAGTGTGAAGACGTGTCACAGCCTGGCCTCTATACATGCTCAAATGTCTGAAGCTCTTAAACTGAATTGCATTTCTTCTTTCTTTTCTTATACTCTCTGGAAAACATTTTTATGCATTACTAGCTTATCTAGCCTAAGGCCGTGCAGCTGGACAATTTAAATGTGTAAATGCAGGCCCTTCCAAAAATGCAGAGCAGGAATAGTGATGCAGGATTTTCTTTTCCACAGGACCATCTTTCTTCCTTACTCTCCCCTTCCGTGAGTTGTTTTGATTTAACACGCCACCGTTTGAAAGGGTATCTTAAAAGACCGTGTTTTACTCGTATTGAATAATGTTCTGCCTCTTTGAACTTTGCCTCTATATGAAGAACACAGCCAAGTTTTAAAAATGCAGCTGCAAGCTCGAGCTGAAATTCCCCCAGTCCCTCTGGCAGCCTTAATCAGCAAAGTTCTGCCGGAGCTGCAGAAGTTCCTTTCAAGCGCTGATAAAGCGGGACGGGTTGCACGGCTTCGCTGCCCGGCGAGGATTCTGCTGCCTTTTCCAAGCCCGTCTCCCTGCCATACCGTATGGGCTCCACTGCCATACGGCACGAAGGAGCTGGGCTTTGGGGTGGGTTTTTCCACTCTGTACCCCATCAATTCCTGCCCCTGCCTGTGTTCCCCTGGGCTTGCAGCTCCCCGGGGGTGTCCTTGGGGAGTGCCGTTTCAAAAGGAGCTCTGCAGCTCCTAAAAAAGGTCGCTCGATAAGGTAGAATGAAAACGCTTAAATGTAAAAGAAAAAGGGGAATTTAATCACGGAACAAAAATGTGATAGAGAAAGATTATTTTGGTCACTGCAGAAGCTTAGTTTTGATATATCCACCACAAAATGCACCTTATGGTGGGATGTGGATGTCTTACTTAACTGAAGCGTTCAGTTCTGAAAAGGTCAATGTGAAATGCTCCGCAGCGACTCGAGTGCTTTGCTGTGGGTTGTATCTATTTTGTCTTAACAGAAAGATTGTCAGAAATTAACACATCTCTCCAAAACAATTTGTTCCTGTCAGACTGGCCTTTTCCATTCCCATTCATCCTTTCCACTTCAATAACTCTCTGGATACATCTTGGTCCCTTACAAGTCAGTAGCCAGAGCCCAAGTGGCTCCTTTGAAACTAGAGTTTCCTCCAGCTCCTCCTTTCTCACGGTGCATAGGATAGCTTACTCCTGTCACCCTCCCTGGGGGGGGTGTGCAAGAGTGCTGAGCACAGACGGTCCTCCAAAATGAAGGAATATTGGTCTTTCTTACATTAGAAATGTTGTCATTTAAAATTTCCCCATCTCCTCCTGATTTCATGGAACTATGATACAATAATTGTTGATAGCGTGCCACGTGAAAAATGAAATAGCTGGAAGCCAAATCTATATGTGGCAAATTGAGTTAAAGAAATCTCATAAAAATAAGCAGTATATAAAAACCCAAGGATTTTAAAAGCCGATTATTCTACCAGTGTCCCAGTTTGTTTATTTTATTTCTATGCCAGCGGAGATTCCCTCAGAGATTAACACCATGGACTAATGCACAGATGGGGCCAGAAACTTGAAAGTCATCTGAATATTAAGAATTTAAATCTTTAGCCTCAGTGATTTGAACAGAAAGCCAATTATGAGGCTGAATTAGTTTTCAAATTAAACTGCAATTTAAGGCTTGTGAAATTAATCTTTTAAGGCATATCGTTGCATTTGTATATATATTCATGTGGAGAATTTGGATTCTGCAATTCTGCCTTGTTCCTCTTCTCCAGCCTGACAGTACAATTCATAAAGAGGTGCCAGGTGTCCTGCAGGTTGTTCTTGCCATGAAGGAGAAGAGCGGGGGTCGCTGGGTGGCAGGGGAGGAAACAAAAGCGGCAGCACCTGAGATCTGAAGAGGAGACCCTTCATTTTTGAAAACTAATAGGACACTGAGTGAAACCACCTTTCTTCCATTACAACCCATCGCAAAAACACCATAGTGCTGCTCAAAATTAAAACATTCAATGTTCTTTTACCAGCTTGGAGGTAAATTAATTTGGGAATTTAGGAAGGTCCTAATTCAACAGGGCACCTGGATGGGTTCATGGACCTGGGCTGACTCGGCTGCTGGTGGTGCCGTGGCAGGGGGCAGCCAGGGTGCGCATGGGGGGCACGCTCCCATCGGAGCACTGGGAACTGGAAATAATGCCAGTGCCCTGTGTTTCAGAGAGATCATGTAAAGGTAAAGTCTTCAAGAGCCAGAGGAGAATCTCAACAGATTCTTCCAGTTGTCCCAGAGCTCTTCACAGGCTGGGTGCATTACTTCTGGGTTTATCACGAGCCTACATATATGCATCCATACCGTGCCTTCCTCAGCTTGGGTAGGTGCTACTCTTATTCTTGCACTTAATATGCCATTAAAAATGGCTTTGTCCAGCCCGACTCTGTTCTCTCACACATTACATTCAGACTTGGGATACACAATATCCTTTTTTAAGTTCTTTTGCTCAGCCGAGCACAATTTTCAGACAAGAAATTGTTTTTCTGCAGACACATGTGGTAGTGCTTTCCATTTTGTTTCGAGGTGAGTGGTTATGAAATCTGTGCTCTTAATTTCCGTTTCAGAAGCATCCAGTCCCAAGAGCAAGGAAGTGAATTATAGGACTGTAGGTGAGAAAAAAATGCAAATCCCCAGACTGATGTTTTTTCCCTCCACAAAAAATGACCAAGTTGATATAAAGGAAAAAAAAAAGAGGGAATCATGTTCTGTGACCGCTTTAGAAGGGTGTTACAACACTGCAATAGCCCATACTCTGCCTCCTTTTAACCAGCATTTACAAATAAGATAGTTTTATATATATGATAGTATTTGTATTATATTGTTAGATTGCTTTATCATTTTACATTATATTATATTGTCAAAATTTAAGGATCGGATCCAAGCCTTGCAGAAGATGTAGTAAGTCTCAGTTTTTGTGCACCCAAATCTGCCTGATTTCGGTAGTTGCATGTGCCTTCAGTTAAGCACAAAACCTAGCCATGGTTTTAGGCACAGTTCAGCAGTGGTGTTCAGGAGATCTTGTCCTTAGTCACGCTTTCTCCAGTTTTTGAATTAGCCTCTGGGAGTCAAGAGGATCCATCTGCAGGGACTCAGCCCAGCCAAGGCTCATCGATTTCTGCAGTGAAAACTATTTGCTCCGAGGCTGAATGTGCTTTTGCCCACCTTGAAGTTCTGCTTCTGTTATTTCTCAGCGGTACGCAGGGTCTCAGTAGGCTGCAGGCTGCTGTACAGGAGTTATCTTCAGCTCTGGCCGTGCCCAAGTGTATGCTGCATTCAGTGCATCCGTTTGTTTTCTCTCCAGAGGTATTTATTTCATTTTAACCATAAGAAGGTGTTACTTCAGTTCCGCATGACAGCAGCATCTTCGGCTTGCTCAGTCATCTCTCCAGACCTGCTTGCTCTCTTTTATTCTCATTAGGTTGGCTCTTGCCTTGTTTGAGGCTGAGAATCTGATGTCTCCGCTAATTAGGAAGCGGCGTCCTTTAGGAATTAGGTTAGCTGCTTGAAAGGTCAAAATTTGCCAATGATTACAAAAATAATAGTGAAAGAGAATGACAGCAGCTATCAGTTGTGACTGAAGGAATATCAATTCAGAAGGAAAATGCTGTTTCTATTGCGTTTTCTATCTAGAGCACGTGGGACGTAGTTTAGCTTAAGTATATTTGCAATTTATTGCCTCTGCAGTAGAGTTTCAGGTGCTTCTGTCATCTTGATGTCTTGCACTCGTTCCTGTTTACCTATATAACTCCTCTCAGCACCTTTGGTGAGTCGGCTCCCCATTTTTCATTTGAAACCCTTAACAATGAGTATGTGAAAGTACTTCAAATCACTAGTGAATATGCTTTTATTTTTTAACTTGAAGATACAGGTTTATTCGCTGAGATGTTTTGGTCTTGAACACTACAGCAGTTCTCCAAGTGCTGTTCTCAAATTCATACTTACTGGCAAGGTAAATTAACCCATAAGGAGCTCTGTGCTGTGCCCTTTAGGCTGCTGCTGGTACCCCAGGTAGGGCAAGTAAAACTAACTTGGGACAGCTCAGTGGCATTGCAGCCTGTGTATCTGGACACAGCCCCATCCCGCCCCTCACCTCGCCTCCCCACAATGGGAATGGAAGAATCTTGTTCGCTTTATTGATCAATTAAAAAGACAGGTAGCACAGGCACACTTAAGCATGTTGATTGGTAAGAAAGATCATATTTTCCATAGGAAAGTTGCATGCAGGTATTCAGGTGTATAGGTGTACTCTGAGGACTTGTTCAGGATCCCCATGTACTCCTCGTTGTAACTTGGGTTTGACATCTTTGCCTTTCTAGCGTGCTCGGTTTCTATTCCTGAGACCTCGTTGCAATGAATAAAATTCCTTAAAGGGGGAAGTATTCCTGTTTGGGGTAGGGGCATGAGATTTCCATCCTCTGGGGGGAAGAGAGCTAGTATCAGGAAATTCTTCTGAATGGAAAATTCTGGCTTGGGGAAATGCTGTAAATTTTACACTGCTTTTTAGTATTTAATCTTCCCATCAACAATTACCGTCTTCTTTCTGTCCAGAATCAGATGCAGAGTATTCGCTAAGTGAGCTTTCCAGTTTGGGATGAAAAAAAATAAGGAGTAAGGGGAGGTTTGCATTAGTACAAAGCCATTATTAACTTGGGTTAATGAAGATCTAATGTAATATGGCCATCACCACATGTCTGCACATAATGATTCAATGCTTTTCTATGGGGGAATGATTAAATTAAGTATCTTGTAGGTCAAAATTAGACTGAGAAGGTTAACCAACCTTTAATGATTCTGCAACCATTTACCAGCCATTAAAAAATATAAACTGTAAGGTAAAGCTGAATAGAGAATCAGCATTATCAGTAAAAACCAGATGAAGTTTTAGCTTTTTCTGTTTATATCACATCAGTAGACAGAGAGGATTGTGTATTTTTATAGTGATATATGGTATAAAGGGCAAAGTGAAAGGTTTTTTTATCTTACTTTTTTATTTGAATTCCTGGTAAGTGCCCATTAGCTCTTTCTTTTAACATGCATTAAATCTAACTAATGGCTATCAAACCAGCTTAGAAAAATGGTAATTATAAAGCAATTGTAGCAAAGACTTTGGGAGCACAACTGCTCTAAGATGCTGTTTGTATGCCTTAAAACTGTGAAAGCTCGGTCTTTACAGAGAAATGAAGTTGCATAGATGGGAGAAAGAGATTGCAGACACCGTGATGTGAATTAGCAGTCCTTGGCATGCTTTGGGACCGTCTGAGCTGGAAAGAACTGAGCTGATTCTCAGATTCCAGAGTCACTGGGGGGGGACACATTTGTTTACGACTGTGTGCTCATCTGCTTATACATACACAGGGCAACTATCTTTCTTGTTTTCCTTATTTTTACTTAACATTGAGAGACTGAACGAGATAGAGCGACCCCAACAGTATCTTTTTGCAGCCTTTCACAAGCAGATGCAATTAATTTTAAAATTTATAAACGAAACTGAATATACAGGTAAAAATAATCTCCCTTTGCTTCCATCCTGCCAAAGTCTGTAAGACATTATTTTGCCTATCCTGTAGAAAGCTTAATTAATCTAATGGGAATATTTTCCATAAGGGGTCCTTTCAAGTATCTCTGTCGTGTGTCTTGTCCATTGTTAGATCAAAACAAAAATATCTCATTTGACAAAATAACATCTGGGAGATGCGGTCTCTGGGAAATCAAAGGGAATGCACTGTGAAGCAGCAGATTCTTGGGGTCTTGCCTTTTATTGATAGTTCTCCTTCATCATGCCATATATTAATTTTAACTCAGGTGATATATGAACTTGGCACATTAGTTAATGAAAGCTAATGCGCAGTAATCTTGTCATCACTAGCTGTGCATGATAATTCAATCTGCTTCTCGGAAGAGCTGTTCAACATGCAACAAATTTGATTTAGTACTGACATGATGTACTAGGTTAGGTGTTTTATTTAACATGCCATGTGCCTTATTTGATGAGAAGTGGTTTTCTTTCAACAGGTTATCTACCTGAGCTAGTAGCCAGGTGTGTAGTTTAATACACATACCAAACACCGTCTGGACTGGGTATTCATTATGCAATACACTGCACAGCCTGGGCCAAATTCCCAAGTTTTGGCACATCGCATTCACTTAATGTTGTCAGTGTGCTTGAGAGCAAGCCCTTCAGAGCAGAAAAATAAAGCTACTGCTTCTCTCGTGCCCTGAAAGCGTAACGTCCCTCTTGCCCCACTCATACACTTCTGGTGTAGTTCCATCACTGCTGGCAGTGTCTGACCCAGGAGTGGCAGAGTGCAGCCTTGGGGTCTTGAGTGTGACTTGGAGGAGTTTGCCCAGTGTTTCTGGTCTGTAATAACTGCTTCCAGTCTCTGTTTGGGGAGGATATAGGGATTTAAAGCTGGATTTCCACTAAAAGTGTACACACATTCTGCAGGCCAGATTGGGCAGCTTCTACTTTTCCCCTTAAACCCTAACTACACTAGCCTCAGTCCTCGAGCATGTGAGGATTGTGCAGTCTGCCGCTGTATATTTGCCTAATTTGTGTAGTCAGAGGGGCTGGATGTGGGGATCTATTTCCTTTATTTCAATATAAAGTATATGAGGCTATATCCCCACGCATAGGACATAGAAACATCACATTATTTACTTTTATAGCAGGTAAATCATCACCAACCATCTTAGTATAGTGGAAGACTTGATATAGCACCCAGAAGATGTTAGACACTGTAGCAGTATATATCCTCATCGCTCTATTGAATACTGTTGTGCACAGATATATGTTTATGTCATTCACTGCAGCACACAGGTATCCAGAGGATATGTCTTGCTTAAAGATAGTCTAAATGTACAGCAAACTGAGTGGAACCTGGACGGTGATGTAAGTTACACCAGCTGAACCCTGGGGAGCCATTCTCGGGAGTGGTGCCCTTCAGCACGGAGAATAGGAGGTGCCATCACGCTCTTATTCTTGGGTCAACTTTGCCAGGTGGAAAATGTGTGTGCACAGGAACAGGGGCGGCCAGATCAGCCGCCATCCAGAGTGCAGAAAGGAAGAAGTAATTTGCAGCCAGTTTACAGCAGATTGTGGTCAGACAAGTGGCCCCAGGGAGAGCCAGGGAAGGAAGCGGCTGCTGCAATTCCATCACGTGCTGCCGAGTGCTGCAGCCACACAGGGCCCTTTGCAGAGGACGTTTTATTAAGTTACAAGTTAGTAATTAATGCCAAGTTTCTCTCTTTATTTTCTCTGTGGTTGGGTTTCATAATCGAAATTAAAGATACGAGATAGGGAGCAGATTGCCTCTTGAAATACAGCTCCCTGGTGCTCAGTTCATGACTTTAGAGACATTTGTCCAGTCCCATCTCCCTTTATGGGGATGTAGGTCAGATGCTGTTGAAATAGCCCTTTTTTCTAGAGCAGATGTGCTCAGTCCAATGCTGCCCTGCAGGAAAGAAGCAGAAAGGTCAGGGAGAGCGAAGGAGACCCACTATGCACTCCATCCACAGTATAGCTGCTGTCAGCTCGCCCCACGCCCAGCACAGCTGCAGCCTGTTGGGTTCCCCTGCCAGGCTGGGGACCCCCGTCCTGCACACATCCTGATTTATTTGGGAAACTACAGTGCAGTCTGAGAGATCCCAGAAAGGAAGACCACAACTGTTTGGTGCCCTTCTCTGAACCTAGTAGCCCAAATAACTTTCCTTTCAGAGCTGTTTCTTGCACTAGAAGTGCATCACGAAATACCACCTGTTTTTTTTGGAATATGTCCTAAGACTGCACGTGTCCTAAAATAGATTCTGTTTTCCTCTTCCACTTCTGTTTTCATTAGCCCCAGGTTTTGACATTCTGTTCAGAGACATTTTCAGTATAGAATGTGTTAAGATAACATATATTCCAAATCAAACATCTCATTCAGCGTATTTCCTATTTAAATTTCTCCTGTACATTTCCCCTGTACTTATCTAAGGGTTGGCTTCTTCATTTGTATCAGTTGTCTCATGTAACTGGTTTTGCAAAAGAGCAAAAAAAGAATGCTTGAAGAGAAAGAAGATTCATTGCTTGCACGGCCTTGTTTCAATTCAGTGTTCCTTCCCTCTCCTGAAGTTTATTGATCAGAAAAATGTTAAAGTTGTTGAATAGTTTGTTTTCATTTCACAAATGTGAATCAGGATTATTGCAGAGAGATAGAAATGTATTCATCATTAGAATTTGCTTTACACATTCATTTATTTTTTAATCTATAATTCTTATTGAACTAAGAAAACTCACAGGAATATGCATCACCACAGAGAACAAAAAGAGCCTGATTGAGCCAGATGGAAGGAGATCAGCAAAGCACTTTCCACAGTACAAAAATACAAACTTACGAGGCCACTTCTTGCTAACACCAAGAAATGTTTTCCCAGAGCCGGGGAGGATACTGAGGGGATTGCATACGTGCCGCGAGGCTTAAAGCCACTTGGCTAGGGTACAGAATTTGGGCATGCTGCAGCCATTGGTAGCTTTCCCCCCTCCACGGGGTATGTTTTTGAAGTCTTTTGCAAACCGATGCAACCTCTCCAGCACTCTGCCCTCTCTGACCTGGTGGCTTGCTAGCTCTGTGACCAAGCTGGGGATCTGGGCACATCAGATGAGGCAGGAAGAAACGATGTAGCCGCCTGTCCTCAGGTTTGCCTGTGGCTCACATCTAACCAAATGGGCAGAACACACTCAACTGTTTTTGTAAAACAACACATGGCTCCATCTTGAATCAGCTTAGGTTCTTGTTGGAACCACTTTGCATCTCCTCCAGCACAGCAGGCTCATAAATTGGTTTTTCTGTTCAGGGTTTCCAAACGAGCAGCGTTCAAGCGGTACCTTCCATCTCTCCGTTGTTGCTGTTGGGTTTTGGGGGTCACTAAATGAGGTTGTGTCTGGTTTCACTGTCTCTCTTTGCCTCCTACTCTTCCTTCCAGGTCTCATATCACTAGATTAATCCAATGTTGCGGATTTCTTTTTGTAACCAGTATGTGTCTGCCCTTTTAGGCATTCTCTCCTACCAATATAACAAGCATAAAGCTGGGCCCTATGAGCTCTAGGGGGTCACAGGACCATGCAGCTGCAGGAGTCCATCCAATCAAGTAACATCTTTTACCCTCATAATGATAATTTCCCACTTTAGCAAAACACCCTGCTGCCAAACTCCAGTGATAATGAGCCTGTCACTGCATCAGTGCACTCCCAACTATCTAGAAAGTAGGGATTGCTTTTTGCAAGGCAAATGAAGACACTGATGATTAGCAAGAAACAAACCAACAATTCAATACATCACTGGCCACACATACCAAATCATTGATTCTCTGTCCCGCTGGGTAGCAGCTGTTCCATTTGCTCTGCAGGATTATGGGGTTTTATTCTCTCCAGAAGGGGCCAGAAAGGTGGACTTTTCTCCAAGAACTGGAGGCAGCAGGCAGTTGCTTCCTGTACTGGGTATGGGCATGTTGATGGGATCCTTCTGAAGCTGCTGAGAAGTCTGCTGGGCTTTCCACTATAAAACTCTACTTGTGAATGCATGTGAGTGCAGTGATTGGATTGAAAAAGATGTCCTTTGAGAATCTATGCAATTGCAGGACAAAAAATGCTGCCTTAAAACTTACAATCGCTGCAAGAATTAGAAGTTAATCATAGATACCCTCATATGGATTCTCACTATATACCAGTTATGTGTAATCAGTATCCTTACAGATCATCTAGTCTCAGCAGTGTTGCTATTTTCATAATCCTCGCCGTGCCTAGCTGGCTGGATTGAAATGGGATGTCTGCTCCGTAGCATTTCAGAGTAAAATGCATGACCCCGAGTCAATGGGACTGCAGTCTGCTGTGCAATGAGATAGTCCTGATATTTCATCTTCTCTTGTTCCAAGGTACCTACGTGATGACGGTGACAGCAAATGATGCAGATGATAGTACTACAGCGAACGGGATGGTGAGATACCGAATTGTGACTCAGACCCCACAGAGCCCATCGCAAAACATGTTTACTATTAACAGCGAGACGGGAGACATTGTCACTGTGGCTGCTGGACTTGACAGAGAGGTGAGTTTAAAAGCCATTGTACCAGGTTCCCCGTTGTTGAGGGTTGCTGACTTGCAAAGCCCAAACCCTGTCTTGAATACCAAGCCTCTGAAAGTTTGAGTTGCAACATGGAGATCCTGGTCTTTGCTTCTGCAGCAGCTGTGGGGCATCATGGCTTTGATGTGACATTTTTGTCTTAATCCATATCAGTCAATGAAACCCTGGGAGAGTCTTCAAACTCATGAAGCTGGTATTTTCCTTGCGTAAATTTGTATAACTACAAGATGTAGAAAATACTCCAGAAGGAGCAGGAGATGAATAAATCGGCATTTGTCCCCCTTCTGTCAGGGGAAAACTAAAGTGCCAGACATCTATAGCCTTTTCTAGTCTTGTCTTGCTTAGTTCATTGCATGTTTTCTTTGGAAGCAGTTACACAGCCTATACTCAACACGCTGTCTGTTCCATGATGGTATCCTTGTGTTGTTTCCAAACTGGGAAAGTGTCTTCCAGTGATGTTGGTTTTGTGCGAGGCTCTGCCTTTAATGCCTCTTCTTCCAGGCATTGTACAATGTATAGCTTTTCCAAATGCAGAAGAAATTTTGGTTTTACTGACAAGAACGTACTCTGGCAGTGTAAGCTATATAATGTTTCTCAGAGCTCTGCCTTCTCTAGTTGTGAGTATAACTCAAGGACAAAGCCCCTATACCGCATACATTAAACAAAAAATCAATGTAGCATCAGCGGTGGGTCGGAGTGACTGGGGAAGGAGGGGACTGGTGTCAATGGCTGTGAAGGGAGAGAACTCCAGAGGTTAAGTTCTGGTGGTTTTCCCCATCGAACTGTGCAGTTCGTGGAGTGTCACCTGTCCAATGCAGTTAGGAGATCTCAATCAAGTAAAGCATGGAAAGGATCATTTGTTCATTGAGCAACCAGCCACAGATAGTGTAGCTGTGTGGCAAATACAAAAGTAAGGACCTACGTAGTTCTTGGCCTCGGATGTTTAAGTTCAAGCAGTCCCCAGAGATAACAAGTCCAGTAAAATCCATTTTGAGAGAGCCAGCGTGCTGCATTTCCGAGAGAAGGCACCAGAAACTGGGTTTGTTCTCTATTCCTTCCCTCCCCTGTGACCGAGGGCAGGGATGGAGTGAGAGGGAGGCTGCACATGCAGGCTGGTGCCTGGGATTCCTACCTGGGACACCAAACCCAGCGGTGAAAACCTCCAGCCCCTCGGAGATGTTTTTCCTTGCACATCAGCCCCAGCGGCGTGTTTTGGTCCCACTGCAGAGTGCTCTGCCAAGCACTGACCGACAGGCATTGCTCTGCCACGGTCGGTGCCCATTTCATTCTCATGTCCGGGGCCACTGCTTTGCTTCGGAGCTGCAGGGCAGCTTCGGGAGGAATCCTGACTGAGCCGCTGCTGGGAGCGGATAAAAGCACCAGCAGCAGCTCAGAAGCAAGCGGAGCGCCCCGGGGCAGCCGGTGGGACCAGCATGGGGACGGGGCTGCTGGCTGGGAACAGCACAGATTTGGGGCTTGCCCAGGGCACAGTTTCAGGGCGAGCCAGCCCAGGGGTAGACACTGTGTGAAACAGCTTTCCAAGAAGAAGGTCGGGTGGAGCAGAGAGCTTTCCAGATGTGAAGGCAAGAAGCAGAGCTGGGGGAGCAGGAGGAGCACCAGAGCCCGTTCCTTCCCACCTGACGTGGCAGACTTGGCAAGCACAACCTAGGGCAGGTTTGACCTTTCCCTGCTCTTTTTATTTAGAGAACCAGAAAGTTAGCTGAATCTTAAGCAGGTAGATTATCCTAGGCGATGCTGAAGCCTGCAGCATGCTTGCAGTCGAAGAGGAGAACCAAGCACTGTAGAAATTGCTGGCAGCCCTCAGGGGGACAGTAGCGGAGTACTGGGAGGAAAGATCGGAATTCTGGCAGGAAAATGCTGATTTTATGGAAATGACAGAACTGTTATTGCCCCCTTGACATCAGTGGGGGCCAGCATTTTAGTGTAGGGCTTTATGGGTACAGAAAGGTCGTTGGTTTATATTAATTTCAGAGACATAGATCGGGATAGCTTGGTGGGAGAGAGGTTTTAATCTCAGCAAATCAGCTGAAAAAAAGAGGCAGGTGATAATTAAGGGGAAAGGATAAAGCAAAATGGTCGTCTTTTTTCCTATTTATCTTATTACATCTGAAGTATTTTAAAAACTTGCAGGGGAACCATATGCTTCATGTTAGTTCCCCTGTTGCACTGGGTCTGGGAAATCCAGGCAAGCTGGCGCGTTGAAATATGGTGTTGAGTGTCCCAAGCCGAGTACCAGGTTGGGCAAGGGACCCTTGGATCGAGAAACAATCAGCTCTGGGCATAATCCTGGGGCTGCCCTGAAGCTACAGGACATGGTTATTCCCAGCGGTCTCTGCTGTGTTTCAGGATTGCATCTGGGTTAGCAAAAGTTTCTGGTTTATTAACATAGAGTTGTATTAGGTCTAAACTGATAAATGTGTTTAAACACTCCCATAACTGTACTACAGATTGGGTTTTTGTTTTTGTTTGTTTTTCCTGAAATCTTGAGAAAGCTATTAGAGAAGTAAATTTGGTTTTGCTGCTGACATTTTCTTGTTGTTAGGAAAAGGAGCCGAAGAGCAGTATTTGGAATGCAGATTTGTGTAAATTAAAATGTTAACAAATCTGACCTATTCAGCTGAAACTACTACAACCAAGATAAATTCCCTGGATACCAGTTATTTCTCCAAATGCTTATTGACACATTTATCAGTGCCTATGACACTATTATGTTAAGCTGTGTCTAAACAGAACCAACCGTTCAGTCTCCGTTGGACCCTTCTACCTTGCTCCTGCAGTGCAAAGGTGCCTCAAAGCAGGAGCAAAAATAACTGTCCGAGTTATTCTGCATCTGAGAGACAAGTCCATGTTCCAGATCCAGCATTTGTCTTTCAGGGAGAAGAAAAGTCACTTCAGAACTGGTGTTTCTAGCTCAGTATTCCTGTTGACTTTCTGATACTTGCAGCATCTCCACTTAAATATTGTTTCTTTGCTGATTTCTTACATTATCTTCAATTCATGAAACGTCCAAGAAACCAGACGGAGCGTTTCAGCTTGTGTTTTGTCATGAAAAGTGTTTTGGTTAACCTGCAAGAAACCTATTTTAAGACAAATTCATGTAGTTTGCTGCTGTTTCTAAACCCTCATTTCCACAAACCCAGGAGGAAATTAAAAACTCAGCCTCTCAAATTGTGCTGTTCTCTCTAAATGTGTCTGACGCTGAAGATAGCAAAATGAAAATCCAAGGTATTAAAATATTGATGGCTTTAAAGTTATCTTACCTGGTTCCCATTAATCTGGATGTAAATATGGTTACAATGCTCTATGTCCATTCACTCATTATGACTGCACTTAATTGAATGGATCCCCAAGGAAGATAAAGATAATTGGACTGCACTTCATAAAAATTATTAAAGGAGGACGGTTTAGCAACAGCCTGATTTAAGCTCCTGGATGCCTAAGGGTGAGAAATGCCAAAGGTGGAACAAAGGACCGTCTATCCCTTGAACTAACAGGGAAAGTGATAGGGATTTGGAGTGCGTCAGAGGTTCAAAGGTATGTTCAGCCATCCGGGCTTAGATGGAAAGGTTAAAAGCAGCTACTTGCTGTAATACAGGAAAACGCCAGGGAAACACAGGAAATCTGTAGCTGATTTAATCAAACTAGGAGGGAAAGATCAGATAGTGGTGGGAGCACAAAACGTGTGGATTGCTAGGGAAGGCAGTGAACACAGGAGGTGAACAAGGGGTAACACCATTCAGGGGTAGGAGGGGACCATGCTAGCTTATTTAATTTATGGCAGGCTGCTGCAGAACTGGGTGGTGCTACTAGGAGACGCTACCCAACGGATAGCTTAATTTAGCAGCGCATCTGAATTCCAGATTCCTTTGCTCTCTTCCCGCCCCCCCCCCCCTCCCCCCACTGGAAAGAAAATAACAAGAGGGAAAAAAGGGCCAGCTGTCCCCAGCTGGGGCTCAGAAACAGGCAGAACATGCAGATTCCTGTTTGCCATTCTGAAAAGTAACATTTCTCCTTATAACCATACAAAAGGGACAAAAAAGATCTATTGTGCGTGTTATCTCATTTTGCCCACCGCTGCTCATGCTGGCGTCCCAAGCGGGGATCGAGCCCAGACTGTCGGTCTGGTGGGGAGCTCCTGGTGCAGTAATTCAGCTCCATCAGCTCTTTTGATTTCTCTGGTGGCAGAATATCTGTCTCAGTAGCACAGTAAACCTGCACTGGGGCTATAGTATAGGCAATATCATCCTCTGAAGAGCTTCCCTAAATATTTTATGAACACGGACCTGCAGCAAGCAAGAGGGGAAAAAAAAAAAAAAAGAAATGAGAGAAGAGGAGCTGGTTGATCCCACGCTCTGCTGGCAGGCCAATAAATGTCGAGACATCTCAGATATCATCCAGGCTTATTCGAGATAATAAGTATTTCGGTTCTGCAGTGCTTGTAGTGTAATGTTGCTAACTTTTTGAGATCTCCTTTAGAAATGAGTCCCTTCCTGGCACATTCATCTTGTGTTGAAGAAATGAAGAAAGCCAGGAGCTCTGAGTTTCTTCTTCTGAATTTCTGTGTGTTTGTATTTCTTTTAAAAGCAATTGGATCTCTGCTGCTGCAAATGCTTTTAAAAATACATGAAATCCGATTCTATGATTACAGCACTTGGCTTTCCAAAAATGTGATGTTGCTAGTCTTTCTCAAGTGAGTGAAAGATAAAAGAGAGAGCCTGCCAACAACTGAGTTAGTGGCTTATTTTATTTATGAATGAAATGGCAGGATTTTTCTGGGGAGAAGTTCTTCCTGTTAACAGAGATGGTTGATTTCTTTTCCAGCAATCTGGGTTTGGTGCAACTAGACATTTCTGATAGAGCAGAAATTTGAAATGTTATGTTAAGGGGGAAAAAAGGTACTCTGCTCCTTGGAAAACTGATAGGAGATTGGGTTTTACCATCTGTAGTAACTATTTTGGGTACATTTATCCCCAGGTCATTGCATTAGCTTGTCAAAACCTCCTTGTTACTTCATTTCAGACGTTGGCTGGGAGCAAACAACACATTGCACTGGTGATAGGAATTAGTTTAGTTGTTGAGACTGATATAATTCACCCTCATGAAACAGTCATGTAGATGGCAATCCACTAGTTTGAGATTACCCAAATACAGGGGGGTTAATCCGCATTTATGTCTTCCAGCCAGCTGATACTCTAGGTGTAGCCGCCAGGTAACGCAGGCTGAGCCTTACTGTCTGTACCAGGAAACTTTCCTCTGACAGGAGAGTCCAGGAGTTTCAATCCTTTTTCTACCCCTGGAATATAACAAAATAAATTTATTCTATTGTAAATTATCTCCGCCTGTTAATTATTTCCCCTCACTGCATATCAATGTGATGTTCTGCAGAGCTGTGCCTCCTCCTCTGAGCAGGGCTGGAGAAACATCTGCTGCAGCGTAAGGCTGAAGGATCTTGACACGATACGAGTGATACATGAGTGAATCCGTGCAGCAGATTATCAGTCGTGTATGTGTACTGACAAAATACAAAGAATGAGAGAAAGCGACATCCAAATGGCTTGACTGCAGCCTAGGAGTTTATGTTTCCCATTTTCCTCACTCAAATTAGCCATCTCCGAGGAGCAGTAAGGACTAATGCAAAACTGGTTAAGAGGATGTCACCTTCTGACAGGCACAATCTAGCACGCACCGTGTTTGCTGTTTGTATCTATTACAGCAGTCCTTTAAAGTGAGAGGGATTCTGGGTTTCATGTTCTTTCCATTATTTTTTTCTGGAGAAGAACTAAAACAAGGTGGTTAGGTTCTGCTGAGCCACAAGTATCTTGCTTTTAAAGATGGAGTTCCCGTACCACTGCATTAAAACATGCACAAAAATGCGTCTGCAGCTGAACTCACAGGAGGAGAGAGTGAGTTGAGAGATTAGTAAGTATTTTGCCAGTGAAGCTCATCCATTTCTATGAATTTGAACCACAAGCCCCTGTATTTAGCTTGCAGGCTCACAGGCTCCCAAAATATTTTCCAATGACTGAGATGAAGGGTTGTAACAGAATTCCAAGGGTAAGTGGCTTTTCCACTTCTCACAGCACTCAAGTAATGATTGGAAGCCTTTGTGGAACATGTCTTTAAGCCAGACATAAACTACCAGAGTCTTAACAGGGATAAGCAGGTAAAATACTCCCGCACCCGCTGCACAGCAGGTCAGGCTGTGTGTTTTACTTGTCCCTCCTGTTCTTGGCCTTAACGTGTCCGACAGCTTCCCTGTGCTGTTGGGAAGCGTTTTGCCCCTGCGCTGTCTGCCCTGCTGCCACATGCCGTCCCAGGGATTCGTGGTGCACAAAGTCACTCGGGGGGGATGAAAGCCGCTCTGTAAATGTCATTTATCACTGAATACTGTGTTATTCTTGATACCTTGTAATTTTTCAGGTCCATGTAACAAAAATGTAAATACTGAAGCTTTATATATTAATATGCCTGAAACCATTACTTAAAGATAAAACTGGTTAAATTATTCAGTTATAAAATTATCCCATTTCCACAGCAGCATATCCTGTCAAAGGAAGAGCTGATTAGCCATAAGCTGAATTTAGTCAGTAGATATATGCTTGATTCTGGTTTATGTTTCTACATTGTACATAGGACTGATTTGAGCTTGCTCCATCATTCCAGCGTGCATTTCATTTTCTCATTACAGACAAGAATTACCTTTTTCAGCAAATTATGGTGAGGAGCACTACCACTCATCAGTGAAGAAAGTTCATTTTATTAACCCCATTTAGCGCCTTTGGAAATGCGTTGTGCACCCCGTGGAGGACCACTTGTAGTAATTTGAGATAGCAGAAGTTAGCGGATGGGTAGGGCTCAAATCTGCTCCAAGCACTGCTGGTCCAGCACCGCTTAATGTATTCCTCGGTAGCCCTTGTTGCAGGATGGGGAAGATGTGAATGAAGCCTCATCATAGAAATAATGCCTTTTTTTTTTTTTTTTTTTTTTACATAAGGGAATTATGTCATTTTTCTGAAGCCTTGTTACAGTACAAATACAGTACAGAGTACAGTACAGTACAGAGACATACAGAAAGAGTATGTCTCCCCGGCTGTGTTTCTGCAATAGATGGCTGTGTGTCTTTCTGGTGAGTGTTACCAGAATCATCTGTACCTTTTGGTCTTCTGCATGGTTGCAGCAACTCTCTAAATATGATGCTGTTGATCATGTTTTGGAGCTCGTGTGTGTGGAAAAGTTTTTCTGATTGGTTTTCCTTGATAAAAAACTGATAGCTAGGTGGACTAGTAAAACGGATAGAGGAAGGGCTCTGAGCCGTGGGCCTTGGAAGACAATAGCATGAGTGTGTGCTTCACTGAAAAAAAAAGAGTGTTTGGAGATGATAAGAGAAACTTTTGAAGAATAAAAGAGCTTTCCACAAAAAGAGGCTGGTAAATAGCTTGGGACCTGTGGGAGTCCAATGCGTAGATAGGAAAACAGCCATGGTGTTTACCTCCCAAGAAAATTCACCAGCAAGATGATGAGGATGCAAATGTAATGGGCTGGAGACCAACTAGTTATACAAATTGTGATGATCTGTTGGCAACATTTGAAAGTGAGTTTGTTTAAACTCGGCCTAGATGAGGATTCATACACACATATTCACTCATTATCCTCCCTGTGCTTAGACGCTAATGGTCCTGTCATCGCTGGGGGATTTAGGAAGTTAGTAACATTGACAAGCAAAGATAAACACTAATGGAGGAAGTAAGATGGTGCCACAAACACGTATTTAATCATATTGCCTGGACAGGCAGAGCACACTTTATGGCCACCTGTATTTCTAATCCTTGACCAATAGATGTGTGACATTTAATCCTTGATACCTCTGCTTTTGGCAAAGGAGCACTTTGCATGCCCTGGAAGAGCAGAGCAGAGCAGGGCCTGTTTGGTTAAGCCAGCTGCCCAGTTCGATAGTTTCCATGAAACCTTGTCATGCTCTTCCCATTATTTCAGTGTATGCAACACGAACTCGTTGGGATCCAGAAAATCATGGGCAACCTGTTGCCAGCAGAAGCAGTCCTACCAACTTTTTTAATGTTAATTTTGAACTTGTCTTCAGTAATTCTTTGCCTGGCTGTTGGCATTGCTGAAGTGCCTTATTCATGACTGAGACACGCTGTGTCTTCTTCACTGCTCCTCTTGCCCTTTGATCGAGGAGAGCATCAGAGATGTTTGTGAGGGATGAAGAACGACCCATGATTTTGTGGCCATTTCTGTCCTCTTAAGAAGCTGGCTTCACGTTTGGAGACCAGTTGCTGAGAAGACTTCATCTCTCCCAATGAGTCTGACAATCCCTGTGCTCCAGTGAAACACAGCTGTTGAAGGAGCTGCTGGGGAGCCCACCTTGGCACCAGAGCACTTCTCTGCAATAAATACCTGCTAAGGTGAGCTGCCACGCACAGCTTGAATTTGCTTGGCCCTGCTGCTGTCCTAGGGCATTTCATTCCCCATCAAATTCTGGTTTTAATAAAGAGGATCAAACAGAGCAACAGTGCTGCTTTTATCGGTCTAGTTGTTCTGTGAAGTTTTCAGCTCGGGTCTCTGTGCATTGTGTGGCTTTCTAAAGATGTGCACAGAAGGATGCTCTAACCAGATAGAGCCACTGTGTAAAAGTAAACCTACAGCCAGTTTACATCTCTCATGGAGCTGATTCCACCAAGAATGAGTCCTACCCTTTGGCTGAAATGAAGAGTTTCCTCCGATCCAGACAGTGCACAGAGGCTATTTGCTGCCTGCCAGAGTAGCTCACCATTGGTTTTTGTAATTCTTTTTTTTCATTTGGCTTAGGCTGTCTTTTATACACCTGGCTTTCTTTAATTATTGTTAGCATTTAGGTGCTACAGCCTCTGGAGGAGATGCTACTGATTTGCATATTAAACTGTAATGACCTCTTATGCATATTTGGGCAAGCTATTGAAGAGATGTTATCAAATTGAAAAGCTGCATGATTTGGGGTTGACCTACTCAGATAAAACAAACGTTTGAGTTTAATTGGATCCGATTATAGAGTCTGAGCAAGAATAGGGCTGATACCCAACCTATTCAGTTCTCTTTTTTTAAGCGTGGAAATCTTCAGAGCATCTTCCATAAGAAAATTCCACATATACTAATAGTCTATAGAGCCTTTACTTTCTTCACACACATTTAGTATGTTCAGAGAGTTCTGGTACAGTCTGGTTGCACTTGTTTCAAGTTGCTCATGAATCCCACCTCTGACTACAGTGGGTTGGTTTATACATTATTCAGTAGTAAAATCCCAGCTGAATAGGGAGGAGGAAGAAAAAGTTAAGTATCGGAGTGGAAAGCTCACCAGGTCCTTAACATAATCTCTCTGGTTCAGACCTGCATTTCTTTTTCCATTTGAGCTTGTCTTACACTGGAGAAGAGTGTATCATTCCAATTTTAGATAGAAGACTACCTGCTCAGCTCCAGCAGATTTGAAGTTTTTCTTCTGGTACATCACATACTTCCCAACAGCCCCTTCCCCTCTCTAAAGGGATTATTGTCTAAATCTGCACCAGGTCAAGTGAAATAATTAAACACAAGCTGGCTCCACTAATTAACTTATCCACAGACCATTGTCTGTTATTAGCATTTTAAAGAGAGACTTTGATAAGTCTTTCTTCCTAGATCTAGTACCATTTTTTTAATAACTCATTCCTGTAAGCATATTTGGCTACATTTCTTACTAAAATATTATCTTCGACACATTTGCCAGAGCATGAATGAGTTTACAGGATGTTTCAGTCTGCAGCAGTGACTTTTCTTAACAGAACATAAGAAAAAGGCAGCTTAAATGCAAAGGAATGTAACTGTCAGAAGCCCAGATATAGAGTCTTGTATTCCAAAAGTATTCTTAAAATGGAAAGTTATCAGTGTAAACAACACGGAGACTATTACGTGCTTTCTAAAATATAATTAAAACAGTGATATGTCTAGTGTCTTTATAGTACATCTCATCTGAGCTTTGGAGCAGCGCCAGGATCATGGAGTATGTAGTTGCTGGGGATGTGGTACTTCCAAAAAGGCAGAAATGTGTGCACAGGGACAAAAATGTGGGAGTTTGCTATTCTGTGCCACAAATACTGTCTAATGCCTTGAGTTCTGTACTAATTAGTATCCAAAAAGGTGCCAGAACGTGGCTCTTTGAAGGGGAGAGCTGTTCTTGTTAAGACGTTTCCAAGCATCACTAGACTGGCTGTAAATAATCACAGTGTCAGGTACCGAGGTTTGGGAAGTTCTCCGTTCACTGCAGGTTAGGAGAGGGTCTCAGATAAGGCCTGCCAGGGGCCATGTGCAGGCAGAAGGTGCTGTGTGTTGTTTTTCCCAGAATTGCACCTTAAAGCCTCTAGGAGCTTGTAGCAGCAGAGCAGCGGGGCAGTTTGTTCTTTTGTCATAGTAACCTCACCATTTTTGCTCCTAATTTTTAGGCTAAATATTTTCCTTTCATTGTTGTTCTGTTGTTCCAATTTTGAAAAAATTGTGGGGATTTAGCGTAAGAAATCCTCATTAAGTAGAGTGTGTTGTCAGTACAATGATGTTTTATTCAAGCTATTCATTTTTTGCACTTAAAATGCTTTCTGTTCCAGATGCCTTTCTAGAAAAATACGTGTAGTTTTCAGTTAAAGTAAACAGGTCACATACTGAGTGACCTCAAATCCTATTGCTAAAATTTAGAAGGGGAACTAATTGGATAAAAATGTGGTGATTCATACTATACAGACATTCAATAAGTTGGCCTTTCCAGTCTTAATTTATACAGCTCTCTGAAAAATAAATAGAGTGCAGTTTCACATTCATACCAACGTGGAATTCGTGAGGAAGACTCTTGGTTTAAAGGTTAAAGGTTTGGGCGGATTCTCAAACAGGGGTAAACTGGCCAGGCTGATCTCTGTTGCCTGAAGATAGGAAGCAGGGTTGGTAAGTTCAACAGTGAGTGACTCCTGTAGAATTGGGAAAGCTTTTCTGGTATGTACCTGCTTTTCTAAATGGAGAGTTTGGTACCACCCAAGCAAACATATGCCAGATAAAATGCCTGCCTAGGAAGCATTGTTTTTGCCTTCTAAAGGTGAATTTCAGAGAGATAAGACGAGCAGCATCCTTCTCTCTTTAACTCTGTGCCGACCCTGAGGTTTGCTTGCAGCAGAGTAGAGCTGGCCCAGCCATAGGGATCTGCAGTGTCTGAAATACCCTACAATATATTGTAGGTGGTTTGCTCACAGGGGAGCTTGTGCCGAGGTGAGCTGAAGTAGCAGATGAGAGGATGCTCCAAGCGTTATTTATTCTGGAAGTGCTTTGTTTTGGCGATGTGTATGTTTCTGCAATTATTTTAGCCATTAAACTTCAGCCCTGAAAATGCATTCATCTGGGCTGATTCCATCTCTCTGTGGCCGTGGCAATGCAGAGGAGTGTGATGGGAAATGTGTTACAGGGTTTGTAAATTACATGCGTTTTTTTCCCCCCTTAATGTTTGATACCAGCAGACGTGGTGTTTGACAGAACAGGTAACGAACAGCATTCGCTTGTTCATCAGCAGCTATATGTGGTTGGAATGAGCGCATACTGGAGCAGAAAGAGAAAATCTGGAAGGGGTACCAGTGCTCCTAGCTATCGGAAAATCTGCCCTGTGAGACAAGAAGCAGAGGTAGCGTGCATCAGCATGTGCTGGAGAGGCACTGAATGTATCCAACGTACCAGCTGTTTGCAAAGCAATCGCTGCCCTGACCATGACGCGTATAGACATACCTAAACTGGCTTGCCATCACCAAACTTCACTAGTGCCAGTGAAATAGCCTGGAGACCAGGGAAACTTGCAGGACAATGGATGGATCTTTGGGTTGGTGGCTCGCCTGCAGCTCCTTTGGCTGTGGCAACATTTCTGTGAACCCCCAAACTAGAAAGCTGGAGATTTCTCTCAGCGATATCTGTGGGAGCGGGAACTGAAGCATCAGTAATCATGTAGGTGACCCTGATTAGTCAGGAAATTCCCCGTAAGAGTTTCCCACCCCCAGATTAGGACAAAAAAATGAGTTTTTAAAACTGTAATCATGGGTCAGGAAAAAAGCTGGAGAGAATCAACAGGTTTTATTTTAATATCTGCAAAAACGTCACATTGACATTGGTCTTCTAAAATGATGTTTGATGTTTTAAAAGATCTATTTTTGTCAAAGTTATCTCAAGCCATTAAAATCACTTTTAAAGGGACTATTTTGTAACATGAAAATAAATTCCAAGTGAGGAAGAGGTTTTGAATGCCTTTTCTTGGGAGCAGTTTCACTCTTAGCATCTTCTGATGGGAAACCACTTTGTCATAATATTCTCCACCAGTTTTCATCCTCAGGCTCCTTCAGCTCTCTATATGGTCTCTGCCACTACTGTCATCCCACCATATCAAAATGGGTATTTAGGGATGTTCTTCTGAAAACTAATTCCACTGTTTGCAATAAGAGCCTATTAATGTAATTCAGAGTGACCATTGCCTGCAGTATTAGCATCTTCAAAGGCTGACTGACAGATTTGAGAAATGGATTTTGCATTATTGTGCTGACCCCAGATGCTGTACCAGGGCAGGTTTAGAGAGGAGCACAGGCATGGTGCTTTTCTTACGACATCCATCGGAAATAAGGTGGGCTAAATTACATCCTTAATAACCAGATGTGCAGGGGAGCGTTCAGGGAAAACGCATCAAAACATCTTGCAAAAACTCATTTAAAGTTACATAAATTATTGTTTGCGTTTTCACATGTAGTTATTTTCAAGTCTAACCAACTGTATCTGTTTGGAGTGGCCCTAAATACATGCATCATTACATAAACACAGAATTTGTTTGGGGATTTTTTCCAGTGAGGTCCAGGCCCTGTTTACTTCGCAGGATTGCACAGATTGTGAGAAGGAGGTGTCTGAATTTCAATGGGACATTTTGACACAGAAAATCCCATTCTTAGTATGTTTGGTGTTTCTAAATCATATGGTGACAGCTACCTTAAAAGAAGGCGCAGTAAATAATATGGTACATTTTTTTGTTAGAGAAATTTGAATGTAAGTAGAAAGTCCAAGGGGGTGATTACATGTCATTTAACATTTTTCACCCCCTTTCAGTACAGCCAGCCAACATCTGGAGCATGCTGATGCACTGTACAGGCGTTTTGCTGACAGGCTTCCCAGCAGCATATTAGTTTGCTGCTTATTCGGAAAGGCAGACAATTGCTGTTCGAGGAGAGGGCTGTGTCGTGATCTGCGGTGATAACACCACGAGCCCGCTGCCCATGCGTTATCGTCTCGCAGGATGCAATTACCTGATAAAGGGTGATGTTCTCTGTAGCCGTGCATTGGCTATATGCCGCTGCAAGTCCAGTCTGCAAAGTTCAATCCAGTGTTCAGAAGTCCTTAAGTACCATTGAAGTGTTCTCTAGCAGGTCCCCGGGTTTTATAAATGAGAAAATAAACGAAGTGACTCAAGGCGCCGAGACGCTCGTCTCTGCCTTCTCTTTTCCAAACCAGAATAAAACGTGAAAGAGTAATCTGAAAGACATGATGGGTTTTATTGAAGAAATAATCACAGAGTCACTTATCAGAATCAGGAAACCTGTTTTATCCTTTGTTGCATTATAAATAAGAGTTATATTTGTTCTTGGGAAACGAGCCTGAAGAACACTGCAACGTGTTATTGGGAGTGACGCACGGGGAGCGGCTGCAGACATACCGCCTGTCTGTTCCATTAGGGGATGGTTTTTCTTACCTTTCTCTGCTTTCCTTACCGGCAATGAATTGTTTTAGCATTTCAGCAGCATGGTCTGACCAGTTTATGGGGTTGCTCGTGACTGGGTCTGAATTCAAGGCTGACGGAGGGGAGGGTGCTGGCTGCCAGGCAGGGAGCGTGGGGCAGGGGGAGGCAGGGGCTGGGCTCTCCAGCTGCGCCCTGGCTGGCTGGTGGCCAAGGGGGTCTCTGCCTCTGCGGGGGGAGCACCACTGGCCAGGTCAGCCCGCAGTGATGCTGCGGGTGTGATGGGACAGGAGAAGGTGGCAGAAACATCTGCCCTGCGTCCTTGCCTCTCCAGGAATGGGGAGATACAAAGGAGGACAAGGGTGGGGATAAAACAGAAGGAGGAGGAAGAGGTGTTTTCAGGGATGGAAGAAGAAGGATGTTGGCACAAAGGAGTCTCTGCAGTTACTATTTTTTATCCTTTTTCCACTCTTGATGTGAACTGTGGCAAAAGCTATAAGCTCTGGGTTCAAAGGAATACAGAAAATGCCATCCTGGAAGAACCCGTCTAGTTCAGCATCCTCTCATGATGCGGGCATCTGTCAGAGCTTCAGGCACGAGCTCTTGGAGCTCTGTATTTGGTGGTTATGTCTCACACTAGGTGATTAGATGTAAAATTACACAGTATCATCCTAACTTGGAACATAAAACCACTTCCATGCTCTGTCTTGACTGTTCATACATTTCTTGGCAGAAGCTGTTGCAGACACCAGCTTTCAATCCTTTCAAATTAAATGTCAGTTGATGGCGGAGTCGTCGTCAGCACAAGCGTCCTGCTCGTTCTGCTTCCCCTGGCGCTGGAGAGTGGCTCTGCACCTCCTGAGCTTGCTGATGAGCAGCTCATCTGGGAGCAGTTTCGAAGGAGATCTTTGACTTTCTTTGGCTTCCCAGAGGAATTCATAATTATTTCCTCCTTTATCATAGAGTGCAGCTGGAGGCTTCAGCTCCATTAGAATTGCCCTGGTAATTTCACAGTGTGAAATTTACAGCAAACTA
The DNA here is from genome assembly GCF_017639655.2 of Falco naumanni. Lineage (NCBI taxonomy): Eukaryota > Metazoa > Chordata > Aves > Falconiformes > Falconidae > Falco > Falco naumanni. The sequence goes on along the minus strand of NC_054063.1, from coordinate 25,167,576 downwards.
GGGACATTAACGTTAAATAAATTTATGCAACAGCAACCCTCACCCAAGTCATTAAAAGTGTGTGCAGTTTTTAATGGATGCTTCAGCATGGTACTTGATAAGTTTGTTCATTTCTTTTCCCAGTCTGTTAGGTGTACGTATACACACACACATAAATTTTTCTGCCAGAGGTATTGGTAAAAGCTAGCTCTGGCCTCGTGTGTCACCTCCTTGCAAACACTTTAAACATGGCTATAATCCCAGCCACTGCGGAGTGAGGAGAGGCTGTCACCGAAGAGCGGATTTGTGTGTGTGTGTGTGTGTGAGCACGTGTGGGTCTGTGTGCAACTCAAATAATCCAATTGAACTATGTAGTGATTCTGAATTAGGTCTATTTGAAAAGACAGGATATCATAAAGACTGCTAATATGGTGGAAAATTATATTAAGCTGAGACAAGACAAAGTTGATTATGAGCTAGACTAGTGCAGATGTGCCTGGCGCTAGTCGTTTATGCATATTGATTCATCTTAAATATAGCAGAGCAGAGTATGGGAGTGGTGTTTGTATGGTTATTGATTTTGTTTCAGCTCCTTGGGCTGTCTTCGGAAACTGTCAGATCCAGCTATCTTGTCTGATACAACTCCTGATCAGAAAGCTTGATAAGAAAGCGGGCATGCAGCTGATGTCCTAGCCAAAGAAAACACACCTTTTGTGTCCTTTTGGGAGCACACCATTGCTCTCAGTTCATGCCAGCTCATCATAACTCGCTGGAGCCCGAGTGAAAAAGTCCTTGGAAGGCTGCAGCTGGGCTTCAGCCGGCTTTGGGTTTCAGCTGGTTTTGGGTTCACCCTAGACTTGATGGACGTTACTGGTCTGGGTTGTGCATGGAACAGTCTGAGGGTGCTCAGGTGAGCCACTTTGCGCGTGATCTGGTTTTCTTTAGTTTGCTAGAAGGAAGTTACTTGGTTTCTTGATTGATTCGTTTTGCCTTTTACAAACCTGCACGAGCAGAACTGCTGTTTCTCCACCTCTCCCACATTGCAAGCAGTGAAGCTGTAAACAGAAGATTTCCAATACCGTTCTTCGGTTGTTCTCTCATTCCTCATGAACCTTTGTTAAGAAGGTTTTCTTCAGTCCTGCTATGCCACTGACCTTTGCCACCAGGAAGTCTGGCTTCCGAGGGCTCTGCAACTCTGCTGGCATCATTTGCATGGAGTGTGAAACATGACATGGGAGTCAAATAGATGCTGTTTTTCTAATAAACAAAGTGATTGGGAGTGGAGAGAATTAGACCTTCAGCAGTCAATAAAATGGATTTGTGGCTGTTTGCCTTGGGCATTTCCTAATACCCCAGTCCCGAGAGTTTATACACATGTATGGCCATATCCACCTACCTTGGCTGCAGCCTGAGCTCCGTGCAGGTGAAGGCTGCCGACACAGATGTGTTTCCATGATTATGGTTTACTTCTGAAACAGAAATGTGTAAGCGTGTTGAATTGAGTGCGTATCACTTACTTTGATTTATGTTTGAGCTAAGGTGAAAGAACTCTATCTGTGATTATAGACATCAAAGACAATATATTGAAATTCAGTTATAGCATACACACCATTTATCAAACCCCTGCCCAATAATGCCAGCATTTGCTGCACAGAAAATATAGCTTGATGGATTACCTGCTCCTCATCATCTTCCTGAAGGCCAAGGAAGGCAAACACAGAATTACTTCAGAAATGTCAGGCTTAGGCTCTTTCAGGCTGGGGAGAGGGACTGAAATGACAGGGCAGACAGCAAAATACATCGGCAGGGTGAGAATTTCAGGGAGCTCACAGTCCTCAGAAGAAGCCAGTTTCTTCGTTTCATGCTCTCATCAAGAGCAGGAGCGACCCACCTACTACAGGCAAACCATGTGTCACCTTTCGCAGGGTTTGGTCTGTTTTAGTGCCTGCTCTTGAGATGCTGCTGAGCTAAAAAAAGCACATTTTTACATCTAAAGCAGCAGTGATCTGGACTTGGATCCATAACAGCCAGTGCTTGCTTGTGATCTGAAAAAAATGGCTTGAAATATGAATTTCAAATTAAAACCAGCACAAAATAAATAGCAGAAAATACTTTTATTTCTTGCTGAGCTTCTATTCAGTTCCTGCTTCCTGTTTTGACAGTGTAAGTTACACTTGGGCAGGAAAAAAAGGAAGCCCACAAACATAATTGCAACCATGTCTAATTAGGCAGAGCTATGTAAATTTAGCGTTTCTACATGATTATAAATGTCAGGAGAGCCTTAGATAAGACATGAGAGTTTTGAGTATCTCTTGTGTACCTAGTCTAAAATGTCCTTATTGCTAATCCTATTCATCTGGAGTTGCTTCCTAATTAGAATATTTATGGGCTAATAAGGAGGTGAACAAGACACTCCAGTTCTGTTCCAAAGGTGAGAGTAGGGATTCATTAGACACAGCGTCTCTGTTTTGATTGCTGTACAATGTAATTAACATTGTGCTAGACAATCATTTTAGATTTACCTTAACAACAAATATTTAAGAAGATTCCTGTTGTTCTCGCTTTGAGTCTAGGTCTGCTGAAACCAAGAGCAGTTATGTCATCAGCTTTGAGAGATTTTGAGGTTCCCAGATGGGTTTTCTCCTATTTTATTTTGCAAACTGGTTTTACCTCTGTTTGTCAGTAACTGATGGTTTTGAGTTTTGTCCATACTTGCTAAAAGTGAATCTGTTTTGCATATTTTATGAGTTCATATTTTATAAATTTTGTATCACTAAGACCTACTTCATAGGAAATGCTTATTTTCATTTTTTTTCCTAGAATTTTTAGCTGCATGTCTATATCCAGTGACCCGGTATCAAAAAAAACCCTGCTTTTGTAGTCAGATATAATTTAGCTGGTTTTAGATTATACTGCCATGAAAGCACAGTCGCTGGCTGATGTTCGGTGTCTGACTCCTTAATTTTTCTTCTCGAAGCGGCTCTCCCACCAGAAGCCCCACTGAGCCCAGGCACAGCAGCAGCAGGAGAAATGCCTCCTACTTCCAGATCGAGAGAGTACCAAGGCAGTCCCATGAACTCTGGCCCACTGGGTCACAGACCTTTGTGATCCACCACAAGGATTTGGCTGCTTCCATAGCTGGGATCTGGTCATCCCCTCCTCTCCCCCATGACGGCAGGGCCATCCTTGCCCACCCTTCCAGCCCCAGAGCTGTGTCCCAGAAGGCATCTTCCAGCCTCCTTCCTGCTGCCTCCTCTCTGGCTTTTGCAAGACGTTTCCTACTTCTTGCTGCCAAAGCTTCCGTTTTGAAGGACCCCTGCGCACATCCTCAGGAGAGATGCTCCTACCCTGACATCCAAGGGGTGGCTGTGGGGACCACCAGCCCTAAACCACTGGGGCCAGTGCTGCTCAGGCCAGAGAAGCTGGGGTGCCGTTCTTTGGTCTCAGAGGTGTCTTCTGATGGATTTTAGGAAGGACCAAGGCATGGAGTTTCGGTTCTCGCTCTCCCCATCTCCCTTTACTTTAAGCCCTACTTCTGTCCATGAACTACATCAGAGTTCTGCAAAGTAGCGTCCATAATAAATACTAATGCTAAATTGTTCTCAGATTTTTGCCAGTGTTGTGGCCAGTCTCAAAATCAGCTCCTTTTCAAGGGCAGGCTGCTCGAAGCGAAACCTGGAGGTTTTGATCTCCTCTCTTTGCTTTCCTTCACATACTGAGAAATGGACTCGTTGTCTGAGAAAACAATGATCTGTGACTTTAAAGGTGTTACCAGAAAAGTTGTTAAGATGGCAAGTGACATTACTTCAAGTCTTCTCTATATAAATTACCATTAGGAATGGGAATCTCATAGATAATGATAAATATAGCAACGTTCTACTGCTGATGGAAATCATTATCAGCCATTATCAACTTTAATTAATATATTCACATTATTCAAATCCAGGTAGAAAATGTTCTTTGGCATCAGGTCTAGAGTAGTACGGTTCATGGCTTTTGTGCAGCTTGAGAAGCAGCTGGCAGCAGGGAAGCAGCTCTGGGGAAACACTTCACCCAGACTCGGGGTCCAGCACATTATATGTCCTGTAGCTCTCACGCGTTTTCCATGCCCTGTATACAAGCACTGCAAGATTTCATGTTTCCGAGGGATGTTTCTCTTGTCGGTGCACTGCTTCTGCACTAGAAGAGCTTTATGTTGTTTGTGGCATCTCAGTTGTCTCCGTGGCAACCAGAGTAATGCTGAGGAATACACAATTGAAGATGCTAGGAATGAGCACTGGTAGCAAATGTTCTTTGCTATGAAAAATGATTGAAAACGAACAGAAAATATGGGCTAAATAAACCTCTGCTAGTTCTAAAAGGAAGGCTTCTTGAAATTTTCTATTAGACCTTAGAAGCTCTTTAAATAACCAGTATGTCCCCTTCCATCTGAGGATTTCCATCTGTTGATTTTGTTTGTTTGCTTTTTTCCCTTTTATAAAAATACTGAAGCCCAATTCTGTCACGTGCTGCGCGCACAGCCCCAGGGAGCAGCACTGGGTCCTGGGGTTGAACGTCCCCTTCCACTTGAAAAAGAAGCTGAAAAAACATCAGGCAAACGTACAGACCCTCCCAAACCTGCCTGCCACTCCAGGAGCAAAGCCATAAAACCCTGAATCCGCATCTGTTGCATGCTGCTGGAGCGTGGCCAGTGTGAATTTTTTTGTGTGTGCGATAAAGCAAATGAGAGAACCTCCGCAGAGATGCTCCCGCGCCCATCTCACCCCCTTCGTGCCCCCCCTCCAGCCTGCTCGCTGCATGCCCCCCCCCCCCCCGGCGCCTCAGCGCAGCAGTGCCTGCAGGATTCCTCCTCCCGTGGGTGTCCACCTTCTAGTGTTTAGACCGCAGTGAGCTGCCAGCCCAGGACAGTCTTTTCTGTTTCACATGGAGTGGTGAAACTGGGATGCCAGGGATGTGCGTTGCGGTTTTCGCTCATACCCCCTCCAAGGGGCAGTGCTGACTTTGTGTGGGGCAAGGTCTGCCCTCCGCATCAATGGCTCCGTGGGCTGACGGTGTAGGTAGAGACCTTAAAGACTCAAAGTAAGGACCTGTTGCAGCTGATTTGAGTTAGCACTTTGTTTCTGCTGTCAGCTAATACGTTTCTCAACCTGGACTGTTCTGACATTTGCTACAAGAAAAGAGAAATAAAAAATCCATAGAGCTCCCATTAACCCTCAGTGAGGTAAACACTGCAGTTAGTGAGATAAAACCTTTTCACCTCTGGGACACAAACATGAGCGCAACTTACGATAAAATTAAATACATTTCATGATCTCGCCTTATTCCTCACAAGGAGTTAATCTATCTCACAAAAATCTTGACCCATACTTATCACAGCCTCCAGCTTCTTAGGAGAGACCAAGGACCAGAGTCCCAAATCCCTTCACGTGCTGCCTGAAGAGGATGGTCCCACCAGGTCCACACGGAGCCTGGTTTTACAGCCTTGCTTCTTGCTTGCAGTGAAGTACATCAGCTTCTAGTCCTTCTACTTTCACAGCAGTTTTGTCTGAGAAGTGGAGGAAGTAAAGCAACACATCTAGAACATTTACTTGGTGTAGGTTTGTGCACCACCTCCAGAACCTGAGGTGAGAAGCCTTACAGAAGTTTCACATTATATACTGCTGTAGGAGTAGGATAGGTACTTTCTTTTGCAAAAGTACACGTCTCACCACTATTTATGAGAGTATTAAACTTAGAATCTCATCAGCCCCTTCTAAATCTGCTGCAGGGGCAAGATGTTAAATTGGATTTTGAAGAAAATGCTGGTGCACTTCTGGGGATGTTTCCCGTGTGTCCCCAGTCACAGGGAGCTGAGATTATAGAGCATGAGGCCACAGACAGCTGAGATGGTTTCACATGAATTCTACATCACAACCAAAGCCAAAATACTTAGTTTTGAGGGATTCTTCATGCCACAACATACTTTTTTCTAATTGTCAGAAAGTATCAACACTAGAATAAGGACAATCATAGAGTCACAGAATGGTTTAGGTTGGAAAAGATCACCGAGCCCAACCGTTAACCCAGCGCCGCCAAGCCCACCACCAACCCACGTCCCTGAGCGCCACATCTACGTGTCCTTTAACCCCCCCAGGGCTGGTGACTCCACCACGTCCCTGGGCAGCCCGTTCCAGTGCTGGGCCACCCTTTCCCTGAAGAAATTTTTCCTAATAGCCAACCTAAACCTCTTTGCAGCTAACGTGGCCTCAACAAATTGCAGCTAGCACAATGTAGCCTGAAGCGGGATAAGATGCCCCAGGGTTACAGTGGATGAAGAGGAGCATGGAAACAGATCCCATGGAGGGACTAAGGCATTGTAAATCCATACCCCAGCTTATCTCAGAATAATTAGTTTATGTACCTATATCTTTAATCTGCAGTACATCTTGCTGGGCTAGTTCTGTCACTGAGCATAAAACGATGAATTGCTGCCCAAAACATACGGTCAATCTAGTTACAGTGGCAAAAAGTTTCTTTCTGCTGTAATTCTGCTCAGGAAACTGGTGCACCTATGGGTACTGGTGCAGTATGGATGTGATCAATGCAGCTTTACTTCTGCGCAGAAAGAAGGCTTACAACTATTCAGCATCTCAAGACTCCCCATACTGATGAATGCCTCTGAAAAAATAGTCTTAATTCCTCTGCCTGTTCCCCATTTGAGAAATGGGGATAATTCCCAGCTCACAGAAGCTTAATGAGTACGAGTTTGTCAATATTTATGCCTACAAAGAAAATAAAATATGCTGGCATTATTTATAGCATATCAGTAAGCTCGTCAGAGCAGCATCGTATATGATCGGGTCATGGGTTAACAAGGATTAATTATCTTGTCAGAATTATGCTTTGCAATTTTTCATTTCAGCCTGTTACTTTTGAGTAGTTTATAATGTAGGCTACTAAATTCAGGGTCATTTTGCTTCTCATATGAAATTCAGCACTTCCATACGTAAATGTTTTTTAGAGGAAACGTAGCCAGAATGGAGAGAACTGAAATGCTGAAAGTCCCTCTTGCAGCTAATAGCCAAGAAACTGCTACATTCCTCCAATTTTATAACCATAGGAATTGCATTTCATTACATAGAGATGGCTGGCAAATTCCTCTTTCATACCTTGTGGCAATGTGAAGTTAATTCCGTATTACAAGAACCTGGGAGGTTTTCAAGGGGGTCTCTACAGTGCTGAGTCCTTTATAAAATTTCCCCTGCCATAAGATGGAACCTGCTCCTGGTCACTTAAAGGCCTTTGACACTTGCAGAGATGCCATGCATTCCTTAGATGACAAAAAACATAGAAATTAAATGCTGCTTGATTAAGGCCCTGATCTGAGAAAATTAAATTCTGCCTTCAATTATTGAAATGGCTTGTGGCTACCACTCAATCCTCATTTTACATACGGACACAAGAAAGGGCCCATGTTACCCTGGCAAAGGTCTCCCTGTACAGTTGGGACGTTTCAGGATTATCAAAAATCCTTCTTGGTCAACTCCCTGCTCTTTCCAATTAATAAACGCGGCATTTAGATTTCACACTTTGTCTATCAGTACACTTCTTCTGGAGCGCTTTTTAAAGATCTCTTCTGACCAGCCCTTCCCCTCCTGCCACTGCCACTGAGCAGTTTGTTTCCTGGATGATAATGATTGCTGTCTTTGTAGTCTCACCTGGACATACAGTGACTCTACTAACGGAGATCTGATTAAGGCTGACAGGCCCAGTATGGGAAGGAAAACATCCCTGCTCATCACAGCGAATTCTTCCAGTGGCACTCTGCCAGCCCGGCTTCTCAGTCATTTAGTTTATCAGCAGTTTTTCAGTTTATCATGAAGCTGTTCGTTCCTGTTCCTCACTTCCCATTTTATCTCTTGTCTGAAACCTTCTGAGCAGGCAGGATATTGAGTTGTACAGGTCTTCGCTCTCCAAAGCAGAAAACACCTACCCTGGAGGGTGGTGAGGTCCTGCTGAAGCTGGGCTCCTGTAGAGCTGGCGTTGCATCCTTCAGAAGGCATCTGCAAAGCCTCCGAGCCACCAGCGGCTGGGTTTCAGCCCTCATTGCAGTGTTCATCTGCTGAGCCTCTGGGCACAACTGAACCCAAAAGATGCAGACATGACCAAAAGTGAGTTTGCCCAAATGCCCTGCAGCTGCTTTCCATTGCAAACCTATGTCTGCTCAGTATAGCAATCAATGTTTTCCTGGGATCTGTTTCTCATTCCCCAAATGTTGTACCCCGGAGAGCACTGAGCGCTCAGAGCCATCAGTAAGCTCCACAGGAAGCTCTGCGCTATTAAGACTGCTTTCTGCAAATGTTTGTTTGTTTTGGGGGGCTTCCTTTTGTAAGAATACACATCATAACCCATTCCTTACTTCACTCAAATGCATTAATACAATGTTTAATTAAAAAAGCTTTCTTTTGTATTTATCTAGTACATCTACATATAAACATTAGGATCGTTGGCTTCTAAGAAAATAACCAAGATGCCTCATTCTGAGTATGGCATTTTGTCCTCCGTTAATCCCAGATCTTGTTCAGTGGGTGGTTTGCACCATCTAAGTGACTGTAGCTGTGTTGCATTGGTAAGTGATCACAAACCTCATTACTGCATTTTGCTCTGGACCTCAGTGTTTGTTCCGTCAGATTCGGACTGAATTGTATCCCTTCTTCTACACCAAGGCGTAGTACAACAATCAGGTGTTTAATCAACTGCATATTTTTGTCTTGTGTGTTATATCTTTGGCATTATAAATATACACAAAGCGAACGATATCAAATGGAAAAGATGGTTCATATTCAAATGTCTTTGTTTCATGTTGTGGGTCAGAATTTCCAGCTAGCTTGAAATCCTTCGTGCACAGGATAAGCTTTTGCTTCCTTTTCCCACAGCACTGAAGACCTTTTCCTTTGCACGTGTTTTCCCATAAAAAATGACTTTTCCGTAACAAGCAAGGCTTGCAGGTTAGCTCAGGTGTCATCCACGTGGCAGTCAGAGCAGGGGCTGGGTCTGTGCCATGCGAAGCAACTCTGCAGTTGCTGCTGAAACAAAATGGTTGGCAAACTTCCACGGCGTTGGGGGTCAGAGTTTGCAGAGGAGAGCGACGGAGGAGGTAGGCAGGACTTTTTGCTGTCCCCCCTACATTGCTCGATCCCTGGCGCTGATCCTGTAGACCCAACATTAGTGATTGGCGTAGTACCAACAAGGCGCAGTACCCATGATGGCTTTTAAGTGCGGGGTCTTCCAGCTGGGTCTACGCTGACTTAACCTGGCCAGCGGATCATGTCTGGAGCGTTCATCTGCAGCGCTGGGAAGAGTGTAGCCCTCTTAAAGCCAGGGAAACAGCCATTGGCAGGCAGAGCTGGTTTTGACAGAAGCCCCCATTAGTATTTCCGACTTCAAAACCAAACCGAGTTTCTTTTCCAAGAATTCTGTCAATCACATTCTCTCTCAGCGAATCGACACGACGTGACCCTACCCATACTGGGTAAAACAGCTCTTAAGCGAAAGACAATAGGGAACATCTTGCATTAATCTCTTCTCAGTTATTTGACTGTTTTCCACTAACCTTTCATTCTGCCAAATTTAATTAAATCAGCTGTTTTTCCGAATATAACGTGTTCCTTCACTGTTTGGATGTTCCTTCAATTTGTAATGGTGAAGGCATATATGATACACAGTGAAGGCATATATGATACGCAGCTTGCAAGGACTTAGGCAAGCTATTTTCTTAAAATAATTCTCAGCAATGAATAACAAATGACACCAGATTAGTTTATTTTATCCAGACCATACCTACCATATGGATTCCCAAGACCTGTGTTGAGCTGCTGACTGACATTAATTTTAAAATCCAGGATCCTTGTGTTGCACACACGACGTGTATATGTATAGGATTAGAGGAAATGGTTTGAATGTATTATGTTGAATATATTACATTGATTTTATTTTTTTAATTGCTGCATTGAGAGGATTTAGAAAACCTCATGTTCCTAAGAACAAAAAGGTCTGACTATAGCAGCAGTGTCATGAGCGTGGAATTTCAAGCCTGTCTGCAGAAATAAGAGCGAGTATAAATAATGAGCAATATTATGAATATTTATTCACCTACACTGATCTGCTTGATGATCTTTTTCAAGCTTCCATCCTGACAGAGCTGAAAGAAGAAGGCAGTTTTACTTGAATTGTGAAAGGCTTTTCTTCCTCTTTTTAATCAAGTGAGATATACCAGAAAACAAATCAGGCTGATAAAAACAGAAGTCAGACTTACAAGAAAAGCAGCTGTAACAGCTAAATGGCTTAAAGCAGAGAAAGTAGGAAAACAGCATGTGGGGCTAATGATGGGTGGTTTTCAGGTTTCAGAATACGTTAAGGCATTCTCCCTGTTTATTAAATTGCTCTGGCAGCATTTGACAGCAAAGGTTTTGTGGATTATAAGAGTGCAATGGACATAACTAGGATTTTTTTTTTATCCTAAAGCCTGGCCTCTGGGTAATCACCAAGAAGTTACACACTACAGGAAGAATTTGGTTTGCACCAGTCCAAAGAAGGTCATTTTTTTATTTAAAAAAAAAATGTTTCTCTGATTGTTGTTTACTTCCCCGTCTCTGTGGTCTGCCAGAGGTTTTTGGATTTTTTCCATCTCTCAATACTCACTCCTTTTGTCAGAAAGTGGCAGACACAACCTGGAAGCAGCATCAATTTAATGCTGGCAGATTTACCAAAGGGCATCGCTCAGCAGCAACAGTTGCCATGTGACCACCTAGACATTGAACTATTGCTCATCTCTTCCTGGCCAGGAGAAGTCGAATGTAATTTCATGGTTTTATAAAAATTGCCTCAGCCCAAATTTAGAAGGCTTACTCCTCAGGTCTCCTCCTGAGTGCTTTGCAAGATGACCTGGATCTCTGGGTCATAAAGCCTGCAAAATATTGACGGTCGTTGCAAGCAGCATCTGCTGGACCTGAGTTGCTTCATGCTTCTGCTGAGGTGCAGAACGCCAACTTCTGTGCCGGTACCCACTGCAGTTGCCACCAGAAGGAAGGGTGCTGGAGATGGGTACTTCTGCTGTCCTCCTCATCATTTTGCTTCAGCAAACTAATGGTTTTTTATTCTCACGATATCACTGTGAGATAAGAAAGCGGTTTAATTTCATTTTGAAGTGTTATTTTCAATTTCTTTGAGGCATGGAAAAATGAAATGACCTACTAAAGGTCACCTGGGGAGTGTTTGGGAAAATGCAAAAGAAACCCAGGTCTTCCAAGCTGCAGCCTTAATCACAACCTACTCTGGTTTGGCACCGATTCAGTGGCTATAGTCAGAATCAAAATACGTTATCCAAGATATTCGTCATGTCTCTTTTTTAAATGAAATTTATTTGTAGCTCATACCATCTCACTGCCACCCCCTTGCATGACTATCAGTGCTGACCATCAGAAGCATGTAATTCATTTTCCTTATTTCTCTCCTGCTTCCTTCTGGGCTTACATCTGATCTGTAGTTTGGATCACTGAAGAGTGACATGTAACCCATTTCTAATGATTCTGTGAGTCTAATTTTGGCATTAAATGAGAGAACCATATGAGAAGCTCATTAACTGACAGTCTTTCTAAACAGGGAAGTCGATACTATCCAAGGACAGAGATACTGTTACAATGGAGCTTCTGATCATAAATCTGATCATAATTTTGAAGTCAGTCCAGAGCGCCTGAATAGCTCCAATAGACTGTGCGCAAACCAAGCGCCTCCGTGGGACTCCTTGAGTCACGGAACTCTATTAGGTCCCTCAGTGGCAGCATCAGTACATAAAACAATTTAAGAATGGAAAAGAAATGCTACACAAGGCTGGCCTGTCTTTGGTGATGGTGTTCTTTTCATACTTATCTTCTGAAAACAGGCCAGTCCTTAATTTCTGTTTGCTCCAGGCTTGGTGTTGTATTTGTCATGGCTCAGACAAAAAAATCCCCCAAAAATTTCAACAAATGTTATGTTCATGTTGTAATACTTCCCAAAACTGGGAAACACTGTCACAATCTTAAATATAGAGGTACTGTTTACATTTTGGGGGAACTTTGACATTTTTTAAGCAACTGCATTCAAGTTTTGACAAATGCCTGTGCTCCGATATCAGATTAAAAATGCTGTGACCTCTAATCCCCACCCTATGCAACTCAATCTAGAACAAGTACGAGGTTAAACAGACCCTGCCTCGTTATTAACCTTGTATACAGCATACTTCAAAACATGCTGTTGCCATAGGTGGTGGCCAGAGCGTAGCAAACCCTCTGCAAGACACATTCGGGCCAGCTGGCCGTTGTGGTGGGTGTATTTCCCAGTAGGTCCCTTTCCTGGGGCAGAAGCTGCTGCACTGATATTCCTCATGTGTTCCACCGCAGCGGGGTTTCAGCTTGGATGTTTTTTAAAAACCTTCATAGCCCAGGCTCAGTGTTTGATCCTTCAGGAATAAAACTCACTCAAAAAAAGAAAAAAATAAGAGACTGTGTCTATATCAGGTGAGTGTGGTTGCAGCGTATCGCACTCAAAAGCATCTCTGTTCCTGTTTAGTACAGCCCTTCCTCTGCGCAGCGTTGCTAGCAGCAGGCGTTAAGAAATCATGAAAATGATCCACCAGGATCCCTGGTCTTTGGTGCCGTGTTCAGTTATCTGCCTGATGGGGAGGGGCGATTGTTCTGGTTTTGTTTTGGGGCTTTTTACTGTTCGGAGTTTATATTTCTAAGCTTCCCTTTGTATCCCTGACAACTAGCAGATCACTTTCTGAGATGAGATTCTTAGTCAATAACTCTGCTGCCGGAGCTGGCTGTTCCGCGAAATCCTGCCTCTCACAGTGGGATGGGGTGGGTGAGCAATTCCGCTTGGTTCACGTATCTCGTGTCACAGAGGCTGCGGGGAGGTGCAGCCGGGATGCTGGAAGGCTTTGGGTACAGCTGCTGTACCGAGTGTCCTTTGGAAAGGTTTCCACTCTCACCACTCTCGCTGTCTGATTAACACAAAAAAAAAAGCAGCCAGGGGCAACAGCCGCTGAACTATTTGGTCTCACGCTACTAAAAGGCCAAACAGAGTTGACTCCTGAAAGGGTTTCTGGCGTTCTTTGATTTTATAACCTCTCTGTGATAAAAAGATCATACTGGCTTTCTTTCAGGTAACTTTTAAAGTACTTCCTCATGCTTTCATATGAAAACTCAGCTCTCTATTGCTGGGTGTCATACCCACCACCAGAAGCTGTTTTGCTTTCAGAAGCAGCCACACAAAAGAGAAAATAGCTGCTAGGCTGGAGCAGGTCCCATTTACACCCGCGTGGGAGACTCAGCACCCACCCTGGGAGAGGCTGCAAGAGCCGGTGGCGGCTGCTGCTCCAAATGGGTTAAAACATGTAAATTGCAACACCTTAAAATATGATCTTAAAGTGCAGTAGCTTAAGAGGGAAAAAGATGAGTGGTATAAGGTGTGAGACCCCACAGGTTACAGGTCTCAGGTGCTGAGAGGGAAAGTGTTAAACAAAAAGTTGAATTGCTGGTTGTTAATCAGGCTGCCAGGTGGAAGCTATGAAAGGCTGGTTGGCAATATAGGTGCGGTGCCAAATGAAAATCCTGAGGTTGGCTTCTGGCCTCTGAAGCTTTATTTGCCTTAGGAAAAATGGGCACGTGCTGGGCTGGTTTCTGAGGATTTGTGGAACAGCCGCCGGGGCTGCGGCAGGTGAGTCATTGGAGCGGATCCTGGATGAATATTTTCCTTCTTTCTGAGTTACAGAATCCTCTGCCGTCTGGAGGGTTAGCACGAGGAGTCATCCCCTCCCTGCCTCTTCTTTAAACTCCGGTTAAGTGTGACGTCGGTGGGAGCCGGGGATGGCCCCCGGCACAGGCGTTGCTTCTCCCTGGGAGAACAGCAGAGGAAAATCTCCCCCGCGTGTGAAAATCTCCCTCCAGCTCTCCGTGCAATGCCACCAGGCTGAAACGTGGTGACAGCGAGCAGCCGGGCAGCACTGCAGTGCTGGTTTTAATGGTGCAGGAGAGGTGGGAGCGTGCCATGAAGTGCGATGTGGAGAGCTGTGGGTGGTGGCACCAAGGCTTTTCCTGAACCAGAGGCATTTATCGATATCTGAATGACAGGCAGGTTTGGTCAGATGGTAGCAGGGATTCACAGGGTCTGACCTGCATGTCAGAGGCCAGGGTGTTTCACATCAACACCTTCATTAAGGAAGAAAACCAGCTTAATTAACACACCACTGTTTGGAGGAGAGTAGGCTGCACGTTGCTAGATGCAGTGACTGAGGCGCTGCCCCTGCTTGGGAGCTCTGCAGTCACAGGTAGCTCATAACGTCAAATATGCCAGATGCTCGTGGATGGGGAACACCATGCCCTGCTGGAGGAAGAGCCAATGGACAGAATGAACCCGTCTGTTCATGGCTGTGCAGCACTGAGTAAGCAGCCCTGTTCGCTTTAAAAATGGGGTCACCTCCCTTGTTATAGCCCTGTCCTAGCAGGAGCGTGAACACCTCTGATAGTGCCTGGTCCTGTTCTGCATGGCTGAGATGGAGCAAAACTGCATCTCCTTAGCTCAGAAAGCAGCAGCTTGTGTATTAAGATGCATGGACTCAGGGTTTGATGTCTGCCGAGAATGCTGCACACATGACATGATGCTGCGCTATATGTAAGAAATGAAAAGGTCAAGTTATATCAAAGACTCTGTGCTCGACTCTGGCACACAGATGAAGCTCACGAACCACCACCACCCTCTCTAGGGGGGAGCTGTGAAAGATGTCGGGTGCTCTGGTTGCTTGGTGAAAGCTGCCTTCTTCACTGAGCTCCCAGATTAGGGCTTTCTTCTGGAAATCCGTGTTCATGTTTAACTGTGGCTAAGTAGGGAGTATTAAGGGATAAATGCTTTAAAAAGTCTGCCTGTGAGTTTTGCTTAAATGACGGCTAGTTACGAAAGTATTTCTACTAGAGTCAAGTGTGGTTTTGTGAGGAGTTTGTTTATTTGTTTTCAAATTGGCTTTCCTGGCTTTGGTACAGTATTTATTACTGGTGTGTTACCATCAACTATCTTATACCAAAAAAAGTGAACATCAAAACTTCACTAGCGTGTAAGAAAATTATTTAGAAAACGAGCCAGAAGAGCATCCCATATTCTTCTCATTGGTACTGCAAAAATAAGGGGAGACAGAAAAACACGTAAGTATAAAGAAGGTGTGAGGGTAGCCACGGGAGGAAATAAGATTTAGATTTTCTATCTCCTTTACCAGTAGATTCCTACTCAATATATCCTACAGCAACATCCTGGTAACCTTATTTGCTTTACCAGACATGATGCTAAAATTAGCTAGTCATACATTTCTCAGGAAGTAGTAATTAATTGGGCAATATTTGTACAGGTCTTTGGAAATGTAGGTCCTAATTTTGCAAACCCTTCGTCCAAAATATAAATTAATATAATCACATAATTACCAATTTCTGGACTTTGGTGTATGCAGTTACCCAGCTTGTGTGTGATTTAGAGTAATGCCATGTGTAAACCAGGAATAGCCGTATTCCTAAAAATACTATGCATGCGCATTTGAAAATTGGGATCACAGATAGCACTTCATTACTAGGAGTTCATTTTAAAATACTTTTTTCTTTTAGATTCTCTTTCTGAATATAATTTACTTTTGTTTATAACCTGTCTCGGCAAGACTGTGCTCAGCTCGGCCAGGCATTTGAGACCGTGTCTTTTGTACCGTCGTGATGGAGAGAGCCACTTGGCAATAACTGTCATTTTGCTTGGGACACTGTCACGGTTTCGCCCCGGTGGCAGCTCAGCCCCCCGCAGCCGCTCGCTCGCTCCCCCCGGGGATGGGGGGGACGGTCAGGAGCGCAGGAGTGACACAACCCGTGGCTGAGCCAAGGGCAGCTGGGGAGGTGAAGCCGAAGCCGCGCACCAGCAGAGCAAGACGCGGCATTTGCTCCCCACGTCCCACGGCAGGAGGGGCTCAGCACCCCCAGGGCAGCAGGGCTCCCGCGCCACGGGGACTTGGGAAGACAAACGCCATCGCTCCCAGCGTGCCCCCCGTCCTCCTCCTCCCCCCCGTTTGTACGCTGAGCACGGCGCCACACGCTATGGAATGTCCCTTTGGTCACTGGGGCCGTGTCCCCTGCCGGCTCCGTGTGCCCCCAGCCCCTCGGCTCTGTGCCAGCCCTGCTCCGGGACAATGGAAACATCCCCCGTTACCAACGCGGCTTCCAGCGCAAATCCCAAACGTGGCCCCGCGTAGCTGCTGCGAAGGACGGTGACTCTGCCCCAGCCGAAGCAGCGCAGGCGCCTACCTGTTCCTTTGCCTGTGCCGATGGAACTGGCTGGTGTTAAGCCTGAAACCATTTTCACACAAATGTACGGCAGTATTTGAGCTGAATGGGGTTTTATTCCTTTTCTTCCTAAAGATTTGTTCGTACACAGAAAATGCTGGAAGATCTGATTTCTGCTTTAGCTCGATTTGTCATAATTTCTACCTAGACCAGAAGGATTCGTTCCATAATTTACTATATTCTTTTTAACGTTTTTGCTCCTTAGACCCTGCATTAGATTGCTCCAGCATCTCACTCCTTTAGTGGTGAAAGAACTACTAATTTCTAGCCTAAATTTATTCATGGCCACTTTATACCCATTTGTTTTTGTGTCAACATTGTCCTTTAGTTTAAATTGTTCCTTTGCCTTCCTAGTGTTTATCCTCCTGATGTATTTATAGACAGCAATCATATCTGCTATCTGCCTTCATTTTCTAGACTAAACAAGCCAAGCTCTTCTAGGCTCTCCTCCGGTGAATGGGCTCTTCACTGCCAGCACCTGGTCGGATCTGGGTAGCTCCACAGTGAGTACAAGGGACCAGGATTGTGCACAGCATCCCAATGAGCCCTCAGTGCTTGACATGAGGAATTGATACTGCCGTGTGTGCAGTGCTAATACTGCACACGATGCATTTGCCAGCAGTGCTTGTGCCTTGCTGGGTGGCAGGGAGCTGGTGGGACATGGTACCTGTCCTCCTTGCTCATGTGCAAAAGCTTCCAGAAAAGTTTTGTTATTGGTCCCTTGCTGCATTATCTTATATGTTGTACTGTTAAATCACATCTTGTTTCTGTTATTTATTTGTCAGGTTCCCCTTCTTCCAAGCTGTTACTTCTTCCCATACAAGGCACTGCTGTTTTTTAACCAAGCCCTTGATCAACTTGCCATTGACCAGCTTAACCAGTTTCTTCAACTGATTCCCATCTTCTGGAATGTAGTTGATGTATTTCTTTGTGGCACTGTATCAGATGATTGACAGAAGAGCAGACAGATTAGATCTTCCATGGTTCCTTTAATTATTCTTTCCTTCATGATTTGTTCCTTCAAAAGCCCTTCTTAGTTTTTGGGTCAGACTAAAAGCTTTGCACTTATCAAGATGAGGGGGTTTTTTTTCCTTGGCTTAGATAGAAGCAGCACATTTATTTTCCCTCAGCATGAAGATTTGTTAGATTTATTAAAAATACTGGCCACTGGACCTCCCGGGGACTTCACCAAGGCTGGGTCTTTAGTCTACATCCCTCAGGGCAGAGGCTCATTTCTTTAGTTCCACAGCATCACCGTCAGAGCAAACACAGAGTAACTCTTACATTTCTCTGGGTTAGGACCATTTTGTCTTACCTCTATGCTGTAGTTTCTGTCCTGTGCTATTTAAAATGTCATTGTTATAAAAAAAGAGAATATGAGAATTATTCTGTATGATCAAAATGCCATCAAGAAAATGTCTCTTGTGCTTGGGGGCATGGGGCTGCCTGTTTTTTTAATAGTCGTAACAATAATAATATTAGGACAACAAATGAAGATGCCCCTGGAGATGTTGTGACAAATTGGAAGGACATGTTGAAATTGAAATTGATTGAATAGTTCAATAAAATCAGCTTAATGCACAAAAGCAAAAAGGTTAGCTACAGAAAAACAAAAAATCAGTAATTTGTTATCTGTTGGGGCCAATCTCACTGGAGAGGGAATTGGTTATAAACTAAAAGCACCAGCCTCGTGCCCACACGGGAGCCTTTTGGGTGGAACTGGATGTGGATGGCAGAAGTGCCTAAAGGTTTGACCAGTCTCAGACTGCTTCCACTGGGTGGGCTTGGCAGGGCTGGGTTTACCATTGGACTCCATCATCTTAATGGTCTTTTCCAACCTAAATGTTGCTACGATTCCATTTTACGATTTGCATGCCTTTGAGTTTTATACAACTTTACGTACAAGCCGAGGCCATTCTCCTTGTCAACTTGGACTTCTGCTCTGAACGTTGTAGTTAGGTCTTCAGCTGGTGGAAACCAGCGTGACTTTGGTGATGTCCCTTAGGTTTCCACCAGCATCTCACCTCTCGCGTGTCCCCGATTGCTGCAGCTGCCTCTGGCATCCTGCTATAGCTCCCATCTCAAACGTGCGCGTTCCTGTAACGAACCTACCTGATCGCTCCAGCCATTCGAGATCTGCTA
The DNA here is from genome assembly GCF_017639655.2 of Falco naumanni. Taxonomy (NCBI): domain Eukaryota; kingdom Metazoa; phylum Chordata; class Aves; order Falconiformes; family Falconidae; genus Falco; species Falco naumanni. The sequence goes on along the minus strand of NC_054063.1, from coordinate 25,149,070 downwards.
CAATTCCTCACGTTTTCTCACTAGGCTTGGACTCCCTGTGCTTGTTTGCACATGTGCAGCGCTCCTCTGCTATCCTTCCCCTCTTCCCATCCTTACGCACCAGCTTTTTGTGGCCGGTACATTTGTACATGAATAAATTCTGGGTATTTTCATTTTTTGCATTTTATTATCTGATTGATATAATCTTTCTTTTAAATTTCTTTAATTTAGTGTTCTGAATTTATATGGAGGGTTTTATTAACACGGTAGCACAATGCTCAGTGAAAGGCGCTTTGTTAAATCAAAAAAATTTATTGTAAACCTGAGATTAATAAGACATGGTCTGTGAGTACACATACACACATGCGTGTGTCATCAGAGTATGTGTAATTTAATAAGCAGTAAAATGACAAAGTTAACAGCACTTTTAAATGAGACTTTCTAGCCCCTTACCCCCTCTTGTACAAGAGGATTCACTTTTCCAGGGGAAGCTTTGGATTAAGGAGTGATTAAAGCAAGCTAGAAAGGAGCTGAAGGCGGTGGGAGGTGTGCAGGCTGGGTCCTGGTATCAACAGGTGCTGTGCAGGCAGAATGTGACCTTACCCAAGGTCTGCAGTTCGTTCTTGGAGTTCAGATAAAAGTTGGCATCACGGTGGCGTGACTTTCAGAATTGCTTTTGACGCAGAACGGGCGCTGCCTTGGCTGTGCCCTGGCTGGAGGTACACTGCTGCCGGCATCCCAGCGGGCACACTGGGACTGGGAGCGGGGAGCCCAGCAGCTCTGCAGGGGTCAGTCTGCTGACGGGCTAAAATGGAAAACCACCGAGTTCAGAAAGAACCACCCACGCCGATGGAGGCTGGTTTATTGCCCTCTCGGCTGATGGAAAGGCAGGAACATTTTTTTCTCTTGCAGTCTCTGCCGAAGCACTGAAGCTTTTACAATAACGTGCGACAGCTCTGCCATCAAATCGGAAATGCTGTGAATTACGTGTCTCCATCTGACTGCAGTGAGGAACATTAGAGGTGGCTTTGCCATTTATATGCGCTGTTGAAATGGAGTCTCTTCATGTGGGCCTCCAACCTGCTTTTCTAATTTACGTGGAGTCTGATGGCCACTAGTTTTTAAAATAATCTTCCTCCCCCTTCTGTGATTTAAACTTAATTTGGCTCACAAGTATTTGGTCTGTTACAGAATGCTTCTGTCAGCCTCCCAAGTTGTCTGTAAGAGAGAATACGGAACGAAAAGCTACATATGAAATAGAAATTACATTCACTAATAAGGACATTTCAGCTTTACAGTTTACCCAGTGCTTTAGAAATGGAGTAATGAACAGCACCTTTTTGCATGAGGAGAAACACAGGCTAACAGCATTTCTCCATCATGTTTTATTTTACAAAGTAGCAAGAGACAATGAAAGTGCATTTCCATAATACATCTCAGTTGCAGGTTGCTGATGGATTCCTGTGTGATGTCTTGTCAATTCAGCAGGTTAATATCTGTCAATTAAAAATCCTGGAATCAAGATAAAGCTAAAATTCAGATCTCTGTTATTCTAGCAATCAGAGGAGGTAAAGAATGAACCCGGTTACAGCACTTCAGGAATGTTTATATAGTAATAGAGAGGCCCGAATAACCTAATTCTTGCCCCTTGAAATTGCAGTGGATATGTGACATTTTACACATGCCTGTACATCAGTACAGGAAAGGAGCAGCCCCTGAGTACTGGAGCTGTGCGGAGAGCAGGAGCCGTCCAGCATGCAGCAGGTCTCTGCACAGTGAAGTCCCTCCCCTTGGCTTTGCAAAAAGCTTTTCCTGCGTAACATTGTTCTTCCATTGGGTTTTCACACCCTTGGGATGCCCCATTAGAGCTGCTCAGTCCTTGTGTCCTGGCTCTGACCTGTAATGACACCTTAATCCTTGAGGAACGGGGCGTAAGGTTCAGCTGTGCCCTGGGTCACGCTGGGGCTGCATCCCCCTGGTTCTCCGTGCCGGGAGTGTGCTCCGTGCGCCCTGCGCATGGCACGTGGAGACACCCACAGCGAATTCTGCAGAGCCAAATGAAAAGTTATTGTTGAGGCCAGTTTTAAAGATGAGGAGGCTTTTCTCAGTGCAGGCAGATATTCCTAAATAAAGAAGCATCCCAAGGAGATGTACGCACCTGCAAGGTCAGATGCCCTCTCCTATTTTACTCAGGTTTATTTTCCAGTTGCAATGACATACAGCGTCTTTTAGAAGAACTTTAATGTAGGAATTTTATGGCTGGCTCTGTGAGGCTTTTTCTTCAAGAGACGTGTTGTTTGGGGCGCCCAGGAATTTAAATCAGTTCCCCTGAACTTCTGTTTATTGCATTGAATATATTTTTTTTCATACTGGACTTAAATTCTCCTTTTTTACCAAGATTGTGTTAAGGATTGAAACATGGAGAGTATTTTAAGTATCAAAATGCTTTGTGGGCATGGAACTGTGTGAGCAGAATGAGCTGGAGAGACGCCAGGCAATGTTGCTGTCAGTTTGGGGGATATAATGTTATTCGTGATGTTTTCAATGAAAACACATTAACAAAATTTTTACTGGTTTTCAGAAGACAGAAATTAATGTTGCCGAAAATGCTTTAAAATTAACAAAAATGTCTATTTCAACCAAGGAATCTTGGCCATAGGATTTTTATTTTCCCATGAAACAGGTGATATCCACCAATCTATGCAAAAATCCCTTCAAAACCACGATAGATAATTTTATCCGTCCTTTTTTGCTAACATTTTGAATCCAATTAACTTCTTTAGTCTACTTAAGAATTGCGCTTGTATACAGAAAATAAACTAAGGTGTTTTACAGGATGCATTTTTCTTTCTCATGTTTTTCCTTTCCTATTTTTTTTTTTCTTCCAGAAAGTTCAGCAGTATATAGTCATTGTTCAAGCCACAGATATGGAAGGAAATCTGAACTATGGTCTCTCAAACACGGCAACAGCGATCATTACGGTGACAGATGTGAATGACAACCCACCCGAATTCACTACCAGCACTGTAAGTATCAATACATCAGCACAGTGATGCATGGACACACAACGTGTTTGTAATTCATGGATGTTTATATCCGTCGTCTTTCTTAGCTGGTTTGGCAGACAGGAGGAACTTGATAGATAACAGTGGAATAAAGACTTTCAGGGGGGAGAAAGGAGGAAAAAAGGGGAAAAGGCAAAGAGGAATGATTCATGAACCAGCAACACTATTTGGCGACCAATTTCACTGAGGTGCTGAAGGAGCTGATATAATGTGGCAAACAGACTATGTCTGATTGCACCAAAGAGGATACAGTTGTTTCACAGCAATTGGCTGTAGACATATCAGAGTTATTATTGCTTATGAGTGAAATCCTGAGCACTAAGAGATATTTTGTGTTTAGTAGCTGGGCTATGATTTCAAGGAAGCAGTAAATACTCTAAATGGTAACAAGTATCCAGTAAAATTTGTATTTCACTGATAGCTCTAACAGATGTATTTGTGTGTACCGGCAGTAAATGTGTGGACATTCTTCAGTACATCTGGTTTTAATCAGTTAAAGATCTTTCTTATATTAGCACAGTATTTCTCTATTCTGTTCTTATGTGCTCGAAGTTGCTATTACTGGGGGACAAGGGGAGAAATAAAGAGATGGCAAATTACAAATTTTTTAGAGCTGGTTAAGGTAAAAATGAAGAGTTGGAAGGTGCAGTGATGTGGTCTGGTTCTTTCTGGCCTTCTTTTCTATAGAGCACCTGAAATGTGTGTAGTAATTTTAGAAACCACAGAGCCGTACAAAGGTCTACATGCTAATAAATGAGAACTGTCCATATTCATATGAGTGTCAACAAGGAGCAGTAAGTGATGGATCTTAAACTGATACAAATTTTTACAAATACAGAAAGTCTTAACTGCATTGTACTCAAGTCACTTTGGGGAATGTTTTTATTATTGATATTATTCTGAATTTTCATTCTACCTTAAAGGGTCTGCAGATATTTATTAATGTAGTACCAAAGGTTCCCCTTAGTTATACCCTTACAAACCACAAATACGTAGCAGAACTCAAGGAAGTCATGCTGAGCCCAACTGATGCCACCGCAGACCCAGATCGGCTCCATAGCTGGCATGGAGCCATGGGTCCATCCTTCCCATCGCCACCGGGCCCCGGGCTCACGGCTGTGATGTGCTCAGCTCCTGAGCATGCCAGCGTTTTCTGTTGAAGGGACTTGGACCTAGACTCTTGGAAAAAGGCAGGCACTGAATTCCTCCTGTGTCAGATGAAAACAGGCACCTGAGGTGTTTTCAGATCTGGGTGCCAACCTGCAGCGTGTTGCTGCCCCAGCAAATGCAGGTGGGTTTAACAGCAGCACATGTCCCAGTGAATACACTGAGCTTCGTAGTGTACAGTTGTCGTTAAATATCTCCTTGAGGGGGATACATACGGTTGCAAAGAGCCGTAAAAATCTGATACAAGTCTTGGGCCATGTGGTTCTTTCTCCTGCCAGCATGGGATTGTCCTGTCTTGAAAATTTTCTAGCAGCTGGTCTGCAGATCTTTGTGTCTCTCTGGCCACGGGACTTCTCACCACAGCAGTGCGTGTGCCCCAACTTGCTAGTGTTTGGGTGGGGGGACGGGGACACGGGACCTCATTCTGCCAGGTGAATACTTCTTTAACCTCCGTTTGTGTGAAAAAGGAATGACATCTAGTGGCCACCTCATTTAAGCACAGATTGTTGCAGATGACCCGGGTTCCTGGGCCTTGTCTCCAGATGCAGGCTGGAGGTGATGCTTCGGGTAGCGGCGTGAGCCATGGCAGGGTTCGTTACACATGCACATCGGTGCCTTCCGGAGGGCAGCATCCCTCTGTGGCATAGCTTAATGGCTTTCCAGAACACTTTCCAAAGCTGAATCTGATGGAAGGTGAGATAATGGAAATGTGCTTTCAGGTAAGTTCAGAGTATTTAATGTCTTGGGGTGTGTTAGACCTAGAAGGAATAAAAGCCATCAAGAGCATTTCCTATAGAATTGTGTTAAATGGGATAGAAAATGCTACTCTTCGTCTGAGCAGTATTGGTGTGTACCATTATTTCTCTGATTTCAATCACTGAAGAAAGGGTTTTGCAAGGGCCAAAGGGCTTTACACAGTAGTACGTGGGACTTCATAAAGATTTGAAAACCAGGAGTGTTTTACAATATTTTCCAAATCTGCAGAAACAAACAGCTTTGATATACTACCAGGTATAGTCAGGATGAATTTCACACGAGTATGAAAGTTCGATATGGTTTTTCCCTGACTGATGGAGACAACAGCATCAGACTGATCAGTCTCTTTAAACCTGAGCTGAATCTCCTTGCTGTCCTTAAATAGTCTGATCTGCATTTTAACACCTCTAAAAAATAGCAAAAAAATCTCTTTCCAGGAAATCTATAGCTCCTCAGAGAGTAAGAAAGCTCATGGTCTCTTTTAAGACTGGTAACTGTTTGGAGAGATACAGTATACTTTTATTTTAAATACTTCTGTATTGAGATGCTGTTGTAAAAACAAAATAGGCCGAATAACTGAAACTGTGGTTTGCTGTTGGAAAGCTGCCAGATGAAAGGAACTCAAGGAACTGTGCTCAGCACAGACACATACAAAGGCCCACCCTATAGCGCTCCTAAATTACCTGTCATTCAGCCAGGGTGTTTTTAGACTTAATCGTTTCTGGATAAGAATGTAGCTCAGGAGGACACTGCACCATGCTGGTGTCACAGCTCATATATTCAGCAGCAGGAATTAATGTTACTGTGTAAAATTTAACAGTGGGATGGGAGAGAAGAGAACAGCCACCGCGATGGTCAGGAGAGTCAGGTCACAGCCGTAGCTGAGCACGCCGTGCAGGGGGGGAAGGGGCTGAGTGCATGGACCATGTGGAAGTTCAGACACAGGCACACAAGTGCCCAAATGACATGTCCACAGGGGTGACGACCTGCAGAGGTGTGTTGGTTACAGACATCCAGAAGACCATGGGCTGTGATCGAAATATCGTGCTAGATGAGAACTGGAAAAGGAGCAATAAAATCACATAGAAAATTCTTAAATTTAAAAAATTAAGATACTCCAGTAAAAGTCCAGAATGATTGTTTGCCACATGAGAACGGATCAGTGTGGTTTTCGTACCCTTCAGCACATCGCCCAAAAGGCTGGGGGAAGGTCCTGCACAACAGCAGGGGAAGGAGAAGCTCCACCTTATACAAAGGATTCTAAAATTATAGGGGGGGGTGAAATCACAGTCTTTAGGTGAAACAATTTTGAACTTAAGTCCGCTGTTACTCTTAAGTCCGTCAGCAGGAGTCATGACCAGTCCTGGTGGTCATGACCAGGGTACCCCTATGGAACTGCAAGGCGCTGGGGCGCAGCGAGGATGAGGTGACCTCTTCTAGTCCTTTCCAGCTCTTGTTTTTTGTGATGGTGAAAGTTTTCTTGATCTGCGATGCTATCTGGCTGTGCTGAGAAGCATCAGAGAGCAGCTAACAGTGAGGAAATGTCTCATAAGAGACCGGCCTGGAGTGGGAAGCAATCAGATCTGCGCCAGAAGAGTGGAGCATCCTGTGAAATGCCGTAAACATCACAGGCAGCTATTTTGGGCAATTCTAATGATTTAGTGCAGGACCGTGACCCAGGGAACGCTCTTCTAGCTAGCTAAGGGACTTCAGCCTGCTCTTTGTGTTGTGTTCTTCATGTGACATTGTTGCTCGCAAAAATAAATGGAGAGGCAATCCTTCTCCCTGCTGAAGAGCAGAGGTGCACATGCCAGGCGCGCAGGGGCAATGCCACCTCCGCAGCGTGCCCGACCAGCCCGTGCCCACGGGCTCTGGGTCAGATGCCTTGGAAAAGGATAGTTTAATCCCCCGTGCTCAAGTTTTCCACAGTCCTTAGAGAGTGAGTAGCGGTGCTGGTTCATTTTCATGGCATTTTTGGTGGGTTTTCCATCTGCCAAATCAACTGCTGGTGTAGAATCCTGACACTTGAACTGGACTGTTAAAGGGTTTATAGGGAGTTTTACTGGGAAACTGGTTCCATTACTGTTACAAGATCAAGGTACTGGTATCAGTGTGCCCTCCGTTATCCAGAGTCTCTGTAACTCATAACAGGGTTATGTCCTCTGACATGTCTTAATTATGTGGAAACGCCTCAGCCTCCCTGCAAACATTTATCTTGTGTACAGGCGAGTTGTGGGTTTTTTCTGTACTAATATAGATCTGTAGCTGAGCCTCTGGCCAGATGCTCACCCCCGCTAAACAGGGGGTGCAATGAAATTAGTGTTGGTATTTCAGAGATTAAAAGCCAGCTAAGACAGAACAATGCTGGATAGTCTCTAGTGAGGTTTTATGTAAGGTGGAAGCATCTATTTTGCTCACGGAAGGAATGTCTTTAATTCCGGTGGAATCTTTAACTCCTATCAGGCAGGATGCCCTTTTCAGTCTGACCCGTGATACTGTTAATAGCCATCCAAGGGTTTCCACTTTATCTAAGGAAATGCATAATCAGAGGGGAGGAGAAGTTAAAGAAATCCATGCCTACACTTGACTCGTACAAAGTCTATTTTTATCGTATTCAATCAGGAACAATCAGGCGCAGAGAGGAGACGCAGATGAATTTGCATGATCAGACTTCTGTGTCTTAAATGTTAATTAAAAGTTATTTTAAATTTGCCTACTGTGCAGAACTTGTTTTTATAGTAGCCTGTGTAAGGGAAATATTATTTCACAGGGCTGAAGTGCTCATGATTAGTTGAGCTTGTGAATTCTTGGGAAAACCTGCCTGGCAATCAACCTCTACTTTAAAAAAAAAAAAAAAAATGAAAGAAAAGAAAAAAAGAAACTGGGCTATTCAAGTTCTTTAAGCTCCTGAGCCTTAGGAGGTCTTATTTAAAGCTACTTTAAAATTTGCCCTTTGGCACTGCTTTGAGAATCTCCTCTTCCGAGGCTGAATCCAGTGGAGCATGTTTTAAAGAGGCAGCTCGAGGACCACATCCCCTTCCCGCTGCGCTGCCTCGCTGGCTAATCCCGGCACTGACTCCCATTAGGAACAGCTCCAAAGGTTTAGTACCCGACTCTCGGGCACGGGCGGGCGCTTCCCAGCTTCCAGCGCCCAGGTAGTGGTGGCTCTCGGCCTGGGAAAGGCAGGATGCTCAGAGGCTGCCGGTGAACTCGGAGCAGAGCACCTGGGACGGAATAGCGGTGCATAGAGAGATGCTCATATTCAAGCAGAAGGGGCTGTGTTGCAGGGTAGGGTTAATCAGGTTACAAAATGGATTTGGCTGATCAGTGATCAGTGGAGGGGCAAGTACCTGTTGCAGGTACATTGGGAAAAGCAGTTCTTGCCATTTTTAACTGGGCTATTTAATTAATAGTGTCAGATCAGACTCATCTCTGGCTGCTACAGTAACACTGAGTTAGTAACTTGGCTGGTACTGGACTGAATCGGTCGGCGTTGAAATCCACAGAGTGAAGAGCTCAGCACTTCATGAGCAAAATGACATGGAGAGAGACCCAAGTTAAAAGGGCTTTTTGTTTTTGGCACTCCACTGCCAAAAACATCTGACCTTTGTCTGTGCAGGTATTCTGGTTCCTCAGAGTACTGTGGAAAATGCTAATGAGCCCACTCCGAGAAATGCTTGGAAATTTGAAAGGGAAGCAGGCTCTCCATGCAGCACTGCCATGCTAGCATTGTCCTTTACCGTAAATAGTTCTTCCTTCTCCCGTTTTGATTTTTCCTTCCCATTTTCTTTCCCATGTCCACCCTGATGTACTAGGGCGCATCATTTTGTGAAGTTAAACAAGCCAAGATCCTCCAACTCCTTTTTACGTTACAGCTTTCCATTCTGCTGGTTATCTTGCTAACCCTGCTGTGCTCCAGGCTCTGCTCAGATTTCTTTTTTCTGACCCAATTTGTATATAGTAATCCAGATGAGATTTTTCAGTGTCTTCAACAAGAGCACTAATATTTCCTAGGATCAAATTTGCCTTTTTCACAGCCATGGCATAGCGCTCACTTAGTCCTCCTGCTCTGTGAACTTGCCAATATTCTGGAAAAACAAACAAGCATAAGCCAGAATTTTATTCCTTGTTCTGTGTGCATTTGTTCTCATGTTAATTGTTTGTTTGAGGACAAAATATAGCTGTGCATCAACCAATGCAAGAGCAATGCTGTCCAGAGCTGCAGAAATAGCTGATGTGAGCTGCAAAATGTGATTTTTTTTTGCAAGTGGCAAAGCTTGGGGTGGATGATTCACCTGGTCTCCAGCCCCCCAAGTTGAATCCTGCTGAGCTCTGGTTTTAAGGGTGAGTTAATAATAGCAAAGTAGCAGAGAAAACCCTCAGCTTTTCCTTCCGACTGAAAGGTACTGAGTTCCACATGACTGTGATGTATGATCTCAATAGGTCTAGTTTGGAGAAACAATATTTAATGGTGGTAGGAAACCAAAATGGGAAACCAAGTCAGCCTGCCAGTGGTTTGGGGTTTCCTAAGCATATTTATAGCCAGATGTATCCAGAAGCATTCAGCACATGTGAGCATTATGAGAAGTCCCTTACATGCATGCTCGTGTTTTACGAATTAATCTTACACTGTGCAGGGAGAGCCCAGCGGGAACGGGGTTTCAGTGGGATTTCCTGCAGGCATACGAATGGACCAGGATGTCTGCCAAGGGTTTCCTAGAAAGAGGTCTTACCACACCGACCCAGGAAGACCCAGTGGGAGTGGGTGGCTAAATATCACCCAGGACTCGGGCATGTGTCCAAATCTGAAAAGGACCAAGGGCTTGAATCTTGAGCACCATGTACCTGATGTGCCAGCATACAGACTAGAGCTGTGGATGTGGTTGCCCATTCAGATCTCACGGTCCCCATCATTACACCTGCACCATTCAGAAAGTCTACAATAGCATTTTAATATAGATTATCCTGGATGCTGCAGTATTTAAAGTCATCAGCGTTATGCCCATGGTGTAATTCCGAGGCGGTTGTCACAAGAGGGAGAAATCAAGTTGAACAGCGCAGGTCAGAGCTGGCAAAGGGAAAGACCTAATACCATGGTGAGAAAATTTACAGGACTGCATTGTTCTACAGCTGAAAACAAACCCTGGAGTCCTGGAGTTCTGTACAGTCCTGCAGACGGGCTTTATCGTTAAAAATCAATTGTGCTTTCACGGAAAATCCCAGGTGGCTGTGTTCGCTTGCAGTTTTCCAATCAAAATGAAGCTCAGCCGAACTATGCAGTAAAGCTTGGGCTGCTACAGAGCTGTCGTTGTCTAACTGAAATAAATTATTATATTCAAGTGAAGCTAATATGCCCAGTAGCATTTGGGTACATGAGCATCTACCTAATTCTCTGTGCATTTCAATTAAACATGTAGTCGATGAAGTCTTAAAAACTACAACTCAGTGTAGTTTTCCTAAATACGAACTCAGGGTTTATAAATTGAAGTGGGATTTCTGCCTTTCATCGCAGGTCCTGTTGAAAACCTTTGTCATGAACAAACAAACAAACACAGACTAAGGACGTTAGGCCAAGAGGTAGCAGTAGCAAACTGAGAGAGCACAAGCAGAAGCAATATTCTTTCTTTCCATCCTGTCTTGCCCAGGATTCTGCACGCTAATGCTGGGGACATTGCTGCTGCAGACACGTAGGTTAGCTCTGGTTGGGAGAGCGTTTATGGCTGCGTAGAAATTATTTCCAGCTTCACATGCCTTTTGAATCAAATAACCTTTGGAGGTGGATCCCTACCTAAATGCAAAACCTGTTCATCAGAGCTTAGGAAGTGTGATGCCTGCACAGTTTGATTCTGGTATGGAAAGAGTGAGATCCCCAACTCAGGGAGCAGATTTTTTTTGTGAGCAGTGCGGCTCCTCCCAGGCACAGCATCTTTAAGGGCTTAGAGGCCCTTCCAGTGCAATGCGATGGAAAACAGGGCACGTTTCGTACTCTCTTGTGGATACTCAACTTTTGCTCTTTATTTTATCACCTCTTTCATCTAAAATGAAAGATATTTCTCAGTCTATAAGAAAACAATAATTCCTCATGTCTTAATGAAAAGAGCATCAGCCCCTTCTGTGATTTCTGTCAGGTCTTCATTCCAGTGCAGGAGATGACAGAAACGATGAAATACCTTCGAGACTACTTAGTGTAGTCTGCAAGATGAATAGATAGATACAAAGATGTGTATGTACAAATACGCAAATATAGATATGTGTGTAGCTAGATTCAAAGCATAGATAGATACTGATATAAGGCAAACAGTCATTAATAATATCCAAGTCTCTACTCCCAGATAAATTGTGGTTTATATGAATTATTCCATTACAGTGTGTGGGTATATGTGCATTGAGATAAAAAAATGTGGTCTCCTTCATAGAAGTCTCTTACTAATAGACCCCATTAATCAAAACGTAAATTTACAGTGGCTTTTGTTTTGTTTATTTCCCTTCAGTACATTCATTTTCAAATTATCACCAAATTAATCATGTACAGTGCTTTAAACCAACTGCCGTTTGGTGCAACAGTTCTGGTTCCTCTCCATTACACTGAGCATTAGTTATTAAGGCACAGTTCAAGGCTGTGTTTAGCCTGATTCTGTCCTGAACCTAATTGGAATCAGCCAGATTCTTCCTTGTAAATGGGTCAGTCACACAGAAAAAACATCAAATGTAATCTTGAGATTGGAAAAAAAAAAAAAAAAAGAGAATATAATTTTATTTCTCTTCATTGATACCTGCCTGGTGGTTAAAAGAAGGATTAAAATGAGGTCATTAAATTTTCCTTGGAGACAAAACCCAGACCTCAGTGGTAATATGATTAATCAAATATAAAAGTGAAACTACCCCGAATGTATAACTCATTTTTATAAAATATCTAATTACTGAAATGTCGTCTGCTGCAGAAAAAGAAGGGGGGGAAATTAATTGCAATAACAATTCAAGAAGATAAAGTTTTTCTGAATTAGGTCTACACAAGAAGCTAAATTGAGTTAAGTAATTTTGGTTTCAGGAACACCCTTGATGGAAGTTAGTAGTAATGAATTTTTCAGACCTCAGAGTTTAAAATTGCCAAAGACCAGTGATTTTAAAAAAGGGAACGATGGTTTCATTACAGATTTCAATTTTCTGTCACCAAAAAAAAAAAATAATAATAATAATAGAGGAACATAAAAAAATACTCTATTGGGCTTTCTCAGATAGGACACATGTACTGCTTGGTGTAAAGTCAAGTGTAATACAACTTTCTCTCTCGGTGCTAGAGAGTGCAGCCTCAGCCGGTTAGAGCTGCAGCCCCGCAGGGGGTCGAGCCCACGGAGCTGCTCATGCCCCCCTCCTCAGCACGTAAGCGGTTGCAGTCCAGGAGTAACAGCCCAACCTCTGCCTGCGTACCTCGTGCACATACACCCACCTGGAATGTACAGCACAATGCTCTGCTCTCTCTACAGTGCTTTCAGGTAGCTGTCATTAACAGGGCTGAGCGGCATGTCCGTATCCGTCATCAGCGTTGTAGTGATACATAATAATTTGTTTTGACGTTTGATTTTCTAGCCTGCTGTTTTCCTGGGTTGTGCGGTTAATATTAGCAAAACGCAGATGATACTTGTACGCTGGCAAGACTGCCCCTGCATGCACGCGGTGTGACAGCACCGACGGCTGTCGCTTGCCGTAACCCGTTCGTCCTGAGCCAGTTCACTGGCAACATCTGGCAACGCTGTATGTCCTGGTGCAATGTCTCATTTAGCAGGGACTTCTGTCCTCCTCCTCCTCCTTCCCTCGTTAATGTGTATGGGATCTGAGGGAGAAGCCATAGACCACATCCCAGGGCGATGCCTTCCCTAGTGCTGTGGGGGAATTGCCCAGGAAAAGGAGGTGCTGGGACGCGTGGGAGGTGGGACGCAGCCAGCTGTTCTGGACAAAGTGTCCGTAGGCAAAGAGAACTTCTGCAGAGAAATGCCCTTCCTGCTCTGTGATGGAAATCACTGTGGTCTCCCCCGCCTGAGAGGTGTGTGTGGATTAGACACCATTCCCATCATCTCTGGTGTGTCGGTCAAGCTAAAATTTCAAGGAGAAATCAGATATTCATGCTCCTATATCCCACGTATCTACCCACACCAGCATTTCTTGTCTAATATTTATCTACCTGTAGCATTTCTCTCAAATCTGAATGATTTCTTCTAGACTGTGTGCCTCTGTCTGCTTTTGGATATTAAATATTAAATATCCATATTCTCCTCCTGAGCCCAGACCCAGCCTTGGAGGGCCCAATTGAATTGCCTGGATGCAGACACCCTGCACCATCCAGGAGGTCCCTGGACAGGCAAGGGCATCCGTGCAGCCCTGGCAGGTATGTCTCCACGTCTGCCAGATGTCCCACGCAAATACCCATTTGCGGTGGATTATTTCATTATCTTAAAAGTACACAGCATCTCAGGCACTGATGCAAGGCTGAGAAGTTTAAATACATTTGTAACTCAGTTATTGCGAGGCACTGAAATAAATCCCCTTCTGAAGTTAGCTAACTTCCTTGGGTCGGCAGGTTTTTAATTCTTCAGTATTCTGTTGCCTTAAAAACAGTTGCTTCCAAGGGATGTCATGTTAAGAGGATATATATCTGGAATTTCATTAAGCACATTTCACTTATGAAATCTTCAGTGACACGCTGGGGGGAGAGAGGAAAAAAAAAAAAGGGGAGATTTAGTAAAGGATTTGGTAGTGCTGTGAGTTTCCTCTTATCAAATATTTCTAACTGTCCAGGATGTCTTAACACTTCCCAATTGTAGAAGAAAGGGTCAGAACACAGAGAACAGCCAGAGTTAAAATCAGAGGACAGTTAAAAGGTTTCACATAGATTTTTTTGAGCGTGGTAGAGTTTTTCAAACTGTTCAGCTTCGTGTAGTAACATGCTTTAATTACCAAAAAAAATAACAGAGAAGAAATGATAACGTTTTCCTTCCTAAATTTACAAGTATATAGTGACTCTCTCTTTCGTGTGAACCCAGCATCCTCCCGCTGCTCACTGCATCTCTCTGCTACATGCGCTTTGGCTTTCCCGTTGTAAACACAGGTTCAGCAAGAAGCCTCTTTCTCATGGCAAGGCTGATGAATTACACAACATTTAATTTAATTTAGTCTTCATTCTCTGCTCTGAATTACTGTAAGCAGACGGGCATACATTTTTCTGTGTTGCCAGATTTTGATCTAGTTGAAGATGTCCCTGCTCCTTTAAAGGTCCCTTCCAACCCAAGCTATTCTGTGATTCTATGATTTTAGGGACTCTGTCCAAAGGTGGGCTCGGAGGGGCAGGTTTCCTCTGGTTGCTTCAGGGCAGGGCTGCAGCCGAACAGTCTGAGTTTGTCTGCAAAGCAGATGGGCTGTTCAGCAACCCCTGCAAGGCGGGGATGCCTCCCCCACTCCTCATTCCCTCCTCAGAGAAGCCACAGCACAGAGGAGCAGGTGGGGGCACACAAACCCTGTGGGTGCAAGCTCTCCCCCCACCAAGCATCGCCATTACATTTTATGCAGCCGTAAGGACATAAAAATTTAGCCGTGGTGGCACCGGCTCAGAAAATCACATCTTCAGACCACAGTAGCAGCACTTTTAGAATAAAACGTAGGCTTCAGTGCCTTTCTCCTACAAGGATGCTCTGTCCAGTGAGGAACCCTGATTATAACCAGACCTTGCAGGTTTTCTACAGCCTGATTGTGGTGTTCAGATCAAGTCAGAAAAAAAAAAAAATTCCCATGTTCTAATTCTGAGACTAATCTGAAAACAACAGAGATTTCAGTTGCAGTGAAGAGGAGGTTTGAGCAGGAGTCAGCGTGCAGACTGGCTGAGCTGTGCTACTCAAGGAACTTCTTAAAACCTTCAGTACCAGGATGATTATAGTGCACGTAAAAAATTCAGTTTCAGTACTCTTAAAATTCTCCCTTTCCCAAATATCTGTCTCCAGATCCCAAAGGCACACGAGTGTAGTAGAATGAAGCTGGGCTAATGAGCATTGATAATACACAACTGTGGGCTGGCTTCAGGGGCGGTGGGTTGGCCGATGTAGATAAGGTGCAGGTGTGGCTGGTTAAGTTAAGTGGTTGAGAGCAAATGAAGAGGGAGTAGCCGAGGAAGAGAGGGAAGGAAGAAGCAGAGAGAGGACACATGCCCTGGGTGAGGAGAGACCAGGAGAAGGCAGCAGAGGGACTGGCGTGAAGAGTGTGTTGGTATGTGGTGGTAAAAAACCTTGTCGCAGCTTGATAGTTTGGAGAGTGCTGCGACACATGAGCAGCTTTTATATGCCTTAAAATCTAAAAAAAAAAAAAAACAAAAACTCATTATTAGGAGTGGGCAGTTAATCAGAAAATCCTAAATGAGACTTACCAGCTTAAGGCCCTTCTTTATGAAACTGTATTCCAGGTGCCTGAAATGAAACATCCTCCTCTATACAAGTTTTATGAAGAAGTACAGTCAGACCTGTGAAGTATATCTTGCTTGCCTAGGAGCTGAACTCTGTCACACAGTTCATGTAAATCAGGAAAAACATGTTTTCTAAGTTTTGTTCAAAACAGTATGGTTTTTTGCTACTTTGCAGTGTGAAGGGGAAAGAAATGTGAAGTTTAACATGCCACCAAATGAATGAATTCTGTCCTCTTTTAAGGAAGAGGGTTATTTTAGAGCATAAGGGGACATGGCACAGCCTGTGCGTTGGAAAGCTGTCCTTCTGCTGCTTTGGCAGTTTGAGGTCACCATATCCGAACCACTGCTGGCCTTTGGGGATGGTGGAGCTTCACAATTGGTTGTTCTTTCGGCCTTTTTTTTTTTTTTCTTTTTTTTTTCTTTTTTTTTTTTTTTTTCCCCCCCAGCTGTACAAACCCCTCAGGTTCCTCAGCCGGAGCTGATGAGGTGCAGAGCGGTGCTGGCGATGCGGCTCACCCCAGCACACGCTGCTGCCAGCCTTTCCGTCCGGGAGCTTTTCCCATCTGGGGAGCTCAGTGGGGATCACAGGGCTACATGGCAATGCACTGGGGAGATCAATAGACTAATCCTGGCTGCCCTAATGGGTTTATCAAGTAACACAGGAATTAATTATGTTCTCAGGACCCAACACGGGCAGTGGAGGGCAGGACACAGATCCATCCCCAGTTCTACAGCTGCCTTGGGAGACATGAGCAAGTCACTTCGCCTTGGGCTCTGCAGCTGAAGGGAAGCATAGGGCTGTCAACCACTGTAAAGCAATGATGTATATGTGCAAAAATGTTTTATTATATAAATGTATATAATTATTTTTTTTATGAAAATGAAGCTTTGTAGGCAGTTCCAGCTGTTTTAAAATCTATGCCTCTATTTAACAGATAGTATTACTAATTACACCTGACAATCAAATAGTCTGCGGAAGGGTATCAGCTACCTTTTCCTGCTGTTCATTCTGTAGGCAAAAAACAAAGGTATGTTAGACAAGAGAGCAAATGAAATGTTCAAAGGATTCTTGTCTAAAACTGGAAAATAAAAGGCTGTGCTATCAGATCAGAATTTTAACATATACTGTTTCCACTGGCTCCTGACATAAAATCTTTTATTGTTGAGTATAACCATTGTTAAAGGTCACTGTTGCAAAGGCTACATCATTTAGACGAGATGAGATCCCATTTTGGATAAATACACAATTTTAGCTCCTAACAAGGAGATAGTATCAGGATTTGAATGTACCAGAGTGCCGGGTTACAGATTAAAGGCTTTTGTGTTCTGGAAACCACACTATGCCAGATTTCATGAGTTTCAGTGAGACGTGCAAGTCCCCAAAGTCAAGTAGGTTGATTAAAGTGGTTCTTTATAGCCTTTGAAATACAGATAAAGTACAACTTTCCTATGCGGGGTTAATGTAGACTTTTTTTTTTTCTTGACAAGGCTATATGCCTTTCCAAGGACATAATTTTAATCTCTTTTTAAACCTTTCATATGAACGTTGTAAAAAGCTCCTTTGTGTTGTAATGCATTTTTATAAAATATCTAAATTTCTATGCAAACTTCGAACCTCATTTCATAAGATATATTTATCTGGAAATGGTTATCTTGCAGCAGAATAGTGTCTTGTGTCATCATTTCTGTGGCATCTTTTCATACTGGCACAAGAATGTAACATCTGATAATGAAAAAAAATTAGTACTCATTTTCAGACATGCAAACTACTTTTTTTTTTTTTTTTAATATCCTTTTACTATTATGTGCTCTTGTCTCTGAACTCCTGGCAAGTACTCTTAAGAGTCTTTGAACCAAGGTGAAACCTGCACGTTCCTTCCTCACACCGTAGAGTCTGAAATGAAAGGGTTTTCTTCTACTTCTTCTGAAAGAAAGGGTATTGCTTTCTTCTCCTCTGTTCCTGCTTTGTCTTCATATTCAAAGAGTAGATCTTGTAATTTAATCCAAAACCAGTCGTTACTTGAGATGAAAAAACAACGCCAGTAAAGATAAAGCATAAAGCCAATGGGTCGCATCAGCTGCAGGAACACGGCAGGGGCTGTCTATACCCCTTCATAAGATCAGCTTCAGAAGTGCCAAACTGGTATTTTCCAAACTCATCCAGCAGAGATGGAAGTGGCACGCTGAGCATCGCTCAACAGTCTGGTAGAAACCCCCAGTGCAGCGGCGGGTGCATTGGCTCCCCCACACCAGCACTGAGCTGTCAGAGCTCCTTCGCAGGCAGGTGAGGCATTTTAATAGCACAGATCGCTGAAGATGCAGGCAGAACGTCCAGAGCATCCTTTAGAAGTCGGTGAGCTCGTTGTCACTGCTTCCCCCCGCTTGGATGGGCAGGGCTTGGTGCTGCCCGATGGCGCTGAGCCAGCATTGCAGCCCAAGCAAGTCGTTCCTGAGCGAGGAACGTGGAGCAGAACCGCAAGCTGGCAGCAGCGCCTTGGGCTTTACAGATAACGTTTTGGGAAGCATTTGCCACATGGCATGTAACTCGTCGGAAGTATGATCGGCGTACATGGACGGGCTGTGGGGTAGGTCCAGGTGAACGCAAAGTTGGAGCAGGGACGCTGCAGTGCAGGGAGTGTTGTGGGCATGAGCCTGAAAACAATGGCAGAGAGACTTATGTAGGGGTTGCTGGCTGGTGTAAAGCAAAGCAAGGGAGCTGTGGGCTGCCTCAGAAAAAAAGTGAGGATGTTGGTACTTAAAGTGATGATCGTTCGAGGCCACAGTAGACAGAGCAGTTCTTTAATAAAACCTGATTAAGACATGAGCGTCTCAAAACCTGATTTGCAAAATATGCCTGACTTTATGGCAATTTGGGGGGGGTTCAAGCGAGCTCACAGTCTGTGCCACAGCACCGGTGGAGCGGGAGCGTGGAGCTCGCTGTTTGATCACCACGGAGGCTGACGGCCATGTCTGACCTGTACAGTGTGGGGGGGTGGGATAACTTGCAGACCTAGCACAGTCATCCGTACAGCAAACAATATTGGAAATTAAAGGTCAGAGAATTGATAGGAAGGCTTAAGAAAACAGCAATTAGGCTGCTAGGAAGAAAAGCTAAATTACCGGTAGTAGGAGTAGGTGGGGGGAAAAAGAGGATTATTGATCTAAATATCAAGTTGGCAGATACACAGTACAATCTAGAGGTTTTTTACACCTCTGGGCTTATTCAACCCCCACAATAAAAAATGCAGGCCTATAAAGATGGAATAAGAAGCAATCAATTAGGATGGCATTTGCTTGTTTCCGCGCTGCAGCTGGGCAGGCACATCACAATTAATGATTTATTAGGAGATTTTCGTCTTTTTTTCCTATTTTTCACAGATTGCTGCAACCGGACCGCAGTTGTTTATTAATTTGCCTGCTATTCAAGCGTCTTTGTTAAATATTGTGCGGAAAAGGTAAACAGTAGGCTAGGATGCCTGCCGGTGGTTGGGAGTATGCCTCTAAGCATGGAGGAGCTGCGGGCTGGTGCTCAGGCTGGGTGCCTGCTCGCACCGTTTGCGTGGGCATGTGCAGCCCTCTCTGTGCGGGATTCCCTGGCTGCGCATCCCTCGGATCCAGAGCTCGCTGCCTGATGGGGTGGCCTGGCAGCAGAAAGCAGTGAGGGATGGGACACCCCATGCCATGGGCACACGTGTGCTCTCTTGCTCTCATTTCAGTTTCGCTCAACCTAGGGGAGCTAGGGAGAAGATGCAGCACTTTTCAGCAGTCATAGCTGTCGGAGGAAGGGCTCAGAGTCTAATAAGAGGACTGAGGTGCCCTTATTCTTCTGCATTAATCCATAGCTATAGGTCATAAATCACTGTTTCTCCAGGCAGTTCAGCCTTCAGAAACTACTTCTGCCTATAACAAATGTTGCATCATCATTAGCAAATCTTGGAGACAACACAAAAATCTTTCCTGCAGACATTCACGTGAACAAGTCTTTGCTTTTTAGCACAACCAGCTAGAAAAAAAAGAACATTGAAGAAAGGAATTCCCTTTAGAAGCAAGCCTGAATAATTATCTTTGTATTCATCCATCTCAATTCCACGCCTCCCTAGGAGTGGCTGCAGCGAGCTAATTGGTTTTGCTCTGCTGTGCAAGGCTTCACCACCCAGACCCCAGATTTATTGCACAAAGTCAAGTCATTGTGTGAATTCATCGTTTGTCTCCCCACGTCAATCCCTTTCTCCTCCAGAGTGATACTTGTCTGCGTGTTTATATGCTGTCAGGTACCGAGTGAGATGAAAGACAAACTCTGGGATTAACCAATTGTAGTATAATCTGAAGCAACCTGAAAATCAGAATGAATTATTACCTTTTCAGCAAGGCTTGACTTCAGACAGGCCAGTTCCAGCAAAATGAGAGAAGGACTTTTGCCAGCACGGGCTTTTATGGGAGGGGAGGAAAAAAGATGCTACAGAATTCAAGGATTTAAGAACATGTCAGGTTCAGGACAAATCCTTATCTGAGAAGGGAAGCAAAGTGTGTAACAATCAGCCATAGAAATCCTTGCGAATGGTCTTTAAAAAAGCAGTCTGGTAATTAAGGACTTCAAACACAATAATTGAAAGTGAAGCTAAATGAAATACAGGGGAATATGTGTAAATGCTACAAGTGTAGGTCAAGAACTGCTTTATCAATCTTATGTTTACTCCAGCAGCTCCTTCATTGCCCATTGTTTTACCTTGTTTGAATAGATGTGTTTTTCTTTATTTGAAAATCAATTGTAATCTTATGAAAGATAACTTGCAGCACAGGGAATGCTGAAAAGCAGCGTAGTGAAAGATGGCATTGTTCGTTATCCTGAATTACTCCAGGGTAGGGAAGGAATGACATCAAAGGAGTGTGGGTAGCTTTAAAGCTGCCATCCTTCCCTTAGCAGATGTAATTTAATGTCATTACTTAATTATATTAAAGGTAAAGACAATTGCGGACAGTACACACTACAGCATTTACTTATAATAATGATAGTGGGGGAGTGTTAGAAGGAGGAAAGACAGGCTCCGGTTTGGATTCCCAGTAGCTGCTGCTGTGTAGCTGCTGAAACTTGTTCTGTTCTTCATGATGCGTCTCTCCAAGATCTGCTTCTTAACCTGGGTGTCTTTTGAGGGCTTCTGTGATTCCAGTGAAGGTGCTGTTCTCATCAGAAAAATATTTGGCTTTTTAAGCATAATAGACAACATCCTCCCTCAGTGCTACCTGGGACTGATACTCCCTAACTGTACCTAATAGATATCAACAACTGGATGAACTCCTGGATTGCACCGTCTGTGCCTAGCGTTGTGGGGTTTACCCTAATGGAAAAGCTTTATGATCTGTTGCGATCTTCCTCCAGGCTTTAGACTGAGATGTGCTTGTGTATTTATAATTTTTAATATACCTCATATTTTTAAAATACGTCTTGTAGTAAACTTTTATTGCTATGAGCTGAAAACGGATGTTGTGATGGCTTTTACACGGGCTGCTGTAAAATCTGTTGGCAATTCTGTGGGATTTTTCCCGGTAACCCAAACTCGTCGGCAGCACTTGGGTTATGACACACTAAAAGGGTTCGGCAGCCTGTGGGGCTGGCCCTCTGAAATGTCTTAAATACAGCCGATGTCTTGCTCTTGATGGGTTAATTCTGTTTGGTGCTGTAAGGCACAAGCCTGGTAGCAACAGGTGGAAAAAAACATGGTCCTGGGTGACAGGTTTGAGGTGATTGCACAAAGTGCTCGACTCCTTTGAAAAGGCGATGCGATGCCTTGACGTTAGCAGTGCCACCCCCTCCTAAAAGAGGCTGGGGGCTCATCAGCTTGTCGTTGCTGGCATGCCATACAACATTAATTTAATGAAATGGGCGATAACTAATGTGGATTTAGTGCGAGACGATCCTGCTTAACTAATCTCCTTCAGTTCTTTGGAGCGGGTTTCAGACAAGGTTGATAATAGGAGTGTACATATGACATAATCTAATGGATTTTTCAAGAGGCTTTTGATAAATTTCCATATGATATTTCCCCTGCTTTAGCTGTGTGCTGCAGGGATTCCAAATTGGGCAAGAGAATGGGTGAAGAATGAGTGAAATCATGGGAAATAAAGCAAAAAGAAGATCTGAAGCATGTACTAGAATTAGAATTATCTTGCAGCTTCCCACTGTTCTTCCTCACCGCTCAGCATGGCTGGAAAGAGATGCCATCTGCATTCACTAATGAAAACTTGTTTAGGACAGGTGCATAACAGAAAGGAGGGCAAAATGCCATTCAGGATACCACTAAAGGGCGAATTTAAATTTACGTTAACATAAGGCAGATTGAATATTTTTGCTGTCAGTGGTGGAATAATATGTACTAAATATAAGCACACGTAACTGAAGGGCTCCAGTGGATGGGGAAGGGTTAGGAGTGGAAGGGGACTCTTGTGCTAACAAAGGAATGATTTATTATCATTTATATAACCTGGCATTTGTGCACACCAAAAGACAGATTTTCGGAAGTGCTCGTCTCCTGCAGTTTGGGGCCAGGATTGCAGTGGCAGACTCGGAGCCAGCCGCTCCCGTCGTTTCCCCAGTGTTTAATTTGCCATATGTCAATCAGAGTGTTGATTTGCAAGTGCTGCTAATAGGCGATGCTGAGAGATGAGGGCAGTTGAAAATTTGGGAATGTGTCTTACTGGCAGCTTGTGAGCCCTGAACACTGGAAGTATTCGCAGGCCAGGATCCCTGATCAGCCATGTGATAAATCAAGGACTGGGAAGCAGAAAAGAATGCAGCTAATGCATCAGGATGTGCCTGAACAGGACATGCTCCATGAAAATCAGTGCTAAGTGAGCGAATTAAGCACCAGGAAAGGCTGTGGCAAGATCACAAGAAACACTTCAAATAATGAGACAAAATCAAATCAAGGGCAAGAAAGAAAGAAAATTAAATAAAATCACGGAAGAAGCAATAAAATGCCATCACTGAAATCTGAGTGAGGCAAAATGCCTCAGGTTAAAGGGATATAGTCATCCTAAAAAATGCACATTGTAGTCTGCCATTTGTACCTGCTGTTGACATTAACTGTCTGATTGCTGAATCTGAATGAGAATGCCAGGGACATTTTTTGTTCGTTTACTTTGAGGATTTACTGAAACTTGGGCAGTGGCTGGGTGATAGCGGCTTTGTTCTCCTTTGGGCTAAGAGGTGAAACTAGGCTTCGAAAGGTTTGGGTAAAACGTTCAAAGGAAAAAAATAGGAAAACCAGTTGGCGTGCTGATGTAGGGGGGAGGAGAGGTACCTGTGAGGACCAGCAGCAAGCTCCCACCATGACGCTCCTGTCTTTCCTTTGCAGTATTCAGGAGAAGTTCCTGAGAACAGAGTGGAAGTTGTGGTGGCAAATCTGACAGTGATGGACCGGGACCAGCCTCACTCCCCCAACTGGAATGCCATCTACCGCATCATCAGCGGAGACCCCTCTGGCCATTTCACTATCCGGACAGACCCCGTCACCAACGAAGGCATGGTAACCGTTGTGAAGGTAAGGGGGAAGCCAAAGCAAATCCATCTTTGTCACCCTTTCAGCTAGCTAAGGCCACAAGGATCGCCAGAAGCCTGCAGTTGTTTCATGCCGTCTCTGCCTGGGAATATGAGTGCTCAGATCTGTTGTTCCCCATCTCTGTGCAGGAGTCCTGAATACTTCTGCTCCAAGCGTATGCCACTGGTTCAGGGTTTCCCAGCTCAGCCCAACCCACCATAAGCTTTCCTAAACTCACGTGCTGAACGCTCTTCCCAGCATCCAAGCCTGACCTCCGTGTCCTGCTCTTCCTTAGCTTTTTGAGCGCTGTGAGAGGGAAGAGCGCCTGGGCTGTGCAGCCCTGTGCTGCCTGGCAGCTTTAGGGCAGAGGCTGCACCTTCTCCTTTCTCAGCCAGAAAACTCCCTGTTAGCTGTGAGACAGGAGCGGCGTTTCACTGCAGGGGATCAGCCAAGTGATCCTCTGTGAAAGGAGGGAGTGAGGAGAGATTGCAGGAGTGAATTTCCTGGTAACAGAAGGAAAGGTTTTCCTCCGATTGAGTTGCTTGGCAGAGAAAAGTTGGAGAAACTTTCCTTTTCCTAGTATCAAGTGATAAACACACAGTGGGGGACAGATCCTCAGCTCAGGATAGTTCCACTCAGGTGAAAGCCATTTCCCAGGTTAAATCTGCAGAGAATCTTGTCCAAAGACTCTGAGAAATAAGACTGTAAATATCCATCATCCCTTCTTTCCTCCATCCGTTGCCCTCAGTGTTAGGTGAGGTGGAACCCTGAAGATATCTGCAGGTATCAAATGCTGTTTCCCTGCTTGCCTGCAAAGAACAAGGCTTTATCTTCACTTCAGCATTTCCTTCCTCTCCAGTTCCTGAGGCCAGCAGTCCAGGCAATGAACGCTTCTGCCGTCATTTCACACACAGGCAGACCCATTCGGTGTTCACTGAATCTCTTCCCAGAGAAGATGCCTGTGGATGCTCCCTCTGACTAAAAAAAAAAAGTGAAGGTGTCACAAATAGGCTGCTGTGATCTATAGGAGCTTGCATGGCATGTGCTGTGCACTGCACCTCAAAAGGATAATACGTGCTGTGATGGATAAAGCCTGCATCTTTTGATAAGTCTGGCCTTCTCTAACAAAAAGTTTTAATTAACAACTTAAGAAGAAACACTAATGTTTAAAGAATAACGTGATTCACGAATAGCTGTGTGGTGAAAAAAAGACCACCGCTCCCTTGTAGCTAATTAGTTACAGTCATTATTAATACATACAGCTTGGGTATTAGGGAAAATGACATCAGTGAAATGCCAGTGAGGTTACACTGGTAGGAACGTGTGAGCTTGTGAGTGTGTCCCGTTCACTGACCCGTAAGGTGTGTGTGTGTGTCTGCAGATGCCACTTTGCTGAAACTTTGAGGGAGACATCATCTTACCTGCTAGATGGTATTTCAGCAAGGTCCTTTTATTTATCACTCTTTATTGCTCTGTAATGACGGTTGACAGCCTTCTCTGGTGCAACGTTACAAAACCTCTTCAAGCTTAGCAGTAGTTACAGCCCTGTGTATGTGGAGGCATATATGTATGTAAATATACATGTATCCATATGCATATATTTTCTGCTTAAAAAGAAAACACTAAACAAAGTAAAATGCAAGAGTTTAACTTCTGTTGACAGCATCAGCCAGTCTGAAATCGAAATCCCAACGTTTTCACTGCAGGCAGGAGTGGACCCCTTATTCTTAATCTCGCGAAGTGTCATGACTGTAGTTTAAAGGCGTATAAAAGTGAACAACAGATTTACATGGTCATCACTGCTACACAAGGACTTTGCATAATGAGCCATCCCTGATTCAGAACTTGCAGTCAAAAAGCAGGGCAGATTTGTCGAGACACCATTGATGCTGGTGTTGACTTTCTACTGTTGTGTAACCCACAGCGATCACAATGCAAAGAACCACATGAAAATCCTGTCTTGTCAAGCTGAGCTCAAAGCTTGAAATTGCGTTGAATGTCTTCACTGTATAACCTCACCTGATCCTCCTGGGTGCCCGGAGTTCCTTACCCTTATCAAGCCGGGAGGCTTTTTGGTGTATTTTCAGCAGGGAGAATGAGTGAAATTGCTTGTGATTAAATTTTCATGGTGAAGAAGGGAAGACTCTTAGGATTCCACCTTCTTCTTTGAAATATTTTGTTCTCTGTTAATAAGTGAATATGCTTAAAGATTTGGGGAATGTATGCACGTCAGACTGGGTGGCCGGTCAGAGCTTGTTCTTCATGGTATGGGAGCAGCCTCTTGCTGGCTTGATCACTGGTGTAGGTTGAAAACACAGGTAAAAAAATTAAGTAATGAACCTTTTATTTACAGAACACACTTTTTTTTTCATGTGGCTCTTTGAAGGCGGTTATACACAACTCCCCACTGCTGCAAGCAAAGGGGTTTGCATCTGGGCTAGGGCAGTTACAGCATCCACACAGGGAGGGGTGTTCTGTAAGGATTCCCACCCCTTTAAGGGGAGTTTGGGTCCAGAAATGCTTCCAAGCAGCTGCTCTCAGCAAAACCCCATATGCAGCTCCAGTCCCATCACCAAAAGTGTAACATTTCCTTTTTCTGTTCATCCCTTTCCGAACCGTTTTCGTACCATGCAAGACCCTAATCTTCAAAGAAAGCCTTGATCAAGGGGAGGGAGAAACTTCCCACTCCGACGAGACACCGCAGAGTCCAAAGACAATCTCCAAGAGCAGCAGTGGCTGCCCCGTGGCAGCTGGCTAAGTAAAATGTTATTATAAACTCTGCATGGATCAGAGCTGTGAATTTTTAATGGAGATGCTGCTGAAGCTTCAGTTATTATTTGCCTTAACGATAACATAAGGCAAATTTGTTCACTTCAGTTAAAAGTACCTTGAGAAAAGGAGGACACACGGCGAGCCCTCACCTTCACTCTGCTACATCCAGCTCAGGGACGCTGGTGGAGATGGAAGTTGTGCAGCGTCTCCAGGGAGGGCCTTTCAGAGACATTTGTGCCAGATCCAAATCCAACAAGGGGTATCTGCAAAGGTGCTGCTTTTTAATTTCATGTTATGTGCTTCTTGGACATGAAATGAAAAAGTAGGCAACAGTCCAGGACCTCGTTGTCCCAAATGTAGCAGCTCCATGGGCTTTTTCAGGACCCTGCTGTCATAGGATCGTAGAATTGTTTAGATTGGAAAAGACCTCTAAGATCATCAAGTCCAACTGTTAACCCAGCGCTGCCAAGCCCATCACTAAACCCTGTCCCGGACTCCCCGCTGGAGCTATCAGCACGCGGCATTTCAGCGAGGTGCAGGGAAGTGGAAGGTGTCACTGTGGTGCGAAGGACACGGAATGCTCCGTGCACCGTTACCCTCAGAGGGAGGTGGTTTTAGGGAGCAGAAGTATGAGCTGTTCTGGTAGAAACTGCTTCCTACGGTGTGAAAGAAGTTTGCTTAGGGCTGTACTGTGCCTGGCAGCCAGGGGATCAGGTCCCGCCGGGGACCATAGCACAAACATTGCTGTGGAGGTACAGGCTCTTGATTTTACCATTTTTTTTTTCTTCCAAAAATATGTGAAATAGGACTCAGGTGGGCAGAGAAGAGGAAGAGGCAGGTCGGCTCTCCCTTGCATGATGAGGCGTGACGGACATGGTGCCACCATGTGCCAGCACAGGACACTGGTGCCTCCAGGACAGTCTGTGGGATAAACGTTACTGGAGATGCTGGTCCAGCTCCGCTCCCTGCACAGCTTTTCTGCAGCCATGATTTTGTTGCTCCTAGGAGAGAGGGGAAAGAAGCTGAGTGAGCGAGCAGCTTTACATTTTGGGGGTGGGGGGAAACCACTCCCTTGCATTAGGCTGCATCCCAGCGGATATGTGTGCGGTCAGTGCGTCCTGTGCATCGTTACGGAGCCCAGAGGTTCCCCGCATCACTCCTCCCTGGAGCTGCTCGGATCGGCCCCCCCGGCTCCGTCTGAGCCCCTGTGGGGAGGGAGGTGCAGGCTGGCTCTGGGCAAGGTTAGCAAACAAGCCAGCGCACAGAAAAAAATGAGGACTGGTGGAATATAAATTAGAGGGGTGTGAAAAGAAATCGAGGAAATGCATTAGTCAAATTGTTTCAAGGCCTTGAATAGTGTTTAAATGGGAACTTTTACCATGCGTCTTTTTTGAATGCGGTACAAGTCCGTGAATCAGTGCTGGTGGGTGTACTGGGAATCTTTATGCTTCCTTTTATTTATTAAATGTTGGCCCTGCCTGTCAGGAAACCATTTAGCAATAGGAACATTTGCACTTCAATCGAATAGAGATTCCACTGTTTTACCTTTTGCCCCTGAAATTTGTTTCTCTCGTGTAGCCTCCTATGATTTGATTTCTCTCCTGACAATACTGGGTTTTAAACAGAACACTGAAGCGAGATCTTGCTGATGTAAATCAGTACAGCTCTGCCGAAGTCGGTATAACGGTGGCATTTTACACCCTGAGAGTACGCTTTGCAGACTCAGCGCTAGGGAAGGTATTAGCGAGAATGGTTACGCTTCTAAATTTATAAATTACGGCAAAGCATTTTTTAACAAGCAGAGGTGTGATGCTGCATAACTCAAGCCTCCCTGGCAAATGATTAGTGACTTCCCTCATAATAATTAGTGGGATGGTTTAGAAATTATTATTATACTGCGGTTCAGTCGGTTGTGCCAGCAATGGCTTTTCAATTTTTCTGGCTTCTAAGACACATCATCTTGATGCGCATGTTGAGAAGTGATCTGTGGCCACCCAGCAGCACAAGGTACTCGCAGGAGCGTGCAGGTAGCCTCAGGAGATGCTGAGGCCTGTTGCAAGAGGGCGAGAGGTCCCACTGGAAGGACCACCTGAGTAACTGGACCAGGCATTGTTCCTTGTGGTGCCACCTCTGCTTATAAACTCATTTAAGTGGAAAAATGAAGAGTACTTGAGGCTCATGAGTCCACATACATAGACTGTCCTCATTACTTAGGCAGCAGCTTTAAATGCTAATAACACTGTTAAGTACCTGTCCAGTCTCTCTTAACGGGCTCCGCCTGTTGCATTTAGAGCAGCCCTTGGTGGGTTTGTTCATCCAGCGCTCAGCTATCACAGGCAGGTTCTGTTTTGGAAACCACTTAGCACTGGAACAAAACACAGGGCAAATCCTCCCTGCCGTCTGTAGTTTTTGCTCTGTGGGGTTTTTTTAACTAGATGACCCTCCAAATACTGGAAGGCCAAATCCTCCACTGGATTGAAGCTGGTCTGGATTTACATCTTCAAAAGACCTGAGCTCAGGAGGAAAGGAGATGAGGCAATGACTTTGATATCATCTGCCTCCTAAATCTTGCAGCTTTCAGCCAGAAGATAGAATTTATTCTCTGCTTGGCTTTATGCTTGCTTGTTTGTTTGTTTTAGGCAGTCGATTACGAGATGAACAGAGCTTTCATGCTGACAGTGATGGTATCAAACCAAGCTCCCCTGGCCAGTGGCATCCAGATGTCCTTCCAGTCAACAGCAGGAGTCACCATTTCAGTCACAGATGTCAACGAAGCACCGTATTTCCCAACAAACCACAAGCTAATCAGGCTGGAGGAAGGGGTGCCTACGGGGACAGTCCTGACAACGTTTTCAGCCGTGGATCCCGACCGCTTCATGCAGCAGGCAGTAAGGTGGGAGACCCGGCAGCCGAAGTGAGCTGGTGTACAGGTGGGGGATTTCAGCTGCACAAGTTTGGGGAGCAAAGCCGCTGAACGCTAATTTGCGAACTGACCGATGTGATATGAGTAAAGTGCTTGGCAGGGACTGTCACCCTCCGCCGAGTGCCTGCGGAGTATCTTGCAAGCTGGTAAACTCAGGATCCCAGCCGCTGCGGGAAGCCAGGCTGAGCGGCTGGGTCGGGGAGGAGGGCAGGGTCCCAGGCTGCCGGCCGCAGAGGGGCAGCTCGCAGCTTCACGTGCGAGCGGCCGGTAGCAAAGGGGCCCCGCGCCGCTGCAAAGGCAGAGGTCAGGGCTGCGTTGTACCAGTGTTTTGTCTCTGCCTTGTCAAGGATGCTTTGACCTGTGTTGCTCGTACGCTTTATAAATACAGAGGTTTAGAAAAAGGCAGCTTTGTTATTTCTGTTTTACAAGGGACAAACTGAGGCACAGAAGGGGCCAGGGCTTGAAGGGAGTGACTTGGATTTTTAATCATGGCTTGTGTTGCTTCCAGACGATTTTGGTTCAACCTGGCTTAAAAAGCACAGCGCAAGAGGAGCTGTCAGCCGTTCCAGAGCAAGGCTCGCTTGGTTACAGACAGCTGCTGAACAGGCTTTTAAGATGTCATATAGTTCCATATTGCCGGAGCAGTCAGACACCCGTTCACATGCCATTGGCACTGAGTCCCTATCTGAGTAACACCAGTCCATCCAACGCACCCCAGCAGCCCCTCCTGCCCTGCAGCGAGCGAGATTTGTTCTGACCTTCCTCTCCATTCAGACCAACTGCCAAACACAACCTCCTTGCTAGCTGCTTTCTCCATGAGTGGGCTTCAGCTGGCAAAATTTTAGCCTTATGAAAGTCAGATGTTTGCTCTAAGCAGTTTAGGATTGGATTTACTCCATGCTGCGACCAGGAGGGTGTCAGTCCCTGTGTTTTGTCCCGCTTGGGCAGACTGGGGACTGAATCCCACGCTCCAGGACCCCAACTCACACACCTTCCCGCCAGGAAATACATTGACAGAAAGGTGTGTGTGAAAATGAGGGTCCTTGTGACACCTTCCACAAGTATTTCAGCCTCCATCTGTGCAGACGGGATGTGCGTTTCCTGCTCTCGGATAGTTCTGCATCCGCAGAGGTTTGTTTCTCTTTTACTCTCAGTCTGTAAGGACCGCAGTATTTTTGGCAAAACCTGGGTATATGACATGACCACAGCTGAGGCCCCTTAAACTTACATCAGTTGTGACACTTTGTGTCAGGAAGAGTTTGAAATATTCCACCTGGCACAGAGCTGTCTGGTCTAGAAAATGATAGTTTATTCACTGCCTCATCTTGTTGTCTTTAGACAGGTATTGCGACTTTTGAGGAGAGAGACCATCCTAACTAACAAGTCAGTTTTTCTTATGTTCTTTTTGAAATATTGGCCTTTGAAGGGTCTTTATTTTGCTGATGTCCGTACCAAGGCTGGTTTTCAGAGGGGAGAACAGCTCTAACCCGGAGGTGGATGATCTATAATCCAAAGAAGCATCTGCCGTTTCTGGGAGAAGGACCAGCTCTGCTGAGCCGTTCCTGTCATCGCACACTGCGTGTGCAGGGTCTTGTAAGACTTTCTGTGTATGTGAACAGCCAGTTACTCGAGTTGTTTTTTCCTAGGGCTTGCAGGACACACATTCTGTGTATCCACCAGCGCTTTGTTTCCAAACCCAGTACAACCTCTTAGCCCCTCATCGTCAGGACAGCCCAGTGCCAAGACTTTGCAGGAAGCAGGGGGGGTGTTGATGGAGTCCTGTTCTTTGTGAGCTATGCAAAGGAGATTTTGTTTTTTCTTCACAGTTGGCATTGGTGAGTTAGGAGGAAAGATACCCAAAAAGCTAAGCCTGCGGTTCCACGATGACCGCTTTGCAGAGAGCTGATCCATCTGCTAAAGCCTTGCATACGGTTTTCAGTCTCTCTCTAAACGGTCTTTGACGAAACAGAGTTTTTACAAACAGTATATAAGGAAGCAGGAGCATCTCCAGTGAGGCACAGCTTGGCATGGCCAATGTCACACCTCAAGATAGCCTCGTTAGCCACAGACACATTCACAAAGCCAGCTTTGAAACTGGATCCCTGATCATTTAGCAGAGAAAGGGCAGGAGACTCACAGTGGTGATATTAAAATAAATGAAAACACCCCAAAGAGTCTGGCTCCATGAAATGTAATTCTTTCCTTTGGCAGGGGCTTGTGCAGCTGTGTGTTGCTTTCCTGCTCACACAGATTGAGGCAGCTCAAGTTTCACTTGGAGTTTTAGCTTCAAACAGCCCATTTCTGGAAAGGGATATTCACCAAATGCCAGAAGTTCTCCCACCTGCGTATCTGACTACAAAAAAATTTATATAAAACTATCAGCAGGTCTGATTTACCCATGAAATAAGCTCAGCTTTTGTTTGCTTATTTCAATAATTTATAGATTGGCCATTTATTAGCTTCCAGTTTAGGTAACAAGGGTCCATCTCAACTCAAACTGTACTAAACCAAAAGGTAGAAACCAAAAGCAACAAATAAAATAAAACCAAGAAAAAAAGCAAGTGACAAAGGTTAAACAGAACGCGTTGATCTGGAGAATATGGAAAAATTTACCCCAAACAAGACACATTCATAGGTGGCTGTGCAGCACAGCGCATGAACAGACCTGGGCGATGAGGTGACTGGGTAGCTGGGAGGTGGATGTGCCGCTGGGTCCTGCCAGCCCAGGGCACGCTGGGCGCTGCTGTGCTGCTGCCCTCTTCAAAGCTGCCACATGCATGGGATGCCCTTCCCTGCCGTTTCAGGAACATGTGAAAATGTTTCAGGAGAGCAGGCCTGAAACCGCCTCCCCCTTGGATCCGTGCTGTAATACAGCGGTGAGTTCCCATTGCCGTGTCCCCAGGGCCGTTCTGCTGAAGACAGGATTCTGTTGCAGAGGAGCAGCCATCCTTCCAGCCTGGTATTTCCCAAGCTGTTATTAGTGACGGGCAGAAAACAGGCGTATCCATGGCTTTAGAACAAGAGCTGTTTTAGGAAGGGCAATGTTAAGAGAAGGAGAGAGCGGGACTCCACCCTCTAATTCAGGCTACCGACACAGCGGTCATTGCAGACCCCACTTCTCCTCGGCTGCAGAGACCTCAGCCGATGTCCACTCCCAGCAGCAGGAAGCTGCCATGTACATGGCACTGAGTGGAAAGAAAAACCTGTAAAATGAAAGAAATAGAAAAACTGTATAATTGTAGAGGTCAAAACCCACATACTCAATTAGCGTTTTGTTTGTCAACAAAACCAGTTATCCAGAGGTCCTTTGAATCATGGGTCAGGAGTCCAGAAAACCCTTATTTCAAGCAATATTAAGGGTATGTCAGTGAAAAGACTGCCATGTATTTATTTCCTTTCTCTGTAGATACTCTAAGCTGTCAGATCCTGCAAACTGGCTGAACATTAATGCCACAAATGGTCAGATCACTACTGCTGCTGTCCTTGATCGAGAGTCAGACTACATTAAGAATAATGTCTACGAGGCCACGTTCTTGGCGGCTGACAACGGTGAGCCCAGGCTTCACATTGTTCATGCTTCAATAAGACTCTAATGTGATGCATTAAGAGAAATGATGCCCTGACAGAGTTGTCAGTATAAGTTATCTTTTTCCCAGGTTTTTATGGTCAAAAATGTGAAAGTGGGATGGGAAATTGCTGGAGTAAATTAAATGTGCACAGTATACGGAGAGTGTCATTAAGGGAAAGGGGAGGACAAATGGAAAATCGATTTGGGGAGTTCAGTGTAGCGGTGTAGCCTGAACTTAAAAAAATATCAAAGGGATGTGCTCTCCAAGGGCTGCCGAACACACCGGTCCTGGTAATCGTCCCAAAGGCGCTGATCAGAGCGTTCAGGAAGCCTTCCATCAGGAAACCAGAAATAATTGTAGGGGATGGCAGGAGGATATTAAAAATAGGTCCATTGAACTGCTGTGGCTTTCATGAGGGGTGTCTGTCTGTCTGTCATCGGAGCTAATCTCTCTCTGTCCGCTACCATTTCTGAAATGCTCAGCCATCATCGACGTGCCTGGATGCTGGTGTGTTTTATTATCAAAGTGGCTGAGGCCAGTACAGATCCTCTTGCAGAGAAGCCCTTGTTCAGGCTTGCTCTTCTGTACTCATTAAAGATCACACAGTGCTTTTGGTCAAATTAGTACTGTGAGCCTCAGCGTTAGCGTCACGCGAGGGCAAGTGGTCCATTGCTGCTGCTCTGGATTTCTCTTCATCGTTCTGATTAGGAGGGGTTGATAATCTTTTTGCTAACCATACCTAATTGTGTCCATGCTGTTACTTCGTTCATTGACTCTCCCACTTGGAAGAGGCTCTGTGGAGGGCTCAGTGGTTTCCCTGGACAAGGAGAGGGCCTTCCTCCCCCTCTCCCACCCTCACCTTCCCCCTGCAGGGTGCTGAGTACTCACATCAAACCCAAGCCATGCTTCAGCAGCAAAATTAAGTCCAGGCTTGGCTGTGAACACCGAAGTATATTGCTCATACTCTGGAGGTGCTTCCAGGACACTTTTTGTGTTAGCTTTTGCCATCCCTCAGGCTGAAGGGTGCCATGTCCGTTATGAGCAGATGCGGTGGTGCTTGCAGGGCTAATGAAAACTTCCTTGCTCTGGGGTTTCAGGCTTCACTTCAGTCATTGCATCCTGGGTCACAGGGACAGGGCAAACTCCTGGAAGGGTTTCAATGCTCAGTAGCAGGACCAGGAAGCAAATACTGCCTCTTTGTGCCATCAATGGTAGGACTGGTGTGATCCCACAGCCCCATCCTAAGCTTCCCCTCTGTGAAGGTAGCCAGGACAGCAAAATCCAAAATAGTTTCAAGGGGATCTAGCAGTGTTCATCTGCAAGAGCCACAGGGCGAAACAGGTCAAATGAGTTGGCCAAGACCACTCACAGAAACAGTGGTAGAGCTTGAACCTGTCAAACTAATCCTCACCACCTAACCTTGCAAATCCCAGGCACTTAGTACAACGTGATTTGGAGTTAACCCCTTGCTTCGGCTTCGGTGCTGATGCTACAGTGCATTGGCAGCTCCACATCCATCATTCAGCAGTTCAGAAAGTGAGGACCTAGATAAATCTCTTTATTCTGAAAAATTAATCTATCACTGCTACATTGCAGCCATTAAAATGCACATAAAGCAACACCTTATTTAAAATTCTGTCTAGAGTGCTTAGGATAACAGCTAAAGTTTCATCTAGGCTAATAGACTCTTTCCACATTTCTCCCAAGTTGCAGGTCCTCCAGCATCACGTAACTCATCAAAGAAAGGCTCTTGGGCCCAGGGTTTTGGTGGGGATTTTTCTTTCTTTCTTGAAGCAACAGCAGCATCTGGTTTCCTTGAAGTTCTTTTTGCTGTTTTCAGTATGTGATAAAAAAAGAAGTTTAACCAAACACTCCATGGACATGCTTGCTCGCTCTGTCTGGGCTACAGTGCAGAGATAGTCACTTAAAGAAAAGTCTTGGCTGCAGTGTAATGGGGAGAAAAGGGGAATCCTAATCAACAGCACATTTTTAGCCTGGTTTCCCAGAGGAGAGAGGCTCTTGGATCACACTGTGTCTACACAAGTGTGGAACCTGGCAGTGTTTGAACCCTTCAGCCAATTTCAACCAGTGTCACACAGGAGCTGAGAACTCAAATGTCCCAACAGGTTTCATAAACCAGAGAGCTGAGTAGGGGAGAAAGACTGCGTAACTGAAAGAAGCAGGGTCCTGCCCACGGGAACTCCCCTTTGGGGCATAATCCTGTGGGCCACCAGGCTGCATTAGTGACCCTGCCTGCAGCTGCCTGCTTTTCTGCAGGCACACAGTGACAAGGTGCCGGTTAGCCACAGGCACAGTTTACTTCATTTCTGCCACGATTTTTTAGGACAGTGGCCCAAGTTCCTTAGAAATTTTCGCACAAGCAGGCTGGGAGTGACTGCTGCTTGCAGCTGAACGTGAAAGCCAGTTGGCTTGTACCTTGCTCCAGCCGCGCTGACTCTGGCACTGTGAAAAAGGCGATGATCAAGAATGCAACAGCTGAGTGTAGATGCAGCAGTTGTACATTCCTTTTTCTTTTGAAATACTGTCATTAGTATTTCAATCTTAATTTCAGGGAGCGGACCAGCCTCCGCTGGAGTCAGTGGTGCCACAGCAGTCCTCACCTCTTGAGCATAAAGTCTGAGGATCCTTTGTGGTAGTACATCAATACCTGCTCTGTCCATGTTCTTGCTCCCTCCACATAAGACAGCTGAAATAACTTGAAATGTTCCATGGTTTCTAGTATTCGGACATTTAAAAACCTGTTTGCTTTTCATTCCTCCCGAGACTGCCCCAGAACTGCAGTCAGGAGCAGAAAGAACCAAAAACCAGGAGGAACTGGAGCCCAGCAACACCCAGTCACCCAACAAAGCTGCGTTTGCACGTGTGGTAGTTGCAGGTTATTTCAGCCCCGTGCCGGTGGGTGCCCCTCAGGACTGCTAGTTTGCATTTGGTCCGTCTCCAAGGCTAGTGTGGGGCTTGCGTTCATCCCAGAAGCTGTTCTGGGTAATGTGAACACAGTGAAATCACTTTGCTTGGTCCTGAAAGCCAGTTTTCATGTTCAGCCCCAGTATCCTGATGGGTTGTCTGTCTCTCCAGAAACTTTCAAAGCTGATCAAAGACATTGTTTTAGAAGGAGACCTACACTATGCTAACTAGATGAAAGGATGAGATCAATGATTGAAGAGCTTATGTAGGAACCATGAAAGAAGGATTTTCAGGGCTCCTTCAGAGTTTTCAAGGCTCCCTTGAAAGATGGAGCAGAAATGAGAAATGAATGTAGGAAGGAAGGTCTGTGGAAGGAGAAGCAACCTTTGAAAGCCTAGTGGGGGAAGTGGTTTGTGTAGCTTTATATCCAGCACTGGGAGGAAGAGCCAGGACTGAAAGCACAAACTTTAAAAAGAATTGCTGAAGCAGTGCTGCCCGAGAAGGGAGCCGGCGGGCAGGCCAGCGCGGAGCTGCCAGACATGCGTGTGGGGCAAGAAATGAAAATACTGCGCCGTTTCTGGGAAGGCTGTTCTCTCTTACCAGGGCGGGTGTTACTTTGCTTAAGTGGTCATTAGTCGTACAAATGTGGCTCTTCATCAGTCAGGGGCTGGCGAACCAAGACTGCTGTGCTGTGGCATCCCTGCTGGTTGGGGCAAATGTGGAGAGGGTGAGGAACTGTATATTGGGACATACTGCTGCTGCCATGGGTCACTAGCGTCACCCACCACATTTGGTGATGGTTAGCTCGGAACATAGGCTTTGAGCAAGGACTTTTCACCGTAACCCTAGGCCTGACTGTGGGATGGGCTGGAGACTCGGGCTTTCTTTGAAGCACTGTAACAGTCTGCAAATCTATATATAGGTAGCAAGTGCTACCTATAGTAAATGCTGACCAACAGATTACACTACTTACTTTTTTTTTTTTCCTCCATCCAAGCCCTCTTCTTCCTCTTGTTAGCTATCTTTCTAATGGTTTTTCCGCTTCAGAACAGCCATTACCAAAATTTGGGCCAGCAGCTGGGTATCGCCTCCTTGTATTTTTAGAGTTTGACTAAGGACAATGCTATAGGCTACAAATCTGCAGGACTCTACCTCCATGTTCTGCAGGAGCAAAAAATGGCAACATTAGGAAGCCTGGGGAAGTTTTAATAGTACCTTTTAAAGCAAGGGACCATGAAAGTGCAGTATGTCCCTCATAAGGTCCAAGGAGGGAGGGTGAAAATCCTGGTTTATTGAAACTGGAAAGCAGAGAGGGGGCCGGTCCATGGTGTTGTCAATCCCGTTGCTTCTCAAGAGATGGTCATTAGTCCATGTTCGGCTCTGCCTTCCCCGTTCAGGTATACCCCCCGCAAGCGGCACTGGCACGCTGCAGATCTACCTAATCGACATCAACGATAATGCTCCTGAGCTCCTGCCAAAGGAGGCACAGATCTGTGAAAAGCCAAACCTGAATGTCATCAACATAACGGCCACGGATGCTGACATCGATCCAAATGTTGGGCCCTTTGTCTTCGAGCTGCCAAGTGTGCCATCTGCGGTGAGGAAGAACTGGACCATAACACGGCTGAATGGTAAATGGGGCAGGCAATCCTGAGGACATTTGGACTCTGATTCACTAATGAGGCCACGTGCGGTTTCAAACTTCCAAACTTTCCTACTTTTTTATCTGATTTTTATTTTTTAAAGCACATTATGGCTGACGTTATAGACAAGATAGTTAATCAGAAATGATTTGTATCAGACCTGCAGCATAACTCTAAGAGCCTTGGCACTTGGCTTTTTTTAATGCAGTTCATAATTATGAACAGTTATCAGTAGTGAACAGAGTATAAATCATCCATAATGG
Source organism: Falco naumanni (assembly GCF_017639655.2). Lineage (NCBI taxonomy): Eukaryota > Metazoa > Chordata > Aves > Falconiformes > Falconidae > Falco > Falco naumanni. Next base: position 25,112,029 of record NC_054063.1, on the reverse strand, counting down.
CCAAGGGGAAAAAAGCTATTATCAGTCTTCCTTATGTTCCTCCAGTGTAATTGTCATAAGCCACAATCAGGATCAATGTTCATTTCTCTGACCGTAATTGCATAAAGGCAGCCTTTTAATTTAGCGTGGAACCAGGAGGGCTAGGTAAGTGTGAAGATTACCAGTATGTGAAGGATTTTTATATTGCCGCGTGCAACCACAAATGGCCCTAATTGCTTCTCGTATTGGTAGTTTCAGCAGACGATGGAAGATATCATGGAGCCACAGGCTGGTTTTGGCTTCAAAGCTGGTCCCTCTGGCTGAGGTCTGGCACCCTCTTGCCAAGCCAGAGCAATATCTTGTGCCCTCACAGCTCAGGGCTCAGTCCCACAGCTCTCGTATCGCAGTGGGAAGGAACACGAGAGGGATTTCCTGGCTGAGCATGTCATCAGTGGGCAATGGGCTTCCCAAAAAATCCTGAGGTGGGAGGATGGGTGAGCAGTGGCCAGGAGCAGCCCAGACCCAGGGAGCATCATCCATGCTTTAGCATTTGCCTTTTGTGCCATGTTAAATGCTTGCAACCGGATTTGCAAATGGCATCAAGGTAGGTTAGTGCAGCAGTGAAAACACGCGGTATTTTCCAAAACCCAGGCTGGTCATTGACCAAACATAGGGCAGAAGTCTGCAGCTGACCTGCCCGGGTGTGGTGTTGGTAGCCTCTTCTTCAGGACTCAGAAGACTGCTCCGGCAGAGGAGCCTTGCCTGTACCAGTGTGGCTGCAAGGCTCTGCCAGGGCGTCTGTCATCTCTCTGTCTGTCTTGGTCTCTCCAGGCGATTACGCCCAACTTAGTTTACGCATCATGTACCTGGAAGCGGGTGTGTATGATGTGCCGATCATCGTGACGGACTCTGGAAACCCCCCCTTGTACAACACGTCCGTCATCAAGGTGAAGGTGTGCCCGTGCGACGAGAACGGCGACTGCACCACCATCGGGGCGGTGGCTGCCGCGGGGCTGGGCACGGGCGCCATCATCGCCATCTTGATCTGCATCATTATTCTGCTCAGTAAGTACCGCGGGGGCTGACACCGCTAGGAGACATCATGCTTCCCACCCTGTTCCCTGTTGTCCCGTTTCTGTAGGTGGTGTTTTTCTAGAGCCATGCCGGCTCCATGCAAAGGACGGAGCTGGGAGCTCTGAGCTGGGGGGGGATGTCGCACATCTGCATTCAAACCTCTTTCACTGCAGCACCAGCAGAACGAGCTGCAGCGCTCCCGGCGCGCATCGGACTGCTCTTTGTGAGGCCTCCAGTAGCTTTACAAACAGCATTACACCTGACAGTATCTTATACATAGTGAGCGTGATAGGATTCTCCACATTTGTAGGAAAAAGTTGAAAAACTCGTCCAAAATCCTACAGCTTTTGGGTCCCTGGCTGGCTGTGGTTATACTGGTTCCCAGTACCAGATGGACTGGTTATGAGAGTCTGGCAAGTCCCTGGCAGAACCAGTGTGTAGCTGTCATTTTCTGGTTGTTCACAGGAATAGGAGAATGGTAGTTGTTCCCATTGCTTGTAAAATCACATCAGATTGGAGAGTCATGGTGGATTGTGGCTACTCAGAGGAAGGATCCCCAGTTTGTCAGGAGCACTGGGGGTGCATTGCAGAGAAAGTTTGGCCATCCCTTTGCTCTAGGCTAAGCCATCCCTTTTGCCCAGCAACGCTATTAGTCCCGACTTCCATGAGCATTACCAATAACCATGTGTGCATATACTTAAAAATAAAAATGATATCATTATAACTTCAAGCAGGAGTTGGCACAGTAGGAATAGATAAAAATGAGCGCTGAAATGAACAATGAGGTAAATATTCATCAAGAAACGCAGGATGAAACCATGGGATTCGCATTAAAGCTAATGGGAGTTATGGTGCTAAATAACATTTAATATTTACCCCCAATGTGTTTAAACAGAGAGCAGACAGAGCGACGTATGCTACAAATGTCACCTAATGTGGATATGATATGGTACATTAGGAGAATGGGTCATCTCTGGGCAAACATCTACCCTCCTGGGCCAGCGATGGGCATGTGTGGTTGTGTAATTGATTTACTGAAGCAGTCTGGAGAGCAAGCAAGAAAACTGGGTGTTTGTGGCCGTGCAGTCCCCTCTCCTTACCCAGCCCATGTGAGCTGCTGGAAGTGTCCCTGTGCCTAGCCACGATGCTCAGTTGCTGTCCTTCAGTGGCTGTGGGGTCCCAGCAGCAGGCGTGGTGCTGGTCAGCCCTGGCACGTTTGGCACGCTGGGGTGTGCAGGCGTGCTGCTGGGGCTAAAGGTTTGCACTGGAAGCCACAGAGGTGATTAAACACGGGGCTTCTTTTTGCTGCTTTTTATAAATCCAGTGCTAAAATATGATTTAACAGTTGAAAATCCTATTGACTGAAATTAACTTCAGCTGAAGGACATTTGATTTAAGAGATTCCTCTTTTCCTTTTCAGATACATTATCCCATTTTAAATTATGGGTTTTATTACAAAAGCTTATTTTTACATTCACTGTAATTCTAATTGACTTTTTTTTATCTTCAAGAGCTGCAAAGCACTGTATCAGTGATGAAAAATGTAATTTGCGATGAGCAGGTTTCCAGTTACATCCTTCCAGTGTTTTGCCTCCTTTCTATCTGTTTTTTATCATGACCTCTGAACAATAGCCTGGAAAAAGGCAGATGCAAGATTTTTTTGTGCCATTTGTCCATTTTAGCGTCAGCAGGTCAAGGTTTGATGGCTTTAAAAGGAAGAAGCACCAAGGGGACAGATCTGAGGTTGCTCAGGTGAAGGAAGTTTCTGCCTTTACCTTGGCTCAGAGTTTTCTTCTTCCTGATACCTGATGTATTAGCTGCACAGATAACACACTTAGAAGAGCAATGCCATAAAAATTGTGAAGGGTGAAGACAACAGATTTCAAGGAAAACTACATGCAGAGTGAAAATGGGTCTAACAGCAGTAATAGCACTTCCCATTCTGCAGAGTGAATAAAAGGAAGGAGAGTGCACTACATCCGCTATTGACACTTTGAAGATCTTTTTTTTTTTTCAAGGTAGCTGTAAAGGCGTTAATGGCACAGATTTTTCCACAAGTGCATGAAAAAGTAGCATTTAAAAAAAAAAAAAAAAAGAAAGAAAGGAAAAGATAAACCCCGGTAACCATTATAATATTGTCTTTGTGGACTAGGCAGGTATCTTGTTGTGAGAGACTTGAAAAGGAACAACGAGAAGTGGACTTCAATAGTCTGCTAAATAGCTGAGGTTTTATATTGCAGATAAGAGTTACATTTTCTTTCCTTTTCTTCTTTCTCTCTTGAATAGATCTAGGATAAGCATTAAAGAAATGCTGAACTATCTGAAAACAATGCTGTTAGCTGGCAGGCAGGGATGGCAGCCGATTGGCACACAATGGCACTAATTAGCTGTCCCATCCTCTTCTGCTCACTTCACTGAATTCCTGTTGTGTATAAACACTGTGGTGCTGGGAGGAAAAACTCGGATCCCACTAACCACCTCCTGGGCAGTGGGGCTGCTGTCTGGGCTGCCCACCCGTGTCCCCAGGGTCTGGTCCCTTCTCCATCCTCGCCCTGGGCGAAGCAGTGCCAAGGCTCTGTGAAGGGGCAAAGGGACAGAAAACCCTATGGCTTGCTGTCCTTCTGCACCTAAAAAACACAAAGAAGGTTTGGCATCTCACGTCCTGCCCGAGTTCGCTTGTGTTGGTTGCATCGGTTCGGTGCGGTCAAGAGTTGACCCAGATGAAATGAACCTGGGCCACACATCCCCACCTCTGCTGTCCATCCACCGCTCCCTTCTCCGGCAGGTTGCCACAGCTTCACCTGTGGCTTGCGTGGGGAATGGAGGAGGAAGCAGATACTGGGAGGTGTAGCTGCATCAGCTGCCCAGGCTGAATTTCATTTTTGACGGCATTATTTGCAGCTGCTGAGCACAAAAATGAAAACAAATGTATTGACAGATTCTTGAAGAAGACAAGGTCCGGTTGCCTTTTATTAGTGGAGACTTAAGTTGCCAGAGCAATTTCCATGCAGTAAGTCACAGGGAGCGCGCAGCCTCTGGGACATGGGTGGCCCTTTGAAGGATGAGGTGGTGGAACGGGGAGCCAGCATTCCCTTTGGGTTAAGTTGTTTAAATGGGGAAAACTTTCTCATGATTCAAGAACTGTTCATCCCTCGCTGTGCTGAGAGATTAGCCGGGGCCTGGCACGTACAGGCTGGTGCCTGAGGAGGTTGGCTCTGTGCTACCAGATCTGCTCTGCAAAGGTAGCCCTGCTCTCTGAAAGGATTTCAAGCAATCTTAGATCTGTTTTGCAAATCGATGGCCAAAGGCATATGCTCATGTCCTGGGTAATATGATCCTGGAAGTCTGGAAAGCCTCCCTCAGACACTCAGGAGGAGGATGAGGGAGTCTGGCATGGGTGACAGGACCCAGTGCTATGCAGCTTCCCAAACCAGTCTTGCTTGGCCAACTGCAGGCAACAGCAAAATGACCACCATGGCCAGGGCTGGCGAGCTGACAGGCAGCGCTGTGTCACACTGGTGGGACAGCCGGTCAGGCAGAGGTGGTGGTCTTCTGTACCCAGCTGCTTCCAGCACCTTGCAGCAGTCTGCCCTCTGCCTTTATTTTATGCCCCTGAATAAAGCAAAGGTAGAAATCTATTCCTGAAAATTCAGGTTTTACATCAAATATTTTCAGAAAGCTGAGGTTTTCGCACTTGCTGTTTGCTTTTCCTTTGATTGTGTGTTGTACTTCTGATAAACATCAGCTCAATCAGCAGTGGTGATGGATCTTAAAGAAATGTTTGTAGTGGAGGCCTGTCACAGTATTTACAGCTTGCACTGATCTCTCCCTTACAAATTAGAACACACAATAGGATAAAATTTTATTCCTCTTACTAGCAGCGGGTGAAGTTCTCCGCAGTGGAAGAGGGCAGGCGAGGCGCTCAGACACGCCGCCGTGCCCCGGCGCGCAGCCTGGCCTCACGCAGCTTCTTCCCCGTTACAGCCATGGTTCTGCTGTTCGTGGTGTGGATGAAACGCCGGGAGAAGGAACGCCACACCAAGCAGCTCCTGATCGACCCTGAGGACGACGTCAGGGACAACATTCTGAAGTACGACGAAGAGGGAGGTGGAGAGGAAGACCAGGTGAGACCATGGGTCATGGCCAAGGAGCAGCTGTGCATTCTGTGCTCTCAAAAAGGCAGAAACCACATGATTTTCACTAAAGTACTTGCAAAGGGTTGCGTTCCACTTGTTTGTGCCCCAGGCAGCTTTATTGGCTCCCCTGGTGTGGTGTGGACATTGGTGAGAACCAGCTTAGGTTCAGCGTGCCACTGGGACGCTCTCCCCTGCAAGCAGGATCATGCCAGGAGGCTGATGCCGCATGAATCTTTCTACTCCCTGGGGGGCAGTTTAAACATGGGTTTAAACTCATGTTTAAACAATGTTTCTGTTGTTTCAGTCACTAAATTTGTTTATTGTACCATTCCGCATCAGAGATCTTGGTAGAACCAGCCAGCAGCTGCCACTCTCCTCGGACCTGTGGCTGCGGGCACTTGCTTTGACTTGTTTCAGCCTAGAGCTGCTGTGGGCTTTCCCTGCGTTTACTTAGTCATCTCTAACATGCCTTTAATTTCTTTAAATTTCCGGACGTGGTTTATGTGAAGTGTCTAAATACATTTGGGGATTTTCTTTTTCACAGCAAAGCGTACAATGGCAAAGCTTTGCTTGGTGACAGAGCCCTAAGCCATAGCCTGCCTGGTTGTGTCAGTTTTTCTGCGGTGGCTTCTTCTTAACAGACACCGCTGCTGATGTTGCATGAAAACTTCACTGGTCTGCACTCCTGGGAGGTGCTCTCCCTCCGCTACGGATATATTTCCTCAGCTAAAAGAGCAAAGTTTGGTCACTCATGTTTAAGTCACTGGTTTTTTATTCCTACCTAACCCCAGAGCCCATGACACTCTCAGATGTGATGTTCAAGCAAATTAAGTGACTCTGCATCATACAGTGGTTTTAGTCTTGCTTGCTTAAGTGGGCTGCATGGTTCAGGGTCCGTGCAGCGGCTGCTGTGTGTGTGGTGGGTGGCGGTGAGTCCTGCTCTCAGTGGTTGGGGCTGGTGCTTGAGGAGCAAGCAGCTCGTCCTGCTGTGGAGGTCCTGGTGGCATCCGAAGGTGAGCTGTGAGCCTGGTGAGAACCTTCCCGGGGAACTGGAGCAGGGACTTTGCCCAAAACTTGTGAAGTTCTTGTTCCACAGAAAAATCCTTGCAATTAGCATTTCTTTTTCCTTGTCGCTGACGAGTTATTTATAAATACTGCTCCTGGAGATCCAATCATCTCCATCTGAGCACAAGAATACTTTTACCAGTAGAACAAAGTACTGTTACAAGCATTCAAACTAGCTGAAGTATCTGGTTTCAGGCAACTACACTGTAGGCTTAAATATTTTAGAAAGGATTCGTTAAAAATAACAGCAAAGGAAGAGCAGCAAAACACCATTACCTACATGAATACATTTTTAATGAAATATTACCTGGTTCTCATTCCTTGATAGAAACCTATTCTGTTGGGATTTTTCACAAGCAGAAAGAACATAATTACTTTGAAAGGCCTACATGCATAAATGCAATACACATTTTAATGTTTTTACTTCTGTGGAAATGTAAAATAATGTGTACCAACGCTGTGTCTTTACATTATATTATGTATTTCATCAAAAATTTATGCATATACATACGCACACACAAACAGAGACCAGGTTTTTATCCCAAAGATGGAGAGGCTGTGTGAAATATCCAGAAAACGTTTAAGTGTTTGATTTAACTTACGTTTTAAGATACACCCTTAGGAGGTTGGTTTTATGAGCTACTCAGGGGTCGGGTTCATCTGTAAGTTAGAGATGTTAGATGTTAGTTCATCTGTGACAGTTAGAGATGTAAAATCTGCCATTGAACTTCAGCTGAAATAGAATTAGACCCCTCGACTTGTTTGTACATTGGGTGGGTAGATAGTCTGAATGAAAAGCTCGTGGTTTCACTCTGTGCCTTCCCATTTGTCACAGGATTATGATTTAAGCCAGCTCCAGCAGCCGGAGACCATGGATCATGTGCTGAACAAGACACCTGGAGTCAGAAGAGTGGATGAAAGACCTATTGGTGCTGAACCACAGTATCCTATAAGACCAGTAATCCCACATCCAGGGGATATTGGTGACTTTATTAATGAGGTAAGTTCTGTAGGGTGTCCTGTGTCACATCTTAAAAGCTTGAGCAGCCAGCTAAAATCAGCTATGCAACGTCTTCCTGGCTGCATGGATCAAGTGATGCTATTATGCACCTGAGAAGTCTGATGCAAGCCAGGGGAATGACTGGCATGAGCAAAGGATGCAGGACTTGGCCTAATAGAGGCATCGAGCCTGTAAAAAGCCAAAGTGTGAGCAAAAAGCGTGAGATTTCTGACTTGTGGGTATCACAAACACGGTGCTTTTCAGCATCCGGGCGGTATAACCCGATCCCGCTCTCCCTTGGATCACTGTGAATGTTGCAGTTGCTGTCAGTAAAAACATTGTCTGGACGTGGCCAAAGGAGCGTTTTCCTGGCAGGGAGGTGGTGGCAGGCAGGGGCACAGCTGCCTGGCTTGCCAAAAGCCAGAGGTGCCAGCTGTGGCTCCTGGGCTTGTAATTGTGTCACCAGTCTGCACCTTCTTAGTAAGCTCTATTTGGCCTAAAGCCTCAAAGAGTTTGCACAACAGAGAGCTTCATCTCAGATCCTGCGGGTTTCTTTGTGTTAGATTACTGCTTCTCTATCCGCTTGTACAGATATCTATGCATTTCGTGTTTGGGTTATCTCATTTTTAGTTTTGAGTGATTGAGTTGGTTACAAACCAATCAATGCATTATTTCCTCGGAGACTAAACACATCATCCATTTCCTAAGTCAGAAGAATAAACGTTACAGCAATTTAATGCTATTATTATATCCATTTCCTGCTGTGCTTTTTCTCATTTTCATCATTAAAATTCCTTCTTCCTTTGCTCCTGCCCATCCTTCGCACACACGTTTACACACATCCATGCATGTGAAGATGCTCTCACACCTGCTGGGGCTTCTGTTCCTGGCAGTGGAACCGGCTCCATCTCCCCATGCTGAGGCTGGGGTTGCGGAAGGTGTGAGTACAGAACATTTTGCTTTATTGTAGGTCTGTCCCACTAGGCTTTTCCTGACGCTGGGCTGCAACAAAGCAATTCTTTTTCTCCATATCCCGAGGCCGTTTCCGCAACCTGCCTGCACTGCTGCCGACAGCGCACAGAGCAGCAAGGCTCCCCCACCCTCTGCCCGGGATTTCACACCCCAAGTCCCTCCTAATTGCAGCATTTTCCTAGGAGTTATTTTGTTTTTCCTGAAGGAATCCAAATCATCAAAATGACCAAATGGTAGGAGAGGAAGGGTGCTGGTCCTTCTTGCGTTGGCCAAGCTGGAAATCTTAACGGGCACACCCGGGAAGGGCAGGGCTGGATCCTTGGGAGTAAACCCCTCCCGCGCCACCCGGCTCTTTTATAGAGGCACTGGGAGTTTGTGGGGTTTGTGCTGGGGGCAGCTGGGCACGGGGAAGCCCCAAGCCCCTCATTCTCTCACCATCCTCTCTTCTCTTGCACCATCCTCTCTTAGCTCCGCTGCCGGGAGCCCCGTCCCTGAACACACTCCCTTAGCACCAGCACCACAAAACCCCGCGGTGGGTACTGATGCCGTGTGTTTGCCCCCCAGGGTCTGCGTGCGGCGGACAACGACCCCACAGCCCCCCCTTACGATTCACTGCTCGTCTTCGACTATGAGGGCAGCGGCTCCACCGCCGGCTCCGTCAGCTCCCTCAACTCCTCCAGCTCCGGGGACCAGGACTACGACTACCTTAACGACTGGGGGCCCAGGTTCAAGAAACTGGCGGACATGTACGGGGGAGGCGAGGAAGATTAAACTGACCTCACATTATTTAAAAAAAAAAAAAAAAAAGAAGAAGAAAAAAAACAATTCAGAAAAAAAAAACAAACCCACAGACAACAACGTTAACAAAAGAGCTGATGCAGAAGCAAGAACTGTACAGATGTGGCAGCTTTTTTAATTAATATCCCCTGCTGACTGTATTGTTATTTTTAGTGGTGATATAGAAGGTTTCTTTTTTTTTTCCCTTTTTTTTTCCTTTCCGATTTTTTTTTAGACTGTTGAGCTGTCTCGCATGAACACTTGTCTCTGCTGCAGGGTTTTTTTTGTTGTTTTGGTTTGGTTTTTTTAATGTCAGCTGGGATATTGCTCGTTTACCTGCTTTATGACTAAAGAGAGTGAAAGGCACTCTGTCTTAACTTGAATTTCTTAGAACAGAAGCACTGTTTTTAAAATATATATATATATATATATTTGAAAGTGCCTTTTGGTGCATGTATCAGATTCCCTTCAATCTCAGGAGTGATGAAAACAAACATACAACCATCCTGGGCAGCACTCCGTGTGACCCTAAGCCAGTTCTAGCTGGGAAGGAGTTAACAAAAAGGAACTGTGGAGATTGTTTCTTTTTTGCCTTTTTTTTTTTTTTTTTTTTTTTTTTTTTTTAAGGGGGTGACTCATTCTGGGATGGAAGAGGATGGCGGGGCGGGGGGTGGGGGGGAAGTTGTTTTGAGTCGAAATCTTAACAGCCATCTTTAAGCCTCAGCAGGTGGTGAACTAGTCGTCATGTTGTATATAATTCAGTGTTATCAGATGCAAAATACTGACTGGGGGCTCTGCCATCACCTGGTCACACTCAATGTAGCTGCATAGAACTATAGCATTGATAAAGCCTTTGGTTATTGCAACAGAAATCTCCGACAGACCTTGCCTAAAACCCTACAAAGTAAATTGTGAAATGACCAAAGGCCCATTTGTTTGTTTTTATGCTAGCGGCGTGTTTTGGCTCCCACAACCTCTTGAGCGATGTAAATGCCGGCTGGGTTAGGTGGTGGTGTCCCACATCTCTGCGGGTACCAGCTGGTGCTGTGTCCCTCGCTAAGGCAGGTGCTGTGAGCGGCGCCGCTCCAGGCCGGGGCAGCGCTAAGGGCAGGGACAGCTCGTCAGCGCTTTTGCCATCCCTGCGTGTGACGTTAGGCTCGCACAATATTAATGCCTTGGAGCGTTAGTAGCCAAAGCTCAACAACACCGTGTAAGTCGGCTCATGTGTGTACTTTCTGTTTGATGGGTGGGCGCTGCTATCCGTAGTCAATGTATTTTTTTGGCAAAGAAGTGCAACAGGGGCCTGTGAAGTATCTTGTGGTTAATATGCCTAAGCATTGCCAAGTAGGCAAGAGGTTTTGCAGCATCCAGGCGTAATTCAACATCAGTATTATAAATGGTAGCATACTACCTAGTTTATATGTAGGGTCAGTTTAACCAATAACAAATAGTTATTAGCTTTTTTTATTACATTTTTCCTTTACTGATTTGGACTAGTGGGTTTATGTCTAATGTTTGTAAAATGATTTAGACTGCATGGATGTGTAATATAAACCACATTTAATGGATTATGAGCCACTTAATTAATGTGCTATGAAATCTTGGATTACCTGTGTTTTATATTCTGCAGACGATTTTGCAGTGGGTTCGCTACAACTTGTAAAAGTGCTTAGATATATTTTCATTTAAATCCAAGAATGTGCACAGTATTGGAAAGTGATTATCCAGGGGATAATCGCGCTTTTTTTGATATCTCTATTAATTCTCAAGATGAATGCTAAGAGTTCAAGGGGGGAGGCGGGGGGAGTGTGCACGCGAGCGAGCGCAAGAATGAGAGGACGAGAGCTTGCGGTGATGAGTGGACGTCGTTTCAGAGGGTATACTAGGCTGCAAGATCGTCTCTATAGATTTTTGAAATGCTCCTAGTGCATTTTATATTTCATTGTATCATATTTTCTATAAAATGCAATTTCTGTACATTATCGAGCATTTGAAATGTGTCTTGTATGAAGTGGAATGTGGTAAGTCTGCCCCAGGGGACTCCAACGTCACCGGTACGTGAGTAACTACCAAGGACGCGATCTTTCTTTTTGTCTCGGTCGGTCGGTCAGTCAATGGGTCAGTTTGTCCTTTCACGGCTCGGAGAGCGAATGCACTCTCACCCAAGGTTCTTGAGGAAACGAGGAGGCGATGGGTCGGACCTCGGGAGAGGGGCGGCTCTGATGGCAGCAGCGAGGCGAGGCCGTTGCACCCCGGCAGCATGTGCCTCGGCTGGGATGAAGCGCAGTGCCTGGCAAAACTGCCGGCACCCGACACTTTTCCCAGTTCCCATTCTCTACTTGGGAACTCAGTCGTCTTGTGTGACCGCTGTGAAAGTCATAGTTTGCTTCTGCCACGTACTGTCCACCTCCTCCTGGCCGCCCCCGGCAAACCTCCAGCCACCTGGCGCAGGGGGGTACGTTGCCCTGCAGCCCCTGCTCCTTACCCACGGGCAGTCTCGATTCTTCCCCTTTTCTTTTGGAAAAGCCAGAGGCTGGAGTATTTCACCATCGGGGCTTTGCACCTCAGCAGAAGCTGCCCGGTCACAGCAGAAGTAGCGAATAATAAAAATGTACCTGGTGTTTCTTGCTGATGACTGCCCGTCAGTGTTCTGTGTCTGTCACTGTAACCTCATCACCGGCTCAGGAGAAGGACGCGGCTCGAGCGCTGGGGCGATGCTGACAGTTCTCCATCCGCAGGGCGGTGCCGCAGCTCCTGGGATGCTCGTGCGGGTCCCAGGATACCGGCCAGGTCTCCGCTGTGAGCCATGCTGTGCCACCTACCTGGCACCACTTACCCAAGAGCTAAATCCCTGCTCCGGAGCGCTTGGTGCACGGTGTCTGCTGCGGCTTTGGCTGGGGTGATGGGTTTCAGGTAGGGAAGGGGATGGCAGCGGTGCGGGGCGGCTGCTGTAAGGGCCAGTCAGCAGCATGTGTCACCCTGCTGTCACCCAGGGGATGGGACGTGCAGTGAAAGGAGCCGCTTGGCCATGAAGGAGTCATTGTCAGACTTCAGCTTGTCTAAACATTTCAGGTTTTTGAGAATATTTATGCAACCTGAGTCAAACAACACTGTTTGAGTGCTTAAAAATAAACCAACCTGTTTCCATTGGCGACTTTTTTTTAATATCAGCGGATATTTTATCTGCAGCATTTGCAATTCAGCCATTCCATCCCCACAAGCTTATAAATCAAACCAACTATTTTGTTGTCTTTTGACCCAGTTCTGCTCAGTCACCCTCTGCACGACCTCCTCCTCTCCCTCCTCCTCTCCCTCTTCTTCCTCTCCCTCCCTGCATCCTCCACCACTGAGCTGTACAGAGTAGCAGCAGCATCAGGCCCCTTTCCTCTCAGTGGGACCAACAAGGTAAGCGAGGAGCGCATCGAGCAGTGAAAAGAGATCACTTTTTGCAAACCTTTTTGCATGTTGATGCTAGTTACGGTTTGTAACCCAGCTAAGAAAACTTACGTTAAGCCAGGGGGTCCCACTGAACACGCAGGCGACTGTGCCATTGCTCGGTCCCCTCGCTCTGATCCTGGTGGACATGAGGTGACATTTCCCTTCACCGCTGGAGGTGACGGTGGCTTGGAAGGAGCCGGGGTGGGGAAACGGCACCTTTGCCTGAACGCACCGTCACTGGTTTCTCTTACAGGCCACAGAAGCGGTTATTGTGTTGAGAGCAGAATCCTTGTTCTCTGACTAACCTAAACTAAATAATTAAACTCAAATAATTAAAGAAGTGCCCACACGTTCAGGTCCCTGCTCTTTGCACGCCATGAGGCGGTGGGGAAGGACTTGCTTTTAGAGGGGAGCCCGTCCCCAAAATCCCACTGTCCTACCCTGTTACCGGGGGGCACCGACACAGCAATCCGCGCTGCCGATGGGATGGGACGGGACGGGACGGGACAGGGTGCTCCCAGGGCGTAGGGCACACCGGACACCTCCTGTGGCCTCCCCAGCTCCTGGGCGTGAGGGCTGCACTTCCCCACGCCAGGGACCGTGCAGGAGCAGTGGTGCCCGCAGCCGTCGCTCTGCTCCTTGTGTAGCCTGTAAATAGGGAGAAGCATCAGTCACAGAAATGCTTTGCAAGGCAACGAGGAGATTCAGCAGGTAATTAATGACAGTAAATAGGCAAGTCTGTTCTAGGTGTCCAATGTGCTAGTCATAGTTTTGCTTCTGGTTTTGCATTTTCCTTTTTTTTTTTTTTTTTTTTTTTTTCTCCTTTTTCGTGTTGGACCAGGCGATGCTGCTGGCGGTGTAAGGCAGTGGCGGGCAGGTCGCTCCCCTGCGGCTGAGCTGCTTGGCCTCTTTCGAGGGGTTTTTAGGGATAGTCAGGTCCAAATCCAGCTTCCAGGAGTAGGTGGGACTTAGGAGATGGCTGTATCGCCTGCAACTGCTTCACATAGGGTAGACGTTTGGGCATTGGAGAATGGCAATGGTCAGTGCAGGGTCTGTACAACACAAGATGCCAAGATTGCAACTTTGTTTAGTCTCAAAAAAACATATTAAAGGTAAAATACAGGACTTTTATTTGTGATGTCTTTTGGAGCTCTTCATTGTAAGTGTGAAAAAAAAAACGTCGGGGGGGGGGGGGTGGGCGCGGGGGGAATGCTGTATAACAATGAATGAGTATGTTTAAAACAGCAGCTAGACAACATAGGTGTCTCCCACGCAAAGTTAACTCAGTTTCATGGGGAAAACAAAAGTTCTTTCCAGTACACACCAACCCCATATACAATTGCTCACACTATGTGTACATAATGTAGTTAGTGCTTGAAGCTACGAATCAAATAGGGGAAAAAAAACAACATATAGATGTATAATTGGAGCACATTTTAATTATTATTTTAATTATGATTTTGCATGTTTCCTTTTACGATGGAGAAGCTGTGTAGCAGCCCGCATGACTGTGGTTGTTCTCAAGGAAGACTTCTGCTGTTCTGCTGTATTTCATGCTGAAGCGCAAAAGCAGTTTGCGCCCGTTAACCCAGTTCAAAAACCTTTTTTTGTAACCCTCAACAGCACAAATATTTTGTATTGTTGTTTGTACCATTTTTGTACCAAAAACAAAAGAGGAAAAAAAAAAGGGAAGAAAGTAAATGTTTTCAATGTGTTTTTAGTGCCACTGCAATCTTGGTTTCCAAACTGAGTGACAGGTTTGCTGATTTATTGTGTATCAAAGCTGAACTGGCGCACTGACGCCTGGCTCCAGTGTAATAAAAATAAAAGTCCCCCTTTTGAATAGTCTCACTTGCTTTTTTTTAAAAATAGTATTTTTATTTCCTTATTTCATTTTCCTTTCCCACATGCACACCCCAGCTTATTCGCTGCTGACGGCTCACTTACCCTTGCAGTGGGCTGGTAAATGGTGGCCTGCCTGCAGGTGTGGCTCCTGGTACACCGACATCGGGGGGGGGGGGTCAGGGATCCCGGGTGCTTCTGCACTTGTCTGGCGGTGGGAAATCTGCGTTCATTAAAGCAAGAAGCGTGGCTCATCTCAGCCCACGAAGGAGGTGGCGGTGGTGCAGGTTCCCCCCGCAGCCCAATGTGGACACACTTGTGCTGCACTGGACCATTGGTGCAAATCAGTCAGGTGGCAATTTTGCTCCTGTGACACAAAATCTTTGTGTTTTTTTGTTGTTCAGACACATGCATGGGTCTTTACTTGCCAGCGTGTTGGTAACCCCCCTGGCTGCTGCAGCAGGATGCCCAGTGCCTTTGCTGCAGCACACAGCGGCCAGTCCTTTTACTGCCAGGGAACAGGGATGGGTCAAAACATCTAGGGCATGACCAAGCACCCCGAACCAGCTCGTGCCCTGCAGAGGAAGCCTGAGCTTGCTGCTCCCAGTTGCATTTCTCCACCTTCTCTGCACGTGCAGGAGCAAAGCCATGGTTGGAGACACCACTGTGCACCTAGCAAAGAGTGTGCCAGCTCCTGCACAGTGGCATTACTGCGCACAGCAGCACGTCTCTGCATGCACCTCCTTTAGGCCACCAGCTTCTTGCTTAAGCTGCTCTTCCTCTGCCTGTGAGCCCGGGGAGGGGACACGAGCACCCACCGCGAGGCCAGGCAGCGACCGCCAGGCACGCAATTAGCACAGCGCCAACAGCGACCACTCACATTTTGCAGGTAGTTGGGTCTCCATCACCCTCACCCCACACACGCCACGAGTTAGTGAGGGGCCTCAGCAGGTCCCGCAGGCACCCGGGGCTGAGCAAGGGCGGGGAAGGACGCGTGGTTCCAGAGGCTGCGGAGCTATTCCAGCCGAGCATGCGGAAAGCAGCGCTGTCTCATTTTTAATAAACATTAAGATGAATGCAAATCCTGTACATGGCAATTTACTTCCCCCCGGAGTCAGCTAAGAATATTTTATTGCTAGTTTTGCTAATTCTCAAGCTGTTCTGTTTCTTAGAATTATCTTTAACTACTGAATAATGCAAGACTGTTGCATCACAAATATTAGTTTCTGCTGTGGAAAGTCTGGGCTCTCATCATCGTGTTATTAGGCTCTTATCTGCCTGCAGAAAGTCTTGTTTCTTAAATGATTTAGCTGTGTGCTTAACTTTGACCATGTGAGTAGTTTTATTAAGCTGATGAAAACCGCTGTTCTCCCCCTAAATCCATGGACTTTTGTACCAAAATTAAAAATAGTAACAACTACTATTACGTTGTTATAGGCTCTTAGGTTGGTTTTTTTTCCTCCCAAGTCAAAGGCAGATGCCAGAATTTGCAATAGAATTTGGTTCAGATCAAACCAAAGCATGCAGGGATTATGATTTTTTTCAATAAATGAAATAACTTTTCTTTGTTCTCCTGAATAAAACTTTTGCATTACAAAGACCTTTTTCCCCACATCTTTTTAAGTAGGGAGCAGGTTTTTTAACCAAAACCTGAGTTAATGGACACATTAAGCTGGTTTAGGTAACAAAAAAAGCCCAACCAAAACCCTAAATGCAATACTCCAGCACTGTCAAAGCAGCCACTGGGTGGGAGCGGAGGAAGCATTGCGAAGATTAAATGCTTTTATTAACCACTGGCCAAGCTGTCTCCTTGTCAAAAAAAAAAAAAAAAAAAAAAAAGCTAAAAGTATCCAGAGTCCTTTTTATGTTTTTTGCAACATTCATTCCACATGCAAAGAAAAATCTGCTCAGCTATAACTAATGACACCCTGAAGTCCTGTGTGTGAGCAGGAGCACACGTCAGCTGAGCACCTTTACCTTCACACCCCGGGCATGTGCATCCCTCCTGCCCAGCAGCACCAGGCCCTGGTTCTAGCAGGAACCCTGGGACTGAGCTGTGCTTCTTTTGCTGTAGTATCATCATCACCATCAGTATTAGTATTAGTATGCAAAGTTATTGTGAAGAAGACCCTGTGTGCAGCCGTACTGCACGCCAATCCCTCTCCCTCTTCCAAGCAGAGCCTACAGTGCTGTGAAGGACCACGATGTGTGTGAGCCAGCCAGGGGACACCTGCGGGACCTGTACACGCAGCTAAGCAGCTCCTTTGACTAGTTACCTTGCAAATAACCCCAGCGCTCCTCCTTCCCCCTCCAGCCGTAGCAGCTCCTCTCCACAGGCACTCACCAGCCAGAGCAGCACCATGCCTCTTAAAATGAAAGGCACCAGGGACAAGCGAGGGCAACCAAGGGGGTTGCGCCCTCCTTGCCCACACCGGGCAGGTCCTGCATGAGGGGACAGAGATAACAAGGCATTAATGATTTGGGTGTTGGTGCAAAGCAGAGGGCACTGGATGCCATGGGGAGGGAAGTCGGGTGCTGCCAGCCTGAACCCCGGAGCCTGGGAGCTGCAGATTCCCCACCCAGCAGGGCCAAACCCGCTCCCGAGCAGGAGCGAGCCACGGGCGTGCTGGGACCTTTGCAGTGCCATCGTTTCACAACAGTAAACGCTTTCCCCTGATAGAGCTGTAGGATTTTTCTCCCCCGTCCCCTCTCACAGTGATTAATGTATAGCTTCTCCACACTCATCTCGGCGCCACAGCACAATCCATCTCCCCTGCTCATTGCCTTGCCCTCCCCCTCCCCACCTCCTCTTTTTAATGAGAAAATATTTTTTTATTTTTTTGCTGCAATGCTTTTCTGCAAGCAGGGAGACAGCAGCGGCGGGGGGTGGTCGTGAGTAATGGCACAGTCTCCCCACGATGGGCAAACAAGGACCAGGCTGCAATCTCGCACACCTCCAACCCGGTGACAAGGGCCTTGTGCAACGGCCAGGACTGAAAAATTGGGAAAATAAAAGATGCAACCTCCTGGCTACTCCTGGTTTTGTTCCGAAAGGTGACGGCTTGCTGGCAGGTTTGCCCTCCCCGCTGTCACCCACCGCCCAGACCCCTCTTGGCAGAGATAAGCGGCGCGGGAAGCGGCTGCCGACAGGTCCTGTCCACCTCCTCGGGAAGGTGCGCTTTCAGCCAGCCTGACCCAGATGACTCCACACCTCTTCCTGAACGCCTGCAGGCTTTGCTGAGCTGCACTCGGCTGACAGGGTTGGAAAGGGAAACCTTGCTTCAAGTGACTGTGTGGCTTTGCGTTAATTAGTGACCCGGTGGCTTTGGAGGGTCGTTGCCACCTGCAGTGGAAGAGAAACTGTCCCTCCCCGGCTAATTGGGGACTCACACCCTGGGCCAGGGTCTCACTGTGTGCAGCGCCATGAACCCCAAACCCCACACCGTCCCTGCCCTGCAGCTGGGAGTAAAACTGGGGAGGGGGGGCTTTATACCGGTGGTTCATAGTAGGAAAGGCACAAAGAGGATTAGTGAGCGCTAATGAGATATTTCAGTGCCAGTGCAGACTCAGGCGCTGGCTGCTGGCAGCTGCATGGCAGGCTCTGGCGCTGCTCAAGGGACACCGGAGATTGCGGGTCACATCTGCCCCCAGGAGCTATTTTTTCTCTGGAGGAGATAATTCAAATAACGGCAGAACCATCAGCACAGGGAGAGCCCCAGCCCTGTCCATCAGGGGCAAGGGGGGCTGCCCCAGCCACTCCTGCAGCCCCCGGCTCCCTGCAGTGACCTCCCCAACAAGCTGTCCCCGTCGCCCAGGGGATGAGGCTGCCTGTGGAGCACCTGGCCACCAGCACAGCCCACACCTCCCGCCGGGACTTAACGTAAAGCAGCAGCTGCCGTTAGGGCGATTGGAGTCATCAAACCACTCTGTGTAGGACGCTCCTGCTACATTGTCCTTGGTGAGCAAGATCCGACGCCGTGCACTCCCCTGGTGCCACCTGCTCGCCTGCTGTGCGTGCCTTTAAAAATCTGCCTTTAGATCTCGTAATAAAAATATGGAAAAATCATCATGGAACACTCAGCGGCTGTTAAACCGAGCCGGGCAGCCAAGCACGATGCTCAGGATGGGAGGTGGGATGGGAAGGATGCAGAGCGAGGCTGGCCCTGGCCGGCCAGCGTCAGTTCAGAGTAGTTCAACCCTATTTTGGTCTGAAGAATTAGCACAGTCCCTCTGGTTTATGCTTATCCTGGATCCGTTTTAGCCTCCAAACACTTGCAAGTGTTTGCAAGTATAAATCAAGGGGTTAACACTCACCCCAAAATAGCAGTTTTCTGCTGAGAAATGAGAGTCGCTTTCTATCTGTGCTAGAAGCTCTCAGAAGTGGATTGTCAAAAATCCCTGGGAGGCTTCAGAAGGAGTAAAGCAGAATCAGGCCTCTGTCAATATTTCCACTCTAATAAACCAGATTTATAATATCCAAGGCCACATGGAAGCTTTATCACTGAGTACATAACGGCCGTGCCATTAACCTGTCCTATCTACAGCTAAACTCATTACTTTATGAAGTACTTTGAGTTACCTTGGAGTACAAAAGGTGACATAACTAATCCTGCTCTGTGAAAACCATATTGATTGGAACGTAACCACCAGGTAGTGCAAGAGCATTTATAGTCCGCGGCGAAAATGCACTCGAGTGCGTGCTGCTGCGCAGACGATACCCAGCCCGTAGCATCAGGGGCTGAACATCCCATTCCCAGCCTTTGTGGCACAGGTGAGGCGGGGGGTGATGCCGTAGCCCGCACAGCTTTCCCCAGGTGGGTTTATAGGGTGGGATAAACCCAGTGCCAGGAACCACTGACAACTGGTGCGGGTAGCACGGCGGTGTCGGTGCTGCGCAAGCGCTTTGGCTTTGGCCAAAGGCAAACGCTTTGCTGTTTGCTTAAAGCTGCCGGATACATTTCATACCTTGCAGACACCTCGGCTTACAACCCGAGCCTTCCAGAGCCCGCGCCGTCTTGCAAACACCTCTGATGAAGTTGCTAAGGCAGTCACACATCACCCGGTTACTACAGCTGGGGGATGAGTAAGTGCAAATTAGGCGTATAGGTATATACATTTCTGTGAAGACTCGCTGGCCTGTGCCTTCTAGCTACTCCCCAGCTGAGGTCCCCGGCACCCAGCGCGTGGGCTGCCATGCATTTATCATCATGAATCTCCTTTCACATTGCACCTCGAGAAGGAGCAAGTACCTTGCTTTAATATAGCATTATTGATCCTGAGAGCTTAAAACAATAACCATCGTATAATCAAAATTCACTTTTTGCCAGGAACTGCGATTGAGTTGCTCTTCGCATTTTGTAGGGACAGAAAGAAATTCAGCACCTTGTGAGAAAGGCACACGGGGCCCCAGAGAGGAGAGGATGGAGGAATCCAGCCCTGCAAATGGTCCCAAATCCCAGACCCTGGGCAAAAAGCAGAGTATGTCACAAAGGCAATACATCACGTTACTATAGTACTGTATAAAATATTTAACTTTTGAGTACATTACCGAAGTGGTTTCTTTTGACATTACATTTATGCCCTTGTAAAAGACATGTAGCCGAGAGCAAATATCCATCCCAGAACAACCAAACATCGTTGCAGCGCAGCAGCCGGGCTGGCTCAGGGGACCCAGGACAAAGCTGACACGAAATCTGCATTACCTCCCTCTCCGAGGAGGGACCGCCTGGGTCTGCCAGCATGAGGTGCCACCACGGCCATGCTGTGCATCGTCACAGCCACCGAGCCCTGCCTGAGACACATGCCTAAGTACAGCAAGCAGGAATACACACTTGTACGGGAGACTTCTGCTATTAAGTGCCTCTGATCAAAAGCATTTTATCATCTTCCCTGCCTTAATGCAAGGAAACATACCAACAGAAAGCAAGGCTTTACTGCAGGCGTTCAGCCCTCTGAAGGCAGGCAGCGCCTCGCATCCAGCCCTTATAATAAATAGAAGAGGAACAACCTTTTCCTTGCTCAAAATGGTTCGCTAAATATTTCACTGAGCATCTTGGTTTTCCATTTGTCCTGCTTCGGTTCACTGCTTGTGGCTCTTGTTTGTTCTTCTGCTTCTGCAGCTGCAGAAGGACCCTGGTGGCACCGAGGCAATCGCATGTGCGACAGAAGGGGGGCCCCGCTCAACTTGCCATTTTGCAACGCAAGCACCATCTCAGCACATCAACATCTCCACAAAAAAATAAAAAAGCAACTCCCAGAAAGCCCAAAACACCCCCCCCACCACCCCAAAAAAATACCTTTTTCCACCAAACTTAGTAAAGAACCAAAAAAGTGAGACCAGATAAACTGGAAGTTATGTCCAGTCACTGGGGGAGCCCCTGACCATGCCACCCCTCTGCAGGTGGAAGCTCAGTCCCCATCACCTGGGCTCTCTCCTTCTCAGGGGAGGCTGTGGTAAACCTACAGGCTTCAGCCCAGGCAGAAAAGGGGCTTTTTAAGAGAAACGCTCCATTTCATCGCTTAGGAACATGCAGATGAACGGCCAAAGGGCCAAGGCCAGGCTCAGCCTACCTGCTGCAGGAGTGTATCAGGGCAGGGTCCTCAAGGATCGCTTTTCTTAAAGCATCCTAATAAGCACAGCCGAACAATGCTGAGGCTCCTTTGCAAGCTGAGCATGGAGCAGAGGGCAACACTGGGTCATTTCCAGAAAGGAGATGTCTTTTTAGCAGGGTTTCTCAAGAAAAAGCAGCCTTGCACTGCCTGCGTCCCCTTCCCCTGCTTCCCTTCTGCGCCAAACAGACCATTGAGCTTGATGAGGAGCAGCTAAATTGGACAGAGCCAGAAAGATAATTAAGTCCCTGCACCTTTTGTGAAAAATAAGGGGCCAAAGGAGAGCTTTGTCAGCTCAGATGCTTTGCCCAAGGAGCAGATAAAACAGAATTTATATAGGCAAAAATGAGTCTCCGTGGCAAGGAGACCTTAAACCTGCCCCGAGCAGGGACAAAGCCTCCAAGAGCCCTTGCAGCCAGCTACAGGGAGCCGGGAGGAACCCAGCACCTCCGCGCTGGCACTTGTGAAATGACACGTTCCCTGTGAGGCCACCCTCCAGCATCCACCCTCCAGCATCCCACCAGGCACTCAGGGCCCCACATAGCTGCTGGAGAAAAAAAACCAGTCCCCCCATGAGAGAGATGCACTGGCACCAGGTGCCGAGACCAGGGTGCGGAACCCCCAGGGCACTGAGACCAGCTTGCGGGACCCCCAGGGCGGAGGGCTCAGCAGGATGGGGAGCAGGACAGCACCCAGCGAGGCCAGGCATGGCCAGGGGGCTCCTGCTCTGCCGGCCGCTCCCCGAGCTGCCAGGGCTATGAGGCCGTGGCCCAGGGAATTTCAAATGCTCGAAAATCATCCCATGGGCTCTGTCCTAGTTATTTATAGGAGCTTATGCTTGAAAGTCTCAGTGGGATTGGAGCCCTGCTATGCTAAATCCTATACAAATACATATTAACAGGCCCCAGACAGGGCTTGCTTCTCAAGTTGTGATTTAAAGTCCACGCAGAGATGGCAAGTCGGAGGTAATCCCTCCCCGGGAATGTGCTGCGGACCTCAAAATATTCATTGCCGTCTGTGTCTTTTTTGTTGTTGTTGTTGTGGGTTTATACAGCTCTTCTCAGAGTGAGTGCTGGCCTAGGCAGGGTGATGCCAAGGCACCCGAGGACCACACTTGGTGGCTGATAATGTAATCTCCCTGCCCAAGAAATGCAGTTTCCTGGTGAAGACAAAGCGGCCAGCAAGGGCTGGGTAATCCTGCACCGGCAGTGTCCCGCTCCCGGGACAGCCTAATGCCGCTGCCTGCAGACAGGTCTTTCGGACTGATTGCATTATAATTTAATCCATCCTTCAGCAATTTTAGCTCTCAAGATTGTTGTTATTTTACACCTCAGCAGAAGTTCATGAGGAACAAAATGAGGTTGCAATCCTCTAGGGGAAGCTGGCAAGAGTCACAAATCCATCTTTGTGGAAACAGATTTCAGCTTAGGTCCAAACAATTAGTTCTTTACCCAGGCCTTAAGCTAAGGAGACGGTGAGTTCATCTGCAGAGGCTGCAGAATAACTTCTTGGAGAGCTGCGTTTCACCCACACGCTTTTGCACACCCCTTTACAGAGCGGAGGTTGGAAGCGGAGCCGGACGCGGCTCACAGCCAGGAGCCATAGCACGGTGCAGGCAGGGTGACCCAGCATTCCTGCCCGGGTGGGCCAGGAGGGGCTTTTGCATGGAGACTGGAGAGACCCCCTGACTCTACACTGAAGCTTGTTTGGATAAAAATCTTCTGTTCCCACCTTGTGAATTGTGCAGGCAGCCTCACGCTGCTGTGGCACAGGGGGCTGCCTCTTGGTGTCAGGTCACTGGCAGAAAGTCCAGCAGGGTGGATGGAGGGACACTGCACACATGAGGAGCTGGAGGGGCCCAGCTGCATTCCCGGTGGCAGATCTCTGCTTCTGGAAACTCACTGATGAATTCACAACGTCTTTAGCACCTCCAGAGACACAACGAAGAACAGCCTCTTGTTAGTGCAAATAGCGTGAAAGCCTTGGGAGACAGCAAGTGGCATCATCCCTGTCCTCCCATGAGTTGCTTCTTGCCCTCCCCTGGCATCCAGATAACACCTTTTTGGAGGTGCCCATGATGCAGAGCTGCTGTGCATCAGTGAAATGCTTTAACTGGACTTTACCTTATCTCCACAGCACCTCCATTCCAGACACAGCCAGGGCAAAGGCAGGGCTGAAGGATCCTCCATGCATCAGCCTGAGTAAGGGGTATGCGCTCGGAAAACATCTGTTTTCATCATTGCTCTCCTCCATCACAACAGTGACCAAAGCTCTTCAGGGCAGGAGAGCACAGTGAAATGGTGCCTGGGAAGGAAAAGACAAAGGAAACCATCTGAAGGCACACAAAAGAGAGGAAATCAACCCAAAGAACAGAAAGTTGGGTATATGGATTTCCCAAGCTCACAAGGCAGGATAAAGCCCAGACCTCCTCTAGGCAAAGAGTAAGAGGATAAAAAGTCCCATTACACTGAGCCACTTAAAGCCGTTTCAAGGATAACGGTGGTTCCCACCCCTCAGGTGGCTGCCCCAGAGGTGGGAATTCCCAGTTGCATTTACTGAACCTTATTCCAGGAACATGTGCTGCCAGATTTGAGCTCATAGGACTTTTACCCCCAGCCATGCCCACGTTTTTCCCTCTGCCCAGGATTCCTGCTCAGCTTCACAGGTAGCTCCAGAGCAAAAGAAAGAGCTGGACTTGTGCAAAACTCCTGCCATGCTGCACATGCCCTCGGAGAGCCCCCTGTGTTGGCCCAACTTTAAGACCAGCCCTTTGGTCTCAAGCATCAAGCCCTGCATCATTTTGGAGGAGACAGGGGCTGAATTTGTCTGTCCTCACCCCAAATCCCAGGGAAGACCCCAGACTCCTATAGCTGGGGAGCTGCTGACCCCTGGGCATCACCGGGACAGGGGGTGTTCGCACCCATGGGGACACTGGGCAAGGGGTCTGGGCCACCCAACAGCCCCCAATACCCCTTTTGCAGAGCACTCTGCAGCCCCCCCAGCCTCCCAGCCCCCAGCTGAGCCCTTCCTCTCCACCAACACTGCAGAAAAGTCATGAGATCCCAGAAAGTCTCTGGTTGCTTCCCATCTTTCCTCAAATCCAAGCGGGATGTGTCCCACCTGCACCACCCACAGACCTCCTCTCAGAGGCTTTCTGAAGGGGTGGAAGATAAACCCTTCAACCCACACAGAAGGTTTAACTCACACCTTGACAGGCTGCCAGGGAACATGAAACCACCATGTCCACCATGTGGGCTGCTGTGCCAGTCAGGGCATTTGCTGTGAGCTGCAGAGACCTGACAAACAGCTCATGCATCATCCCTCCTGCCCCCCCATCCGACGGCCCAAACCTACCAGGAGGCATCAGGAAACCCCAAGCCTTTTCTCTACCAGCCAGAAGGATGGGGAGCAGTGGCCACGTGATTCGGGGGCCATGGGGCCACCGTGGGGACATATTTTTCACACTGCCCCTGCTGAAGCTGCAGTCGGGAGGAGTGATGGCTCTGTCAGCTTCCCTCTGCCCACAGCCAGCTGCGCTTTCTCTTATTTATTCCCTGCTTTGAGCTGCAGCGTGTGGCCACAGAAGCATTTGGAAGTTTGTATAAAGGTTTTATTACTTCATTTTTAACCTCTGCACAAGTGTCTGCATCATTGGCTCAGGTTTTTCCTCCCCTGTATCGCGCTTCCCTCCGCACTTTCCTCCTCCTGGCCATCTTTGTGCTCCTGCGCCTGTCAGGCAGAGCAGGATGGGGAGCTGGGGGAGGGAGTTGTTAGCGCTGAGGTTGTTTTGCTGAAGGAGGGAGTTGGTCCACAGGTTTTCAGTGCCACATGCAAAGATGTGCACGCACAAGGTCTGGTCTTTGGAAAACCAAAGCTGTGGCCAAGGTCACAGCCACCTCTTCCCTGCCTGCTCGGTGCCTGTCCTATGGGGCAGGGGGAGCTGAAGGCTAAAGGCATGTGGTTGTCCTTGACCCTCCAGGACATCTGCTGGAGAGATTTGTGACAGACCATAACTGAGCCCCAAAGCCAACAAACTGACTCATACAGTACGTCACCACCTAATTACAACACCTTGCTTTAAATCCCCACCAGCACGAGGCTGTCCACCTCGTGACACTTGGCTAATGACCGTGATAATGCCCACAGAGCAGTAAGCCTACCCTGGAGCTGGGCTGTCCCACCATTGAGGTGACAACAGCAGCCCTGGGGAGAGCCAGGGCCCCAAGGAGGAGCTGTGGAGATGAAGCCCCATCTCGCCACCCCTAAACCACCTTCATGCGCTTCACATCTAAACCCATCACAGCAAAGCATCCAATCGCACCTAGTGCAACCAAGAGGTTAAGAAAATACAGGTGCTGCAAAACTGATCACGCCTTGGCATTCCTGTCTGATATCTGTGCTTGTCCACAGGCAAGAAAAAAGCAGCACAGATCTTTCTTTTTCTTTTAGAAGATGCGCTTCTGCAGCTTTGGCATACACATTTGCCATTTCACCCTGACCCTGACTGGGCTTGGCACCGTTTTTCTGTAATGAGAACATCCCAGGTCCTTGTCAGCAGGTCTAACCCCGCAGGCTGGGCACACAGCAAGTGAAGACACAACAAGTCAAACCTCAGCCCAGAAGGAGCCCTGCCCCTCACACGCCAGCGGTGACTTGGCGCTTCAAAAAGTTCTTGGTTCCTCGGACTTCAGAGGCCAATTTGCTGCCACCGATGGCAAAACTCACCCCCCCAGGAACAGTGTGTTCAGTGTTTCAGATAATCTCAAACCATAATTTCAAGGTGAGGGATAAGATATGTAGAGCAAAAGTCTTCCAAAATAGGAATCCTGCCTCTGCAAACATTAGCGATGCAGGCATCGTATCGGGGATTATCCACCGTCATGGCATGTAGAGGAAAGATGGATTTCAAGATGATAATAGGAATGACACACATTGCTTTTCCCCCCTTTCTGCTGACACACAATTTAGCAGTCACTGCAGAATTTTCTTCCCATTTGAAATTTCCATTTAATAGCCAAGAAGCTCATGTTAATTCAGATGATCTTTTCCACAGCGCAGTAAAGAAGGGTGCCTCTTCTAAACGTTTTTTTTTTTAGTCTCGGTGGATGTGTCTAATAAAAATATCCCTCCTGTGGCTTTACAAAGACCATGGAGTACGTGTCCTTTACCACACTATCAAACGCCACTTGACCCAAGGCTGGGCAGAGTCAATAGTGCTTAAAAACGAGACTCTCCAAGAAGAATCTCCTCCTAAGAGGTGCCCGCGGAGCTTCCTCAATCCATTTGCAGGACTGAAGGGGATTTAAGTGAGCATCCACCTGCCTGCCGTCCTGCAGGCCAGGCACCAGTGGGGACCCCAAGGGTGTGGGGACACAGTGGGTGGCCCCAGCTCAGGGTGGATGTGCTCCCTCAGCCTCTGCTGCAAACGTCACCCTCAGAGGGCTGGGCAGTGCAGTGCGTATTTTAGATGCGCTTCTTGGGTTGATTCCCTTCTCACGTTTCCCCTTACCCCTGAGCATGCCCCAGACCAAAGCTGTGCAGGCCGCTGGATGGGGGCTCACCCCAGCCCTACCAAGAGCAGAGCAGAGCAGCACTACAGGCTCCCGACAGCCCACCGCTCCCCCACGCGCTGGCGAAGGCACTGTCTCGGCAGCTGATGCCAGCTGGGAAATTGCAGTTTGCTTTCTCCATATATTTTTCCAACAAAGTGTAGCTTGCGGTAAGGCTAACCCACCGAGTTAACTTCCTCCTCAGTTAAACAAACAGCGAAATCATTACAAAATTATCTCCTGTGCATTAGAGTTGCATATATTCACTTATCCTATAGAGCAGAAACACGGGGCATTGCTTAATTAAAGATGTGGGTGTAGAGGCTCCAGGAGCATAGATTTAGCATGCAAATCTCTGGGCTGTAAGCATACAGCCGGGATACATACAGAGCATATTAATGTTTTGTGCACCGAGCCCCGCTGTTTAAAAAGCAGTGGCTAGACCTCATCTGAAGGAAGGAGTGCCAATGCTGATTAATCCTGGACTCTGCTTTTGCTGAACTTTATTTATTTACCTAAAAGCATCCCATGGACAGAGCTAGAGAAGCCAGGGCATCTTCACACCGACCTTGGTGAACACCATCCCCCATCAGAAAGCCCCTCCTTCATTCCTCTCCCTTTCTGAAATAACTATATAAACCCAGCGTTTGAGACTTCTTTTTTTGTACAACATAATTCAGGTTATTGCCAAGAACCGCAAATTGTTTACCAGCCTCGTGCAAACAAAGACTCCCGATCAGCCACAGAAGCACAGCCCTGGGGCTTTCCAGCAAGTCTGAATTCTTTAATTACTTAACAAAAGCTCAGTCTTACCTTTTTTTTTTTTTTTCTCTTCGGCTGTTACCTTGGAAAACCACAATCCTGGATGCCTTCCATACCGCACGCTGCTAAAAACCTCATTTAGCAATGATTTTGCCAAAGTAGTTCCCAAGCTGAGGCTGAAGCGGGACCAAAGCCGTGCTGCAGCGGGGGGAGCTGTGTGGCACGAGCAAGCCAGCATCAACAGAAACTTTCCTGCTGGTAAAAGCTTCTCCCAAACACACGTATGTGCTTGTGCACACACGTGTCTGAGAATGAGCATCTCCTACCACCACAGACCCAGCCTGGCAGCTGCCCTACGAGCACCCTGGGGCATTTCACTCAGATTTTATACCTTGATCTTTGCTCTAATCTAGTTTTGACCACCAGGACCCAAAAAAGTGTTTCAGAGAACAGCAGACAAATGACTTTTCACCAGTGTAACTGGAAAGGAGAGCAGGCACTGGGAATGCACAGGGTAGCTCTTGCAGGCAGGGTGAGCAGTCCTGCAAAATCCAGCTGTGCTCCTGCAGCAGACACAGAAAGAAAGGCATCTCCATCCTTTGGCTCTCACCTGACACCTACACTCCACTGCCACCATAGCTAGGGAAAAGCAAGGCAGGTAGAAGGTAAAGTCTACTAGAATTTTTAAAGGTGCCTTGCTTTTTCCATGTCAGAAAAGCCTCTAGCCTCTTTCATTGAAAAAATAATCTGCACATTTAAAAAACCCCATTTTTTAATAAAGAGGCAAAATTTACATTGTCTTAACTGAGTCGCAGTTCAAGGTGCAGAATAATTCACTGTCAATCTTGGCAAGGCATCTGTGGAGGGTAAATAAGCCTCGTGCACAGCCGGTTCGGTGTAAGCTGTCATTGCAGCCAATGCATCAGTCAGGAGAAAAACATAACGTTGGCGGATCTCTGAATACATAAATAAAACATGCTTACCACTTGCCATCAGCGAAAAAAAATATATATAAAAAAAAGGCTGCCTTTCTAGCTCCCCCCTCACCCCCTCCCTTATCTATACCACTTTGCTTTGTAGCATAAATTCAGTTTTCAACATCTCTGTTTCCAGACATCCAAATGGGCTCCAAGAAAAGGGAGAAGAGATAGAAAACAAACCCAAAAGTTTGGCAAGGCTGAGAGAATGCCAACCCAGCACAAAGGGACCGCCTCAGCCTCCTCCTGCCCCAGCCCCCGCTAGCGATTCCCAGGATCGAGGAGGAGAAGGAGCAGCACGGTGGGGGCTGGCTGGGGCACCAGAGCCCCCAGCACCCTGTGACAGTTGCGATTTTCCAGCCTGGACCCTGGACAACCATAACATGGTGGCATCTCCCAGCCCTCCAGCAAATAACCCTGTCAATTCTCAATCAAGTCCCTGGCAGCACGTATGTCGCAGTCAAATGTAGTAAATTGATTTGCCGTAAGTCATATTTACTGTCTCAGCCATAAATGTGTCAAACTCAATCTTTTTAACTGTAAATAATGCCAGAAATTCCCCTTTTTTTAGAAGCCTCCACTACAAAACCTCCAGCAGAGAACTGGAAGTGCTGTATTAAAGTGTGGGGGTGTTGAGGTTGCGTTTACAAAAAAGATCTGATCCCAACAAGTTTTGCTTCATCCTCCGGGATGCACCGCAGATGGGGAAGCCAAGCAGGAGGCAGGATGGTGGCAGCTGCAGGATAACTCTGGCCTTCATGTTGGAGAAAGATGCAGGTGAGACCCCTATGCACAGCACTCCCCTGCAAAAGAAGGAAGGTAAAAAGGGAGAGCTGATATTAATTATTTTGCATTGGGTTTATTAATCCTTCAGCTCCCAGGGGAACTGCACACCCAGCGCTGCTATCAGCTATGCGAGCCCGTGGATGTCTGATGCTTCATTTGGGGAGGATTCAATAAAAGCACAAGCAACTGGCTCTGAGATGGGCTGGCAGCAGGCAGGCTGCCAGCACCCCCCTGCTCCGTCCCCACGTCCTGAGTGTTGCCAGTCATGACTGCCAGAGTTCCCTGCGGCTGTGTGGATCTCTGCCCCGTGAACAGGGATTTGGGCAGCTTGATGCTCACTGAGGCCATTGCTTCCAGCTTGTTCAGTGTCTTAGTTCCCACTAAAAAACCCGGAGCATCACCAAACCCAACACACCACCT
Source organism: Falco naumanni (assembly GCF_017639655.2). NCBI lineage: Eukaryota > Metazoa > Chordata > Aves > Falconiformes > Falconidae > Falco > Falco naumanni. The sequence continues at coordinate 25,082,643 of NC_054063.1, read as the reverse complement.
AATATTCTGCTCTACATCACGTCTGCGAGTCAAACACATCTGTCTGCAATGCACTCCGTGGGCTGCTGTGAAACCAGGGAGAGACAGGACCACAGGAGTTGATGTCAAACTGCCCTTTCTGCCAGCATTTCAGGGGCTGATCTGATGGTACCAATGGAAATCACAGCTTAAGTTTGAGATAAAGCTCTCCCCGGGAAGGAGACCGAGCTCCTGCCCTCCCCTTGCCTATCTGAGCAGCAGTGGGAAGCATCTCCCCCTGCACCTTCCACCTCCTTTCTGCTGGGAGCATCTCGACAGTGCTTCCCACCCCCCCACTCCCTTCCCTGCACTCTCTTCCCCTTCCATCACTCTCCTGTCTCTGCTGATGGGATCAAAGTTCTCCGCCAAAACCTATCTAGTTAACCACAATCATCCCCACTTCCATGGAACTGTACAAGAAAATCAGGGTGTGTGGCTGCAGGAGTGATGCTTCCCTCCAGCATGGGAGAAAGACCACTAGTCCCTTCCTCCAGCTCTTCCCAGCTGCTCACTGTCCCATCACGGGCATCACTGGCCAAAGCAGCATGTCCAAATCCGTCCTGCCATGGCTGGGGAAAGCAGCTTGGTGGTGAAGGTGAGTTCTCCTCCAGCTCTCTGCAGCAGCAAGCCCAGCCCTGAGCAGAGCAGCCCTCTACTTCCATCACAGGGCTTTACCTCCAAAGGTGCTGGCTGATCCCACTTCATCGGCTCTGCATTGCCCTTGGAACCCACCACGGCATCCATCTGGAGCCCTGCGCTAACCATGGCCAGTGACCATCGCCATGGGCTGTCTCACCCAGCTGTCCCACCAAGGGTCTTGCTCTCACTGGCAAAGGCCACCTTGGGACAGGGTGACCCTACTCTTGCTTCCGCCTGGCCCAAGCTGAATTTTTGGGGGCATAAGGCACATTCTCGCAGGATTCATGTTTCTCGTGCTGGTACATAAATGATGAAGCAAAGCCAAGCCTCTGGTGTAAGTGCAGGAGAAGCTGATGCCACCACACTGTCCCACTCACAGGCTGTGACTGTGCTGGAATGAAGGGCTGCTGTAGCCATCAGTGTTTCGGTGCCTGCTCAACCCTCCTGCCTGCCCCAATATTTCCAGGTGGTGGATCCAGGTGATGCAGTGTTGGGATTGCTGAGTACAGCAAGAGGGTGAACTCAACCAGATGAACCATAGCTTTTTGCATGCAGATTGCTAAGCACCACCCCAACATGCTTTACCACGAACAGCTGTCCCACTGTGTCAGCTTGCCCCCAGAAGTCTGCTTTAACACCCCCATGATGGTTTTGCAGTTGAACCATCATCCATCCTGCAACCTCCCTGCCCAACTCTGGGTTCCCCCACATTGTTAAATTCCAGAAGCCACAGATGGGAGAAGTTCACAATGGAAATCAGAAATAAGGGCATTGCTTTGTGAACTTCCAGCTTGTTGGCATGTTCTCTGATCATTAAAAGCCTGCATCCTTTCAAGCCAAGCACAAACCTCCCACTAGCCATGCTCAAAACCAGAAGGTGCACAATGGAGACAGCAATTAGGAGCAACTGCTGCATAGACAGAAAAATAATTGATTGGTACTTCTTAAGATGAGCCCAGTGCTGGGAAAGCAACTGAGATGGGGTGGAACAGGCTCCCTGCCATCCCTGTGATTTGGACATTTTTCACAATTTCATACTGGGATAGAACGAAATAAAAAAGGGTCTGTGTCAGGTTTTGATTGCTAAATATCAAAAGGCAGTAAACATCAGAAAGCCTTGGGAAAGGGCACTCACTCCAGGTGGGAAGAATGGAATTACTCTGTGCTGAGCAAAGAGAATAAGGACAGTTCCAGTAGGTACCCATTCCTGTAAAAGCCACCTCCAAGCACCCAAAATGCTGCTCCAGTGGGGCAAGCCAAGGCCTGATGCATCGTTCATTTATCTCTGTATAAGGTTTTCCAATTTGTCTCATGCTCAGCATCTGCTGGGGCTTTGTCTGGAAGATGTCAGTGGCACGGCAAACCTGGGGTCTGGCCTTCTGTCTCTGCTCATGGGTGCTGTCCGTGAGGGATGTCCCTTGCCTGGAACAGGTTGGCTGCACAGACTTGGCATTCCTTACACAGCAGCACCAGTTTGTCTCCTGATCTCTAGTTTACTTGGGGTCTCTACGGGTTCCTAAATGGACTTTGAGATTTTTAATAAATGGTCCGTTAATATTCCCTTGGCTTTCCATATTCAGCAGCATCAATGCATTTCTAATGCAAACCCTTTGGCAGAGCTTCCTGATGAGCCCGGTCCAGGACTCTACTCCTCAAGCCCATGTGATGCCATATCTCAAACTAAGCTTTCTGCTTTCCTCTGCTGCATGAGACTAGACCCAGTCTGCCACCACCAGACTGGCACGGGAGTGGTTATGAAACCCAAAAAAAAGCTATGCATTAGATCCTCATAACAGCAAAGCCTTTCTTTTTAATCAAATAAAGACGACAACCCCCTTTTTCCATCCGTTAGCAAAGTTTAAACTACAAATATAACGTCTGTCACCAATTAAAAAGAAAAATGTCCTACACTAAACGATGCAGAGGGGAGATGGCAGTGGTGGATGTAATATAGTGGTGAGGGAAAAGGATTCTTGGACGCTTGATTCAATTTGGACTGAGAATTACATGCTCATCTCCACTTTTTCCCCAGCTAATCGGAAATTTCATAGTGTTTCATGAGTGGCTCACGGACAATTACAGAGGTACCTGCCTCCAGCTGACCCTGATAGCACCGTGGGCAGAGCAGTAGCTGGGCAAAGCTTAGGCTTGCTCAATTCCCAGCTCAACGCAGACTCATGGATGCGGCGTGCTTTAAGCTGCCACAGAGCCAGAGGGCAAGGAGAAGGTCAGGTGGTCTTGATGGCACCTCCCATGAGGAAGAGGAGAGCAGCAGCCCCTCCTGCCTCCCCTGCACCTGGAACTGGTTGCACAGCTGAGAAACAGCGTAATGCAAACACTAATTACCCTAATTCTGATACAGTCTAAACTTCCTACGCTTGGCTTTGTAATGGTAGTGTTTCTTTTCCATCATTCGGTTGGGTATGATTATATTTAGGAGAGAGTAAGCACAGGAAAGCATAGGCAAGCCGTGCTGGAGCCACTGCATGCGTAAAGGAGTTAATGCATTAGAGGCTGTTTCCCTATTATCTTGCACCTTAGTCGCTATATAATCAGACATAAATCCAATATGTAAAAGAGGCACTACAAAAAAAGCACTTGAAAGTTGCTTATAGTTTTGTTTCATACAGACAGCATTGATCTCTGAAAACATGGGCATTTCAAGGTGCAAATGAGACTTTTCTGCCTCTTACAGGCTTTTTTAGCGCTTTGACTTCATGTAAGCGAGGTTAAAGAAGGTGTGATAGGCATTTAATTACAAACACACTGAATTCCTTTGACAAGTTCAAATGAGAGTTTGCCTAAGCAAGAATCATTTCAATCCCAGCACAGAGCCGCCACACGCTCTGAACCATGCACGAGGAGGTGAAGGCAGAATAATTTAAATAAGAGTCACGGAAAACAAATCCTTTGACTGCAAAGTTCAGTGCAGAGAGTTGCTGTTTTTATACAAAGCTACTGATCTTGAGGGGGGACGAGTTTGCAGATTCAGTGAGGGAGAAATGCAGAAAATTTGCTCAGAAGTCCGAAACACAGGCTTAAATTAATAGAGTGCAGGAGCTAACGCTTGGGTGAGTGCTGCAAGAAATAGCCACTGAATTTTGAGCCTGAATTTTTAAATGAACTCACCTCATTTAGGCTTGTGCTTCTCTTCACATTCGCTTCCCATGAATATTCAAGCAGAGCAGAGAATTTGCTGGCAGGAATATTAGCGAAAGCAGTGCCAATATCAGAGCATATATTAGCCAGTACTGGAACGTATTCACAGGAAAGTACATTTCAGAGCCGTAATTGCACTCGACGGTGCCCGTTCAGCGGGGCCTGGCAGTGCCCTGCCTGCACCCAAACTGCTGCCAAGCGCGGAGCCAGGCAGCGCCTGCGGCCGAGTGCTGCGGTCCAGCACCTCCCGCACGCCACGCATCCCCAGCGGTGGTGGCTGCATCACCCGGGCACAGGCAGCCCCTCTCAGGGTGGCCACAGCCAAAGGGGGCAAAACAGGGGGGGCCAAGGGAGCCTGCAAAATAGAACTGGACTTTTCCCAGGGTGGGGATGGCGGGAGAAGAGCAGGAGGCATGGTCTCCGCTACGGGGACGGGGACCTGATGGCCCCATGGAGAGACTGCTAATATTAATGAAGATGAAACCTGGCAGGTCTTTAGCAGATACCATTCTCCTCAGATGGGAAGGGAATATGTTCGTCCTCCCATGGCAGCAAAAATTTATTACTGCCCTTGATGCCTTTTGCCCGACACACTCCAATTTCCTTTATCCAGCCAAGTGTTACATGGAAATGCAGACTGAAAACCATGAAAAATACTGAGTGGGACAGGGCTAGACCCAGGGCATCGGGTATTAGCTGGGGTAGGTACAGCAGGACTCAAAGACCCAACAAACCTGGGGGTACCAGCAAACATGACAGGAGCAGGGGGCTGGGCAGAGGCACCCACTCACCTCCGATGGGTGGCAAAACCACCTTTGCAGTGCAGCTGCAAAGCTCCGCCTGCCGAGAGGTGCAGAAAGCTGCAAGGCTTTATGACAAGAAGCAGGACCACCAACACCAGCTGAAGGAAGGGTCATCCTCACCCCATTCACTGAATGGGATCTACAGAGTAAAATATAAGCGACCTACTTGTGCATGGCACATAGTGGTTGCCCCTCGAGCCCACTCCCTGCCCACCTCCTCCTCAAACAGCTGAGAATGGGTTTCTTGCTGCAGCTCATCCACCGCTCCCTTTCTTGGCAATGTCCATATATCTCAGGAAGCCTATAACTGATGAAATACATGACACGCTGAGGGAAGTGGCACTGAACATATGGCTCTGTGGTGTAATATATTCAGAGAAGTTCGATTTAAACATAGCGGAGAGGTAGGTGGAGGTCCTACAATCTGTTTAGGGGAGCCATGCCCTTCAAAGGATTTTGAGGTTATTTGCAACGAAATCAGACATGACACTGAACCAAGCTCAATGACACCAGTGCTGACAGCATGGGGACTACATCAAAGAAAACTGCAGGAGATGCACCACTGTTCGGGTGTTTCTGGCCCACGGGGCTCAGGTGGGACTTTCCCACTGTTCAGAGGTCACTCCACGGCAAGGTACCCTGCTACTGCTCATGCTAAGAGGCTGGGTCAATGCCAAGCAGCTTCCAGGGCTTTTTCTGAGCTCCTATACCTTAAAGAAAAGCATCACAGGAGACCATATGCAATATGGCCACATGTGCTGGCTCCCGCCCTGGAGCAGGAGGGAGGCAGTGCTGAGCCTCCAGCCTGCAGCAGGGACATGCTGGTCTGACACAGACCATTCAATGCAAGGTTTTAAAAAAAAAAAAAAATTATTAGGCACGGTAGTTTAAAACAAACACAGGAACATTCTGCTGTTCAGGTGACCTTAATTAGACTGTAAAGGAAGGAAAACATTAATAGGAAACAGTGCCTGCCTGGAGGTGAGGAATAAAATGCATTGATTTCTAAGTACCAAGTTGGCAATTCTTTGTTTGGAAGAAAACATATGATTAAAAGTAGTCCAGCAGTGAATATAGCACAGCCCCTCATTCCTCTGCTGCGGCACAAGTCGGTTGGGCACGCTCTGCATTCAGTGTAGGACCAGACGCGTGGGGCTGTAGGTCAGTTTTATACAGAAGCTTGTGATGGGATTGTCCTTCCTGACCGCAGCACCTGGGTCTGTGTGGCCACCAGTGCTCTGCTACTGAGGCAGAGCCAGATGCCCTCAGAAAATCCCACTTGAATACACAGGTACCAAAATGGGGAAGTCTCAGCTCACCTGCCTGTATCGCTTACCTCTTGCACCTGGCGTTACGGGCAATCTTGGAAAACCTCACACAGCTCCTCACCGGCAGGAACGCAGCCTGCGGGAGCTGCTGGAAGTGCTTCCCAGGCCAATTCACGTCACCCACCAGCAGCCTCGGCCAAGCGGGGAGGTCCCAGGCACCGGGCTGGTCTGCTGGGGGGCAGGAGGTGCTGGGGGGTCTGGGCCCATGGCAGTTGTGTGGGGCCAGCAGGGCCGCGTGCCGGGCCCTGCCCGTGGGCACCGCAGCCCCCAGCGCCCAGGCCGGGGGCACAGCGGGGGGAACTGCCCGGCGGGACAGGGCCGGGGGGGGCTGGTCGCCGGCCGGCTGGGCAGGAGCCCCCAGTGTGCCCAGGGGGCCAAGGCGGCCAGCAGCAGCCTGGCTCGTGTCCCAGACGGTGTGGCCAGCAGGGCCAGGGCGGCGACCGTCCCCCTGGGCTCGGCCCTGCTGAGGCCACTCGAACCCTGTGCCCAGCTCGGGCCCCTCCTGCAGGACAGACCCTGAGGGGCTGGAGCGTGTCCAGGGCCGGGAACGGTTTAGGTTGGATATTAGGGAAAATTCCTTCCCCAGAGGGTGGCCCAGCACTGGGACAGGCTGCCCAGGGACGTGGTGGAGTCACCAGCCCTGGGGAGGGGTTAAAGGACACGTAGATGTGGCGCTCAGGGACGTGGGTTAGTGGTGGGCTTGGCGGCGCCGGGTTAACAGTTGGGCTCGGTGATCTTAAGGGTCTTTTCCAACCTGAACCATTCTATGACTCTGTGCTTGCTCAGTGCTTTTTTTTCAAGCAGCCTGAAGGGTCAATGCAATGTGCCAACGTGCTCCAAGGGCACCTGGGGCTAGATGGAGCCAGGTATTTAATACTTGCTCGTTGCTAGCCTGGCTATCAACTGATTCTCTGCAGATCCAGTAGTTCATTACTGGAGTTGTTCACTACAATTACATTTTCTAGGGCACGTCTGCGAGAACGAAGGTGAATCTCTGTAATAGAAAGAGAAAAGAGGGTTTAAATGCTGGTGTATCCCCAGGGCTCTGCAGGGGGTTTCCCCAGCAAGGGATGCTTGCAGCAAGGCCCGTGCATCATCTCCTTTGCCCCACAGCTTAGGAATGGATTTACCACCACACACCCGCTCCTACCCCCCCACACACACAAAGCCCCTTCCTCCCTCTTAACACGTGTCCTGCAACACCCCCCAGTTCTGTTCCATTTGCCCTGGATGGTGCCACGATGGCTGGCAGCACCCATCCGGCTGCCCTTTGCTTGCCGGTGGGGGACGTGTGACCCAGGGGACTGTGCATTGGCGAGGAGAAGGGGAAACAAACAGGGAATTTATTTTGTTGGTTTTGCCATTTAAGTAAAGCTATTTTCTCCTCTGCACAGCTGAAGAAGTCAGAAACTCTTGGCAAAGGAGGCAACAGCAAGCAGGATTGCTTTTGCTGTTCAGTATTTACGCCTTTCCCCACGGCCCATATTCACAGGGGGTTTTGCTGGCCCCTTCCCATCTTGCTTCTCAGTCTCCAGTGTCCCTTTGCCTGGCTTTTCCACTCCTGCATCTCTTGCAAAGCCAGAAAAAACCTGAAATCAAGCTGTATCCCTGTACCTCGGGATACCGGCTAAGTGCCGAGAGATCAGCACACAGCATCAACGTCCAATGCACAGGAACCCGGACCAGCACGCCCATGCACCTGTACTTCCAATCACTCGGGTCCCTCCTTTCCCCCCAGAAGTGCTTTCTTTGTCCAAACTGCAGTATTGTTTTTACATGATGCCCGATTGTTTCAGGACATCTTTTAAGGAAATTCTCTGCAAAACTATATATTAAATTTTGTACCAATTCACGCACATTTTGGTATCAGGAGCATGTTATCATACACCAGATGGAGCTAAATAAAAATACCATGTGAGTGTCGCAGTGTACTGATGTGATAGATATATAATAATTAGGATGTGCTGTAAAGCCATTAAGGCTGCAAATCTGAAGTATCTATTATATTTTCTCTATTTCTACAGCATTTCTCATAGCATGGTGACAACTAGCAATGTTAGCTTCTTTGTAAGGCAGACAGACTGTAGTATCTGCAGTATTTATCTTGGTGTGACTCAGTCTATCTGATAATAACAAAATTAAAGCAAAGCCCCCTCCCCCTCCACACGAGAACAGCGGTGCTCGGGTCTGGATGTGCTGGATCAGGACCGATTCCTGCCAGTCAGCGGGTGCAGGAGCAGCAGGGCACTGGCGCTGTGAGGATGGGCAGGGACAGAGGGACAGCGGCCGGGGTGTCCAGGAACAATGTTTCTGACTGTGGAAGTGTCACCACACGCCAACTGAAGATTTGCAGAGAAACCGGCGTGGGGACACTGCTCCCTGCTTGCAGGCAGCAGGAAGACAAGCTGGGATGCCAGCAGCTGCTCATGGCTTCCTCGGGGTTGTACAGCCCCGTTGCACTGGCACGGGGAGGTTCAGCGGGAAGTGAGTGGAGATGAGGAGTAAAAAGCAGTCTGAGCCAGCGTGGGGGGGAAAGAGCTACCTGTCTCCTGCAAGTGCTTTGGGAAGACATCCCTGAAACATCGCACCTCTTTAGCATTTTCCCGTCCAGTACCCCTTAAATTAAGGGACCAGCAGCCTCGAGCTTGCTCCGATGGCTAGAGCAGCAACAAGGAGATCAACAGCCAAAATATTTATGTGACTTCAGAGAGACAGCAGCTGGCAGGGAATGTCCTGGCTGAGATAACAGCTCCAGAGCACCCATACAACATGCTCTGGTGGAAACCCACTCACCACTCGTGCTTCTCTGCTCCCACTCAGCCCAGGGCAGCTCGCCCCGTGGGAGCTGGTGACCTCAGGCAGGTGAAAGGCACAGCCACCGCCACGTCCCGCACACCTGTCCTGTGCAGCCTGGATGCAAAGCAGAATGTCTGTGTTACACCACCCAACGATTTCGCTTTCCACCTACACTCCCCTCCTGTATTTGAGATAAAACTAAAGCATAAGGGTTTCCTTTGCTTTTCAATTTTCTTGAAGCACAGCAGTGAATGGTGGCTCCCCCAATACAGGGCTTCACCGTGCAAGGTACGTACAGGGGGAGATGGCCCTTCCCAAACAAGACCACAGGTAGGGAGACAAAGATAAGAACAGACAAGCAAAAATCATAATTTTCTTGTATGCCCTATCAGCTGCTTTTTGTTATTCCTACTGTTGGGGCTGCAGTAGGAGTGGAGTTATAATTTCCAAAACCCACCTAAACCCACCTGCCCACCTCCCTGCTCAGATAACTGGCCATAATTAGTTTGCAAACGGACCCAGCTCCAACTCACATGCTTGACCTCCTCGCACACAGCTATCTCCAACTATTTCATTATTCCCTAGATAGTTTATTTTATTTGACTCCCCAGTTCAGCCCTGCAGTTACCGCATTAACATCAGAGAGACAAGACCTCCCCCTTTCTGCTGGCCCACTGCTCTGGGCGGCTAATTAACAATTTTTAGCAAAGTAAAGCAATGTGACACGATTCAATTAAAATAACAAAAGAAGGGTAAAAATGACATATGTTTCCCTCCGTGATTTTTTCCCTTTGGTCTAGGCAAGGGGTGAGTCCATTCCTCTGCAGCATCAGCACTAGAGATGCAGGAAAGCCTTCACATGAGCGGGACCGGCTGTGTTCTTTGGATTCCCTGGAGAGAAGCTCTTTGAACCCTTTGCTCTGCACACCCAAACCCCTCCTGAGTCATAGCAGGGGTCCCCCAGCCCTGCTAGAAATCCCCTGGGGCCTTTTCCCACAGGTAGGGATAACGTGCTGGGGAAGGAGCGCTGATACTGCCTGATCTGGAAGCGGTAGGTGGAGGGGTTTCTCCTACTTGTTTAATTAAACACGTTAGGAAACTGCAAGGGGAAGCTTATTGAGTTTTTTTGCCCCCCTTTCAATGCACTGGAGCTCATTAAAAAATAAAGGGGGAGGGGGTTGCTGCAAACACAGCTTTCAAATAAGTCTTAATTTAAATAATTCAACAGGCAGCATTTATTTCTCCTGTTGTTTCTATTTTCCTACCAGCTTCCTTGTCAGTTTAGCTCAGATTTAAGGTGCTTTGCAGCAGCAGGGTAGATGCGTGCCTGTGCAATGCTGTGGGCTCTGGATACTGAAAGATGGTTCAGGAGTTCAGCACATCTGGCCAAAACCCATCAGGATGGTCCCATCCCACCTCTTTTGGACAGTGTTTCTGCCCCGGTAGGACACAAACACACTCCCTTGCTGCTGGTCTGCAGGGGCTGCATTGAACTAAGCAGCCGTCCCTTCCCCTGCAACCACAGCCAAACTCTGGAGACTGTTTTTTCAGTTTCTAAAGAGCTTTGGGATACATTAGACAGGATAAAAACTTCATGAGGGAAACATTATATGCTTTTATATGTATAACCCTCACATTTCAGGACAAAAGGCACCTTCTAACTGCCTGGGGTGAGTGGGAAACTCCTCCACTGGGTGCATTAAAACCTAATTGCTATAGATGTTATGTGATGCCCTGTAAGTTTTTACTAAGGCCTCCAAATTTTCCAAAACACACCAAAAAAAAAGAAAAAAAAAAAAAGCCTGATTTTTCATACTTCTGACTCCTGCTTCAGCGGGGGCTGCCCTGGAGACAGGGCTCTGAAAATATACCTTTCAACAGCTTCATCTTCGTCCCCACAGTCGTGTGTCCCCGAGCTGCCAGGGCTGGCACAGTCCCCACTGACTTTTGTCATTCAGTCTCCGTCACCGGCACTGACAGGTTGTGCCTGCATAGCTCTGATGGCCCAGACATACCAGAACCCACTCCAAAAGCCCTAGAAGGAGCAAACCAGGAGTTCTCAGAAAACCCTAGTTATTTTAGGAACAGCTCCTTATTAAGAACATCCAATGGATGAGAAACACTTGGTACAGGTGGAGCTGGTGATCATCCCAGGCACTGGGCTGGGACAGAGCCTCAAATCCCTCGCTGAGATCTCCCCACTCCCACAGCGCTTCTGCTGAGCCAGGCTGATGTTTGGCAGCTGCAGGGGAGGGTGCCCATGAGCTGCTCCCACAGCCAGCGGCATAGCCTGGAGATCTCAGCTCTTGCAGAGGCTTCCAGGGAGGCCCCTGAAGCCAGCAGGCTGCCCCTGGACCCTCACCTGCGGGCACAAGCCCTGCTCTCCTCCGCCTGCCTGCGGCTGGGGGACAGCTGCCAGCATTTCCCTCTCCAGCAACATACAGAGCTCAACGGGGGTTTTGGTTTTAGTTCATTTCCACTTTCAAAAGCGTTTTTCCTCCTTACCAATGCATGAGCTGGCTCTTCCTTTAAAGAGGCGATGCCTTTAAACAGTGTCCTCTGACACAGGTGACCCTGCTCCTGCAGCTGCCCTGGTGCCGGGGCAGGTCCTGCCCGCAGCGTTGCCGGCTCCTGCCTGCCCTCCTCCTCCCACTGCCTTCACTTCCCCAACCACGCGCCCCACACAGCCCCATCTGCTTCTACTCGGCCTGGGGTGGCATAATGGGGACACTGTGATGCTTCTGGTTCATGATCCTTGGTGTTGACCCAAGTCAAGGGGCCCTCCCAGCATCAGTGAGAAGCAAAGCAAGTAGCAAAAGCAGAAGACAGGCTGAAGGCAAGATGCCATCTCTTGTCTTTCCCTGATGGAAAGCACTAGTTAGCAGTTCATAACAATGTCTTGAACTCCTATGGGGGAAAAAAAACTCTTTTGACATCACCTTCCTGAAATGAATCTCTCCAGCCTCATGAGGCAGGAGACATGGGCTTGGCTCAGGGCAGGCGTCAGCATCAGCCACAGCAGTCTGGAGGTGACCACCTGCTCATGAGCCCAGGAAAGGGCCAGGGCACTCGCTTGGAGATGGTGGGATGGGGAGCTGAGGAGAGGCTCAGACAGGGTAGCCCATCCCTGACATTCCAAGCAGATGAGGTCCCCTCCTGCTCCCCAAACACAGCCCCCTCCCCTCCAACCCTGCTAAAACATAGCGTGCTTTTCCTATTAGCACATGCAGTCAGCTAACGGGTTTACATTCGAGTTGTAAACGGTGTCACATTCCCTAAGTGTCTTAAAGTAATACTTGATGATATTCTCTCCTTCAGTAAACATATTGATTAGATCACAAATAAGATTACCACTAAACATGGCCCTTCACAGAGAGTGAGGCAGCACCTCTGCTTCCTCCTGTCAAGTAGGTTTGAGTTCATTTGTTACAGAAGCTCTTGATTATTGCAATTTAATGCGACTCGGCTCTTCCTCCCTGCCAGGGACACCCAACAATTAGCAGCTACATTTTGGGTGATTGTAACACACCTTAAGGGTGTTCAGGAGACAAAGAATTAAAGAGCAAAGGACTTAACGACCTAGAAACCCAGCGATTCCCTAACACGGGGCTGCCTATGGGGCAGTTTGACCTGGAATCGATGTGGCAGTCGGGGCCAGGACATAACAGTGCTGGCAGCTGGGGCCAAGCCAGCTTGGGGTGACACTAGAGTGGGGCTTGTGGAGTATCCCTGAGGTGTGCAGTGACTCAAGCATCCAGGGAGCTGGGAGCAGGGGCAGGCAGAACCCTCTGCTTGCTGCCAGCAGTGTGGATGGATGGGACGGGAGCAGCGTCACCCTCTGCTGTCCCCACAGCCTGGCCCTGCGCCTACCTCTACCCATCACTGCATCCCCCAGTGATAGATGAGGGGGGAAAAAATCCAACCACTGCTCAACTCAGCACAGATTAACAAGGATTTAGGGGGAAGAGCCACAGGGAGCCCAGCTGAACTCCAGGCAGCAGGGAAACCCACACCAACTCACTCCTCCACACACAGAAGTTGTCCTGCAAAGGCACAAAGCAGCAGTGAAGCTGATCACAAGAACCAGGGCAGCCCCTGCTCTCACTGCCTGACAGCCCTCCCAAAGCACATTCCTGAGATATTTGGGATTTCCTACCTCCAGCAGCCACAGGTCCTGGCATCAGCTTACCTCCATCCTCTTCAAACACATCTTGTATGGAGCGTTATAGGTCTGTAACTTGGTAGGAATCACAGCACTTGAAAGAAGTGGGGAAATTAAGAGGCAATGGTTAAAATGTTGATTCCGTGTGTACCATGTTTTTTGACACTGATTTTCTTACATCTTGCCATCACCAGAAGTTCCCTTTGAACATCTGTGTCCTGTTTTGTAAACGTTTCTAATCGGCAGCTCGCTTTCTTCTGCGCCTCGATTCAATCCCCTGGCTCGTACCTGCCTTTGCACTTGGAAGCTCAGACATCTGCTACACGCAGTGACTGTGCCCTCCAAAAAGACTTAAATACAGAAATAAATATTCTGGGGCACCCGTTCGGATCAAAGTCTGCTGAAGCACACAGGGCCGTCCTCATTTCTTTTTTTATTTATTTATTTTTTAATTGGAGGTTTGGGGTTGTTTTTTTCTTAGACATGAACTAAGCTACATTCCCCTTTCTCCCCTTCCCACTTTGTATTAATTAGCACTCAGTCAATGAATAATTTATACTTTGCCTTAAACAGAAAAGCATTCCCCCCACCCCAGCCTGTGGTTTGGGCAGGACCGTATCTCACGGAGGCGGGATGCAGGCAGGATGCAGGCGGGATGCAGGATGCAGGGATGCGGCGTAGCCGGGCTCAGAGCACCACCTGCCGCCCGCCGGGTGCGGCGCCTTGTTAATGAACTAACGGCAATTACAGAGCAATTCCCAGCGGCGGGTTTCCATGTGCTCCCTCAGCAGGAATTCAGCCCAGGCGGGGCGGGGAGCGGTGTTAGCCCCCCATGGGTGAAGGCTCAGGACAGCACGGACCAGTTCCCCCCCCCCCCCGCGCCTTTCCTTCTCCGCCACCCGCGGGGCACCCAAGCCCCAGCGCTGGGTGCTGACCGTGTTACTCTCTCCTACCCAACCCTGCGCTGACCCCGGGTTTCTGCCATTAAACTCATGCTGAGTGTTGAACTGCTTTGTCAACACTTTATTGCTCCCCACACACCCCCTCACACTTCCTTTCCCAACCCCCCTTCCTTTCCAAATCCACCCACAAAATACTCCACAACAGAGACACACGCTGGATGCAGCTGAAAAACACCCAGTGACTTCCCTCGAAGGAGCTATTGGCACCCGCACCCTCCAAGCGAGCATCCCCCTACGCATGTCTCATGTGTGGGACGAGACCTGCGAGAGGCTCCTGGCCGCACAGTTGCAGGGATTCCCTCCAGCACCTCTGAGCAGCTCTGGGTGACAACTCACCCTCCCTGATCCCCCAAAATCAGCTTTGGAGACCTGCTGGGTCACAGGCCAGCCCTGCTGCCAGGAGAAGGGAGCTTCTCTGCCAGGGGGGCTTTTATACATAAATATATATATATATGCACATACTATATATATACACATATATATAAAGCAGAAACATTTAAATTTATATATATGTGTGTGTCTGTGCATATGCATGTATTTATATAGAAATATATACACAAACACATATTTTAAGTGTATGTATATATGTGTAAATAAACAGAGCAGGCTGGGAGCAGGGGCCCCGGGTCACGCAGCACCTCCTCACCTTCCCCCACACTGGCAAAGCAACTTCATGAACCCACAAAAGGATCTGGCCAAGCCTGTAAAATCCCCCAGCCAGCCATTCCCATCGCAGGGGTGCGATGCCAGCACTGGGGGTGAGCCCTCTCCCCACCTCTTCCACGGCAGCTGCCCCCAGGCTGGACCCCACTCACCCCCCACGTAGCCCACTGTGTGCCCCCATTGCCAAGGAAACGGGGGATGCTGGCACAGCCCTGATTTGTGTTGTGTGGGTACCAGCTACCTGGTTTGGCTACTTTTAAAAATGGGGCTCATCTCCTGTGGGGTGAAGGGGCTCAGAGCTGCCAGCTCGCCCACCCCCAGGCAAGGCTGGGGAGAGGGGAAGGTCTCCCTTCCCTTCCCTCCCAGCTATCAGCTCCTGCCCTCACCCCTGCCCACACCAGCTCTCCAGCATTTTGCAGAGAACAAGGGGGTTTTGCTGGACTCGGGCTGGGCTTGCGGGGAGGGACTGGCCTCCCAGGGGCTTGGGGCAGGAGCGCGGCTGGACGGCAGCAGTGTTCACCATCAGCTCTGCCAACACAACTGGTTTAGGGCTCTGCTCTGAACACCTGACATAACTCTATCCCAGCTGAAACCAGGACAAGGTAATTTTCTTCTCTGGAGCTGGTACAGGGCTGGGTTTTGGATTTGGTATGAGAACAATGTCGATAACACACTGATGTTCTAGTTGTGGGTAAGTGATGTTTATCCTAAGTCAAGGGCTTTCCAAGTTTCCTGTGCTCTGCCAGTGAGCAGATGCACAAGAAAGGGGGAGGGGGCACAGCTGGGACAGCTGACCTGAACTAGCCAAAGGGACATTCCATACCATGGGATATCACTTGTCTTCCCAAGTCCCCGTGGTGCGGGAGCCCTGCTGCCCTGGGGGTGCTAGGCCTCTCCTTCTGTGGGACGTGGGGAACAAGTGCCGTGTCTTGCTTTTTTGCGCAGCTTATGCTTTACCTCCCCAGCTGTTCTCTGCTCACAAATTTTCTCTCTTTTACCCCTCTGGTTCTCTCCTCCATCTCACTGGGGCAGGGAGCAAGCGAGCAGCTGAGCTGCTGGCCAGGGTTAAACCACAACATTATCTGCATCAGGAATAAGTGCCGACACACAAAACGTACTCCCACCATTCAAGAAGTCAGAAGGACAAAGAAAAGCTACTATATGAAGGGAAAACCCCACATCAAATCACACACCACTGCTGTGTGCCAGTATGAAGAGAGCGAGAGTATCACATCTTTTTAGGCACTTAACAACTCCTATTTCTCAAGTACAACCAACCAACCCCACCAGCTCCACCTCCAAGTGAAGGGCTTTCCCCATAACTTACCCAGATTTTCCTGTCCTTCTCAAAGCGGAGTAAAAGAGCCCGAGTGCTAAATAGTGATATGCTTGAGACAATATTAGGGTTTTCATTTCCTCTTTAAAGAGGCTGTATCTAAACATCACCACATTGGTCTCCTGGGAAATTAGATATATTGTTCTTCACAGCCCAACGTGCAATAATTGGGCAACGCTCCAATGTGGTTACTTGAAATTAGAGTACCAAATGCATCACAGTAAACTAGAAAGCACTAGCAACTTTTTTTTCTTTTTGGCAACTTAATTTTGTTATTGAATTGGAAAAGTACGTAAGGGCTCAAGTAAAGCTATACAATACTTTCACAATGCAGTAAAAGTGAGATTTGTTATGCATTTATTCAGTGCTTTTGCAGAAGCACGGTACATATCACAGACCAAAGGCTGCTTGTGTTGTTTGTACAAGTTGTCTATTGACTTCAGAGCAGAGAAACTCCCAGGAGGAAACCAAACAGGGTGCAACCCAGCTCCTTACAGAAAGTAACAGTAAATAAGCCAAGCAGGAAAACAAAGGGAAAATGTGCACTGTTCCATAAGGAAAGCTGTTGCTGAAGTAGCAGAACAAAAGCAAAATCAGGTAGCAGCTATGAAGCACAAAGCCTCCCCTGCCGCGCGCCCCGAGCTCCTGCTCACACTCCCACGTCTGCAGCAGCACAGAGCAAGTTTCCCTCTGGAGCCACAGGAATACCTTGACCGTAACTGAATTCCTAAAAGCAAGTTCTAAAGAACTCGCTGCCTTTCTCACAGCTCAGTATGCCACTGAGTAATAACACCACCAAAATAAAGGAGTGCTGGCTTGCTCCTCAGTCTCTGGTGCAAACCGTGCCCGGGTGGCAAGGGAAGAGCTGAGAGGGCAGGTTTGGGCTGTGGCAGCTTTGCAGCAGAGGGGCAGATCTGTGCTATTAAAATGCAATCTGAAGTCCAGTCCCACCGGCAGCCTGCAGGGTACTCCAACTGGGAGGACCTGGACACTCACCTACAGAGGTGGCACATGTTAGGCAAGTTAAAGGCAGGTCAGCAAGGCAGAGCGGGCAGCAGCGTGCTGCCCTCCCAGTTCATCCCTTCAGCAAACAAACATCTTCCATATCTGCCAGCCTGGCAACTTTCACAAACAGGGAACATCACTTGCCAAAAAACCTCCCCAAATACCCAGAAGCCAGCCTTACGTGCAGTGCTGCTTGCATAACATTTCCAAAAACCTAAAGATTAGGATCAACCCCCAGTACCTGAACATTTTCCTCTCTGCACTTTATACCCCATTTCAATCCATTTGGCTGGCCTGCACTTGCCTAAAGCCCAGATGTGTAAAAATCCTTGCGCGAACACTGGAAATCTTCAAAGAAGGGATCCCTCCCACTTGGAACACACAGCTGTAAGGGTTTGCACACTTACCTGGACGGCTGGACACACGCTCCCGGGAAGCACTACTGCTGGAACCATGATTACAGCTGTGTGCCCAGCCAAGCTGCCAACCTACCCCCAAAGGTTAAGACTCTTCCCTGCAGATGGAAAAATAACCGTGAACATATGAATATGGTGAAGATTAGAATGGCATTAGACTTCTCACACCATTATTTGTAATTCAGACGATCTCAGAAGTATGGGGAATTTCTTGGATCACATGAAAATCTCCAGTAAAATCTTAGTTATTGTTTGATGGCATTTATCAGAGCATTCATGCATGCATCTCTCACTGTGTATTTCATAGATGAAAACACATCTATTTAATTACATGCCCATGAAATACAAAAAACAGGCTGAATTCAGGGTACCTTATTATATCCTGTTTGTTCTGTTGAATTTTTGTGCTAGGAAGGGAATGTTACCAGTAGTTCAGGAACATTCCAGCTATGCACTAATCAAAGGTGTTAAAAAAATACAGAGACATCTAGACTCCTGTACAACAGGGTAGAAAGCCCACCTCTAGGTCACATACATGAATGCTGGTAAACTTACAGGCAAGAGAGAAGCAAGCTGTCCCCAACACTGAGCTGGAAGTGGCATTACAAAAAAAAGTAAAATAAACCATTGTAGACACACAGAGAGAGAGAGAGAGAGAGCCTCCCAGCTGTGGCCATCTTCAATGCACGCACCCTCAGTTTTGAGGGCACTACAAAGAAGTTGCATCAGTCTTTGGATGAAGAGGGCAAAGAAAAGGGACAGGAAATTCCTTTGCAAATTTAACCCTCACTCTTTGGCGGAGCTGTGCAAGAGCAGGGGCCAGAAAAGAACCAGCTTTTCTCCTTAGAGGTCACTAATGCACAAGAGAAGTGCTGCTGTACACATGCATTGCCCTGTAAACGCCACCCCTCCTCCCTCAGCTGTGACTTTGCTCTGAAACGTAAAGCTTCCGAGCAGCTTCAAAAATAGATACCATTTTTATCATTTAAAAAAAAAACCACAAATTCAACAACTGCTAAGCCATGAGAACAGCTCCTCAGCAGCATGCCCACAGCTACGAGGCACTGTCCACTCCAGCACCAACAATAAAGTGCCAATATCCCAGCCAAAAACTACACGAACTCGAACTACTGGAGGGAGGTGGACACCAACAGCTCTTCAGGACTAAAAGAAGGGAAATTTTAAAAAGCTGAGAAAAACTATATGGAGGGAAGGGCTGACTGTGCACTTAAAAACCATGTTGTTTGTATTTAAAACAAAGCCAAGAGCTATGGTCTTATAGAAGATTCCTCTCTCCTAAATGCCTTGGCCTCTCCAGCATATTTCTAAGCTACTACCTCTACCAAAGAGGGAGCGCGAAGTACAGCACACCATGTCATAACTTCAATTTTTCAAACATGCCTTACCTCCAACTTGCTATTTCCCAACTTAACCTGCCACAGCTTTGCAGATCCTGTGCTCCGTCCAGCGATGATTAACATTTACAACCAACACTCGTTACAGTTAAAGAAAGGCTACAACAGTGTTTCTTCCAAAAGTCAAAGTTGTTTTCTTTCCACTTAATAACATTATGCAACTTGAAAGACAGTTTGGCGTTTACAAACAATTAAAATCTTGTAGTCAGTGCCACGCGCAGCGCCAGGCCAGTACATCACTTCAGGCTAATCTGTTTTTCCAGAGACAATGGGACCAAGTCAGTGCCGGGCTGGGTGCCGGTGCAACAGCAGGTTGTAGTCTGTAGAAAGGTTTGTCTGTATCCAAAAAATAATTACCAAATTAATGTGATTTTTCCATTTACCTAATAGCAGGATTAGGCCCTCGCAGTTGTGAATTATTACTTTTTGAAGCTGCTTGCGACAGAAAGCACGAGAAAGACACCTTCTCAGATTTTCACGTTAACAAACTTAAAGCATCTCCCTGATTATATCCTTCCACAGCTGTGCTCCAAATTCTGTGTTTTACGTCACCCCTTCTGAAAGCCACCACAGTTAATTGTGTTTGAGGAAACAGGTTGTGCTCAAGGAGAGAGTGTTTTATCAGACCTTCACTAGACAAAACCAAAATACTTTTACAATCTCTTCAGAAAGTTTCCCTGCTTAAAAAACAAAATCAAACCCACTATCCACTGATCTTAGTCCAAGATCCCCCAAGACAATGAGATGTAGAGAGTCACAAAGTTACGTACCTCCAAAATATTGACAAAACAAAACAATATTAAAAAAAAAAACCCAAAGTGCATCTTTAGGAAACGGCAACCCCTCAAGTAGACTAATCTTTTACTGTACCAAGAAAAATAAATCCAAGATGAGAAAAGATTTAGAGAGAAAAATACATTAGCAAATACAGATAAATTTGTTTTTAATAAAGGAGTTAATTTTCTTTCAATCCTATATAAAACAATAGCAATTAAAAACTTCATTTTTGAAAGTAAAATATTTACATATGAACAAGTAACTGTGCAAAATTTACATGAAAAAAAATGGAAAGACAGGATTTCCTAAAAGACGAAATAAAAGGGGTGTAACAGTTGTCAGGTGTTGATAAAAATACTGATCAGCATTCAGTTTACACGCAAGAGAGTTAAATTCTACCATGAGAGTTCACACAAAGAAAGCCAAAGTATTTACAGTCATAAAAGTACTATCAATAGACAATTTAATACAATAACCTCTGAAAATATAAAGAACCAATTAGTATATTTGTAATAAAAAAATAGGTACAAAGAAGGGACTTTGCTCTGGACATCTTTAAAGTAGGCCCACAGCTTGCATACAGTCTTTTAGCAAAATAATTATAGTTTACATAGCCATTTTTATGTTATGTGCCAAAAATTATGTACAATTACTGACAAAATACACCAACCATTTTTCGACACTTGATTCACACTGAGAAACAGTCTTTTGATGATTCCTCTCAACTCTGATTTTATTTAATCTAAGCTTTCACTTTAGCTAAAAAACACAGTGCAAGTAAAATATATTTATGCTGAAAAGGTTTCTCTTTTTTTCCTTTTTTTCCTTTTTTAACTTTACAGCTTTACAAACTATAGCAAATAAAATGCATTTTTACAGATGCTGCTAAAACATTCAGAAGTAACCCTCCTTTATGGGATTTCAGGGCCTCTAATAAGCAATAATGTGATTAAAATTGAGGTTATGTTTAAAATTAATTGTATATCCCTCTAGATTTTGAACATTTTGGGGAAAGATAAATATTCTTAAAAAAAAAATCAGTTTGCTTTGCTAACTGACTGTATAAAAAAAAGCTAAATGAAATGAGGTCATCTGCTGTAGACATATCCTATGTAATTGATTTAGTTGAATAAAACTGAACTAAAATGCACAATTAATGTCGAAACTGCTACAGGGCTGACAAAGGGTAGCTAGTTATTTGCTAAACGATTCCGTCAGTCTTTATATATGGCTTGTTTGGCAAGAAGGCCACTCAATCAAGAGATGAGTTAAAATTTAATTGTCCTTTTATAGTATCCACAGGCCTTGTAAGTATCCTCACTGTTACAGAAACGTATTTCTCTTATACTGAAGAGTTTATTTATAAACAGGAATATAAAACTGTTCCATGTAAAGAGGTGGTTGTTTTTTAAACAATATCCCATTTGCTTGTTACAAAAAGGCGTAATTTGCAAATATATTAAAAAATGTCCTCAGGCGTCTCTCCGTCAAAAATACCTTGATCTTTTCCATTTTACTTAAGGAATGCTTTATATAGCAATAGTGAATGGCTTGTCTCTCGCTCATTTTCTAAACAAAATATGAGGTCCCTGAGGTTCACCCGCGTTATCCTTTGTCGCGTAAACTGTCTGGTTGTTCCAACTCCAGAGCTGCCTGGGACTGCTGCACTTGAACCAGATCCCTGGAAATGAGAACAGATAAATCAGAACATGCCAGTGCCCGGATATTCCAAAACTGTTCAGAGAAAACATGCAAAGTAAGAACTAAGTGACTACGTACAGGAAGCTACCAAACAGTATGCTGTACACTACCAGATCAGAGATTTGGGTTTAATTCTTTTTTATAAATAACAGTTGAACAACCAGAAGTATTCAGTGGCATTTCATATAGTCAGAAAAAACCCAAAGCACTGCTCTTATCTTTAGGAAGGCACTAACAGTAGGCAATCCCAGCAACCAAAACGGAAGAGACCATAATCTTCACAAGGCTGGTATACAGATCCAAGGGTAGCCCTGCAGTTCTTGATGAACTGGGCAGCAGTCCTATGCCCTGGACCACAAGGTCTTGAATAATGTCCTAGATCCCTTTACTTCATGGTTAGGGTGCCATGAGCTCTCCTTTTGGTGACAACAGCTGTAACCAAGGTCTGGATTATATTAAGAAGCAGCTATCCTAGACACAGCCAAGAGATTCCCTAACGATCTCTGAACTCTTCTCCATCATTCAGCAATACTTAGCCCTCTGGGACGCACTGGTAGTTTTCCATCCAAACTAATGAGATAAATAGCGTGTTATTGTATCTGTCACTTCAAAACAAACAACCAGGAGGAAAAAAAAAATTTAAAAAATCGTTCAATATCTTCAGTGATACCCACATCCTTCAGCTGTTTAGATGTAAACTGCCCGTTAAGTGAGTTATAAAGCAAGTCTGCTGGGGCTAACGCCACACATTTTCACTTGCAGAAATCACCGTTCTGGTAGGATACATACAATTAATGCAATTCTACAACTTTTATGCTTTCCTTTCCACAAGCAAGGAAATCCTGGAGTGCTTTAAAGCTATCAGCCATCAGAATCATCAGGAATACCACATAGTAACAAGGTATCTTTCTCTTCCAGTGAAGACTTGGATTTGATCACATCCTGCACACATGGTACCGCAAAAGTGATCCTGGTGCCAGAGGGACGCAGCCTGGCTGGCAGCTGCCAGAAGGGCACGGTCCAGCAAGGACAGCTAAAGAGCAGCGCGGCTCAGAGCATCAGCGACCCAAACCGCGCTGAAGCATCCATCCTCCACCCTCCCTGCCTCCCGGCTGTGGCAGCAGGATGGCACAGGCACCAGTAGATGGCACACAGAGACCGAAAATCCAGCTTTCACCGCGAATTTTTAAAGTCCGGAGTCTTTCTGGCAGTTGCCTGTTGCCTATGCCTTGCTCTCTGTGTATTTATGGAAACAATGAAGGTGTTCTGAGTGACTAGGCACAGGTTATACTTCTGTGGCTTATCTATGGATTCTTTTCTTTCCTCCAGTTTACTAGAACAACGTTTTCTTTTCATTTTTAATGAAACTTCAATATTTAGTGACACCAGAAGGTCAAAACACGCTCCACTAGTGAATAAAAATTTATCTGCCTAAAAGTTTGAGAATTTTAAAATATTGTTCTAAATAAGAATACCCCAGACTTGAAAAAAGCAAAAACTTAAGAGTAGTGCAAAAGCCGTGTGAACAAGCTGCTGAGGCTCACACTAATACAGTCCTCTCTACTCGTGGAAGTAGTATATTTATGATCAGTGCACATTACTAAGAAACAAATCTAAACCTGTGCTAGAAATTACTCTCTCTGGGTTAGTAGTATACCGTGCTCAGTGCAGGTGTTACTGCTTCACCACACTGCTAACAGTGAAGTCAGACTTTTGTTACTCAAGCAAGTTACCTGTTGAACCAGTGAGCATCAAATCACTGAAATCCTGTAGTTAGAACATAGTTTAAAGGCTGGATTTTCAAAGGGGTATTTTAAGGCACTTGGAAATTAGGCATGTAAGTTGTACATCAACTGCAATGGAAATTAGAAGATGCAGGAGAGCACTGGATGCTAACTAAATTTTCTCGAATATATACATATGACTATAACAAGACAACAGAAAGAATGGCTGGAAGGACTTTTAATTTGGGGGGGGTTAAATACTCTTTAGTAGAAGCTCAAGCCTGATTTTATTACGCAGACTATAATACTTCAAACGCAATGGTAAAATTTCAGGAGTCTTTGAAGGCACAAAACTATGCTACTCCTGTAGGCATGGAGTAAGTTAAGATGCTTTTTGGTAACTTTCAATAAAATCACACTGACACAAAGCTCTAAAACCAACAGCAACCTGTTTTGTTGAATTTTGAAACAAAACAGTACAATTACTACTTAGAAGTGATTTTACATGTAATTAAGATTCAGCATCCCTAGACATCAAAAGCTTGCATTTACAAATCTGTGTCTAAGTAATGACAAACCTTATTTTCCACACTTCTTGTGATATGCCTTAACTACAAACTGTACACAAATGGTGACAAGTGGAGCTCAATTTAAAAATGTCAAGTAACACAGCAGCCAAAGCACAGCTGTGAGTATCAGATCAAAAGCAACTGGTTCTTAATTAAACAGACAAAAAGATTAGATTTCCAGGGAACCTGTAGTTAATTGGTTAACCAGTAAGTGATTAATATGGGATAATGAAATTAGTCAGATTTAGATGAAATACAAGCACGTGTTCACAGTAGATGTAAAATACATTCCATAACCTGACATTAACAGACTATTAACATTGCACAGTTGAGCATGCATAAGTAAGCAATGCCAACATTAACGCTGCATGAGATACTTGGGCATATTCCTCAGAGACAACTTCATTTATATACACATCTATCTTGTGGAAGTGCCACATTCTGTGAGTTTTATAATTTTAAACTACATTTATAAGCCTTTAACACCGTAATTTGTCAACTTACATAAAAGTAAGTCTTATTATCAGAAACAGGCATTTTAGTAAATTTCAGAACTACTTTGAAAGATGCTCGAGGCTTGATTTTTTTATAAATAAAAACATTTACTACTATTCAGATTGTTCTCTAACGTTTTATATCAAGCACATAGAAATTATTGCTTCTAGCAATTCAGTACAAAACAAGGTGAATTCTTTTGAAACAAGAGGCTTTTCTACAGTATAAATGCTTCATCACTGAAAATTTGAAGTGGTCAGGGAGTAATAATCAAAATTATGAAACTATTCCTATCCTGTCACTTGCTGTTAGTCACAAAACTCTGCAGGGAAAAATCCTCAAGTTATGAAGAGAGCTTTTGGCCCTGAAAATTCAACTTTTAAGAAGATTTGGTTCTTTTTAAACACTAGAGAAATCCCACATTGGATGTCTTCCATACAGAAAGCGATTTTATACCATTTCATGTTTATTAACTTGTTTAGAAATACAACAGATAATTTAAATTTGGGTAGATTGGTAGACTAAAATTAAACTAACCAGATACCGAGCATACTAACAGTATTTTGCAGAGTTTTTAAAAGGCCAGACTGAACAGCAGAATATACAAAGGACATTCAAGATCATCGTGATCAGATGGAATTCGTCAAACTAATCTGCTGTAGAGACAGCTAAAACTAAGGCAAATCAAGAGCTGAAGAAAGAAATTAGGCAAGTTCCTATAACCTGAAGCTACAGCTGTCTAATTTAGCAGTGATTCAATTCTACCACTGCACCCACCTCAGCAGCATTACTCTGCACTTGTTTTAGTTAGACTGGCTACAACCACAACAATCTCTTCTCAAAACTACGAAGGTCCAAAAAAGCAGAGACTTGAGAGAACAGCAGTGGCTTTTCTAACATTCCTCTAGTTCCATGAATCGGGGAATGACAAATCAAATTCTATTCCTTATGCCACCACACAGACATTAAAAATTGATCCCAGCTTTGGAGCAAACAAATCTGAACATAAAATACACTTCTGCTGCTCAGAAAACTTCCACAAACTAGGGAAAAAGCTCTGAACAGAAAGATTTTTTACAGAGGCTGATGCAGCAAAACCAAAGATTACAATTACACTGTACCTCTGTCCCTGATCCAGATCCTGATGAATCTAGTTTTCTTTTCTTTCTGGGACCGATTGCAGCTAATGCAGTCAAGTTGGCATCCCTCTGTCTCATCTGTGCTAGCTCTTGTTGCTGCATCTGCATTTGCCGGAACAAACAGAGTTAATTATTTTTCTTTCAATTTCCAAAATAAAAGTTCATGTTAAGGTGAACACTTACCTCCTTGGCCTTCTGTTTCAATCTAAGCTGTTCTGGATCTTCTTGTCGAGATCGAGACTATGTTGATAAAGGAGGAACATGGAATGGTTGGAGAAAAAGAAAGAAAAATAAATTTGGTTACAAAAGCAGTTAAAGACTCTAAGTTTTACATAGCACATGAAAGTTTTTCTTAAACTTCAGCAGGAAACAGAGAATACCTACAGCTCCCAGAGAGGGCAACAGGGGAAAGCATTTCCAGAAATTAAAAGTAGTTTTCCATTTCCTAGTTTCAGATACCTACTTTTGAAAAAGCATTCCCTTTTTCAGCTTTATTAAAAATAGCAAAGCAATAGCTAAGCGTTAATGCCTTAAACAAAACCATTACAAAAAAATTGCACAGATCTGAATTGAAATGCACACACTTTGCATATGAAAAAAGGAATTAGACCTGTACTTTGTGGAAAAATTCCTCCCCTTGCTGTGTAACTACGCACTTACTAAGAACATATCTTTCTGCTATACCTACACACAATTCAGATTCCAATTGGAACAAACTACCGCTGACCAACAGACCATTTACATTAGCAATTGCCCATTTCACTTAAGCACCTACAATTACTTCTATTCATCGTATTTTTCAAATAATAGAACCATTTAGGTCCAAAAAGACCCTTAAGGTCATTGAGCCCAACCGTTAACCAGGTGCTGCCAAGCCCACCACTAACCCACGTCCCTGAGCGCCACATCTACGTGTCCTTTAACCCCCCCAGGGCTGGTGACTCCACCATGTCCCTGGGCAGCCTGTCCCAGTGCTGGGCCACCCTCTGGGGAAGGAATTTTCCCTAATAGCCAACCTAAACCTCCCCTGGCGCAACTGGAGGCCGTTTGCTCTTGTCCTGCCGCTTGTTACCTGGGGGAGAGACCGACCCCCCCTGCCCACCCCCTCCTGTCAGGCAGCTGGAGAGAGCCCTCAGCCCCCCTCAGCCTCCTGCTGCCCAGGCTGAGCCCCCCAGTGCCCCCAGCCGCTCCCCACCAGCCTTGTGCCCCAGCCCCTTCCCCAGCCCCGTTCCCAGCCCTGGACACGCTCCAGCCCCTCAGGGTCTGTCCTGCAGGGCCAAGCCCCAAAAAAACACAGTATTTGAGGTTCAACCTCACCAGAACGAAAGTAACAGAACATAAAATTTCGGCAAACTTTATTGTCTAATACTATTAACACACATTCACCAGTTAGGGGGTTTTGCTACGTATATCAGTTGTCTTAGTTAACTTCTTGGAAAAAAATAAAACTGAAAACACTAAGAACTTCAAGACAGTCTTTCATCTGTACTCTCACATAAAGCAAGACTAACTATATTCAAACAAATCCTGACTGTTGTTAATCCCATACATTCTTTAGACCAGCAACAATATCAACTATTTTATTTCAGTGCTCAAGTATCCTTAA
Organism: Falco naumanni; assembly: GCF_017639655.2. Classification (NCBI taxonomy): domain Eukaryota; kingdom Metazoa; phylum Chordata; class Aves; order Falconiformes; family Falconidae; genus Falco; species Falco naumanni. Next base: position 25,055,930 of record NC_054063.1, on the reverse strand, counting down.
AATACTACGCTTTTCCTAACGATTAACCTATGTCTTTCCTGCTGCATTTTAAGTGCAGCAAACTGAATTACATGAATGTGCAAAGCACAGTCATGAAGACTTATGTCTCACCCCAGTCTTTTTTCTTCTGAAGTAAATGGATTTACTCTCTAATCTTACTTTATAGGTCACATTTTCTAGACCTTTAAATTAATTTCCTCCTGAAGTCTACTTTGTGTAGGGCCCAAAAACTGGATTGAGTATTCAAGCTCAGGTCCAACAGGAACCAGTTCACAACTTGCACTGCACTACAAAAACTGGATTTTGACGTTATCAACTCTTAGGAGACCACAAACCCAACAGAAACTTTAAGTTGTTTTGTGAATTATTTCTAGAGTGTTCCTGCCTAGTCATATTGAACCCGTATTCAGGTCACTGACTAAAACTACAAAGTCTAATGCTTACATTTGTGCTTACATTTACTGCTTCCTATTTACTGTACTTCTCCAACTTGCAAAAATCTTTTTGAATCTATTTCTACTCTCCAAAATACCTGTAACCTCTCTATTCTATTTAAGAGTACCACCAAGCTATAAAATTTATCTTTTTCACAACACAAAGTACAAACCCCTAAGTTTTAAGACCTACTTTGATTTGGGAACATGCAATGAGACTGGCAAAGAAGCTGTCTCACATGCTTTACCATGAAAAGCAGAACAGAGCTCTAGCTGAAGAACACATTCATCAAGCTCCATCTTTGAAGATTAGTCTTCCCCTTCATTGCAAGTGCTTTAGAATGAAAAGAAACTGCAGTTTTGACGTCAAAAATGACACTTTGCAAACGTGTGTGAAATCCAAGCACTTGCCTTTGCTGCACGCATTAAAATTTCCCTTTCTTGTTCATCTTTACGCTGCTTTTCTATTTGATCAAGTTGTTCAAAGAACTTGAGCTGTGCCCGAACGTCACTTGCTTGTTCGTATCTTTCATCATCCTGAAAACACGGCAAATATGTTTCTCATTACATTTCTTAACAAAGCTGTTAGATTGTACTGCACTGTAGAAGAACATATACATTTAAAAGCTCAAATGTTCACTTCGTCCTTTTCAAACAAATAGCAAGGATGTATTTACAGCAGTCAAATCAGCTAGAATTCTTAAAAGCATTTTGTTCTATTCCATGAATCATCAAATTTTGACTTCTAACTAATATCATCACAGCTTTAACCTCATGAACATACTTCACAGAGCTGTGTGGGTTCTTTAAACACTGTTTAGGCATTTGCATTTATTAAGAACACACATCTGTCAGATAGCACTCTCTCGGGAATTCAAAGCAGTGCTTTTATCTGCCTATCTGATTGTACAATCACTCAGATTCTAAATATTTGACATAATAAATAAAGGGGAGGGCACAGTTTCTCTGCATTTGTTTTAAAACCACTCTGTATAGGCAACTGAAGAGTTCCAGTCACCCATGTGTATTAAGATATTAATGTAAGATGAATCAAAGAGAATAAACAACCTGACTTTACAGAATGAGGAACACCTGAATGCATGTATTACAGCCAACACACCAGCCTGCTGAATTTGTGCAATTTTGCCATTTTAATTGTGCAATTAAATACAGTTACCTTGTAAGAAATATTCTTTTGTTGAGCAGTCTCCGATAATTTTTCCACAAGGTTTTGTATTCTTTGTTGTGTAGCATGCGATACATAGCTAACTACATCAGGATGGATTTCTGTTATTCCATGTTTTTTACCTACGGTCAGGACACAAATCAGTTGTAAAAAGTTATTTTACGATACAGCTAAACATGTGGCTAATCTCAGACATGGAAATTTAAATACCATTTGCAAAATAAGGCTTTTGGGTATTTCTCAGACAAGCATTAAACAGGAAAAGGCATATGTATGAAAGTTTACATTAGCTTAACAAAATCTACAATCCATTAATAAATGCTGTATACTACAATATAAAAAATCATTAAGGAACGCTTTTTGTTCCACCATCAATTCTAAATTAGTAAGTAAACACGACAAAAGTGTTTCTGGATTTATTTTTTAAAAAGTAAGCGTCATTATTTTTGTTACGCCTTATCAGTCTATGCAGTCAGAATTTTAACCAGGTCCAGAAATTTTGATGTTAAATCGTCATCATTTTAGAGGGCGACTCCAGAGGTTTGCTATCTCTTAACATTATTCCACTTTCATAAGCTGAACGATTGCCCAGAAGCATCAGAATATACAAAAGGTAACTACTCCAGCAACATTAAGCTATTCAAATCAAGTTCTATGGAAAATGCCTTCAATTAAACCCAAGACTAGTGAAATTTTTTTCTTAAAGTTCAAAAATATAAAAGTCAACATACCTATTTCTAATATCCTTCTTTGTAAAGGTGCCGGGAAAAGGAAGGTTTCGTCTTTACAGGACCGTGTTAGTGTACCCACAAGCTCGGAGTTTGTTGCCAATATTCGAGCACTTTCTTCTGACAGGTTGACTCCAGCCATTGATGCAACATCGTTAATGTCATCATCATCCCTTAAGAAAGGAAAACTCATTATAATCACATTTAGTGATTATCTGCACTCACTGCTACAATACCATAGCTGCACATAATGAATTCCACAGTAAACCTGAATACTTTATTTCACTTTTTAGTTTTATTTTTTTTATTATATGATAAAATAAAACTAGCATAATTTGATTCCAAAGAGCACTAGAAGTATTTTGGCAGTTTTGTACTTCCTAACTGTTTTCTCAAGATCCTTTCTTACGTAATGTTTCAACACCCTGAGAAACAAGAGACCAGACACATCCCTATCCCAAAACAATAACACTCATCACTAAGGCAGGCTGTACATTCGAATAACCCAAGCAGAGCTGGGAGAGGTGAAGGAACAGAGTTGTTTGTGAAGTTTGGTATTTACCCTTAGTGCCAGCTAAACGCTAAATTCAATCTGGCACAAGTATGTCCACAGCTGAAGTCTCTGTTGAAGTAGCAAACCTGCCCACAGAAAATCCCCCTCCAGTTCTTGCAAGTTTACCCAGTCCGATTCAGCACCACCGCAGCACACAGAAAGGTTCCCCCTGCGTTCAGCAGGCTGCCCAGGCAGCACAGGCACAAATACACGTGGTTCCTCACCTAAAAGAGCCTCCCCCCGGTTCTTTCAGTTTATTCTTCTGAGCAGCAGCTACTTGTGTCGAAACAGTGGCAATAGCTTTGTTTCCAGGTAATACTGCTGGTTTTACCACAGGGACTGCAAGGAGAAAGACAAGATTTGTACCCCATCAAATCTGTACCAGAGTTCAGATTTACAAGCCAGTCAGGGGTAGGAATGGCAATGGGTCTGGTGCAAAGACCCTGTCTCAGCATTTCACACACTCAAAACAGGACCCTCCCACACAATTCCAGTACCCAAACAATTTCTCTGGCTGTAAATGCTGCCCTGACTTGTGTATATCCCCAGCCACTATGGCACTATGCACTAAAGATTTCTAGCAGTAGTACAACAGCCACCATAAAGCTACAGGGCATTTAACAACTGACATTCATAAACCAGACTTCAGTTAATGCTATCAAATATAGCATATATCAAATACCTTGACCTCTTACCTGTCTGAAGCTGATTCAGTTGAATTTGAGGAGTAGTGAGCATAATACGACTATGCGGTTGCCGCAATGCTACCATTGGTGTCTGTGTCAACGTTACCTGTGGAGGCCTTATCAACGTCCCTGCTTTTTGAGACTGTTGGATAACCTGCAAATAATAAGAAAAAAACTGTAAACAATCTGAGACACAACTAAGGGTAAGAGTCAGGTGGGAAGAACAAACCCTAACAATCAACTTGTAAGTTGTGATCTTAACACATCTGTTCATTGATCTAGAATAAGCACATTTTAAGGTACTTAAACATTTCTTTAGATAAATCATACCTTACAGGAAGATTAACATTCCACTTTGTGACACAAAAAAAAAGAAATCAGTAACCTATTTCTGTGAGAAAAAAAAACCAACCAAAAAACCCAAACATCTATAAATCACAAAGGTTCAGTTAAAATTTTCTGCCTGTGGTTTCTACATTAGAGATGCAGAGGCAAACTGGATCTGCCTGAACAAACTCCAGAAATAAAAATAATAGAGGCACGATGAAGGTAATCCAGCTGGTTCTACGTATGCCGCTTTCAACCAGAATCAGCATAAGCTATAGCCATGTAGCTTTGTACTGCTCGATTGTTAGGTTAGACTGAGTCTCAGGCAACTGTACCCATGCTGCTTCTGAACACGAACGCATAAAAGCAGGGTTACATCACGATGCTACAGAGCCATTTATGCAAACCTGTCTTCTGGCCTCAACTAGTTTTCAGAAAACTTACTTTCAAACTACTGTAAAGAAATCTACCAACTCTGCCTATTTTGCAAGCTCCATCTCTTTAACTCTGCAAGTCTTTCTTTTGCTACTACTTTATATAGTTAAGTTAAAGGCCAAACTATTTCCTTGTAAATCCAACACTAGTCAATGTTCAGGTTTTATTCCTTCGCTAGGTTCCTAACCACCTCCTTCTATAAAACCTAGGTTATAAAGGCAGTAAGACTGCTAAAATCACCAGTTTTTCTCTCAAAGTAAGTGAAAAATATTTGTGGATTGACAAAGTAGATCTCTCCGTTTTATTTTACTCGAAAATTTCTGGACAGAGCAGCTCAGATGAATGCCAAACATTCTACAGGGAACACTGAAGTACTAAGCAGCAAAAAAAAACCCTAGTAATTTAATAATGTATATTAACACACATCTTAGAAAAAGCTTACACTCAGATGCTGCTTCGCTGTGAGAAGCGGGGAAAAAAGGTGATGCATATTATATTGTTCTTATTTGGGTTATGTCCAGGCCCAAGAAGGTTATTCTTTCTCCTCTTTTGGCGTAAATTTATGTTTTACGTAAGTTGTTAAAGTTATGAAATGAGGAATAAAAGATCCTCCAGAACATTGCTCTCAGGATCTGCAGTGACTGAGACAATCTGCCAGTATTTAATGCTAAAATAGGAAATACTATATTATTTTAATCCAGAATGGATTTTAAATCCCACTTTTTTTTCCTTAGTAGCTAGTTTCTTTAAAGAGATCAAAGATCTGATTGAGCTAAACCACCAATTTAAAAAGAAAAGTCACTGTATTATCAAAAAAACCCTGTGCAATAACAGATGATGCACTTCAGTTTACATACCAGTGGTGTAGACTGCCCTTGTTTACTAACACCAACTTGTGTAGGCTGTGTTAGGCTGATAACAGGTTGTTGGAGAGTACTCGTTACAGTTGCAGTTGCCTTCCCTGCTGTGCGCTGAACTGAGGAGCTTAGAAGCACTGCCGCAGACGGAATTGTGGCTATCGTTGCTTGCGTTGTTGGCTGCTGCTGTTGACTTTGTTGAATGAAAGCTGCAGAGTCCGGTGTTAACTGTCTCAAGGCAGGTAAACTCCTCTGAAAAGAGGGAAGGAAAGATTTTTTTTTTTTTTTTTTTTTTTTGAGTATTTTAATCCCAGATCACACAAGAAAACATTAATTGTATAAAGCAATGCATTTCATTTCAGTCCATTGTATCAACCTGCACACACCTGAGAAAATATGATTGGGGTGCACGCAGCAATGCTACTTCACATTTAAAGCCAGACAGAGTGACAGTACCTTTAGCTGTAGAAGCTTGGATATCAAGGGCATCTAGGTTATGCAAGCCTATCTGGACCCCCTGGTATGTATCTAACAATCCAAGCCCATGCTGCTTTCCTTGATTGTGTTCCTATCTATCTCTCTCTCAAGCTATAACATGTGATGGCTTAAAAGACATACTGGAACACCAGGGAAGACTTCAGAACAGCTCAGAGACCAGTGTTTTACTGGATTCTTACATTAGTTATTTTCTTATGGTAACAATTTTTGTCCTCATGAACAGCTCAAGGTTGAAAAAGCATTTAGGTGCCCAGAAACGTCAACACACACCTACAACTATAACCCTTAATCATATATTAGTCAAGCAGTTATATTCTTACCCTACAGTGCTGTTGTACTTCCTCTGATTTTCAAATGGTAAATGTTTTGGAACAAACATAATTTTGAGATGTGTTCAATTACTATAAAATTTATGACAAATGGGACTTATTATTGAGAGGTGACAAATTTTCTGTTTATTCATACTAAGAGGTATACAGCACAGGCAACAGTATGAGTTTGTCCAGATTTTCTGTACCATTCAATCTCTTGTTTTCTTTCCAATAAAAAGATGATAATAAATCAGTTCATAGGTTTGCTGCTATGGAGAGAAATTGCTTATAAGTCACAGAAAGAAAACTTTATGGTAGAAATTACATTACTGACTGTGCCAATGAGTCATACTAACAAACTCAGAAGCAAAAGTCTAACCATGCACCATTTAAAACTGCCATTTACACCGTTTTGGAATTCCACCTACACTGGTAAAAGGCACGCTTGTGTTCATTTGCTGCCAATATATAAGCACAAAAATATATAAAGACTACAGAACATGAGATACCTTCAGGAAAGGCACAAGGTAAGGTTGAGGTGAAGAATTAAGTTCTCTGTACAGCCTACTGGTAAAGTCTTCTGCTTCAATTTTTCCATCCTTCGAAACAGAACGTTCAGAATTTAATTTTTACAAGTTAGTTTATTTACAGATATTCAACATAAAAAAACATTTAAGACCACAATTTATTGAAAATAAGTGTTTTTATCATCCTTCACTATTTTTAGTTACCAATAGCTTTATGGTAGTAACCAATTTTAATACAAATTTCAACTAGTAAGACCTACAGTCCCATCTTTCCTTTTCTTCTTCCTGCCTTTCAGTCAATTTTAAGAAACATCTCCAGTTTTCTCACTGTTACAGGAATGTCCTATCTATAAACCAAAGAGCCAGGCAGAACCTACAGGAATACTTCACCTGATCTGCAATTAGCCAACTATCAATTGGCTCAGAGCAGCCGGGCAGCCCCATCTCCGGTGTTGTTTTTTTCCAAAAGGTACTACAGTTACCCCATTTCAAATAACTAAAAGTTGTGCCCATCACATGCTCAAAAGGTAGATGTGTCTCTCAAAACTAAATATATATTCCTCAGGAGAAGATACACTTTGAATTTTGGTCTTCTGACAACCTCTGGTTATCACATGATGACACCTGGAATAGAGAGCTCTACCTTAACTTAAAGGTTACCAACAACTAGGCTAAGCAATAGTAGCACTCATTCTATAAATATTACCTATGTCAAGTTTTTACATTAGTTTCAGATAATATTACTTGTTGTGGGTTTTTTTTGTAAAAACTTGTTATTTCCTACACTTGGCTATTGCACTAGCTGGAGTATCCTCCCTCCAGTACAGAATTCATCTTTTTATTCACTGTTTTATCAATAAAAACATGTAGAATTTAATTTACACTATTTGCACTTCAATTTAACTCACATTCTCATGCATGAGTATAAGCAGTAATCTCTCAATTACAAGCTTATTTTGATTCAGAAGAACCAAAGTTTCAATTTGATTTATCTCATTTTATCATCTCCCTCCTCTCAAAAAAAGAAAGCAAACAAAAAAACACCTCAGTTTTGAGGCTAAATTTGCCCAGATACTGTATCTTACAACTTTTAATGAACTCTTCTTACCAGCAGGTTCTGTACCAGTTCTTTCACATTAGCTGCAGTCTCTGAAGACTGTTTTCCAGATGACGCCAGTTTTATTAATGTGGACAGAAAGTTTTTGCATTTCTTCACATTTTCCATAGTTTCCTGTCACAAGAGGAGAAGGGGTAGAAGGGAAACAGTCAGATAAAGGAAGATAAGCCCTTTTCAACAGAGAATCTGACCGTATAGTCTGAAAAATAAAATCCCTCTCTAGTTCATCACTGCAGAATATTATTTATAGGTTCCTGTCCCTCACCCCTTAAAACATAATCAGGCTGAAATTATTATTTTGCTTCATGTATACATATGTATTGCTCATTGTTGTCAAAATTTAATAAATTATGATTCCTAATGAAATCAGGAAACACCAAGTATTTTATGAATGACACATTGTGTATGCAAAAATACACTTTTTAGCAGGACAACAAACAGCAAAGCTCCTCCTTCCCAGTGCATGGATTCCCCCTCTTTTGCAGTCCTGGGAACATGCATCTTGAATGAGTCTCATACTGATTCTACTCTGCAGTGCTGAACAGTTCACTCTTCCGTAAGATACCGCTAACATGTTTTAACAAACAGGAGTGCTTTAAAACCACAAGAGAAATCAAAACTAACACTCTGAAAGCCATCAAAATTCAAGTGACCTGTGTTCACACTTTGTAAATTATATGGTTCTACTAAAATTACCTTTTCAAGACCAATAGTTCACAGGACTCCTGCATCTTTACTACTCTCCACTCTGATCTGTGTGTGTGTGTTATGTACGTGTGTATATATATACACATACCTGCACGCATGTATATGGGGATGAGTAAAAAAAGATTCTAAATGCACTCAGTATCTTACTGTGGCAGCAGTGGAGGTTGCTGTTGTTCCTTGCACTGTTCTCTGAGGAGTTCCAGTTTGTACAGCTGTTGCCGTCCCCAGCGTAGTTGTTTGTGCAGTACCACCCAGAACAATCTGAGGCTGCAGAGAATACAAACATAAGATTATTTCACTTGGAACACAGGAAAACCTGTTTTCCCGAGCCAAACAAGCTGAGCGACAGGACAGTGGAATACCTTTCACAGCTACTACAAAAAGGAGTTTACAAACCTGCCATCAGCTGCAGTGGAAAGAGCGAGCCACCAGATGGCACAAACCACTACGCATTCAAACCTGAGCTCCTAAAAGTTGATTAAGAATTGCACGATTTTTGGTTACTGAATAAAACGGCAAAATAATACCATAAACATCGCCTCATACACTGTGGTTTCAAAACACAATTAAAACGAATGCTAAATTTCTGTGAATGCAATAGCTGTTTTGCCTGCTCCCTTAAATGCCACTTTCAAAGGGAGGAATTTCTAAAAAGACACAACGGACACAAAAGCTCAGGTCTGATCTAGGTCTTTTTGATGAACAATGGGACAAAACATTTTTCTAGTTTTGCAGACAAATTGGTAATTCAAAGTAGGAATACTACCTTTAAAGTATCAACACTGTATACAAGAACTTTTCATATACACAGCACATTCATGGACTTCCAACAGTCTAATTACTAACGACAACCCAACCTGACAGACAGTAATTCTTACCAAGCTAAGGCTAGCTCTCAGGATTGTAATAAATCATTTGTAAGCTTGCTCTTTATATAAGGATGCACAAGAAAAGAGGCTCCAGCACTGCCAAAGCTAGCTTTCACTGGTATTTTGGAAGACAAAAAAAGGAGACAAGGATTTAATTTGTCTCATTTTGTGAAATCAAGATAAATTAAGTCCATGGTATGCTCATTACAGCAAAAAATATGCAGATGGAATGATTTTTTTTTTCTGTCCAATGTAACAGCAGCACAAATTAAGGCCACTCAGTTAGGTAAATTAACTGTTAGATCTGGAAAGATCACTGGCATAGGCAAAGGCTCTCTGAGGGGAAAAAGGTTAACTGGATGCATAGCAAAACCTGCATGTTTTAAATTAAAACTCTCTAATCCCGTCTACTCAAAGGATGAAGAAAGCACAATGAAACAGATTAGGCGACAGCAATCATATTGTATCACTGTTGCCTGGAAGCCATGTGGAGAATTTCACACTTTTGCACTGTGTTTTAAACTCACACCACCCGCCCTCAAAAAAAAAAAATCTGCAAGAAAGCCCATCATTAATACAGGCCAGGCTACTAGAAGACAGCCCACATGGAGAAATAGCGGTGTCTTAGTATAAGTTATTAGAATCTCCTTAAGTACACTGACCGAAGCAGACTCTCCTGTAAGGCTTGTGGAAGAGAAGGCTACCAGTGTAACTGTAAATTTTGCTGCAGAACTCAGAGAACTACAAATCCACCACAGGAATAGCATCACAGCTCCAAATCCAAAGGGAATTGGTGTGACTTGAGGCAGAAAGCCTAGAGGTTTTTTTATTTTAGTCAGTTTTATAATATAAACTAATAACGGGATATCTTTAAATATATGTAAGCATATAGGTATAACATGAAATAAGAAAAATATACATATAAAAATTATATAAACATTAAAATACACAGTAAATTGAAAACTGCAAATGTTTTACAAAGGATAATCCAGCACATACTTCCTCCATGCACTTAGCAATTACATTTCCTTTATTACTGGCAGTCTCGAGCAGGTCTTCAGTTTATCTTAACAACCAATGTATCTCATTCATACATTACTTTTCTATAAACTCACTTGCACAACGGGAGGACGCTGTAGCGTTGTTGTGGGTTGCACTGTTGTTTGAGCCTGAGACACTTGCTTGATGATAGTAGTTGGTGTCACCTGTCGTGCAATAATAGGTGTTCCTGGAGCCTGAGGAAGAGGAAAAAAAACCCACATTAGTTCCTATATTTAAATATAATCTGCCTTAATCTTGTACTTTGTTTCTGGATAGTTGCCATTATTACAGATGCAAAAGAATGCATCAGGACCACTATAACACTGAAAAGAATTTTTAGTCTTGAACTTAATGCAACCATGATTATCTCAGTGTACGTATACCCATTTCCGTTTTTTTTGTTTAGTCTCATGAAGGATAATGAATCTTTGGTAGAGACAGGCACACTAATGACATATGGTCTTGAATGGTCGTCTTTATATCAGTTTTAAACAATGTGATTCAGCTAGGTAAAAATATTTTTGATGAGTAACAGCCAAACTGTAACAGAATTAGGAACAAAACGCAATGCCTACACCATGTGGAAAAGCCTGTATAGCACCAGTTCGATTAACGGTTTCTCCAAATCGATAACATTATATCTTACTTTCTGGTGTATTCTTCATAAGAACAAAAAAAAATAATAATAAACTTACAGTTTTTAACAGTACAAATTACTGAACTAACCTGCACTGTCGATATCTGCACTGGAGGAGCATTGGTAGGTGTAGCAGGACGAGGAGTCATCGTATTTTGAGGCTGAGACTGGGCGTGTGCCTGTGCTTGCATCTGCGCCAAGGCTTGTTGGGGGATCACCAGCAACTGCCCATTCTCACTACGCACAAGGACCATGCCTGTCAAAAAAGAAATTAGTCAAGAGCCATTCATATTTCAAAAGAATGTAAGCACATATTTTTTCAAGTTTTTTTATCTAAGTTGGATACATATGGAATTAATGTACTGTTGAAAGACTACACGCTAACAAAAGTGGTTTAGAAGACAAGCAAACCACCCAGCTGCATCATCACATTTTGTACAGAATAGCTTAATTACAGAAACGCTCTTTCTCTATCAAAATGCTCGGTATGGTGTGCATCAGAACAGAGTTGATTTCACCCCAACCAAAAAATTCCATGTGACTAGAAGTTAAAATTAGCAATCATGTAAAAATCCTACCTGCTCTTTACTAAGAAATCTGTTTAATGAAACAATGCAAATAAAAGAAAATCTTGCCATAGGTAAGATTCCTGTTAGTTTGTCTTTAAGAGGAAAAAAAATACCATCAAACATAGGCTTCACTATCAATAAGAGCATGATTGTCTAAGTTCTAAATTAATTTCCCATAACAAATTTAGTAACGAAAGTGGCTGTAAAATCATAATCTCTCTCGTGTGCATCTGCAACAGACTGCATTGTGCCATGTTACACCCCAAAAGAAAAATAGAATGGAGAGGGAAACGAGGCAGTCGTTCCCTGCTCAGTCACTCAGATCAATACACTTAACCCCACTGGGTAGCTATCGGGAACCAGATTCTACCAGGCAGATTTTCAGATGACAGACTCTCTTTCTCAAAGGCACAAACAGGATCTAGATAACATGAACTGTTTTCCAAGCACTCATTCATTCAGCACGCCTCAGCCATTCCATGAGAGCCTCAGGAGCTCATCAGCTCTGGAAAAGCCACCTAAGGAAACAAACTGGGCACTCAAAATTAGTTAGCCTTTCTGAGCAACAAACTACAGGAGGAAACTTCACCATGAAGAGGCACCACTAAAATCAGAAAGTTTAAGTGCTGTTCAGTGAATAAAAAGCCTATACATACTCTCCAACAATATCTGAATATCTGGTCTATGCCATCTCAGAGCACGACTACTTCAAAAGAATCAATCTTTTATTTGCTTTCCTATTCAGCTGAAGTGCTGAAATGTTTACAGACAATGCCTTAAACAGTTTTCTTGGACTGTTTGAAAATTGGCATTGAACCGCAAAAATTCATATACCGATTTCTACAAAAATTGATTTCAAAAGAAAACCAGATTACATTGGTTGATTTGCCCCTAATTTTCTCCTCTACTTAACTCTCTTTTAATGAAACAGAGTCACACAGAGACGTTAAACTAGTTTACATCAAAAAGGTGACTTTCCATTGCAACTTATTTAGAAGTGTTAAGGTGGGACTGCAATGTGCTATGGGCAACAGTTATATCTAGAAACAAATATTCTCAAACTGTTTTTCTGTAGGAAAGGAGGAGGGGGAAAAGCTTACTTATAATCTTGCAGACTAGAAATAAATACTTCGTTTAGCTGTCAAGTCCAAAAAACATTTTGCAAGCCTTTCCAAAAAGTAACTTTTCTTCTGTAACTTACGTAGGGAGAAGCATTTTCATTAAAACAGCAAGGGCATACACTATCACCACAGCCTACAAGAAATTTTAAAACCTCAATAGTGAATACAGAGCTTTATCCTGCTAGCTGCTCATTAGAGCCATCACTACTTTCTCACCAACAGCTTCACACTACAAGGAGGGCGCTACTGACAAAACACAGAGAAATTCAACGTTTTAAAAAGAGTGATCTGTTACTACATCAAGCTCATTCCTGCACAGAGCTTGGCATCCTCTCCAAATCTGCAAACATAAAATCTTGGGAAATGAACTCACATTGCCCATTTTTGTCATCCCTCATAGTAATCAGCTGAAGAAGCTAAACACTGAATCAGTGGACATCTTCGATTTTATTATAACTGAAAATATCAGTACAGTGGAAGTCTGATTACAGGAGCTATTTTCAAATCAATGGCAAATATTAAAGCTTGTTGTTTCTTGCAACTGAAAAAGCCCCATGCAACTATATGTGCCAGTACTTTCAGAAGCCCTTAAACGTCACAGAATTGTACTGACATCCCATAAGGAACTTTTTCCTTAAGAGTCACCATTTTGGGGCTTCCCTAGGATATTCTAGGGCTAACATACCATCCAAATTCTTCAGAGAATTATACATTTTTTCCTTCCAGAAGCAACATAAGAGATACTAACTCTAGGTTTGGGTTTGGGAAGGGGTGTGTGTGTTTGTTTTATAAACTTCTCTCTCAGCGCAAAAGCAACTACACTTATTTGAAAGTGCCAACCCAAAGCAGCTCACCTGCATACGAGCAGCTTTATGGGATCAGGCACCAGCTGTACAATACCTGTTCCAGTCTGCACCTCCATACACACATCCGGCTCAGGAATGGGTCTGCAGCACACATTGACATCCCACAACAGCACAACCACCCCTCGGGACACCAGTACTGTCACCTCATTGTTTTGTTCCCCAAAACGTGAATGAGAGAGAAAAGAAGGGAGATAACCACAAAATGAAGGTTGACTACCCCTGAAGAGCAGGCACAATACCTGAACAATGAAACATTCTCCCTGAGCTACATGCAAAATGAGAACATGCCTACACATTAACATAGCACAACTGCTGAAACAGACAGTTGAAAAGCATATTAAAGTGAGCTTTAGAAAACACATCAAGAAAGTTCAATTTTTGGCAGCAGACAGACAAAACAATCATTTGTAATTCAAACCTTGACTCTAAGCTCTACCATGCTAAGTTTCTAACTATGGGACGTCTGAACCTTCCCTCAGGTGCTGAAGTTAAAAAAAGTAAATCATACAATACTATATTCATTTCGGTCCCTATTTAAATAGTTCTTTTATACTGCACTCATATTTGACATGCAACTATTTTCAATTTATATGGTTTCTAGCATGTCATTCAGTTAGGGTCTACCACCAATAGATTTTTTAGAAATACAGATTTTTAGAAAATAGAATTGCTGTGCACACTTGATGGGCTACATATAAACAAAGACAATTACAAGCATCAGACGAGTCTTGCACCAGTTTTAATCGTGGTATGATGATATAAGACATTTTACTTGCTTGAAATTATATATAAGGGTGATTTCAGAAAGGTGTAAAAATTCAGATTGTGATGAACTTCTTTATTGAAACTTCCACACAGAAATCCACCAGTAGCGTGCAGAGAACTAATTTTTGACTAAACCCTTAACACCTCTCCAGTCTTGTTGAGAATTCATTAAAAAGGGAGATGGAGCTGCTCTCAGAGCTTTACTCCCCCCAGCCCAACTACAGACTCTTTTCCAACTCAATTAGCTAAAAGAGAAACTCACTAACCCAAAACTATACCCAAGCTGGCATTAAGTGGATTTTCAGTGAAGTTCAGAAAGCTCATTGGAGCTAACTTGATTAAGAATTAAAAAGAAAGTCCCATTTATTTCCCGCTTCTAAACAAAATCAATGTATGACTATAACAGCCCCCTCTCTCCACACATACATTAACCATCTCTCAGTTGATTCATTCATTGCAACAGTAAAAAAAGGAAGAGCTGACAGCCATATATGTAGAAAAAAAAAACCCACACTTTCTCTTACATTCAAAAACTTAGATTTTAAGTATATTTAAATATAAATAAGTATCATAACCTCAAACTCCAGTGCATAAGGGTGCAAATGCCGTATGAACTAGATTAGAAATGACTAGCAGGTACTAGAATCACACCAAGGTATCTCACCTCTCCAATTCAGCAACATATTTAAAGTTAGGATGGAGAATATACTTCAAGTTTACCATCCAGGTTTTTGTTCCACAAATGGATGGATTGCTATTTGAGACCCAACAGCTAATAAAGATAATTGGAATGTTCAATTAGGAAAAGGTGACAATAAAACTTAGGCATTTTAAACATCTCTGCCTTCTTTTTCCTAGAAACTCTGATCATGTGTACTGCAAAATCATATTCACTATTAAAAATGCAAACATTCAAGCATTCTTTCCAAGTCTCTCATTAAAAAACTAATTAAAATGAAAATTAATTACCATTTTTGTTAGAAGTTAGAGGATTAAAAGAATCCTGAAAGAGGCTCATATTTTAGTTTGAATTAAACAATTCATCGTGGCTCCAAATGAAGGATTAACAAAATTGAGTTGGATTGCTCCTTATGCCAAGACGACTTGCACTCTTGACTAATACAATGGTCATCTCACGTGTTCTTGTTGTGGAGACCTTCCCAGATCTCTCCTGTTTCCAAGAGTGTTTGGATGGAAAGGTTCATTATTATATAATGTAGCCGCATGTTTCTATACTGTGTTGTCTTCACCTCTTGTATTTGCCCTCTTTGTATTTCCATTTGCTAATGGCATTTCCATTTTAAAAGTGTTGTGCTTTGGGGGTTTTTTGTTGTTGTTGTTCGTTGGGGTTTTTTAAATTAGTAAAACTTGCAAAGTCATGCACTGGAATAAAAAGTGAAGAGCTCTAGCCATACGACATGTCAGAAAAACACAAACCAGACTTCTTTCTAATGCCTTCCTCTTCCTTCTTTCTCTCAAACGTGGCTTGGCTTAGCAAAGACTAAAGAAAAAAATTATCAGAATAATAAAAGAACAACAAAAAAAATATTTAGCCTTTGCAGACCGCTCTGATTGTCCACATAACCCCTGAGACATGCAGCTTTCTTGCTAGAGAACCTCTACATCCAAAAACCACAAACCAAGAGTTTCCTATTCTGTTACCAGTTTTCACTGGTAAACCTAGATTATTAATATTTATTGGAGCTGGACTTCCCAATGACAGAGTTAAAACTTCCTGCAGATATAGCAGGCATCTTCAGGTTTTCTGAGGAAATACACAGCAGCAAATTGTCACCTCTGACAAGCACACCTAGCAAGAAGCCACTCCAACAGCAACATACCTAGGTGTTACCCTCTCATAGTAAATGCTCCATTTCTCAGGGACTCTATTCATACAGTAGGTGACATACTGAAAGACTTCATCTCCAGTTAGCAAGCACCTAACACGAGGACCATACAAAGGTACGCCCATGCCTGTCACTGGGCATACCAGCATGCAAGAATGAAACCCTTGCGTACCTGTGAAATATAAAACCTAGAAAGCATCCTATAAGATCACTAGTGACAACATCTGTCTCTCTGACGCAGATACTGAACAGAAGAACAGAAGGTTCAGTCTGACAGATTTTGCTCATTACCCACAATGTAACTCATGGTCTAACCCAGATCAATTCAGAACCATTACTAAGGAACACAGACTTTTAATAAGTTCTTTATTTTAGCAGCTGAGACATCACAGAAGAATTAATGGATGCATGATCTTGAAATGGAATGGAGAACACTGTTTTCCGGTCTCCTGAGGAAATTCTCTTCTTAAAGTAAAAAAGTAACTGAACTTTATTTCCAGAAGAGGGAAAACAAAAAAAAAAACAAACAAAAAAAAAAAAAAACCAACCCCCACCAGTCAGTGTCAGGGAGAACTGTTAGGCAACAAAGAATCACCTTCCATACACACACGCTGATGTTCAGAAAGAATGTCCAAGCCTAAAAGAATATAGCTAGAGGATTGATGCTTCTGGTGTAGGAAATCAAAGTCCCTACAAACATCTCTAGAAAAGAGGGTTATCGATCATAAAGTCCACTGACATCGACAAATCTTCAAACCCTAACTAGATTTGCCAAAGAAGTTCACCAAGAGGTTATCTTAACGTCAAAGCAGTTTGTGCCTTAAGCTCTCAAGCACATACTCATTTGTGGCAAGATGCTGCAAACATTTGACATGGCAAAAAAAAAAAATCTGACAGCAACCATAAGCAGGCTGTGCCGTATTATCAGAAGAAAGCTTTATAACAGCATCCCTTCTGCATTGTCAGAAGAGATTCTGTTGCAACAAAAGGAAAGCAAGCGTGTGTAAGGTTATGCAAGTTGGTATCATATACACCACAAAACCCATATCAAGCAAAGGGGATGAGTCAATGCTCTGCAGATGGCTGGATCAGGCAAACAGAGACTCTGGAATGGCAAAATCTTTTTAAAAGGACAAAGTTTCTAAGATTTTCCCAATACAAAAAAGCTGGAATAGTGGAGAGACAACTGGAGAAAAGGATAGCTGCCTATACAAACTACAGGAAGAACTTCCAGCAGCAGTGATGTACATGATATGGCCCCTTATTGCAGAAAAGAAAATACCCTGGTATGACATCAATGCTGTCCAACAATCCACCATTCCTTCTCTTATGGTAACTGAACTGCCTGGAAAAGTTCTCACTCTATAGGAACGGAAGGCCAGGAAATGGGGAAAGAACCAGTGCTAGTCCACCGCAGCTCCATGAAAATCTGGGTAATTAAGGGAATCTTCCCTAATACAAGACAACTTTTAGCAGATTTAGAATTATTTACGTATGTCAAAGAACATCTGTAATAAACCAGCAGACGCATAGCAGCTCATGAAGGACAATTTATACACCAACTCAAGAGAAACAGCAATTGCTAATCAAGATGCACAACACAGAACTTAGAATGGCAACACAGCTGTGGATTAGATGTTATTGAAGACACAGTATTTTGTACTTGATGGGAGATGTGCACCACCACATTAGATACACTGTATTAGTTTACATGCTTGGAACCTCAGGTGATCTGTGCTGCACAACAAATCCAGAAAACTTCTACTTGAACTTTCTTGCCAAAGTCTTTGACACCATCAGTAATCCAGGTTCTTGAACTTCATGAACAAGTGTGGTTGGTCTGTGACTTGTGTAAAGGCTTCTTAGCTCCACAAGGATAACCATCGTGCTTATGGAGAAGTCTACATAGTGCTGGTACCAGCTCCAGCAAGCCAGCTTGTTGAAAATGAGCCCACAGCTACCTGTGAGTTCACCTGCTGCACACGACTTGCACTGCACTGGCACAGATGAGGTCAGCCTGCACGAACCGAGCTAGCAGCAGATACGTTCCCTGCTAAGTTGCAGGTCTACAGGCCATAAAAGAGCCAGGTGGTGACAGAGCTGTCCAGCACACTGGAGCAACACAAGATACTGTACCAGATCCCCTCGCTTCTTGTTTCAGAGTAATGGGCGCCCTAAAGCAATGAATGCTGAGGCTCTGCACACACTCGTATTGAGAGCACACAGCCCAGGCTGCACCGAACACATCTTAAGGGTGCCTGTTAAATGTTCAGCACCTTTTGTGTTTAAGGTGAGCTACAACTTGGCATGAAAAAACATGACCGTCAGGTGTTGCTTCAGAGCACCTCTAATACAAAGCACTTGGAGTCTCTCCTGACAGGCATTAAACATTACACCGTAGTGAAGATTGGCATGGCACGGAGTTTTGGACAAGAACTTACAAGATCGACAAAAGCACATCACTTCTTCTGCTTTTCAGCTCACATCACTCTGGAATCAAGTAAAATCTTAGCCAGATACAATGCCTAAAAGTTTTGGTACAGCATTAGTTTATTTTCTACAGCACCCTGCTTCATTTGCCTGTCATCACTCTCCCCATATGCCCAATCTGCAAACACAGATCACAGATCATAACTAACGGTTATGGTCTGTGAAATACTAAGTCTTGAACAGCTGATTTACGATTATCACCAACACAGATGAAAGATACATTCTCAAAAAATGTCAAAAATCCTGACTGGAGTGCACAGAAAATGTATTTTGTACAGACCAAAGTACACAAGTTCACATTATGAAAAATTGCTTTTGCTTCTTCTTACTAAAGAGTCAACAGACAAATGAAATTCAACTTCATAGTAAACGTTTTTGCTTACTCTTATTACGCAAGAAAAGTTTCAAGCTACAGAATTCAACTGTACTGTCTAAAAAGTGAAGTGAATCATTTGTAGATTATTGATTCACAAGTCCTTTAAGAATACAGTTAAAGGAAAAATGTCATGCTGGAGTGCCAAAAAGCCATTGTATTTAGCAGTGATCCCAAATGGAAAAAAAAATCTTACCTGCTCAGTTGAGAAGGTGTGTAAGAAGTGTTCTGGGAAGTATGTCATTTTATACAGCAACAATTGACAAATGCTTCAACAACAATGTCACTTGAAACTATTTTTACTTTTCTGGAAAGCTGTGTTCCTTGAAAGTGTGTTAACATTCCTTTCTAGTCAAGCATACAAAGCCAAAACACCGGAGTGCTCTGTCAAACTGCAACCTAATCATCACACAAATCTGTCTTTAGCCTGATGCAGAAAGATCTAAGAAAAACACTATCAAGAGCTGAACCGATTACTTTAATTATTGATCTCAAAGTGATTCAGATTTAGCTCTGCCATTAATTTCAATATGGCTATATCAAGCAACAACGCAGTTATACCAAAATCAGATTTCTTTTTTGAGAAAGGAAGACAGAAAATAAAAATGTCACTAATTCTTTTGATCTGTTATTCTAAATAGGAGATTGAAAAACTCAACTAAATCTTCACTTCTGGCAGTTTGTCTATATCGAGGCATATCAACATTAGTGCTGTTCAAGCACCTGATGAAATGGGAACGGGCAAGCTACTTTGCATTTACCACAGCCTGCACACAAATAGTTAATGAGGAATACTGCATTAAATCCACAGTATTCTCCTTCAAAAAGCAACACCCTAAAACAAGTACATGAAAAGTGATAAAAAAGTCATTCCTTTAGTTTGTCCCCACTGTGAATGCCCTACCCTAGGTATACACCATTTGTAAGGTGTAAAAACTCTTTCACCTTTTCACCCAGAGCTATGGAGACCCGATGTCAGACAATTCCAGCCGACTGACAGCTACACCCAGGGCAGCCTCGGTGGAAACGTTCCCTTCAAATCCTCCTCTGCAGAGGCAGCCTGCGATTTTACGACTCTCTCGCTGCCGGTACAGAAGTTACTCTGCTTTGAGAGTATGCCAAGCGCTATGCCTGTGAGTTCGAATACAAAGTATCAACATGGACATGACGTTACACGTCATTTGGCTGACAGCAACATTTATTAAATAGCACTGCTGCTTCAGTTAGGCTGAACACAGAAGTATTTTCACACCTATGAGCTTTTAAACAAAATAAAGTCTCGTTTTGATTTTTACCAACCATCAAATGCACAGTCCTGAGTAATGACTAAGCTTAATGACTGGGTATGACTAACACATAAATAATTAGTGCTTTCTCTCCCCCTCCCCCATGGAGGAAAGCAAAGGAAAGAAAACCAAATAATACACTGGGAAAAAAAGGAAGAATGAAAGGAAATAAGAGGTTCATGGCATGAACACTTGTCTCTTCTTCCAATCTACCCTTGCTACTACTGCAAACATAATGCATGTATGTTTATTAAAAACTAACAGCTCCTCATGCTTTTCTATAGACTTCTGCAGAGTTTAGCCACCCCCAGCCTTCCTACTCCAGATGTCTTCTGACTTGTTCCACTGATCCCTCAGCAAACACTCTTCTGGCCACCTCCATTGACTCTTTTGCTACAGATGCTGCAACTCCTCCGTGCTGCTCCTTGGAGCTGGTACTTCTGACTCATGTGAGTACAACTGGTCCCACTCGCCACACCACCACTTAACGCTGAACGCACCTGATGTTATTACATTCTGAGGGACGCACTAAATTTAACCCTCCCTTACAGAAATATTTGATTAATGAACTGAAGGAAGGTGTGAAGACAGCTTACTACAGCCTTGCTGCCCCCCCAAACCATTTAAGAAAGACTAGAGCATGACACCACACCTCATTGCTTAGTTTTTGTTTATACTCTTGTATCTAAAGCACAGATTTTTCAACTGAATTTATACTGGTTGTCTGTACAGAGCCTACCCAGCATGTGCTTTATTCTGTACAAAGTACTGTGGTGCTTTTAACACTTTAAAAACTTTAAGTTCAACACTCCCAGAAGTTACAACGGTAAGTTAGATCATTTTTACTAGACAAGCTTACTTGATTCAATACAAATCTTCAAACAGTCACGCTAGCCGTGTAAAATAATACATCACACTGGTGCAAGTTTTGTGTTATTAGTTGTCAAGGCACTGGCTACAACATGTTACTGAAAAAATATTTTAGAAATGCATTTTAAGGAAAAAAGCATCAAAATTAAAAGATACAGGGTGTTCATAATTTACAGTTCAAATTTATAAACAAGAGTTCTGCACTGACAAGAAGTTACTCAATTTTTATCAATATACTTTTCCAAATCCCACAAAAAGAGCTTGGCAACAGAGCCAAACCTTGCACTAAATCCTGTACAAATACACAGTAAAAGCACTGTCCCTGGGTAAAAGGATTTATAACTTATTTATGCACTTTGCTGAGAATCAGCTTTTTATGGTCAAAGTGTAACTTTCTGATCACTGGTAATACAAGTGCAGAAACTCTTATTTTCAAAACGTTATTTCCAGGCTGACAACAGTTGCAGAGCCAAAGACTATCTGCATTTGTACAATGCCTTATGACAGCTCTACTGAGGTGCCGAACAGATCTCACTGCAGAAACAGGATGCAGTTTTATCAATTCCTTACGATTATCACCTCTTTCTCGATTATTGATAATCTATACCATTATATAGTGATGATAATCAAGGTTTTACTCTCCCCCATAACAGTCTGTATTTTTACAACCCTTAATAAAAGACATAAATAAGGCCTCAAGGACAATTATTTCTGTTTACATTAAATACTGCGCTAAAGACACCTGAAGAAAATTACTCCAAGACAGGAGATTTTGTGGTAAAAACTTGGCTCTCAGTTCCTCGAGACACCCATACCTCCAGAAGACAACAAGCATTTCTGGAAGGAAGTTACCACAGAACAAAACCAGGGTAAAAGTTTCCAGATTAAGCTAAGGTTAAACTGTCCTAAAAGGTAAATAAAAACTAAAATAAAAATAAAGTTAAAAAAAATTGCTCTATTCATGCGTCCATGGCCTCAATGGAAAAAAGCTTCATTAATCTGAAATATGAGTGATTGCACAGCCTTTACACCTGTTTAATTACAGCCTGGTCTGTGTACAGATTTTACGCTTCTCTCAACATTTGAGCTGGAAATGGGACGATTTTGTCACAATAATTTAGTAGTACAAGCTCCAGTGTGGACACAACTATATCACTGTAAAAGATACTTACTGTATAAGCTGTTTTCCTTCTCTTACGAGGAAGCAGTAGGCAAGAAGGCTGATACAGCAAAAACTGTATCCAAACAAGAAAGGTTTTACAACTTCCAAGAAACCTCTATCAGTATAAATACACTACAACATTTTGCATAGAGACACGACCTTAATTAGTTTAAAACGAAATTCAAGTTAATGTATTAACAACTTATAACAACACAAAAACAAAGCCTGAATATCCCTACAGCCACTGCCTCTGTAAAACAACTATGTGAAATCTGTCAAAGGGATAAAGACGTACCGAGGCTTCGGTCCCAGACGTGCACCAGGGAAACTTCGGCAACATCCACAGATCACAAAACTATTTGTACACAGGAACATCCCTGTGGCCATGCACAGTAAAAGCCCTTTGTAACTTGTGAGCACCACATACTCTCTCTCTATAGAGAGTCTGGCCTTCATTCACATGTAGCTTTACAGATCATAATACAACTGAATACTAAGTACAACTAAAAATTCCTTTCTCTCATTGTCTTCAGTTGCGAGAAACACAACTTTCAAAATTATTTTTTCATCCCACTACCTCTTCAAATCTTTCACAAGAGATAATATGCCTAACATAAAAATGTTAAACTTGCTAACACTTCCTGTCTTCCAAGTGGCAGAAGCCTTCTTTTTAGCATCGACCAATGGCATCAAATTCAGGAGCAGATTCAGACAGATAAACGGAGTTACAAACATTCATAAAGCTTCAACACAGAGAACAATCCCTGACAAGAGTAGTTATTTTCAGGTAAAAATGCTGATTTCAAGTATTTCTGTCAAAAACTGCATATAGTAACAACCAAAAAAAGTTTAACATATTGTGTTCTTAAGTGACTTCTATGTCCCGGTTCCTACTAAGCAGACTCTTAGTATTAGACCACACTTTTTATTTTGTAAGAACCAAAAGAAAGCTTTCCATGAGCCAGTATCTTCTCTTTGTTAAAACATAGTTAGGCTAGTATCAGTATTTTCAACCCCATTCCTGAAATACTTCATACGCTTTCTTAGGACTCTTTTTACACATCATTTCCCAAACAGAGAAGACAAACAATAGTGACAATTTACATACACCAAAATACTTAATTTAAAAAATTTGTGACACCTACTAATTTGTGTCTTATCACTGCCCAAAACTGTTGCATTTTCACCTCAGATTGCTAACTTTGCTGCAGCATCCTGTGTTACTAAGCGATTCAAGTCCTGGGCAGCATCCAAATTTGTGGTCCTCAAACCAAGGCGCTCCTCTCAGAAGTAACCCACATAGATTTCCAGAGATGGAAAACTCATTTAGCTCACTGAACACAGAAACACCATGTAACTTCTAGAGGAGTAGAGTGCAAAATGGCTCAAAAGAAATAAATCACTCTCTTCTGGTGATTGACCAACAACCTCGATCATAAGCCTAGCGATACCCAAAAAAACCAGAAACACCAAGTGTAGACAGACATATGAAGCAAATCCACACATGCTCATCCAAAGGCTGTTAGGAACAACAGTATTTTCCATAACAGAACTGAACAATATGTAGTCAAAGTTAATAGCTTTCATACTTTAACGGAATTGCAATTATATTCCCATTAGAACCCATCGCTTAAAGAGACACTTATCAGATGTGCAAAGCATCTCATGACACTGACACTCATTTTAACAAAACCAAAAATAACTTCTTGCACAGCTCTGAGTTAAGTTCTTTGAGGTACAAAGCTAAGCATGCAGGATTCCTCAGTTATGAAAGTTTCAATAAGAACAAACACAACTTTCAGCCTGGTGACATATGGCAGATCTGATGTAGCAGATTTCAAATAAAGCGGAATGTTCCTTTTGCTGATGCATGACTTGAACATAAAATCCACCCCTCACCCAGAGGAGTGCTGCAGAAGAGATCCACAGTTATCTTTCAGAGAGAGAGATACCACTTTATGCGCCAAGTATAGGACTCCCAAGCTCTAATCTTGGCAAAATATCGATTCCCTCATGGCCTTGGGCAAGTCAGAACTTCTCTAACTTGCTCTTTCCCCCAGCTCTAAAGCAGAGTTCATACTACTTTATTTACCAACCACACAGGCATGTTGCAAGGATTAAGTTTTGTAAAAGGCTTTGAAAGTAAAACATACTATAAGTACTCTATGAAGCTCCTACTATCACTGTGCATTAGACATCATTTTAACAAAATAGAGCCATGCCAACACAGTTAACAGGCATAACATTGGCAGTACATGCAACATACAGGGAAACTATAATCAGGATATGTTTGAACTCGCTTACTAGTCAGTGAGAAATAGAAACAACTACATTCCACTACTTCATAGTATTTCTTCTGTTCCTTTCTGTATTTCTTGCATCATGGGAGTCTGTAGATTTCCTCATCTGTTTATATTCCTAGTTACTTTAGACACTTCTGGGGTAAGTTTCAAGTACACAGTAACCCACCAAAGGATGAAGAAGTAACACAAACTGTTTTACAATGAAAAGACTGTCTGATCCTTCTCAGTCTGCCACCTTTCTGCTTTTTCTATCCACTCTCTTTTGCCCAACAGCCTAGCACCCCAACTCCTTACTGAAGGAAACTGAACTGCTCCTGCAGACGTTACTTTTCAGTGACTCCAGCTCCAAAAAGTATGACTGCTCAACTCAAAAGGATCCGAGTCCGTGCTTTAAATTCAGTATGTGTTCAGGTAGTTCTCCCATCCTAAAGCTACTAGAATCAAAGCCTAAGACAGAATCCTTCTTGGATAGCTAACACAAGCTAAAAAATCATCAGTTTCTACAAAAGTTAAACTTCCATTAGCACCAAGTGAAGTTTACAGTCTCTAAGGCCACAAAGAAAACCTTGAACATGCGAATAGATGTAGTCCACCCCCCAGGGTCTGCAGATGTGTATCACCAATGTTCTTCCAGGTCCCCTTTGCTTCTAGAAAGCACCAATAGTAAGTTTAAACCAACTGTAGGGGTCATCTGCATTAGTACTGCTCAGAACTCTGGAACATTCAATTTTTAAAGGAGCCCCATCAGTTCCTCAGCTGGGAAAGGGCCCATCTTGTAGCCACCACAGAAATGTCACAAGACACCCTCCAGAAAGAAAGTAATGAAGAAGTCTAGCCTCATCCCTGATCATCAGCTACTGGCAGATCCAACTGCGTTTTGTAAAGTAAAAAAGAAGTTTTATTATTAGATACAAAGCAAAGCAAATCTGTGATAGCAGTTCTACTACAGCTGCACAACTGCATTACTGCTAATGAAAATACTGGTCAGGATAGCAGAAAATAAATAAATAAATAAATTACATAAAGACAACCTACCCTACCTGCTATCTACAGACAGGACTATCACAGAATCATATTGGGGGGGTGGGAATAGTCTTTAGGATCAAGCTAGCAAATTTTCACAGTACCAACATTCACTCAGAAGGTAAAACAAAAGAGGGAGGGACAAGGGGAAGTGAAGGTTTCTAGATTTCAGTTTCACACAAGCTAGTAGAAAAAACTGTCCAGACCTACTAGCTCTATATTGTTCTTACTGTGTACCTACAGCACTCTCTCCAACCTGCTCCTTTCTTTACACAGGCACCTTTAAAAGCTTATTATGAGATGCTCATACATAAAACTAAAGCAGAAGAGAGTAACAACCTAAAGCATCTGCAAGAACAGAAACCAAATCTTTGAACCCTCAGGTTGACAGCGCTGCTAAAGTAAGTGTAAGCTCATAGACATTGGTTTTGAAACCCTATTACAGCATTGCTGAGAAGACAGTATTTTGAAAAGTGATTTTAAAGCACACAAGTTTTGTCATTTTACAAGATGATTCTACCATGTGTCAGCAGTGACCTCTAAAAATTTTAAGAACTCCTACACTGCAAAAGATTAATCTTAGGGCATAATCTCAGTTACACTTTTCTGCAGACTTTTCTGAGCATCTGTAAAGCAGTAAGTCAATGTTCTGCTGTTAACAAAGTCACCAATTTTCCTACCCCTTATCATATTACTGTACACAACACATTTCACATTATTCCTTGAAGTACTTGGAAACAAAGAACTTCTTTTGAAACTGTGACTGAAAATAAATTGTATGATGTTGCATCTTTAAAGCACTATTGTATAAAGAGAAACTTGTGTCTCCATCCCCTAGAAAACCATCTGACAATATTTTTATGTCATTGCTAAGAAGCTGTAAGTAACGTTATTTTTGGACCTTCATTACCTGGATCTGTCCAATTGGACCACCAAGTTCCAACATTGGCTCCTGAAGAAAAGCCTAAGCACAACAGTCCTCTTCCTCAAAGAGGTCAGAAGTGGCAAACCATTATTAATGCACAGATACTCTGAATAGCCCAGTTTCTTTGAGAAGCGATACACCAGAATCCAGTAAGGTCACAACTACGGCCCATTAGCTCTTCCAGCATCTCTAACTTGGTCAGTCAACATTTGATGCCTTGATGTAATACAAAGCATTATTCTAAAAGTAATATATTTTAAAGAGCATTAATTGAGTTTATTTTCCAGATGTTCTTTTTAAAAGAACATTTGAAACCTTTCAAGGTTTCCAATTTTCAAGTCCCAGGTTAATAACACTTAACTGACATTTTATATTCTGCTTTCCACACATGTGAAACTAACTGCATTTTGGAGAGCTAGAAACAGTAATTCAGGGTAAGAAAATAACTATAAAGCATGTGCTGCTTATCAGTCAAACCTTCCATAAGAATTTGCTTTCCAAGTGTCTGTAAATCTTGGTGTAGAAAGCAACATGTGCAGCATATGACCTGAAGCTATTTCCAGCACTAAACCTTGCAAACCCCTATGAGCATGCACTACTAACTTTTAAAAACATAAACTTGTGAATGCAAACATTATTTGATGCATTTGATGTATTTGATGCATACAGTAGATGCACAGCATACAAACACTGCAATTGCAGCTTCATACTACCAAGCTGCCTTTAAAAATCTGGCTTATGATACTGTAATTTGAAATACGATTTCAAAAGCATACCCATCTATTCTGCTTTCACTATGAATGGACACGCACTCTGCTACAGGTTACAGCAGCTGCACATGGCTAGACTTTCAGAGATGCTTAGCCCTTGCATCTGTGATATGTCTGTAAGAGCTCAACATCCATCAGGTTTTTAAGTATTGTGAAAGAAACGCTTCATGCAAAACACTTTGAAAGTCAGCTACTTGCACCAAGTATAAAAATGTAAACCAAAGCAATTTAAAAAAAATAATAATCTGTTTCACTAAAAAAATCCTTTCCAATATTGTCCGTCTCATCATGCAAGAGCCCAATTTCCAATTTCTATGTATTCAGTCATGTATACTTGCTTATTTTAAAAGTCATGCTATTATTTTGAAGTTATAAATATTTTTTAAAGTGTAGGACAGACAAGAAAAGTGCTTAATAAAAAACCTGAAGTGTTTAGAACCTATATTGTTTTACTTTGATCTATCAAGACCTCCAAAGCAGCAATTTATGGTCCAATTATGCTTAAGGACTGGCAACGCTGCTTCTAAGAGTTACACATTTCAGTGTGCTATGGCAGTTTGAAAACATCAGCTACCTGGAAAAAAGGTCCCACTGGACTCAACAGTAGCATTTTTCCCATAATCAGGTCTATAATGCAGCATTAGTAAAAATGTAGGTATACATGGCAATAGACTGTAAACGTGAAAAATCCTTTGATACACTGTGGCAATAAATAAATAAATAAGGCTTTTCCAGCCTATCAATTTAGGAGCTTCAAATTAAGCACTGGACTTTCAAGGTACAAGTTTTACTGCTATTTTTTTGAAGTAGTAACAGGTGTAATTTAAATTACTCTTATAGGGAATAATCTTCTACTGAAAAAACATATGAGGAATATTAATGCCAGTTGGAACTGAAGACACACAGAATGTTTGACAGACTTCATCAAACTACATGGCATCACATACCATAGATAGTGTATTACACAAAACGATGGCGTACAGTAACATAGTACAGCTTCTGATCTACCTTTTGTGACAGGTGCATTGTTTTAAGGCTGGTTAGGAGTTTCAGTAGATACATTTTTACAAAGACCAATTGAAACACATGATATACAAACCACCACTGATTTCATTTGGTACTAGCAGCAAAATTCAGTTAGTTGTTCTTTGTATACTGCCCTGAAAACAGTGAATAGTAAGAATACCTATTACTATATATTATTAAAAAGACAGGAAACTATGTGTAGGTTCACACCAGCATTTTCAGTTTTAAATGAACCTGGATGCAAGTACAAGCCTGGTTCAAAGTAACAGCAAATATATAGGCTTAAATCTCCAAATCTAGAAGGTATCCAAGGAGGGACTGAACAGTTCCTCAAAAAATAAATGCTTCTCATCCTGCTTTTTACCCACTCACTGAGTTCAGGACTAGATTGCTTGTCCAGAGGTGCTCAGCACTAAGCACGAGACTAGCTACTACAAAAGCTGCACCCCTAGACACAACAGGGTGAGGTAAGGACATAGGAAGACTGCCTTTTGTATCAGAACTCCAGTGACTAAAAAGATGATCATAAGCTTCAAATCTGCGAGTTTTTAAGTTAGACTCTGAAGATGTTTAAAGCAAAAGAAGGCAGTTTTCTTGTGTTGTATCTGCCGCTTCTCTATTCATGAATGCTCTGTGGTACTGGGGGCATGCAGGGACAGAGAGGGAATTGAACAGCACGCAAAGGTTACACGAACTACTGACAAAACCGCCTTAGAAGTCAAAATGCCTTACGTGGAAATGAAATAGCAACACTTCATTTAATAATAAAAATATTCCATTGTCATGCTTTGGCAATTTGCAGCTTCATCTATACTCACATAGTAACAAAGACTCCAGGCAGAATTATTTTCAAATTATTACTGCTGAAAAGACTATTCCGTCACCCAAAATCATATGCAAAGTAGTAGAATGCTACTACGCTACTACTCAAAACCAGATGATTCTCATTGTTAAATGTAATGCCTTTTCCACAACTCACAACTGAACAGCAAAAAAATCTTATTTGGATCCCTTCCTCCCTGCAAGAAATACACTTCCAAACTAAAACCCCTCGATCCTCTTACTTACCTGGTGGTAACTGAAAATTCTGAATGTTAGTTGGATTCTGAGGTGGCTGAGGCAAACGAGGTGCTAAAACTGTAGGAGTCAAAGTTGCTCTGATTCCACTCGTAGTTGCTGTTGGAGTCCTTGGCAGACTTTGTGCCACTGTATTGGCAGTGCCTTTAGCCATTCCAGTGGGGGTGCCAGGAGCTGCAGGAGGTATCCCACCAGGATTGGGAGCAACATTGGAGAGCCCAGCTTGCATAGTTTGCCCAATAATCATGTTACCCCCTGTAGTACTGGGCTGGCCACCAGTAGCCAGCGTCTGCTGTTGGGATACTGCCTGGACTATAGTTTTAGGAGACTCCGATTTGATGACCTGTGTGGCGGGAGCTGCTGGCACAGTGGAACCAGACTGGCTGTTCACAAGCGATGTCTGGAGGGAAACTCCAGATCCCACAGTGGCTGTAGCAACAGCAGGAAAACTCCCCACACTGATGGTTGAATTGATCACAGTATTGCTCCCGTTTTGAGTGGCTGCACCAGCTGCAGCTACTGTGGGTCCTGCGGTGTGAATCGGTGGCCTCACAAGCGTTACTGTAGGCGCCCCAGTTCCAATGCTTGGTGGTGGTTGCGAGGAGATAACTGTGGGCGAGGAGGAAGATGCAGAGGACACAGCAGTATTAAGGAAAGAAGTCTGGATGACAGTGTTGGAAGCCGATGGCAAAACAGCATTAACAGTATTTCCTTTCCCCACAGATCCAGGTCCATTGTTAACAAGAGGGGCAACAGCAGGTGCAGAAGCAGGGTTAGCAGTCACAGGAGTCCCAGAGAAAGCAGCACTTCCTGTGTGGTGAGAATTCATCACCACGTTACTCCCATTCAAAGTTTGCACTGTTGTGGTCCCAATCTTGCCATTCCTGGTGGACAAGGCAGTTGCCATAGTGCTGATAACCACCGATTTGCCCTGACTGAGGGTCCCTGGAGCAGCAGTGACCTCAGATCCTCCTGCTACTGCAGTGGTGGTGCTGGTGCTCGTTGTGGTGGCTCCATCCAGAGCTGAAGTCTGGGACCTGGTGTTATGATTAATAACGCCCCCTTGCACTCCTCCTGCTCCTGCAAAACAACAAGAAGGTTAAACAGAAAGAACGAGCAAGAAGAGAGGTCCAGAGAAGACAGAATGTTCTCCCTCATCACCAAGTCTTCTCCATCTCCCAGGCAGCCCACCTGGAGCCAAGAAACGGGACAGGGAACAAAATGATCATAGCTTTGAAGACATTATCTCGAAGTCTCTAACTTCCCACCAAAGACTGGCATATTCAATATTAATTGTGACACCCCTGCTTTCAACACTACAGTAAGACAAAACAGGGAAAACAGATTTGATACAAACCAAAGGAAGGGAGGAGGAAGACCACCTTAGATCTCTTTCCCCATTCTAGAACCTGACATAATGCTTAGCAACAGAAGTGCAATGGCAGAGAGGGCAAAACAGCAGTGGAGCACACATTAATAAGCCATGTTCCCTATGCCCTGCACATGTTACCCTCTAATCCTTTCATCTCCTACAGTTAGATCGGGAGGCTCAACAATGGCAAAACATGAAAAAGTAAAAGGAAAGAAAAACATTGGCCTGTCAAGGTAAGTAGTGCTGCAAGGCCTGGAGCAGGTTACCAGAAGAGCCCTCCACTTTATTACAGAATTTGTTCTTCCAGATCTGAAGTTCCCACAGCCAGAGATACTTAAAAATAAATAAATAAATAAAAAGCAAAGCTGGTTTCGAGAAGAGACAAGGTGATGTAGCTTCTTGTCCTGAATAATCCTCACGCCTCTTGACGAGAGGCCTGGTGTTACCACAAGTACAATCACACACAGTCCAGGTCCTGGCCCTAAGGAGACAGAAATGTGGAAAGAATAGTGACAGACAGATACAGAGATGCACGTTGTAAGGGTTAAGGAGATCCTCCTAGAAGAGCTTCATTAATCGTAACAGAGGGTCTGTAATATCTTCTTACACTTCGGCAACAAGAAAGCGAGCAAAAAAAGGAAATAAAAAGGGCGGGGGGGGGGGGGTGGGGGGGAGGAATTGCGGGGAGGAATTGCAGAGAGGTTCTGGGGAGGCATTTCTTTTAATTCCCCTGAAAAACAGCTTCCCTCCCTTGCCATGTAGTGAGCTCTCAGTGCCAGCCCTCACACTAACCCCTCGCACCTTCACCACAGGGAGAGGGGGCACATTCATTCCCAGGGAGCTACCGGGGGCGGGCGGGCGGCAGAAGACGGTGTCGAGGTGGGGTGTCGTGGCCTGAATTCCCCCCCTTCCTGGGACCTGGTGTTGTGACAACACCCCCTTGAGGGCAGAGGAGGAACGGAGGTGTCGAATGCCCCCTCCAAGCCCCTGGAACAAGGGAGGGGGGTGGGGGAGGAATATCCAGGCGGGCAGATATGGGGGGGAAGCATTTTGAGGGACTTCCTCCCCTTGAAATCCCCCCTCGCTTCCTCCTCTACAGGAAATAGGTGTCATGATTAATAACACCCCCTTGCACTTCAGCAACAGAGAAGGGGGAGGGGAAGGAGCATTTACACAGACAGCTAAGGCGGCATTATCAAAAGGGAATCCCCCCCATAACCTCCCCCCCGGGGAAGGCAAGGGGGGCAGCCACAGGCGGCACGGGGGGCACAGCCGTTACCCAGGGGGTGGGCTCTGCCTCCCCCAGCCCCCCAGATCGAGAGAGCCCCTCTCACACTCCAGCAACAAGGGCAGGAAAAGCGGAGGGGACCGGCCGAGTCACGGACGGGCACTGCCGGCTGGTTCTGCGGGGAGGCTGCCCCCACACATGATAAAACACCCTCTCGTAAGCAGAGGCGAGGAGGGAAAATAAAGGGGAGGGCGCAGAGGCGCGGATACACACCGAGGGGGCATGCCGAGGGGAGGCTCTCCCCCATATGATCGATACCACCCTTTGCACTCCCGCTCCTGCCACAACGAGAAGGAGGAGAGAGGGAAAAGGGGGGAAAGCAGTGAGGGAAGGAGGCAGCCGGAGCTGGGGAGTGGGGGGAGGGGAGGGCCCCTCTCCCTCAGAGCCCCCCACCCCTGCCCATGTTACCTGCTTTTGTGATCTCTGGGGCACTCAGTCCCATCTTGCTGCTGCTGCTGCTCTCTGTCTGGGCATTAGCATTGCCTCCTACTACTACTCCTCCAGGGCTAGGGCTAGGGCTGCTGCTGCTACTGCTGCTGCTCACAACATGGTTCCCCAGCAGCCCCCCAGCGGCCCTCAGGGGCTCCTGCGCCTTGTGGTGCTGGTGGTGGTGGCCGGAGGCCGCCAGCTGGGACTCCAGGGAGCCCACCAGGTCGCTCACCACCTTCTCATCCACCTCCGTGTTCAGGAAAACCTCATCCAGCAGATCCGAGCCCGCCGCCATCTTTTTTTTGGAGGGTTCCTGTGAGCTGCTCCCTCCTCCCCCCCCTCCCCTTCCACTCCTCCCTCCCTCCCCCCACCCCACACACACACACTCCGTCGCCAACCGCGCACGCGCACGCCGCCAGCCTCACATCACCGGCCGGAGAGGGATTCCGCCCGCCGCTGATTGGCCGGCGGCCCTTTATAAAAGGCGGGGCAAATGGCTGCGAACGTTTAGTTGGGAGTCGGGCGGCAGCTGCGCGGCGGCGGCGCGGCGGCCGGGGGCGGCCGGGGGGCGGCGGGCTCGGCGCGGCAGGCCGCGGCTCTAGGGGCGGGCGGGGCCGGGCCCGGGCTGGCGGGGCGGCGGGGGCGGCCACGGCTCTTTGTCTGCCGCGGCCCAAAATGGCTGCATGTTTCCCTGCTGCTCCCTGCGTCCGGGTCTCCCCCGCCGGCGCGGGTCTGAAGGGCGCCCCACACCTGTGCCAGCTGCGTGTAACTGATCCACCGGCGGCGGGGCGGGGGGGGGGACGGGGGGACGCGGCCGGCCAGGCCCCACGCCCAGCCCTGGGCGGGGGCAGCGGGCGAGGAGGAGCAGCCGGCCCCCCGCGCCTCCCTCCGCCGCTGGCAGAGGCGGGCTGCCCCGCAGCGCTGCCCGCCCAGGCGGCCGCGGCCCCTCGGCTCGGTGCGGCAGCGGCCGGGCGGCGGGGGCGGGCGGCGGCGCCGTGTGCCAGGCGCGGTCTCCGCAGGCTCCCGCCGCGGCCTGAGCAGCCTGACTCAGCACGGCGGGCCGCCGAGGGGCCGGGGCCAGCCCCGGGAAGCGCGCCCGGGCGGGGCGGGCGGGGCGCTGGGCAGGCCGAGGGGAGCGGGGGAAGAGAGGGAGAGGCCCATTTCGAACGGGCCACTCGCAGCTCCGACTGGAGCCGTGAGGCGGGGGCCCCGCCGGCCGGGGACGGTCCCCGCCCGTGTAGCGGCGTGTGTTACACCCCCGC
Organism: Falco naumanni; assembly: GCF_017639655.2. Lineage (NCBI taxonomy): Eukaryota > Metazoa > Chordata > Aves > Falconiformes > Falconidae > Falco > Falco naumanni. The sequence goes on along the minus strand of NC_054063.1, from coordinate 25,022,192 downwards.
CGCCGCTTAACCCTTGGGGGGCAGAGCCGGACGGCGGGGCCGGGGGGCTGCCGAGCTCTGGGGGGGCTCGGCCTGCCGGGCGCCGGCCTTACAGTAGGGAGCTGCACTTTGACCCTGTTGTGCAACCATCGGAAAGGAAGTAAATAAAGTAAAACTCCAACCTGCCTTGTAAGAAACGCTCTCTGCTGCCAGGCACTGTTTCCCCCAGAAAACTGAACTATTGGGACAACATTAATTGAGAGAGAAATCGTAGCATGTGGTAAGTTTTAAGGCGTATCAAGCTTAAAATAGCACCTCTTATTTTAGGACTATAAAATAAGCTTTGCTCTTACGTACTGGGAATGGGTGGAATGAGAGGCTGGGACCGCGTTGCAGCAGGATCCACTCAGCACCTGCTGGTGCTCGGGGTTGCCCAGCCTGGTAGCCGGTGGCCAATTGTGAAGGTGGCGGCTTGGAAGAGCAAGAGCTACAAGTTAGCTATGAGAAGGGATTGCTTTAAATAGGTCAAAGTCTTCTCTACTTAGGGTTGCCCCAACATGGGTGTCAACGCTTCCTGCATTACGTATTTGTGGTGATCGTTTAACTTGCACTGTAACATGAATGAAGCTGCTCTGCGGGCTGGCTGCACTGCCAGTGATGGGAACCGGGCTGGAGTGCCATCCCGGCTCGTCCTGCCCCCAGATACGAGCTGGAGTACCATCCCAGCTCATCCTGCCCCCAGATACGAGCTGGAGTACCGTCCCAGCTCATCCTGCCCCCAGATACGTGCTGGAGTACCATCCCAGCTCGTCCTGCCCCCAGATACGAGCTGGAGTACTGTCCCCTGTCATCCTGGCCCTGGATACACAAATGTGTCTGAGGGAGAAGCTGTTTGCAAAAGCTCACAGGGGGAACAAAGGGAAGGGTGTTTGTTCTTAACATGTAGGCCTCAAAGAAGAAGGCAAGTAAATATCTTTAAATCAAAAATCTTAGAAATCCACAGTTTATGGTGATATTACCGTTCCAGTTTCTCATGTCCTCACGCCTGCTTTAACCTGAGGAGCAGTTACAGCACTGAGCCTTTCCTAAGGCTCTGATCACTTCACCAGGTGGCATCACTGGAAGGGACTGCCTAAGTCCTCTGAGAAGTTTTATATTAATCTTTTATTATTGTTCTCAGGTGTTTTGTACTCTGCAGCTTTTCTCAGTCACCATTCAAAATTCAAGGGAGAGAAAGAAAACACATTTTCCTTCTCTATGACTTCCATTTTATCAATTTTTGCCGAACTACAATGCTGCAAAGGAGCTGCAATTTTACAGACAGCGTTGCAGGTTGTGCCGCCTGTTTCTTACGAGGCAGGAGTGCAGCTTCAGGCGGGGTGGTCCCTGCCAGTTCACTACTGCCACAGTGGAGCACTTCGCTAGTTTTAGCTATGGTGAAATTCTATAAGCAACATACCAAAGAACTATCCAGAATAGAAGTCTGGTCGCATTCCCTATCCAGTGGAAGAGTTAATCTACATCAGCTGCTCAAATGATTTATTAAGGGTAAAAAAGCTAGACTTGAGCTAAAACAGCCCGATGGCGCAGAGCGGCTGCCAGTCTGTCTTTTGTGGCATCTACCCAGGAGTACAGCCCAGTGCTGGGCCACAGCGCCCAAGGAGCGATGGAGGGAGAGTGGGTGACAGGGAAGACGGATGAAATTATCAAGTGGCAGCAGTAGTCAGCATGAAGGGTCAGGGCAGCTTATATTCTTCTCCTGCTCCCATTCTAGGACAGCTTGAATGTAGTTTACAGTTGCATACAAAACCAGAAATAAAAACCTAGAAATCTTCATGTCCTTGTTCTAACACTCTCTTTAGTGTACCATATGGCATATCTACCATACTAGGTAAACAACTTTACAAAATTACAAGAGCAACTGAGATTCGATACAACTTATGCATTATAAGTGTGTAGCATTCATTACTGAATAATTTATCTTTTCATACTCTCTGCCTCTTGTTTGACACTGGAAGTAACTTTCTAGACTGGAATCTTCAGGACTGGGATTCCAGCTCCTCTGTAGCCCGTACTGCGCACCTTCTGTTTTAAATGGTATGGAAGAGCAACTTGCATAAGAATTCAAGTAATGGATTACTGGTAATTATCAGTGTTGGTGTAGTAGTCATCAGACTCTATATACAGTGAATGCTATCTATTTCACCCATCAGCAATTACACCAAAAGATCTTGAATGTTACAGGCACGTATGGATTCTCTCTAGTGTCAAAGAGTAGAAGGTAGCAGGAGCTATACAGGAAAAATCACAGAATGGTTTAGGTTGGAAAAGACCTTTAAGGTCATCGAGCCCAACCGTTAACCCGGTGCTGCCAAGCCCACCACTAACCCACGTCCCTGAGCGCCACATCTACGTGTCCTTTAACCCCCCCAGGGCTGGTGACTCCACCACGTCCCTGGGCAGCCTGTCCCAGTGCTGGGCCACCCTCTGGGGAAGGAATTTTCCCTAATAGCCAACCTAAACCTCCCCTGGCGCAACTGGAGGCCGTTTGCTCTTGTCCTGCCGCTTGTTACCTGGGAGAAGAGACTGACCCCACCTTGCTACAGCCTCCTATGAGGTAGTTGTGCAGCGTGAGGTGGTGTTCCCTCAGCCTCCTTTTCTCCAGGCTAAACACCCCAGTTGCCTCAGCTGCCCCTCATAAGACTCATGCTCCAGCCCCTTCACCAGCTTTGCTGCTCTTCATGGGACCGTCAGTTCCTTTACGCTGCTCGTTTTAGTATACTATTATTTAAAATACTTATTTTTTTTCCCTATTGCACAGAGCCTGTATCTCAAGATGCAAGTGGTAATGCAATTGTCTTTCTGTTTGTTTTCTAAAAATGTAGTTAACCCAGAATTCATTACAGGAACATCTGACAGAGGTGACGGCAGGATGGATTATGGTGATAAGGGACATACCAGAGAAGCCTACAGATGGTTTGTGAGGAGAGTTGCTTTTGGGTGTCTGTATGTAGCTCCTACAAGTTTTAACTGACCAGTCAGAATACTAAAGTCCCATCAATAAATAGATGAAAAACTGATAGTGATGGTTTTGACTGGTAATTTTTTGCTCTCCTTTCCTGCCCCTTTCTCTGTTCCTTACCCAGCGACTGATCATTTAAAATGCTGAAAGTTAGGGTTTAGCCAGTAACACCTTGATTCCACAAATTCGGTCAAACAAGATGACAGGATCCACTCAAATTTTGGTTTTATTCCGAAAGCTTCACTGTCCTTATAGCCAGTATCCCACTTGACCTTTCTGCCTTGTACCCCATTTCCAATTTTTCTTTTTTGAGGAGTTCAAGAGCTCAATGGACAATTTGGTAAGTACAGAGTGTCAGGAGGAGATAAAGGAGTGGAGCCCTGACTGAAGATGATGCAGTCCTATGCAGAAGCTCCCAGCTGGTAAAATTTGAAAGCCTGTGTGCTGATTCTTCTGCAAATGGCTGTCAGTCTGTGCTAACAAGTGTTCAGTGAAAACAGCAAGGCTTCATATGCATCTGGAATACAAAGGTTTGACAATCTGTAGAGAAAATATTCCTGTTTTAAGTATTTTGCTTTGATTTTAGTGGTAAATGCAGCCTTAGTACAGACATGCACATGGAGATAAATAAAACTTCAATGTCTCTTTGCAGGCTATGGACTTTACTGTCTTCTTGTTGGACTTGGAAATTACTGTTAAAGTCTTAGTCTTAAAATCATCCCATGTATTTCAGCTGTCCTTAGGTGAATCCCTGAAGAAGTCTAATTCTCCTAATAGTCAAGGATTAATATTCAAAATTAAGTATGTTATGCTCCAGGAAAACGTCTTAATCCTTGCACTGTAAAATAAAAAGAGATGAACAGTAGATTTGGAAAGCAACTGTACAGTCCCTTTTTATTTTAGGATAATCATACCTACCTAAACTCCTATTTCCACTTGAGGACAGGCTATTTCTGCTAGCTACAGAAGCACCAGCCCTTTGACTGCAATTCAGTGTTCCAGACAGAACACCTAGCACAGTGCTGCTATGGAGGAGGTATGGCAAAACTACCCGCTTATTTAAGTGTTTACAGCTGCATAACAGTTACTGGAAGTCCAGAAGAGGAGCAGAGAAACAAACAACTCTTCTTTTCATAAAATATATTTAATTATAGTGAGATACGATTGAAGAAATATATTACGTGACAACTTGAGGGATATCCTCTTTTTAAAAACAAGCTACTTAACAATACCTAGGTATTAATTGGGAAATACATAGAAAATATCTGTTAGAGAGAGACTACGTATGAGCTTGCTTTCCAAAAAGAAAAGTTAGCTGAGCACACAACTGCCTTGGCAATCTTCTCTAGTTTTTATGAGACAGTTAGAAGACTCCGTCACTAACACATACTACATGCAATTTGCATGGGAATTATTTAAGTATGGCTGTACTGAGGCACACCAAAGTCCACACAAATTAACATCCTGTGCCCAAAAGAAGAGGCCCAGAGAATATACTGTGGGATAAAGGTTTATTCTTTAAAGGCCTTCAAGGCTTTACAGTATAAAAGAGCTGTGGAATATTGTTTCTACTTCCCAACTGCTCTTAATCTAATTTATCGGGCTACTTACTGCCTGCCAAGATAGGAAGTATCAATATCCAGACTCATCTGTAAGGGAAGAGCTAGGGAACTTTACTACAAAAAAAAGAGCACTTGTATAAGGAGATGGAAGTTTCCAAATACACATCCCAGCAGCTAGCAGATGTTTTTTTTAAGTAAATCTTCTGAATGGAGATTACTAGCAAATGGCCAGATTTCTGTCTGTGGAAGAGACAAGAAGCAGGCCTGTCATCAAAGATTTGTGTTTTATCTGTTCTGAAAATTTTCTTGTGCAAGTCTACATGATTCACAGGAAAAAATATTATTAAAAGATTGGTGGTCCTTCTGGTCACTACAACTAGCTTCAATAATTTCACATATTTTGAATTTAGCAAATTATTAGAACTGACTGGGCAAAATGAAAATGCTTTCATCTCTAAGCAAATTAAAGTAACTTTTGGAAAATTGAATCACTATTTCCAAGTGATACTCTGACAGAATATGTCAAGGAAATGTGCCTACTGATGGGTCTCATTACTAGAAATCCAATTTGCACATTTTACAGTCAGGATTTGTTAGAATATGTTTGAAGTATTTATTTTTAGTGAGAGGTGACTTGGGCAGTTTTTGCTTCAATTGTTCTGGGATTCTTTGTGAGCAAAGTATTACCTTGCCAGGGATGTTTTACCAACAATATGCCCTCAGACAACCTAAGCAGTATACTAATACAACAGATACTCCAGTTCTGGACTCTTTTGTGCCCTCTTGATTCAGAGCTGTACTAGTTCTTCCCTGAGCCTTCCAGCATCATTCAATATCTAACATTCTCTCCACCAGTCCTCAGTGTTTACTTTTTGAGCAGCGCATATCACTGGTCCTCTTGGTCCTCTTCCTCCTTTACTCTCGAGATTCCAATTCTCCACCTCTCAGCAATTTTGAAAAATAACGGATAAATCAGCCCGGTGCCTCCAGACACAAGCTTGGTAGCTGCCATGGTCAGAAAGTTGCTTACAGCTCTGTCCAGCTTCATACATGACATACAGTACTGGTCGCTCAGGTCACTTTGAAGAGGTATAGTTAGGAAGGCTTCACTTGAGATGTAAAGGCCACAGAAAATTTCCTTGTCTATGTCAAGATACTAACTGGTCAAGTTACTAACTTGTCACTGATGATGCTGTATGTGCTAATAATGTGCACTGCTTCCTCCTCTCCCTAATAATCTTCTGCATATCAGATGAAGCCAAGAGACAGAGAAGATGGGAACCTACATGGTGTGATGCTATTGCACTCCCTGTTATGTGCACTGAGAGCAGAGCAGCATGCGCTGTTAACACTGGAACTCCTTACAGAACTGAAGACTGCTTGATTTTTTTCCAGTCAATACCATGATACACCATTCTTAGATCATTGCTTTTTTGATCCAACAAAAAGAGTTTTTACTGGACACTTGTTTAACAATTGACCAGTTATGGCAATCAGTGTTATCCTCTTTCTTTATACGCTTCCCTCCACTCGCTCACCTTTAAAACCACATAAAAAGAAAGAAATGAAAGAGCTAAAGATAAATCTTCACGCTCTTTGTTCTTGATCAGTGCCAAGAACAGGTACAGTTAATGCCACATCAGTCACGAAACAGCAGTTGCTGTAGTTGAAAACATTTGTCCTATGGAATTTGATAGGCATGTTTTTTATCACAACGCCTAGAGGTTGTAAGTTATGGGAACAGAGCTGGACACATTTTTTGTCCTTATGCCCCTGTCTAAATCATTCAAAAGCCCTATGGCACCCTTCTTTTAAAACAGAGGAGTTACGTAAAAAGAGGATTTTGCGTGTGTGTCTGCATATATACTTTTTAGCTCAACAATAAGAAATGTCAAATGAAACTAACTGGCTGAAAAGTTGCTAAAACTTTCAGCGCACATACAATACGCAGGTCAAAATCCAGATTCTTGTAGACTTGAACTGGAAGAATAATCACATGTGTAAGCATTTCTGAAAGTCATCTTCAGATGACAAAAATGGCTAAATCATTTTCCCTACTCCATTTCTAGTTCATAGTCTGCCAAATGCTCTTACAAGTCTTAGGAGACAATAGGATTCCTCAGAGCAACCTGACTGATCTTGGTGACATTATAAAAACAGAAACAAAACACACTGAACTGGAAAGCCAGTGCAGACAGAAGAGGTATGGAAACATCATCATTTAAAGAAAAAAAAAATGAAATCTAGTAAAGGAGGTTTGTTTTGGTTGCAATGAATTGAGATTGTATCTAAACGTTTTGTGGATTTGGAATGCAAAAAGTATGTAAGCGAGATTTTGCCAAGTTATTTTTTTAATGACTTCTCTGTAATAACTGGTTAAAATAAATCATGCTGTAGCTTCTTCGTTGAGCTGCTGCAGACTTAATGAAAACACAGCATGAAAGGCTATTATACAAGGGTGTTTTTTTAATTCTCCAGCAGTCTAAAATAGTAGAATATGATTTCAGACTATAGGTTACTTTCTTACACTACCTATAATATATTCTCACTATCAGAGACAGAGTTCAAGGACTTGCCCTATTCCTTTTAGTGAGCTTTTGCTCGTTTTTGAAACTCCAAACAAATCAAGTAACTCAGATATGGAATATGTTCCCACAGTTGACAGAGGAAACTAGTACATGTTTTGAAGAAAGTCAGACAAATATTTTATCTCTCAAAATAGAAGATGGGGAAAACTTCTAACCCAAAGGAAATGACACACCCAGATGAAGGGCCAAGTTTTTTATGTTAAGTTGTTCCTTGTTGTCACTTTGGTCTGTATGGTGTTACTTGCAATACTCTTCCATTACCACAAAAGCGAAACAAGGTTGCTGTCACTCTTACTTAATTTTCTAGGTAAGACCATAAACCCATCAATCTGTGTAAAGTAACCATTTATCAACGACCAGACAAAATGGCAGGCAACAAATACCACGTCTTATTTAGGAAAGATGATTAGTTAGGGAAGCAATAGACAATGTGTATGTTTTTGTGTAAGAAAGTCAAATTGTTTTTATGAAACTATAAAACTTGTTGGTCTGAATTATTTTCAGCAGACCAAAAGAGGGAGCTACTTTTGCTGCTCTCTACAGTTTAGTGGGCCAATAAGTTTACTCACTCATTACTATTACTTGACATGAAGCCATCTAAGTAAAATTGTACAGCTTGGCAGCTTGAAGCCATCCCTGCTACACCTTCATCCCCAGCAAGAACCCATCAAACTTAACATCCTTGCAATTTTAAAAGCTATGTGAAGTTGCATATAGGTACATGTGCTGGTATGATTACACAACATGCTGGTTCTTACCCCTGTACTACTACCAGCATTTCCACTGACTTATAAAAAAAAAAAAGTCTGTGCAGGGCCATGTTGCCCCCTTCCTAAAGTCCTCCTGTCATTAAAAGAGACTGACAGAAAACAGAACCCTTAAACCTTCACTTGCAGTTCATTGTTCTAAATTAAAACTTTTTAATTCAGAAGGATCATCTCTCCAACAGGAGCCACACCACCGTCTTTTATATCTAGGTGGAGTAGTGAGCCACCTGCATCACACACCTGCATTCACCCTCAACTCTACTTGGGGTTCTTTCTGCTTCATCAACAATTGAGATTCTTCAGACCAGCTTTTGCTCCCAGCTATACTTGCACAAACCTTTTGCCTTCAAAACATCTTACTAACAACTGCACATCCCAGATAGCCTTTAGAAGTTTGTCACAGGTGATGTCATGGGCCGAGTAAATGCTGAGGATGCTGCTGAGTAAAATGCAGAGTCCAAGATGAAGCTGTGAGGTGGACTGGAAAAAAATTTGAGCATATTAATATGAATTAAGGAAAAAATTGAAGTGCCAAATGTCAAATGTTATTATTAGGGTTACTTTACAGAAGAAAAATGTGGTTTAAAAGTGCACTAACTAATAAAACCCTTGTCACACATAAAATATTAGAGAAAGGAGGTATGAATTACAAATAATGCAAAGGCTTTGGAACAGTAGATGTCAGAATTTTCAGGTGTGTGTGGAATGTGTGTACACAAATACTACAACAGTAAGGAGAAGCGTGAGTTAGAACTGGTGAGCCAGAGAGGCACTGCCGTCTTATGTGAAGATTGATTTATAGTTTAGCTCCTAAAATGTGAAGGGGATTAAATGCCAGTTTATTGTCATACAAAACTAAATTACTTTCTGAAATGGCACTAAAATCCTATCACTATGAATTACCTTACCGTTCTTAGTATCTTTAACCTAAACTTGAATTAAAACTTACAAACTTTAAATTCCAAAGCCTGTTTAGTCTTATTTTTAAAAGTAAAATAACAAACATAAATGCAGAACACCCTAACAGATAAAACAATGTCCAATAATTCACATCCTCAAAGACATTTCTGAAGCATGCCTTTTAAAACAAGTCCAAGAACAAATCAAGCTATGAAACTGCAGCAGATGTTATGCAGGGAAAGAACAGCATACTGCCAAGCCTAGGTAAAATGACAAGTTAACCTGGCTGAACAGAAAGAAGCAGAATCTACTAGTTGTTTGTAAAACAGGTAAGGAGAGAGAGATTCATTTCTTTGGCTCAAGAACAGAGTCCACTGTAGAGAATTAATACAAATGAGGTCTCTGAACTGAAATATCTCATAAAGGAGCTCTTTCCTCTATGTTCTCAGCCCAGTGATTTATGTTGACCTATGATTTGATTTGCACTAGCAAGAGCTGGGCAGAAGGGTCTTGGTTCAACCTCATTCAAGCCTCAGTGCCAATGAAATAGTGTGCACTACTGATAGCCAGAATGTGTTCAGTAATTTGTAGAGAGAAAGAAGTAGGGGGAAAAGGAGGAGCTCTTAAAGAAACACTGCTATCGAGCCTTCCGGAATTTTAGCCAAACCCAATTAGTAAAGATAGATTTCTGTACAGGGAATGGCGAGGTTTGCTAGCGTGCAACATCCAGGCATCTGAAATATGCAGTGAATACAACTGGCACTCTCCAAAACATATGACTTTGTTCTGAAAAGACTGTCCGCAGAGCGATGTATCAGGCTGTACTCCCATCTGCTCCTCAGCCTCTCTGCTGAGACTACTGTCAAGTGTACCAAGTAGGTCAGTTGCGATAGTCCTGTTGTAACTTGGACTTTCTTCAGCCTAGAAGTGGGTTTAGGTCATTGGTTATCACTGCAGCTCTTGAACCTCTTGGAAAGCTGGGCATGGAGCTAAATACACTGATTCTTATTCTCCTAGTTAATGCATAAACCTGAAACCCTACAAAATCTTTATAAGCAGAGTAATCCTCTGCAGCTTTTCATCCCTCAAAGACAATTTTTTGCCTCCTTTCTCCATTGATTGTCTCCTATTCGCCGTTCAGTGTGCTCTTCACTCCACCTTTTGCTCACTTCATGCCTAAAGAAATACTATGAAATCCCACTCTCATCCCATCCCCTCACATCAGTGCGTCTGTGAGCAGGACACACAGAGGCTTGCAGTTCACTTCAGTGCAACGCTACCCAAGAAAAAGCAGCCTATGCAGCAAAACTCAAAAAAACACCAGGCAGAGATTTTTCCTAACGGAACTTTGTATTTTAGGCTATGTTCAGTGCTCCCCACTGTCCTAGATAGACAACTATCTCTCTTTATGCTCTAATTATTTCTAAACTTAGGTCTGAATTCTCTTACTCATTTGAATGGGAGAGAGACGCCTAAACACCTTTTTTAGAATCTAGGTCTGGCTTGTGAGACTTCATCCTTCAATTTTTGTGACCAAACCGCAAACTTCAGCTTCGTCAATCTTTTTTTTATCACATGCATTATCCATTTACCTGTCTTCATAAAAGGATCTCTTAAAATGATCTCCAGCTTCCACACCCATGAATAAATCACCACTTAGTTAGCCGGGATAACTTCATCTTGCCATTTGTGATTCAGAAAGCCTCAGTATAAAAGGTATTTGCATTTGCTAACTGCTCCATCCCCTCATGCTTCAACGATGGAATGAATCACAACAGCAGACAGGATTTGGGGTTGTGTTCTTGGTCTTACGTATCGTACTAAGTGTGGCTCTTTAGTCTCATTTTCACAGCTTGTAAAGTAGACACTGTAGTGTAGTGATGTGAGTATGAAAGAAGTCTGGAATAACAGTTTGTATTCTTTCTAATAAAAGATGTTATGCATGTCCAAGATGTTTCAGTTTTATAAAAATAAGCAAATGTATGTTCCCTCCTTACTCTGTTGCATCAAAAGTGTCCCAACGACTTCTAACCTCTATAAATTCAGGTATCCAAACACAACTTTTCTAAGTAGGCCTTGTAGATTCATGAAGTACAAACAGCAAAGACTGGGGAGGTCAGAACAGCACTGTTGGCTTATTTAAGTGGATATATTGAACCTACCTAAAAAACTGAAGAGTTTAGAAGTAAGACTGGTCATTTGAACCCCCATATGGTAATTTGAATCTTCCACATGGAAGTGCTACGCAAACAGAAAAATTCTCCAGTATTTTTTTTTGTAATTTTATCATTGGATTTTCACAAATACAAAAAGAAATTCTCATTTTGTATTATAGAAAAGAACTATCTTTCACTATAGAAAATGATTGATTTAGCAGGGAAAAGAGTAAAGTGACTACAGTATAAAAATTGGTATTGAATGATACATGGGACAAGAAGATAAAAAATACTATTTTAATGTGAGTGTTTTTATAATAAAGCCGGTTAAAAAAGTATACATTACAAGCCTGTTAAATCTAGTAGGTAACTCAAAGTGCTTCTTTTTGAATCTCTATAGGTAAAGCTTAATCTCAGATAATGACACCATAACTTATAAAGACTATGTATCTGTATGAAATAAGAAGATTGCTTTCAGCCAAACCCACATGAACACTTCCTCCTCTTATATTTGTATTTCATATAGTTACAGCATTGAAATAAATAGCAATGTCCAAACTGTGGTCTTGCTTTGACACTCACAAAATTTGTGGGTCTGTGTAAGAAGCTGAAGCTCTCTGCCATCGCATCCTTATTGGTAAAATATATTTTGTCTTGACTGTGCAACGCACTTGAATTGGTGAGAAATGCAATGGAATAATGCAGATTTATGCTAGTTCCACTAAGTACACAGTCGAGGCACTAATTAAATAAGCGAATCCCACAAAAACCTAAACCTATGACATTTTATAAAATATTTCGTTTAAATCCAGGAGTTAAACTGACTTTAAATTTGATATATGGGGGTGGAATGAAAGACATCAAGATTGAAATGTCTGAGGCACAGATTCAAAACTGAGAAAAAGAAAAAGGGAGAGAGGACAGAACAGTATTACAGGTATTACAACCTGTGTATTTATTTCTGGAATAAAAAAGAAAACAATACATATTGTTTTGATGGAGTTTTTTTCAGAAGAGATCCCTCTTTTCCTGAGATACAAGACAGACTCATGTAATGAAGGATGATTTTCTACATACACCATTGTAGTTCTTTCTCTTAGACTGTGGGAAATGGAGAAACTAATTGTATGAAACACAGATTATCTAAATAGAACTTACCAAGTTTTTTATTTTTTCCTACTTACTAATGTTTCTATCTTTTCCTTATTCCATTCTCCTTCCCTCTATCTTCCCTTTATTCTAGCTTCCTTCAGTTGACTTTACATGGTATTTTTTCTTTATTCTACTTCTGCTTGTCTTTATTTAGAACAAAAACACTTACATAGATGGATTATTTCCCCCCCCCCCCTTTCTCATCTTTGCATCTTTTCAGTTTCTCCATCTTTTTCTAGTCTCTCCTTCATTGCTGGGCTTTTTTCTACCACCCATTCCTTGCATCACTACAGAGTTGTATTCTATCCTTGGTGAACTTACTCTCCTTCCCTGCAGCTACCACCTTTCCCTTTGAGGCTACTGCTATGTTTTTAACTTTTCTTCCTCTAGGGCTTACATGTTTCTCCCTTCCTTTGTACCATTTGCTTTGTCTGCCACACCCAAATTCAAATCTCTTTTCCACTTTCACCTCCTCCATTTTCCATGCTAATCTCTCTTCTCTTCTTTGCCACCAACTGCAAACATATCCCACTGTTCCACAGATGCAAGAGGTGATGTTCAGCAGCCAGTGCCTGGCTGCACGTCACAGGTTGCTCTTTAACTGCTATGAAATGTCACTAGCTGTATCGGTGGTGACCATCCCAAATGCCACAAGCTGCATTCCAACTGTCACTGGAGTCTCCTTAGTTCTGGCAACATAGGTCTTCCTGTAAATGGACCAGCCATGTAGTTACATACTCTGACTGTTCCCTACCCCCAGTGTCCAAAGACCACAGTTACCGGTGGTCCAAAATGCAGTTCTGTGAAAACTCTGTCTGCTGCTATCACGAGGTGCCACTCCGTTAAGTTTCTTCCTAGTACCATGATGAACTGCAATTGGCTTCTTTATATGAAGCCAAATATTCCCTCTTCCTATGAAGGATGCCAGGATCGCACCCTTTCCATGAATTTACACAGTGAAAGATGCTTTTTCATTCCCCCTTTCAACACTTAATGGATGAAGAACTGTATTTTTTAGCAGAATAAATAACACTAACAGGGCATTTAAAATGTCAGGTGCCATATTTCTTCTTGCTGAACACTTGTTATCTCTGACTGTTGTCAAACAAAAGATACTGAGGAAATTCATTACAATAAGAGTATCTTCCAGAAGCAGGTCAATTTATGGCCATGATGTTTATAACTAAAATCTGATATGTTTGCATATCTCTTCTTACCAGTGTATAGTTCATGCCACTTTTGTGTATTCTTTTTCCATATTGCTTTAATTAGTCTGTATCGGTGCGTGTGATTGTCCCTTTCTCCTTCCTGATATTTAAAAAAATAATTGAAAGGATAAAGTAATCATAATACCTTTTGCTAAATACAGAACAAAATACAGGAACTAGAGGTGCTTATGAATCAGTGACATTTTGGCATGCGTAAAGAAAAAAACCTGAGTTGAACCGAAAAACCTGGAGGCCCATTTAGTATTTCTAAGAAACATCTTAAGAGTGTAAATAAGGAACATTGGGTTATTGTGGAGTTGGAGAATATAAACCAAAAGAGGGAGTATTGCTTCTCTACCTTTGGTTGCATTGCCTATACTGACATCATTTTTTCCCATTCAAAATAATTATCTCTGACTGCCCCAAATGGAGCATTTTATTATTATTATTTCTCAGTATTTTATCTTCACTTGAACTTTTCCACATTCTTAAACTAGACAGTCCTCGTACAGGGGAGCTAGATGAGTTTTTTTGTCAGGGAAGTTTCTAACTAGTAATTTGTCCACTAAAGGGCACTGTTTACTGCAGTAAAAAAGGAATCTTTTCTTGCTCTGTATAGGTTATAATTAAGGCAGAGCCTAAAAAGCTAAAAAAAAATTGACTTTAAGAGCTGACTTTCTTATTGAAAAATACTGTTTGCTCAATTAATATATACAAAATAATGTATATTTTTTAGCAACTCTCTCCATGCTAGAACGATGGAAGTCTAATGGGAGAAAGACTGCACATGTAAGTCCTTAAGAGAGACTGAGAAGGAAGGAGCCTTCCCTGTTCAGGGAGGGAGATCTGCTCTCCAGGCCGTATAAACAGCATGAAGGGTAGCACCATAAAATACGTAAGGTCACAGAGCAGACAGCTTGGGGCATTTGGATCTCTGAGCCACCGTGTGCAAGGAAGCAGGTTGTCGTGACATGAGGATAAACCTGTGGACTGCATAGTACTGCATGGCTGTTTTATCGCTGATATAAGACATGTAACCAAGGCACGGGCACACACAGCTCCAGCAGACCTCTCTACACTCAGACAATGGCTCCTGCTGTACTGTCTCCAGCTGCGGATTTTGAATCTTATTCATTTGCGTCACACAAATTAGCGAGATTTGCACACTCTGACCTGCTGCCCCAAATGTAACTGCCCTGCCCGATCCCCATCCACCCTCACGATGGTTAGTGACCGCCTCCCATGACTCTGTGTGCCAGATGCTACCAGTTGTCTCTCACTGACCCGCAGATGGCGGGGGAGCCGGAGAAATCCCAGGAGACCCTGCAGAGACATCATTCTCCAGCTGCGGCCTACCATTGTGGTCCCCCAGCCGCGGCGCCCCTGTCCTGCCTGCTGAACAAAGGCAGGGCACCCCCGCACGGGCAGGCTCCCGGGGCTCCTCCAGCACAAACCCAGGCTGTTGGGCTGCCACGGGCGAGGGAAAGGGGCTGGGGCCGGAGGCGGCCGTTCCCGGGCTGTCAGAGCGCTGCTGCGGCTGAGGCGGCGGGCACCCGCGGGAGCCTCTGCTGCGGAGCGGCGGGGGGGCTGGCGGGCAGCGGGGCGAGCTGAGCGACCCTCAGGGAGGGAAAGCTCCCCTCAGAGCTTGGGGAGGGGGGGACGGGGGAGGCGACTGCCCCCCCCCGCCGCGCTACGTGACAAGATCTGTGCCACACGGGCGAGCGAGCAGCGACAGTGACAGGGCTCAGTGACAGCGCCGCGGCAGCGCGGGAACGACGCGAGCGCTCGCCTCGCCCCGCCCCGCCCCGCCTCGCTCCGCCCCGCCCCGCCCGCAGCGCACGTGGCACCCTCGCCTGGGTGGGTCACGTGACGCGGGCACCGGGCTTCCCCCCCCACTCTCGCCCCCCTCCCTCCCCTCCGCGTCTGACCCCGTCTCCCGTCTGGTCAATAGCAGGCGGCGGCGGCGCATGCGCGGCGGGGCGGCAGCACGCCCCCGCTCAGCCTCCCCCTCCAGCCCGTCTCCCTCCGCCCTATATAAGGCGGGCGCGGCGGGGTTCCCGGCTCCGCAGTGTGCGTGGGCGGACGCGGCGGCTCCGGGCGGCGGTGCGGCGACCCGCGCGGCCTCCTCCGCCTCCCTCGCCCTCCCGGCGGCCCTGCCGCCGCCATGAGTTCGGGGACCCCCTACATCGGCAGCAAGATCAGCCTGATCTCCAAGGCGCAGATCCGCTATGAGGGCATCCTCTACACCATCGACACCGAGAACTCCACCGTGGCGCTGGCCAAGGGTGAGGCGGCGCGGCGGGGCCCTCCCGGGGAGGCGGTGGCGGGCGGGCCTAGGCTGGCTCCGCCGCGGCCCGGCGCTCGCTGAGGGGGCGCGGGGGGGGCCGCCAGCCGCCGCCGTCCCCTGAACAATGAGCCCGAGCTGGGCGAGCGGCGGCCAGAGCCCCCCCGGCCCTGAGGCCCCCCCCCCCCCCCCCCCCCTGCGCTGGCGGCCGGGCGGGGGGCGGCGGGGTTGCAGCCCCGTGCCTTGGCGCCGCTGCCTTTCCGTGAGTCAGCATTCGGGAGGCCGCTCCGCGACGCGGGGGCTTGCGGTGCCCCCCCGGCGGGGCGCTGCCAGCCGGCGGGGCCCGGGATGCTGAGGAGCCCTGGGTTTTCCCGGGAAGTTAGCAGCCCCCTGAGGAGGAGGAGGAGCTGCCAGCGATGCCGGCTCCTCTTACTATTGTCAGAGGCGGAAAGGTGCCGGTGTGCGTGGCGGGCCGTGGTTTGGTTCCCCCCCTGTCAGCACACGGGTGCCCGGCGGTGCTTGGTGCCTGGCTGGAGCAGGGCCCCAGGCCAGTGCCGGAGAGGAGGGAGCTGCCGTGGATGTGGATGTGTCTTTGTTCTTTTCCTGATCAATAAGTGGCCTCGGCGCAGGTGATGCGGGTGGGAGCCGCTGTGCTGAGCGCTGTGGGCTCTGGGCGCCGGGCTCTGGCGCTCCCGGCCTCGCAGGCTGCTCCGCGGGGCTTTGCGTCTTGTTTCCCTGGAGCAAAAATGATCTTTATCTCCTTAAATGGTGTCATTTGGATTCAGTTCACACCTGCGTTAGGAACTACCGTTTTTACCGTCAGGAAAACGTGTCCTGTTTAGTCCCTCAGACGACCTTATTGCTGTACTGGTTTTAATGTGCAGCTTGGCTACTCTAGCTAATGTGCATCAGCTTTTCCTTTCCCCCAAGTTTTGTCTTTCCCTCTTCTGGGAAGTTCACATCTTCTTTGTTGCCTTCAGCAACCCGTCAGGATCGTCCACAAACAAAACATCTTTTGTTTTGAAAGACTTATCTGTTGGCAGGAGACCCTGAGTTGCCTGATTCTCAGCTACTCCCAAGGCAGCCTGTGCCACCAGTATTTATCCAGTGTAGTGATGTCTGTGTGATGCTGGACATGAGTATTTGACACCAATTGGTGCATATTCTGAAGCTAAAAATGTGAGTTTTCACAACCTGGGGACATAGCTGTTTATTAAACGTACAAATGGAGCTATTTATGTTGGGGTTTCACTTGAAGTAATTGAGAGGCTGCTGGAAGGATGCAGTTCCTTTACTGTATGTGCAGGAAGGTCTTCACCTTTACCCAGCAGCAAGTATGAATGGTTTCTCACATAGTTCTGGCTTACACATAGAGCACTTGCTACTTCAGAGTTTTAAGTGGTGGATTTCAGAGGCATGTATGATTCAAGTGCTTTATGGTGTGAGAGTGCACATGCTCTGTATAAGATTTTTGGCATTTTTTGTATTTATTGGTCTCGTAGTGTTCAGTTTTGATGAACTGGAATACCTAAGAAGTAGCTGTTACAATAGATGGAGAATACATTTTTCCCCACTTCAAGTGCTGCACTATAAACTTTACAGTACAAACCCACTTTTCATTTTAACTCAGTTTTTTTTTAAATTTAGAGACTATATCAAAATTAGTGTCAGAATTAGGAACATAGCTACAATGTTGAAGTCTGTGGCAGCAATATTAACCCTGTGCTTAGGAGGGACAGCAGCTGAAAACATTTGATCTGAAGAGTTAGAAGAACCATGAATTGTTGACGTGCAGTTGAAGTCATGTCAATGCTAGTCAATTATTATTAGGCTCCAGATGTCACTGTTTAAAGTTCAGGCAACTTCAGGATCTCATGTAAGTGCGATTCTCTTGACTTTTATCAGCTGAGTGATATAAAGAAAAACTTAAGTTGGAAGAGACATCAGGAAGGAGTCTAGTTTGGCCCCTCACTCAAAGCAGGGCTAGCTTAAATTGATTTGTATTTGGTTCCTGTTAAATCTCAACACGTGCACAACATCTTAAACACTGGATAAGGAGATTCCATGTGCTTAATTAAGCACTGCAAGAAAGTTGTCAGTCTTAGATGCTAAGCTTAAATTGCAAGCAAAGGAAGTTTAAGCCCATTACTGTCCTGTTGGCAGTGAACACCAGAAACTTACTCCCCATTCTGTAGAAGTCTGAAGAAGGTAGAGTTTTTAAGCAAGAAGTATCCATGTAAGCTCTGCTTTCCAGACATCCAGTCATTCTTGTTAAGCTTCCTGACCTTTCAGAGGTCTAGCTCAACAGAGCCCTACACGTGAGTACGAACTGTGTTGTAAAACGCTAGCTGCAACGTGGTGTGGAATTGATTTCCTGTTCATCTGTAAACAATAGTCACTGTAACTCTTCATGGGAGACAGCACTTCGGACCTCAAAGCTGTACTTTGTGATGTGCCAGAAGCTGTTAAACACTTCAAATGCACGAGCAGGCATGCTCAACTCCTAGAACCCTCTCAAATGTCCTCGCTGCTGTTTTGTTTACAACAAGGGCCTCTGTTTTCCATCTTTTTTGTTAGAAACCTTGGGACCAGCCAACTGAGGCTCTGCCTGGACAGCTTTGGGCTTGGTGGGTTGTGTTTCTCTATGTGGAAGCTGACAGGCTGATCCTGGTGGTCAGAGATGTGGTGCTTTCCAAGCTAGCTGTGGGATTCTGCAGTAGTCCTTGGATAGCTTTAGTATGTCTTGCCATGAGCTGTCTGCTGTAATAATCTAATCATGAGCAGGGATATCAGTGGTATGGTTCATGTCTAAAAGGCCACAGTCATTGCTTTCAGTTTATAATCTGCCTCTAGTTGACTAGGTTACAGCTGTAATATGATCAAACAGCAGCTGGAGATCTAAAATAACTGGGAGAGGTTATATACTCTGTGAACTAATGGGAGACAGTCCTTCAAAGGAAGGGACTGACAGTTTGCCTTTGTACCAGTTAAGATTCTTTTCCAGTTAGGTGTAAGCTGAGGTGCTAAATAGCATCAGCGTGATAGGGACAAAGTTTGGCATTGACCTGCTGTATCCAGAGCTTCTTGTGAGCTCACATTAGTGTCAGGCAAGTGAAGACCGCTCACAGCACTAACAGCTGCTTGGGCGGGGGGGTGGGTTGCAGAATCCACCTGGATACAGCCGAGAACAGGGCTCTTGTTGACAGTTGTAGACAGAGTTAGTCATCACTCCCAGTAAATTAGTAATGGTATAGTGTACTAGGGGTGCTCAATGCTGGTTGAGTGGATCTGCTTTCTGCCCCCCTTTTTGTGGGGAAGCTGCAGTGCCCGCCATCCCCTATCATCCTTGTGGCAGGGCTGCCTGTGCTTAATCTTTCCAGCTGTGCAGTGGGAGTGGCAACTGGCTGGCATGTCACCACAGGCTGTGACATGGCAGGTGCTTGTGAAAGGTCTCTTTAAGGATGTAATTAGTAAAGGTACTGCAGGAACTGTGGTGTGCCCTGGCAGAGAAGTTGAGTACTTCTGTGGTAACCTGTTAGAAGCAACTGATGCAACTTGAATACAGAACTCTTTTATTAGCAGAAAGCGTACATCAAACCAGTATGTGGTGGTGCTTATCTGAACTGGCAAAGCCTCGTGAAGACAGAAAACTAGACTAGTAAACTGAATGAGCTTCTGTAACTTGTGGCCAAAATGTCAAGCTTTTGTATGTCAAGTGTCTGATGTAACTATGCTGCCTATTTTCCTGCACTAACAATTCAGTAAGTCTGAATCTGACCTCTTCCTCTTTAGTGGCTCAAATTAATTTATGCTTCTACCTGGTAGCTGCCACACAGTCAATTGCAGCCATTTTTCCACTCTAATGTGTAACATCACTGGTTAGTACCTGCTCAAGTGTTCCAACAGCTGGGACTCAGTAAAGCCTTAGTAGGCACTGAGGTTTTAGATTTATCACTAAAAGCTTGCTTTGTAGTCAGTGGATATTAATCATAAAACCAGTGGCATGGCGTAGAGAGAGAATTTTAATAGGAAGTTTTTATGTTGATGAAACTTGACCTCTATCTGTGCAATAAATGTGTGAAACCAAAGGTGCAGATTTAAGCTCTGAAGCCTGCTAAGAGTTTTCCCCTGCTGCTGCAGGGGCCTCTCCAGTGGTCTGTTGCGGTGGCAGTTGTCTCAAGCTAAATGTCTACATGGGACAGGTGCTGGGGAGGGAGGGGGATTACGGCAGTGTAGCACTGTGAGGAAGTCCTCAGCTTTTGAGTAGGATTCTTCACTCCAGCTGGTCTATGGTCTTTACCTTCACAGCTTGATGTAAACAAAACTGTTTATACAGGCTGCTGAAAAGGTTGGCGTTTGAGGGAATAGATGTGTGCAATGAGGAGACTCAGGGTTCTGGAGGTAACCTTTTCTTCTTGTTACAATTGGCAAGTATTACCAGAGTACTGTTTAACTGCAGGGATCTTAACTTGCACAATGCTGCAGTGGTAAAGTAATACTGCTGGACTAACAGTGATCCTTTTTTTAACACTAAAGTGCGATCCTTCGGTACTGAAGACCGGCCCACAGACAGACCTGCTCCTCCAAGAGAAGAAATCTATGAATATATTATTTTTCGAGGAAGTGACATCAAAGACATCACTGTCTGTGAACCTCCAAAAGCTCAACATACTCTGCCACAAGATCCTGCCATTGTTCAAGTAAGTTAGCCTGAAGTGTTGATAGAAAGCTGTGATAAAACATTGGTGAGTAAGGACTGGATTTTGGTAGAAACTTATAAAAATGAAGGCCAGTAAGCGTCTCCAGGAATCTTCAGATTGTTTGAAGCATCCTTAGTTTCATTGTAATGTTTAAAATAGCAGCAGCATTAAAGACTTCAGTCAACAAAAGCCAGAGCTAGCTGAGAATGCAGGAAACTCATAAAGCGGTAAACTAACCCTTCTCAGTATTTAATTGAGCTTTAGTAATGCTGTACATGAAGTAGAGAATCACTGCCAAAGCAAGTTGACTTCTGGACACTGTAAATGGAAATGTACTTTGTCTTGTTGCAGTCTTCACTGGGCTCTGCCTCTACATCATCCTTTCAGCCACATGTGCCTTACAGCCCGTTTAGAGGTATGCCACCTTACAGCCAGCTTGCTGCCAGCTCTTTACTTAGCCAGCAGTATGCAGCTTCATTAGGCTTAGGTAAGTAAAAACTTTACTTGCTAGAATAAAGGTACAGTCCTTGTATGCAGCTACTGTGAAACCAAATAACAGTAACTAATACCGAATTCCTTGCCAAGCGTCAGGCTGCAACAAGCAGTGAATAAGTAGTTGACAACTTTGTGTAGTGGTCTTACCGCAAGGAGGCCTGCATTTCACTTACATGCGTGCGCACACACATGCACACAAAAGAAAGAAACAAACTAAAGAGCTGAAGTTTCTTTCTGAAAGAAACATGGATACCTAACAGTTGAGGCCAGTTCATTTCTAACCTAACATACCTTACATATACATCACATGTAAAAAGAACTTGTACTCCCAGAGAGAACTGTGAATAAGCTGTTCTAATGCTGTTCTAGAGATTCTTGTATCTCTTTCCAAGTCCTTCAGATGTTTCACTACCTTGTATCTTATCCATGTATCTTTGCTTTCTCTTCTTCCCTCTATCTCTTTAGAGAAGTTGGTAAGCCCTCCAGCATCAGCAGCTGCTTCCAGCCCTAGTTCTTCTCCGTCTCCACAACCTGTTTCAGAGCCTGACATGTCTTCAGAGCCCCATCAGCTCTCTTCCAAGGGTAACAGCAGTTTGAGGACTCCAAATATTTGGAAGAACTGCATGGCACTTGCAAACACTCTGTTCTTGTTAACCCCTCAGAATGATAGTGCTTATGGGTAATGCTAGTAGAACTTGTTTGTTCTCAGCTGTCTTTGCCTTGTACATGTCTACATGGGACAGGAGTACATGGAGTACTCCTTCTGTCCCAGAAGTATCAGTTAGAGAGACAGGAGGAAGAAAAAGTACAGAACAGTGGATTCTCTTGTGTAAATGTCAGGAGAGGGCTGAAGTTTAGAGGTATTAATGTGCTATGCCCTCTCCAGGACTGTGTGTCACCTTGGGGACTGGGTGAGGAATTAATTAGCCTTTCCTGGAAAGACAAGCACACTGCTTAAATTGTGGGTGGCCTTGCTGTTAGAGACCTAGGTTAATAGGAAATCCAGGAGTATTGCTGTAATTGAGGAAATGTCAGGATAGGTTTCATGCATGGGGCATTCTACCTTGTCAAGACTCCTGGTTAGTAAAGCATGACTAACAGTAAGCAATTTGAGTTGTGGTAAGCTGAGATAACAGTTCTGGGTGCTTGCTTCTATGTGTAAAACCTTTTAAAGGAGGAGGTTGAGTAGGGGTACTAGACTGACCATCCTCAGAGCAGAGAGACCAGGTGCAGCCTGCATTTAAACATGGTAATTAGTTTCATCTGTTTTTTAACTTAAGCATGTATGCTTGTGTTGGCATGAAACTGGTTTTACTCTTTGGTTTTGGCCATCTATCTGTGCATACTTTCTCAGTATTCTGGCTAAGCTTTGAAACTTTCTCACGTTAAACTTGCACAGCAGCTTTGTCCTGCTGAATAATCCTTAGGATATGTCTGTCTTCCTTGCAAGCTTTCCAGGTGTACATTAGCTGGGAACCTGCATGATGTTACTTACTGGGTATATCTCAAGTGGACTTGGGTGACCCAGAAGTGTCAGTGGCTTGGTTTGTGTGTACTCTTCAGCTTTTCACTGTTCTTGCTCTTTAAGTAGATTCAGTTAAAGTTCGCTTCCAAGCAGTTCTTACGCATAACTACATAAACCTGTAGTACTCCAAAACTTCTAATTAAATCTAGAATGCAGTGTTTCTTCTGAGTACTGAAGACTGTCGCTTTTTAATATAATTGGTGTAAGGTATACCAAACCATGAAAAGTATTTACATGTTTTGTAGTGTGAATAAATAAGCCTGGATGGAAGAGCAACAGAAGTCTTGGTAACACTTTGGCCTTGACCAAGAAGGAATTTAAAAGGGTAACTTTGAGATCCTGGTCTGGTTTCAGGTTTTCTTTGTCTGAAAGCTAACAATAAGCAATGAAGTTGAAGGACTTCTAAAAGCGGCTTACAAAATGGGATGTAGTTGAGTTGGTTAAGCTTTTGCTGCAAAACTTTCCTGACAAAGTGGGGAAGCTTTCTTGAGCAGTTTCAAAATGGTGAATTTTTGCTTCAGATTTAATGTATGTAAAATCCTACATAACCAAGGATACACCTAGAAATTAGATTTTTGGTATAAACTGTCTAAGAGACTGAGCTGGCTTGCTTACCTAATGTGTGTCTAACTTCATTTAAGAAATAAATGGGTAGATTTCCCGATTTTAAGGCTCTGGATTTGAGAGCTACAACTTGTATGGCAGCAGTGCCTTAACTAGTGTGTATGCCAATTAAACATAGCATGTAATGATAAACACTCAAGGCTTTGAGTAATTCTTGACAAAATGGTTTCTCCATAGAAGTGGGTAGGGTTTGAATAGCTTTGGCATATTTTGAGACACTTAGTCATTGGGATTTTTTCCAGGTGCTGGCTTTCCTTCTGTTCACCCAGTCCGCAAAAGCCCCATGGTGGAGCAGGCTGTTCAGACTGGCCCAGTTGACAACATGAATTCACAAAAGCCGCCCCCAGTGAAAGTAACTCCAGGGGTTCAGCGCAATGGGCGGCAGGTTCCGCAGGGCAACGGCAAGACAAATGGTACGTATGCACCGCTTTGTTGTTAAAGTGCTGCTCTGAGGCATCCGACAAGGGTGCATAGCAAGACTAAACTGTTTCAGCTTTGTTCTTATGCTCCTTTATTTTTATCCTTCTTGTTCAGTCGATACAGTTCAGGCAGCACCTGTGCAAACCCAAGGACAGGTGAATGATGAAAACAGAAGACCTCAAAGGAGAAGATCAGGTAGGTTAACCTGACGCTAAACAGTCAATTAGCCTAAAAGGCAAATATTGTTGACTTCAGTGAAAGGTCATCCGATGGAAGACTGAGAGTAAAATAAAACTTGATGAGGCTTTGGGCGTCCAGAGATGCTTCCCTAGCAGAATAAGTTCTGGAGTCTCAGAAGTTCAGGGCATACCAGGAACAGAATTCTAGTGTCTCTTCTAGAAGCTTGAAAGCTATGTGTTGAAATGACGCTGTAAGTTGGCAGCAGCAACTGAAGTACTTTTACTGGGAAAGGCAACCTGTTTAAGAGTCCCCAGAGCTCTTATAACTGAGAGGGAACTATGGAGCCCTCGCTTCCATAGTGCAGAGGCCTTATCTTAGGATGGCAGTTTAAGCACAGGTCAAAAGAAAGTGAAATTAAATTCAAACCAATATTTCTGTCCAAGCCAAATAAGAAAATGTAGGAAACAAAACTTCTGACTCTCAGGTCTTCAAATTAATTTGCCTGAGGGCAGCACTGTAGAAGAGGTTAGAGCTTTTCCCAAAAGGAGTTGATAGTGTCTGAGTTGGAAACCAGCAACTATACAAAGTACAAGCTCCCTTTGTGGATGGATTTTCTGAAATCAGCGACCTGCACCTCTTTGCTGTCATGACAGGTTTGTAGACTAATTACAGTACTGTGCTTGCAGATGAGTAGCAGACAGGAAAGACAGTTTCCCCTGCTTCCATCAGCTTTTCTTGGTATAACACTTGTAACTTCTTCTCACTGGAAGGAAGGTTGGGTATACTCTTAATGCAGGACTGACAACCAGGAATACTTTTCAGAAAGTTAAAAAGTGTTGCTGTAATATGTCTTCTACAGCCAAGTTCAGAAGCTGTTTTCAAAGAGGTTTGGCCTAACCACAGGACTGGAAGCCAGAAACTGCTGAGTTCTAACCCTGGTTTCCTCTGGTCTTGAGCAAAGTCATTTAACCTCCCTGTGTGTTACCAAGCATTTAAACTCTCCTGCTTTCAGGGAACAGGAGAACCAGAAACCGTTCTAGAGGACAAAACAGACCAACTACTGTGAAGGAAAATACAATAAAGTTTGAAGGTGACTTTGACTTTGAAAGTGCAAATGCACAGTTCAACAGAGAGGAACTTGATAAAGAATTCAAGAAGAAACTAAACTTTAAAGGTTTGTGGCTTCATTAAATATGAATTGCTGAGCTAGCAGTAAATGCTGCATAGACAAACTAATTCTGAGAAACTGCATGATTACATCTCAAGTCTTGTTTGAGGGAGCAAGAGAACAGATGGCTCTTCAGTATGCATCAAGGAAGTGTAATATGTTTTATTATCTTCAGATGACAAAGCAGAGACGGGGGAAGAAAAAGGGGACCCTGGAGTGGCAACTCAAAACAATGATGGTAATGCAGAGGAGGACCTTCTGGGACCCAACTGCTATTACGATAAATCCAAGTCTTTCTTTGACAACATTTCTTCAGAACTAAAATCTAGGTGAGTGTTTTCTAAAGGCTTGCTATTTTAATGCAGTTTTAGGTGTAGAATTCTAGATGTAATTGATGTCACATGGTTTAATTCTTTAAAAGTCTTGGCATACGAGACAGTGAGCAAAACAGTCTTCAGAAGGAAGTATTGCTCTATGCATTTGGTTGCTCACAAGTTATATTAACTGAGCTTCATGCAGTGGGATCAAACAAAAGGCAAGGATTTCAACTGATGCTGATACTCACCTAAACCATGATACAGGAATTTCCTGTTTAGTTTCCCAGTGCTGGGTTTGAACCCACTGATTGTAAACAAATTTCTTGTCTTGTTTGTGGGAGGAGGAGGCATCAGGGTCATGCTGTGTATGATGGTGCAGCTTGCAGACAGGAGCGAGCCACATCTGGAGCTTGGGCAGATGAGGTCAGGTCTGCCAGTGGAAATGCATTAAATTAAAAGTTGGGAATGTTAAAGCTTCATCTTTTGCTGCTGGTGCTGGTCACATCAGTCATCCCTTTAGTGTCAGTATGTGAAATTCCCTTGGTAGTATTTCTGCTTCCCTTTAGCAAAACGTTCTTCGGGGTGATCACAGTAAGGTGCTTGGGCCTGGGCAGGCTTTGCTAGGGAAGAAATAAGCTGGTGCTGTGGAGCTACCTCAGATGTGACAAGGCTTCCTGGGTTTCTGGAGGGGCTGAACTGGAGTCTAAAGTTTGTAGTTTTCAAGTTTGAAATGCTTGTAAGACTATGTTCAGCCCTTTTCTAGGCCCTTCTCTAGTTTTCCAGTATGAAAGTAGCTTTGACAGCCACCAGCTGTCACTTTCAAATCCACACTTAGCAGGGCAGTTGAGTTGGTGAGCATGTGTACGCTGGTTCTTGTTGCAGTTCAACAAAATAGGGTGCTTGAAGCTTCCTAGCTAAATGAGTTGGTGGCTATTTCATGTTTATATTAAATCTGAATGCAGCCTTGTTCAGTTCTAGGCGTACCACGTGGGCTGAAGAAAGGAAGCTCAATACAGAGACGTTTGGAGTGTCTGGACGGTTCCTTCGTGGCCGCAGCTTTCGTGGTGGATTTCGAGGTGGAAGGGGTAGTGGAGCAGCGAGGCGAAACCAAACCACTCACAGAGCTGGTACTGGCAGAGTGTAACTTCAGAGGCAAGTTTTTAGCAAGAATAAATACAGTCTCTGAGCCAGGTTTGTCTTGTATTCCTTGTCTGAACTGCCTGTGCAACCTGTTCTGCTCTCCAGCCTCAGAGTAGTAGAAGGAGATATGAGTGGATTTGATGTGTGTTTTAACATCTTGATTGTTCTGTTGATTTCTTGGGCTAACCTTTCTGAGAAAGCAAGAGCTGCTTGTTTGAGCTGAGCCTTTCTAGCTAAGCATTTGTGTTGATACCTCGGTGTTAACTTCGCTTCTGTTTTTGTTGGGAGAAGATCCCCATGGTACCATGCCTAATTCTATCTACCTTCTTTTCTGAACAGGTTCTGACATCTCTCCTGAGAGGATGAAACTGTATATAGAAAGAAAACATCCAACTGCTGCACTAATGTGGGAAAATGGTTCATATTGTTTACTGTCTCAGCTCAAGCGACAGAACTTCATGTACTACTGCTTATATTCTGGACTTATTTTGGACCAGCAACTGTCAGCTGGAATATTCTTTGGAAGAGGGAATGTGTTCAGGGGTACCTTCTTCAGGGTGTCTTTTTTTTTTGTTTTTGTTGTTTTTTTACGTGCAGACTAACTTACATGGTTCTTCTTTCTGGGTCTCTCAAAGGCTGCTATAGTCTAAGCTTAAAGTCAGACTCCTTTTCTGAACCCTGAAGAAGATAAATCATGCTATTTTAACATGGAACCAAAGCTCACTTGAAATAAACCAGCGATAATTTGTTTGTTCTGAGTAACCAAACGGTGCTGCTGGTCTCGCTGTTCTCAGCAGCAAGTGTGAAGTAGCACTTGGTATCTGGGAGAATGGATTCCTGGTGCTGAGTTATGTATATTGTCACTTGGGAATACTGGATTGTTGATCATGTAGTAGTGTAAATGACTGTACAACTGTTTGTTGGCTGGTACTCGTGTGGGGTACCGCAGGTTTACATGGAACCGCGACTCTCCCTTGGGCTGGAGGGTGCTGGGCTGGTTCCTCAAAGGATTGGAGCTCCTGACTGGGTCAGGGCAGCATGGGGGGACAGGAGCAGCAGGTGCCTCCGCATAAAGTTTTTGGCAGTACTCTGCTGTCTGGGAAGGAGATCGGAAGCCCTGACTTCTTGCCTCAGTTTGTACCTCGCTCGTCGGTAGTACCCAATGCAAACAGTTCTCTGTACACTAGTAGACTGTGGTGGAACACTATGGAATGTTTTCATTAAACTAGGGATGGGAGTCCGTATAATGAAGCTTAACAGATGGGCATGTTTAATTTCTTTCCTCTATACCCCACCTACTGTAAATAGTTTAGTTTTTCTTTTGTGGTTTGTTTTTGTTTTTGTTTTTTTTTTTTAAACTGTATGTGGGGAGAGGGGTTGGGAGGGAGGGGTTACATTTGTTTGCATGACTAAGTGGGTTAAATTGCTATAGGCATGTGTCCCTTTTTGTTTGGTAGGGAATTTTGTTGAAAAAGCACCTTGATGACTGAACCCCTTACATAGCTAGAATTTTTTAGTTATGCATTGACCTAGGTTACTGTAAAAGCTTGGATTTATTTTTGTAGGACTTTATTGCTAAAAATTAGAACATAGCAGTGGGGCTGCTCTTTGGAGTAATGTAAATTGTAATTATAATAAACATGTAAATGTTTAACGTTTCCCTCCTGCTTTGTTCTGCAGACAGCCCAGTAGCAGCAGTCGGTACAACTTGTCAGGCGCTTGTCCTAGCGTGGCTGCCAGGGATGGCAGAGGGGCCTGGCAGGGCTGCGGGGCGCTTCGCATAGGGCTTAAAACCCCTAATCCAGGTGCTGACCCCCTGTTGTTGCCGTTACCCTGTGATCCCGTGCCCCTGTGCTCTGCCTGGGCATTCTGCCTCGTGGGTGGTGCTGTGCCTCAGCCCCCTCCCAGCTGCTGCCTGGCCTGGGGGGCCTGGCTGGGTGTTTGGGGGGGGGGGGGGGGGGGGGGCAGTGCTGCTGTGGCAGCCACAGATGCCTTCAGTACCTGGGCTTGTACCAGCACAAGGGGGTGTGCTGGAAGGGCTCCTTCAAAGCTGCTGAAAGCCTGATGTCTCTGCTGGCAAACAGGCGCTGTGACTTCAAGTGACAGGCAACGGGCTTGTGTGAGGGGGAAAGAGAAAAATCCTCGTTAACTTCGGTTAGTAATGCTTTTTTTTTCTTTTAAGGCAGTAATTTCTGTTCTTTCCGCAGTAAACCTTCACATCTGATACGTAATGTGCAGTCAGTCACTGGGGCTGTCCCAGCCGCTGTGCTGGGTGGGAGTGGTGCGAGGGGACTAATGGCTGTGGCTCAGCCCGGGGCTAGCTCCCCGCGAGCCCTCCTAGCCGCGAGCGCCGGCTCCTGTGGCGTTCCAGCCCCTTGCCCTGCCGCTGCCCTGAGCCGCGCTGCAGCTCCCCGGGCCTTGCTCCATCCACCGCTGGCTCTGCACAGGGGGCTGGTGTGAGCAAGTCGCGGTGCTGGGGCGGTGACTGAGCTCCTGCAGGTCCCTGCCAGCTGCCTGGGGTGGCCCGGCCCGCCTGGGCTCCCTGTGGGCTGCTGGGGGTCCTGGGCTCCTGCAGCCGAGCCGGCTCCAGCAGGGTGCTGGGCTGCTTTTGGGTGCTGCTCTATCTCGGCACCCGGGAACAGAGGCGGTGGGGGCTGCAGCAGGCCGGGCCGCGGCTCCTGAGGGCTGTGCCAGTCCCCCCCGGCTGGATCTAAACAGGGACACTTGTACAGCACAGGGGTCCCGTCACCACCCCGAGCAGGGCGCGAGTGCTCGGGGCAGGGGAGGCCTGAGGCTCCTGTGAAACGGGGGAACATGCCACAGGGTGCCGCAGCCCGGCCTGGGTGACCGGCCCTCCCTGCCCTGGGAGCAGAGCCCTTTGGAGCAGATGCCCTTTGGAGCAGACGGGATGGGCAGCACCTTCGGTCGCGCTGAGGGGTGGTACGGACTGACAAAGCCCCAGCAACAAAAGAAAACCAGTTTCCGACATGGAGATGGGGAGCAAGGAGCTGGTGTCACTCCTGCTCCCCATGCAGCGCCAGGGACAGGGGCTCTGCTCCGTGCCTGCAGGAGCCTCGGCCAGGCAGGGTGTCCTGCTGCCCCCTTTTCTGCTGCTGTCACAGGCTGTAGCCACCAGCCAGCTGTCACCAGCAGTGGCCTGCAGCACAGAGGTGGCCCACGGCAGGTGAACTGGCTGGAAAGAGCTTTTAATGGCCAGAATTGGAGAGTGGAGACACCTCAATGCAAATACTGACCTGAAATAAAACTCCCTACCAGCTCTCGTCTCCTTTGGGCCACCTCCAATGCATCTGAGCACAGAGTTGTCACTTGACACCTTCGAACTGACATTCTGCTAAGTTTATTACGTTACACATGTTCATGTCTGCAGTGAGTGGATGGCATGGAGCAGACCGTGCCTCTCGAGCGACAGCAGCGGAGGCAGGTCCCCGCAGCCCTCGGTGTGAGCAATCCCCCTCTGCCGAAGGGAACTGGCTCAGGCAGCTGCTGGGACTGGGGGCAGTAAACAGGCTCCACCAGAAACCGAGCCAAACCCAGAAACCGAGCTAAACCGAGCTCCTGCGGGCAAGATGGACAGAGAGAGCAGCACGAGGGTAAACACAAGGAGGACTGGAGGTAAACAAAAGGAGAAAATGGAGTAGAGCTTTACAGTTTAGCCATGTTGCATGTAACACTTGTCGTAGGTATTTTTAGCGTTAGGAAGCTACTGGTCTGTAACTGCCCTCGTGGGCAATCGCAACCGCAACACTTTATTCTGAAGCCGATGAATCATGCACCGTCTATGTCAGCACCAAGGCACACACCTCTGCTGCAGTGACACGCCTGCAACTGACCACCCCCCACCACCCCCATATCGCCCTTCTGCAGCAAGCCAAGCCCCACCACCAGCAGGCTCACAGCCAGACCCCAGCCATCGAAATCTGAAGATACCAGTTAGGGAAGAAAAAGCATAAATCCGTATTGGCTATGTTCTGCTGAGGCTGTAAAGTACCCACTGAGACACCTACTTAAAAAAGGGAGAAGCCAACAACTGAGACAGCACAGAAAAAATCATTAAACAAAGTGAAGTGTTCAAGGAAAAAAATGGAAACCAAGTTTTTTGTCCTTTAATGGGTCACTACTGCCATTTTGTAGCCAACCAAATGGACCTAGGTGATTAAAATCCAAGGAAGAAACAGATTTTTTTTAAAATAACAGCTTTAAAAAAAAATCAGTAGGTTTATTGTAGGTCTCGAGGGACACAGTATGAGTAAGTGGAATGCCTACATCATGTCTATACAGAATAACCCATCACTTGAATTAAAAAGAAGCAGCTAAAGCAGTTGGATTTCATTCATCATGATGTCTTCTTCTGTTTTTTCTTTTCATTTTCTTCCTTTTCTTTTTCAATTTCAGCAACATACTTCTCAATTTCTTCAGGGTTTAGGATCTACAACAGAAACACAGGTGACCCTCGAGATACTAACACAACTCAAAGCCTTTCATTAAGCAGTGCTAGTCCCGACATGGGAGCAAAGTGAACTGGTGTTTATTGGGACACAGGTACCTTGTGCAGACACAACAACATTCCTTGGCCGCTGATAATAAACAGAAATATCTGCCAGCGTGGGATTAAGGGCTAGAGGCTAACGCAGCTCCACAAGGACAGCACCAGAGGGACAGGCAACAAAGGGAGAAAAGCAAAACTAAGACCTTACCTTCAGCGGCTGTTCTCGCCTCATAACTGCCAGCTCGATGTTCTTCCCACCAGATTGCACAACCTTAACATGAGTTAGACGGAGGTATTAGGAGCGTATCCATCAATTAATTGTAACAAAGCCCTTCCAAGTCTTCTTAGGAGGAGAAGAGAGATAGCTGGGAGCGTTTCACTCATTAGCACCAAGCTCTGGGCTCCAGCAGCAGCGTAACTCTCGGGAAATAAGGGTCTTCCTTCTGGCGTCAATGGGCTCGGTGGCTGGTGAGGAACACCTCACTTCCACCACCTGACCTTCGGTATTTTCTGTATCTTAAACTTCAATACAGAAGCGAAATATTCTGCGTATGATTTAGCACATCTTTGGTGTGCTTAACACCCAGAACTGAGGTCTGTCTTCCTCCCCAGAGAACCACTAGTAAATTCATTTGTGTAACTACGGAAACTGTTACCTGCAATATTCTGAACCGTTAACTTAATCCCACAGCCTACAACAAACAGCTTTCACAGACCCTTTTACGGTACTTCCCTGTGACATGTGCACAGGTTTTCACAGATTCATGTCCAAGGAGTCAGTCCCGACACACAGTGAAAAGTCACACAAGGGATCTGAACCCCACTCACCTCAAGAAGAGCCTTGATGACAAGTTTAATAGTTAGATCATCTGTTTCAATAGCTTCATCAGTATAGTTTTTCTCCAGGAATTCACGCACTGATTTGGCTCCTCTGCCAATGGCATTAGCCTGGAAAAAAATAACGAACGGAAGCTTAGGAACGGCTCTGTTTACAGAATAAGCAAGAATTACAAGCTGTACAATTACATAATCTGAAACCATTTTGTGATCACCGTGTATCTTTCAGGAGACTGAACATGTTACTTCCCACATGTCACACAAAAAGACAGTTGTCAGGCACAGGTGGTGGTGGGCTTTTTTTGGAAAACAGGACAAGATTTCCCAAGTAAGGCTGAACTGCAGACTGCCATTCTCAGTAAATTTGATCATTAAGGATTTTTGCAGCTGTGAGCCAGCACCATCTGGCCAGTGAGATCTCCTTTCTACACCAGTACCTCCTTAAAGGGGACATTAACTCACAAATATTTCATTACATCTCCACCAGTGACAGAATCAACTTACCTTCCAAGCATGGTATGTACCGGAGGGATCTGTCTGGTACAGCCGCGGGGTTCCATCGAAGTCGAATCCCACGATAAGAGCAGAGATACCGAAAGGTCTGCGACCGTTGCTTTGTGTGTATCTCTGATCAGAAAGAAGAGACACTTATTTCAGAAGTGGTTCGAAAACCATGTTTACAGTGGAAAGCAGGCATTGTACAAGTTACAACCAGAAGAGCCACCAGAAGTATTTTCAGCAGGCTCTTACCAATCCACCTGTTAACAGTTATGATTCCACCTCTTACGGAAGACCCTAAGCGAGGCAAGGAAGAGGTGATCACTGCTCCACCCCTGCCCCCAACACCCAGGAATTTTTTTTTTCCTGGAGTTTGCTGCAGGAATACAGCTATCCTGTCGGGAAGAACCTCCCTCGGCTGCTGAGTGGTGCTGAGAGGCAGAGCTGAGCCTGCAAGCCCAGGTACAACACTCGCTTTGACAAGCACACTTAGGAAGCCAAAAAAGAGGATGATAACACCTGAACGCTAAGTCAAGCTTTCACCAACGATGTGCAACAATTCCATCAGAAAGCATGGCATGCTGTGTGATGCTCAGCGGCCTACAGCAAGGCCCGTGCTACAGCCCTCCTGCCAAGGCTGAGCTAGCAAAGTTGTTGCCACGCCATGCACCAGAAGTGCCCACAAACTGGAGGCCTAGCGCAGCAACATTACTGCAGCGGGAATACTGTGCGAGACCTGTGGTACGTAACCGTTTTAGAGAAAGAGTGAATGTGCCAGAATGAAAGACACAAATGTGAGAGTACTGTACAGGAACAAAGTGAAACTTTGGGAAGTGGTATTCTGCTCGGGCAGGCTAGTGATTGTCACAAGAATTACACTATTATCATCATCACTGTACTAACATGTCTGACCATAAGTAAATTATACTTTTTCTGTTCCCTACTAGTTGCTGAAAATCAAGTTTAATACGCTGGCAAATGAACAATTTTATCACAGAACACAGCTGGGCATATTTGCATGCTGCAGTCCATTTTCAATTCATGAATATCAAACATAAAACATTAAGTACTGCACTGATTTGCTCCCCTCTTGCCCCTCCCTGCAGTGGCTTAGTAGGAAGAAAAATGAACAGGAGCCACGAAGACATTTTGACAAAAACACGGCACCATTGTTATGAGAGGGAGTAGATGAGCAGAGTGGTCCTGCGTATACCACAAATGTCATTACTCACTCCTTGCAAGCACTAATTAATTTCTTCATCTTGGGAAAAAAACCAAACAGTAATCAAGCCCCCTCTTCTATTACCACAGCCCCGTTTCCAATGAACGGCCGCAATCTGTTTTGTTACGCTGATTTTTACCAGCTGAGCAGAACAAAGCCAGGAACAGACATGTCACACACTTAAGTCTGAAGCGCGGCTCATCGGGACACACTTTTTTAAGTATCTCTGTGTGGTCCAACGTACCTGTTTCAGACTAGCAATGTAACGTGTGATGTACTCCACGGTGACAGGATCCTCCACGGTAAGTCTGTGGCTTTGACACTCCACACGAGCTCTATTTATAACTATTCTGGCATCAGCCGTCAGCCCTGAAACGACAGGGTATTCTCTGATTCATGCTTTATACTGTATGCACAAATAAAACAACTAGCCTTGCCCCAAAAGGCTCACAAGGTCAGTGTCAACAGCAACGAAAAAAGCAAATGAGAGAACAAGCTTTCTCAGGTTTGCTGAGCAAGAATGTAATTTTTCAGGCAACAGAAAGAAGCTCAGGTGCCAAAATAAGTAGACAATTTAGTTTACAGCTTTCATGTTTGTGAGTTAGATAACACACGCAATTCTGAACCAGGTAATCGTAATATGACTGACAGCATTCCATCCAACAGCAAATTAGCAAAGCAATCTCCATCCTCACGCACATTGGTTTTATTTCTTATGCAGTCCCCCTAACTATATAAGCCAGCTTTATCGGCACAGCAAATCTCATGTAGTAGATGAAGCTACAGCAGCCTGATGTCAGTTGACAAAAATGAGTATGACCCTTTGAAAAATATTAAAAAGAAATTTATTTCTTATTGTATTTTTTAGCTAATGTTGCCATTTTCAATTTGCTTCTATTGAATTCTTGTTTCTATTAGGCAACTTTTCTTCAAGCTTTTGCACCCACCTGCACGTACCACAACCCCCAGCTGAGGAAGCAAGGCAGCAGAAGCAGCTGAACCTGTCACTCCTGCACACCAAATCCAAAATCCACTATTTTTGCTGGTTAAATCAGATCTCCCCCTAAAGCACTACTGGCAGTGACACAAAGATCCTGAACTACCTGAAGAGAGGAGAAACCTTCTGAAATACAACATAAATGGAGATTAAATGTTTTTTTAAAAATTTTCATGCCTCCTGTTTAAACTTCAAACAATGGAAATTAAGGCATTTGGAACAGGAAGAATGGAGAACTAGAATATTGATGCTTCAAATCCAGAGCTGTTCATGCAGAAGGAGTCTTCCGAACTAGAACAGAGGATTTTTCTTTGTTTTATGCAAGGCTGCAAAATTTAGCTTTTTTGGCTCCACGCACATGGGAAAAGGCCCCCGTAACTGACAAGTACCTCTTATAGCTTCTGTAACATGTATTAATATGAATCCTATATATAATATATAAATATATTTTATGCATTAAAATGAAATATTTTAAGTAATTATATAAAAATTAAAATATGTATATTTAAATAGTATATATCGTTATTTGTGCCAGTGACAAATCACTTCTCAGTACTCATCCTCACGTTAAACCTAGGGGGGCTTAATAACTTTAACTCGTATTTCCTCTCATTAGATTATTCGCTCTTTCTATATATATTTATCTATATAATAGGCTACTCTTATTTAAAAAAGAATAAGCAACCGTGGAAATATAGTCCTTCCCCACCATCCTCAGCCAGTTGCGCTAAGTATTTTATATTCTCAGAATCCATAAACATACCCAAAGGTGCTCCGGTAACTGTCACAAACCCTGACAGAAGCACATACCTGCAAAAGCCATGCAGACATTGTCATCGAGAGCGCAGATCTTCCGTACAGTTCTTTCATCCTGAAGTTTTGCCACAGACTTCTTTTCCACACCAAGAACAACAATATCCTTCCCTCTCACTCCAACCTTGAAGGCATTAAAAGAAGGAGAAAAAGAAAAACATTAAGCTAGGCCCCAAAAACCTAGTAGTTGCAGACTTTACTGAAATGAGTAGGGGAAAACGACATAAAACCCCACACTGTAAACATTATTTCAACTTGAAGTCACTTTTATTTCCTCTTGCCGCAACCTGGAGAAAGGACTGATGTAACAGAAATGGCACTGAATTCCAGGGTGCAGTTGCATAATCCGCTCATACCAATTTGCATCCCTGCGGTTCCCCAGAGATATATTCCCACTCCTCCTCCCAGCTGCGTTTTCCCCAGCTCTCCCCAGCACCGGCATTAGCGTTTCCACAGCCACAGAAGTGGGAACAACAACAGAACTACCACGACAACTAGTCCACTGGTATTGCTCAAGTCATAACCCAAAATACTGAAGATTAGACCAAGTAACACCCAAAAGCAGTGGGTCAGGAGCTGGCCGCCTTGGTGTCCCGACTGATCCTTTGAATGTCCCTCTTCTGACAGCAGGGAGGGGATACAAGCCGACCCCTTACATCACTCTGCTGCTGCTGCTGCTGCTCCCGCGGTGATGGGAATCGTTTGGTCTTAGGGGGTAGCCCTGCTGTTAGCCTGTTACGGATGTCTCCAAAAACATTAAACTCAACATGAGACAAGACAGAAACAGATTGTATTGGATGTTCGCTGCCCTTTGACAGTGTTCTACTTTCCGAAAACAATGAAGAGCTTACTTGGCATTAAGTCTTGTCACGTTTCTTTCCATCCCAAAGGCAGTAAATTTTCTTCTGGGTATTTTATGTGGAAACGACAGTTCGTTGGGTTTTTTTCTTCTCCCCCAAGTGAAAAAACGCTTCACCGAGGGGAAGCTGGGGACAAGCGGAGGGCGGCAGCAGGGAGGTCGCTCCCGCACGGCCCTGCCGACCCCCCCGCCCGGCGGGACCCCGCACCGCGCACCCGCAGCGCCCGCGGCACTTCCACCGCACCGGGCAGGCGAGGCCCGGGCCGCCGCGCTCCGGCAGCTCTGCCAGGCCCCGGGGCCCGCCGGTACCGGGCCTCACGGCCGAGGGCTCCAGCCGCGCGACCCCCTCGAGACCCCAGCGCCGCCCGGGCCTGACAGAGGCGCGGCGGCCACGCTGAGGAGCGCGGCGGCTTCCCAGGCCGCTCCGGCCGGCAGCCCCCCGGAGGCAGGGCCCACTCCCCGGCCCGCCCTCGGCTCACTCACCGCGGTGGAGCCCTTCTTCACCGCCTCCTGGGCGTACTCCACCTGGAAGAGGTGCCCGTCGGGGGAGAAGACGGTGATGGCCCGGTCGTAGCTCATGGCTGCCCCCCGCGCGCCGCCGCGAGCCGGAACCAGCCGCCTCCCTCAAAACAGCACACTCATCGCCGCGCGCCGCTTCCGGCCGCGCGCCGCCGGGGCGGCCCGCCCGCAGCGCCCCCTGGCGCCGGCCCCCCGCGCTGCGGCCGCGGCGGGAGGCGGGAGAGGGGGGCGGGGCGCGGGCGCGGGGGCGGGGCCCGGCCGCGCCGCCGGGCGCTGTGGTTGCGCAGCCCGCGTGGCGCGCGGCCGCCGCAGCCGTCCCCGCGCTGGCGCACTTGGCGTACGCGCGGGCCCGGCCTACGCAGTTGGCGCAGCCGGCGGCTGCGGGCGAAGGCTGGGAGCCGCCGCTCGGCTGCGACAGGAAGCCCGGCAGCAGGGACGCACCATGTGCGGCGGGCGGGGAGGAGGCGGCGGGGCGCCGGCGGCCGCCTCCCGCCCCCTCCCCAAATCCCCGCCGCCCCCCCCCCCGCCCCGAGCCGGCGGCGCGGGCGGCGGGGCGAGGGCGGCGCGTGCCGGCGGGTGGCGCGGCGCCCGTGGCTCATTGCGGGGCGCAGATCGTACCATCTGCGGCGGCCCCCCTCCCCATGCACTGCGGAGAATCCTTGCACGGCAATAGCGGCCAGATAATAACAATATTATTAGAGCCGGGAACCGATATATTATAGACACGTAAAAAAAGCCCACCATGTCGGTTGCCTTTGCTTCTGCTCGCCCGAGAGGCAAAGGGGAGGTCACCCAGCAAACTATCCAGAAGGTAAAAGCATGCTTTTATCCAGGCGGTTCGAGAGGGTTGTGCCGTCCGTGCTCCCGCGGCTGAGGCAGGAGGCTGGTTTCTAGGGCGAGGAGGGAAAGGAGTGAATTTGCGAGGGCTGCAGAGATGGACAGCTGGAGAGAGAGGTGGGGGAAGGAGGAGGAGGAGGAGGTGGAACAAAGCAAAGGTGTGCAGCTCACCGCAAAGACGGAGCCAGAGGAGGACTCGGGGAATAAAATTGGGATGGCACGTTATCCCTGCCGGGAGCGCTGCCCGTAACGCGTTGGGAAATCGCAATGCAATTTGCAAATATACGGTTCATTTCTGATGGTGTGTCAGCTCCCGGCCCCCTCGAAAATCCGACCTGAAAAATGAACTAAAATAAAAGGCTGCGTTTGCGAGGGCTTTCTTTTGTACTGGGGTGCAGAACCGTAATGTCTCAGAAGATAGAGAGAGCACCAATGGCCGGTATTGCTCACAGGCTGCCCTGTTACCGTTTGTGCTGCGTTCGTTGATGTTTGATGACAAACAAAGGTTTTGCAAGATTTCCTCCGGAGCGGACACCTCCGCACGGGTCTCCTGTGGAGGCCAACGCAGAGGGCTCCTAGTTGGGAAGTTATTGTTTCCTATTCCGCAGGATTGACGGCAGGGACCGTACACACATGCCCGACGCCCCTTCCTCCACAGAAGGTAACGGT
Organism: Falco naumanni; assembly: GCF_017639655.2. Lineage (NCBI taxonomy): Eukaryota > Metazoa > Chordata > Aves > Falconiformes > Falconidae > Falco > Falco naumanni. Next base: position 24,984,247 of record NC_054063.1, on the reverse strand, counting down.
CAGGAACGAAGAGGCTGCAAATGTCAATAAAGAACATGCATGGTTTTACTTTGACCGCTATTTGTCATTTGTACTTCTGCCGTATTTTCTGCGTGTTCCCCACCGCATAGGTGTTTTGTTGACGCGGAGCTGTGCGGCGTGGTGGAAGTGAGGCGTGTATGTTCTGGGGGTCCGTTCCTAAACACTGACCACTGAAGTGCCATTGCTAATACAGCAATTAACCGGCCACCCATGCGGTTTGCAGGCAAACCGTTATCTGGTGCTGATTTATGACTTCTGGGGGGCGGGGGGAACCCAACTCAGTGGAAGACTGTGACAGAACAGGGATTAAGGCAGAATAAACTGCCACAAGAGAGACCAAAGAGATGACTTGAATCTCAGGAGGCTGTTTGGAAACTAATCCCGGTTTTTTGTAGCTCTTGCGGCACATGTGCCATTGTCAACGGATTAATTTTAAATACAAAAATATTTAGACGCTGTGGGTAAGTTTTTGTCTAACCTCCAGATTGGTTGGGGTTAGGACACAATTTTGTAATTCAGATAGTTTGTACTTAAAACCATGACTGTATCCACAGACAAAGGGCAGCCAAAGTATCCTCAGTTTGATTTTCAAGCCCTTTCCTTTTTGCATATTTATAAACTTTATGGAAGCTTCAGAATGTTATTTCTTTACCAAAAACATGTGAAAACATCTCCCATCTTAGGGGGACATTTGCTGGCATGCTACTTCAGGACTGTTGGTCAACGTTGGGCTGTTGGCAGCGATTTTCTTTTTGCCAAGCAGTGGTGCTGAGAAAAGAGACTTGAGGCAAAGCAACTGGGTGGGCTTTGCAGTCAAGTACAGAAATGGGGTGGTGAGGAAAGGAGCAGATGCTGGGCTGGGAACTCCAAAAATCCTCATTAAAGAGAGCTTTGTAGAACACGTGCCAATTTCATTGAAAAATAAGATTATTCTTGTTTGCATCCGTAATATATAAGCAGCTTATTTTTATTTATCAACTCAGTTTTGATAGTCTTTCAAAGCTGTTACTATTCCAGTACCAGCTATTCCTAAAAGATTTCACGTGGAGGAAGTTAGAGCGTTTGACAACAGAGCACTGATGGTGGTGCTTTAAAATAGTTCATCAAGCAGCATTTGCAGGGCAGTAAACTTCAATTTCTTCTGTGTAATGGAGATCAGAACTCGGTTCTTTTTTCCTCCTAACTTACAAAAAGAGCTGTTCCTGATTCCTTTTTCTTTTAGCAAGCGATGTGTTCCTCAGCTCATTGCAGAAGCATAGCCCTTTCCTGACAAAGGTATCCATAATACTGCTTGAGCTTTTGCTGTTGAATACATGTCTTAACTGAATGTGAAAATGTTGTCAGTGATAGCTGTTGTGGAAACAGAAGAGGACAGATTTATATTCCTTGCTAATTCTGTATACAGAATTTCCACCGACACAGGTGAAAATTCTGTATGACAGTGAGTACAGAGCGTGAAACAAAGAGCTGCACTGTGAAGCAGACAGGAGTATTTTCTCTTAAAATGATATGCTGCACCCCGGTTGCCATGTGAGCACAGGCACGCAGGCAGGAGGAACATGGATTCTTGACTGACACAGTTCTGACGTTCCCTGTCAGCATTCGAGAGAGCAGCCTCCGACCTGCTGTGGCAGGCCACAGCGACACCTCAGACCCTCGCTGACTTGAGCGACAGGGGATCCCTGCAAGTTCCACCAGTCAGAGCCTGTGATGGACAAGGGTGTCCAGCAAAGTAAAGACCAACTTACAAAATGACAAGAAGCAGGACAAGCCGATTTCTGTAAGGGAGTGACTAGCTAGGTTGCAAGGGGATCAGAAAGGCTCTTTTGCTCGTTTTCCTATAATCTAACCCTTTGCATATGAATGGGTCAAGAACTCGTTCTGATCAGAATGCATAGCTACACAGATCAGTTCACACTTAACGCACACGAAGACATGTTATTCTTTCCCCAAGAGCTCTTCTGTCCTGATGAGACCGTTGTTCAAAGGCCCAGCCCTGCAAGCACTTAATAGCAATGGTACCTACAAACTGTATCACATAAGGAGTTTTTCCCAGAGGCAAATCTCAGTTTGTAAATACTGTTGTTATTTTTCCATTCATACACCCGCAGAAAGCTTGCCACATTGACAAGAAAGCTGGGGGAAGTGACAAACTATTGTATTTGAAATTTTAAAACAAATCAAAGGCTATTTTAAGCTTTAGTTGTACAAGTTCATTAAATAAAGGTCAGTGGTCGTTTTGTCCTGCAGCTCTGGATCTTCTTGGAACAAGTCAGTCACTAGAATTTATTGCATGAAGCTAAGCTAGCAGCCACTGATACACATAAATTAACTGATAGATAATTATGCGGTGTTTTAATTTTAAGTCCTCCCTGTATTAGAACTGAAGTACCCCAAAGGACATATTAGGATGTAATTCTCTTAAGTGCAGTTTCAAGTAGATCCAGTAGTGCACATTTTATACTTCATCAAGTTCAGTAGTCTGCACATGCTAGTCCTGTGCAGGGAAACTAGTAATTTTAAGTTGCTTGCAAGTATGTTTCTTGTTTGAAAGTTGGCATGTTAGTAAAATCTGAAGTTTTGGAAAGGGTTGGGTGGTGTTTTAGAATGAGGCAGAGGTATTTCATAGAGAAAGCATCTTCCTTCTTCAGCATAAAAATCTTATCTGCCATTTAAGGAGGACAAAAGGTAAGTCCATTAATTCTTCTGTGTTGGGTATTTCAACTAACTCCTGTAAAGATAACTGTTCATAAAGGAATGATTTGAAAAGCACAATCACGTGGCTCAGTAACATCACTTGTAGGTATTTCATAATATCCCAAGGCAATAAAACTGCACAAAACACCATCCACTGCCAGGACAGGTGAAGTGAATGTGGAGTATCACAAAAGCACAGGGCTTTAATATGATACTTGCAGTAACGTGTTTTGATCGTATTTCTTTTATGCAGATGCTAGATGAAAATCACCACCTAATACAATGTATTATGGATTATCAGAGCAAGGGGAAAACTGCAGAATGTACTCAGTGAGTATTATGAGTTTTGGAGTATGTTAGAAAATTTTGGTGTACTTATTTTCATGAACAAGACTATGAAAAGTTCTGTTCACTGATGACTGAGAAAATAGACTATATTTTTAGATTCACTTGTATTAAGAAATTTGTATTGTTCTTAGAGGGTTTTTTCTGAAGTATTTGAGTATTTAGTATTTACAGTATGTTTAACAGGTCATTTATTCCAATAATTATAAAAAATTCCAGTTATTGGACCACATGCTCTATGCAGATTCATTACATACAAGAAGAATCAGGTACAACATTAATAACACATTTTCATCAGAAAGTAATTAAATGTTAAGGACCAGCCATGTCATTATGTATGGCTAAAACAATAATGCATGTAGACATACCAGTTTGTATCACTGCTTCCTATTCCTAATCATGAAAACAAAATGCCTTTATACAGCTTCTGTGTTAAATCTCAGTCAGGAGGAATTGCCAGTCTGCCCCATGAAAGGTCAAGTTCCCCTTATCAGAAGAAAACTAATCTTAAAAAAGCATTTGCATTTTTCTCTTGCCTTCTTGGGACCCTCCCTGTTTCCAAAAGTTTGACTCTTCACTTTGCTCAGTGGCACAGCTGTTAGTTTGCTTTTGCATGCCCTCCTGTTCTTTATTATGAGCTTTTCCACTTCATTGAGAACTGTGAAGAAGCATAAATGGTTCTGGCGGTGCTTACTTGAGTAAACACTCCAGTTAGAGCACTCTTGAAAAAAGTCTTGTTCTTCTCAGCTTGCTGGCAGGGCAAACAGGTTTTGGTTTTTGGAGTTCTGGAATTTCATTACTACTAGGACCCTTGTTAAACAGGAAGAAAAAGTGGCCGATTGTTACAGCAGCTGTCTGGGTGTCAGCACTCAAAGACCGAGGTCCCAGCTCCACAGTTCACTCAAAGTGCTTTCAGTGGAGAGTGGATTTTACCTCTCCCTTCCCCCAAGTTTACCTATTTGTAAAAGAGGTGTTGAACACACTGATCCTTGATGAAAAGCAAGATAGCACAGATAAAGGTCATTACTGTTGCTGTGTATTAGAACAGATAGAAAGTGGGCTAATGTAATTTAACTAATCGTTTGTCATAGAAAAAAAAGTTCGGAATTTTCTGTATTGTTAACCCTTTCCAAATAAGCTTTACTCCTTATTCTGTAGATACCAACAAATCTTGCACAGAAACCTGGTTTACTTGGCAACAATAGCAGATTCTAACCAGAATATGCAGTCCTTGCTTCCTGCTGTAAGTATCAGTGCTACCATCAGATACATTTACTATGCTAGAGGGAAAGGCTCTTTGATTCTGCTACTGATTGCTGTCAATAAACCACTTTTTACTATTTTCCCAGCTAAAAGTTTCTAAGTGGTCAAGTAGACCACTAAACAAATCAGAAGTACTTTCACCGTGTTTAAAACACACTCTTTGAGACATTGGTGTTGATCTCTTGTCTCCGTAGCTCAAGTTCTATATACTGCAAATGGTGCAGTGGTACAGATGGGAACAGCCTCTATTTGTTCCAGATTGTTTATTCTTTACCTATTCTTATTGTAGTCTTTACTCAGGAAAAAAATGCCACTATTTTATGTCAAAAACCTAATTCAGTGTTTGGGCATTGGTTTGTCTTTAAACATCGTGTTATGGTTGCTAAATGGGTTCATTTTGGAGGTATTACACACGACACAAAATACCACAGAGCTTTATGCTTGACAAAGGTCAATTTATCAACACACTTCTGAATTGTCTTTGCTAATGCATATCCCCTCAGCAGTTATGTTCTGACCAGCATAAAATGAAATTCATGTAGAGTACGGAAGAATGGGCACAGAAGCCAGACTCTATTATAAACACAGTTTTAAGATGTTCACTGTGCTGCCTGCCGGCTTCTCTGTATCATGCTGAATGTCACTCACACATAGTAGTCAAATGAAGAAAGGTTTACGCAAGCAAGCCCAAAAAGCAAAGGAAGGACATATTTAGTTGAGGCAATTTCTAGTCATAGTCAGGCTAATTTGGGGCTTCTTATTTTGCTAATTAAAAACCTAACCAAAATTTTGCTTCTCCTCCTTGTTATTTGCAGCCACCAACGCAAAACATAAACTTGGGCCCAGGAGGAATGACTCAGAGTGCATCCAACCAGTCTCTCCATTCACAGAGCAATCTCAGTGATGCAATTGGGACGGGCCTTCCTCCTTCCTCCCTCATGCAGAGTCAGATTAGCAATGGTGAGCTTCGGTCCCCTTTGTGCTGCTTTGCTGTTGCTTGGCAACAAAATCATTAATGCAGAATATACTTACAGAGCTGTAAAAGACCTCTCCTAACTCACCTTTCAGGCATATAGGGATTTCAGGCATATGCTGAATTCGTCACAAAATGGCTACAGTCAGTAATGATGCTGGCTTCTGCAAGGACTCCAATCTGCTTAGTATTTCTACAGGGGAAATTAAAAACATTTTTCAAACAATGCATCCAAGTAAAGATGCATCCAAGTTTTTAGTTAGAAAAATTGTATATTGTGGTATTTTTCTCTTGAAAGTGGTGTGGTTGGCCACAGTAAAATGGAATTGCTTGCATGACTAACTGCACAACCAAACCTTTAGATTGAAAAAACCTTCCAGGATACATGCCTTCTTAAAAATAATTTGGTGTTGCACCAGTCTTTGTCCTCTACAGAAGCTTGCAGAGATTGTACTACATAGCCAAAGAGTTTGCACAGACTTTTCATATGAATAAGATAATATACTTTGTCTGTTTGTTTTTGTTTGTGCAACTAAAGGAAACTAATTTAAAGACAAGTATTTTTTTTCACTGTGTGCATTTTACAGTATGAATAATATGTTTGTTTATTTTGTGGTTTGTCATTATTTAGTTCTTGTTTCTGTGGGTCTTTCCCAGAGTGATAGAGAGAGAAAACTGTTTCTATAAATAGAAATATCTGATTGTAAAATCACAGACTTTGGCAGGGGGACTCCAGAGCAGATGCAAGCCATGAAATTACTTCTGAGTTTTTAAAAATCCGTTGGTGGATTTTTTAAACTTTTAAACTAATAGATGAGGTACCTACTTTAAGTGAACTTACTTAAATTTATCTGTGCCGCCTTTTTGAAAGATTTACTACCTAGTATAACTATTATAGTAAGTTAGTCAAAACATTATTTTGTGTTACTAAGAATCTCCATTTTCAGTGTGGTTGCTGGTTTTTCTTTTTTGCCCCGCGCCCCCCCCCCCCCCCTCCAGTTCTTTATAGTAACTTGGTGCTGATGGGAAGAACCAGACTGGCAGTCCTGACGACTCATCTGCAGAACAGAAGCAGCCAGGGCAGTTTACTCATGTTGCCCCAGCCCAGTTCTAAAGCCCAGCCTGAGCTGTGGGCGTCTCAGGGTAGTTCACTCTCGCCCCAGTCACTGACACTCAGTCACCTGGGTAGCACTGGGTAGTTTATCGTGAGAGTATCGATCCACTGGAACCCAGGCTGAGGACACAGCTACACTGCAAAACGAAGGTGTGACGGAGAGTGCAGTAGCTGGGCTCTTCTGAGCAGCCTAGGTACCAGCAGCAGCGACGGCATGTGCTCTGCTGCTGGGGCTGTGAGAATGGGGCCCTCACATCCTTGGCTTTGGGGACACCCCTTGGTTGCCAGTCTCTACTGCTACTGTCTCTGTGCCTGCTAGCATCAGGCTAGCAAAATGATGCTATGTGACACAGCATTCCTGATGTGCAGGTAGACTCTGAGATTGAGAAATTATTTCACATCGGTCAACAACTGTTGGACAGCGGTTTTTGGAAATTAGGAATAAATAAGTAGAAACAATTCAAATGCATGGGCTCTAGTACTTGTGAAAATTTCTTATCTAACGGCAGCAGAGATGAAAGTCTGTAATGAACAGGTACACCATTGCAAGAGAGGCAAGAAAAGGGAAGAAGTCATAGAAGCTACTACACTTTATTCTGTATTGTCCTCAGTCAGGACTTTACAGGAATCGGCCTACGGGACAGTAACTAGGTAATTCCCTACACACATGGTAACTGTGTAGTGGCAGCTAGGTGAATTGTAATGACCATTCTGTTATTGAGGACAAGCTAAAACCAACCCACTGAGATTTCAAGTAATCAAGTCAGTGATTCTTCGTGCCACAGCCCTGCAGGTAAACCCATTAGATTCAACAAACGAACCAGTGAAACTTGGCTGCCTCCAGACAGAACTGGGCCCAACTGAGAATTTAAGCTGTTCAGAAATCATGAATGAGGCTGTTCAGAGAAAAACCCAACTGTCTTATACGCATGAGAGTATGAAAGAGGTTCAGTGCTTTGTATTTATCTTATGGTTTAGTGTTCTTTTGGTCATGCTTTCATATTTTCCCTTACGATCACAAATTAGCCAAACTTTTTTTTTGCTTTAAAGGCCAAGGTTCTCTTAAGTTTTTCCATGCAGATAAGGCAAGGTTTACCAGCACTTGCTACACTCCATCTCTCACGCAAAGCAACTGCTTGCTCTGTTCAGACACCATGTGGCCTTGTGTTGCACAAGTAGAAGAATCAGCTTTACCAGACACAAAAACTGGAGCAAAACACAGGGCCAGATCTCTGTAGCAGTATATTGACCTGGCCCCGCTGATTTCAGTAGAGCCGTCTCTCTTTATCTCTTGTTGAAAATGCTACTTACATCTCTCCATCAAAGGAAAATATAATAATCCACAGCAAATTTTCTCATTTGGATGTCTATAAAAACCATTAAGAGTAATTAATGAGGTTTGTACTAAGAGAATCAGACACATTTTTCAGAGGCTGTAGATGCACTTAATAACTGTGAATTAAAGTATTGTTATCTAAAATTACAATGTAATTCCTTCTCTTCCAGGGATTCTACATGTCTTCCATTCTACCTAAAATAATTTAGATTGGCAACAATACAGCTGAATTTAGGTAGACAGCAGTACACGCTATCACATTTTATGTACTAATACACAATGAAAACAACTTTCCAAATCTCTCATAAAAGTATTTACAGCAACAAACAACAAAAAACAAGAACCAGATTCTCTGCAATTTTAGTTACCCAACAGCAATAGAACTGTAAAAAATAAGCATACTGCCAGGTAAGCAAGATGATACAAACCCCGGATATAACTGGGGCAGTCTGATGATTACATACAGTGATGTTGGGAAGGGCGTACTGTAACAACAGGGCTTATTATGGTGACTTGAAAAACTTCTCTTCTGAAAGTCTGAGCTACTTTCAGTCAAACTTCAGGAAAAGGAGAGACAGGCTTGTCCTCTAAGGAGAGGGTCCCTCGGTACTTCGTAAGCCCCAGCTAGGAAGGTTAGTTGGTTATTGAGGAACCAAAGGGACGGAGCAATGTGCAAGCGTTTCTCAGCCACTACTGTGCCTCCCCGTTGTCACCATCTGTGGGGCGAGGGACAAGGCGTCAACAGCAGGACAGGAGAAAGGAAAGAACACTTTTCAGAAGGCTGGGATGTTTCCAGAGTCCATGTATTTTTCTGAATTACTTGAAATTACTGAAATTTGTTGATTCTGCTGCTGGCAAGGAACTGGTTGTAGGGCATTGCTGCTGGTTTTGTTCTTCCTGTCTGCAATTCTGTATAGCCTGGATTTGGCTGCCAGGAAGAGGAAGATCACTTTTAACTGTGCAGTAGGCAGTTTTAATTTGTTTGTAGATATCAGGGAATTTCAATAATGAGAATTTTTTTTGTTTTGTTTTGCCTTATCATAAGGTATTTTAGAAAGGCCGCGAGGGCTTTAATGCTCACTGTACATTGCCAATAATAGCACAGATTTTCTTGTTGCTCTCTTTAATTTTTCTAGGTCCTAATCACGTGTCTATGCAGCAGTCAGGCCAGAACACTATGCCCACGACCTCTCTGAGTATGACTGTCAGCAGTCATGGAACTGGGCCTGGTTATAGCCATACAGTGCCTGCATCTCAGAATGTGCCAATGCAAGGCCAGGGGTCAATAGGCAATTATGTCTCTCGAACAAACATCAACATGCAGTCTAATCCAGGTAAACTCCCTCTTCCTCCTTCTGGGCCAACTTGACTTTTCAGTGACCTCAGAGGTTTACCACACATGAATTTGTTCTGTAAATATTTTCTGTAGACAGCGTCAAACATAGAAGAGGAAAAGCCAGCTTTAAGACATCTCTGAATTTCAAGTTGTCAGGCACTACTGTAAGTCGGAACGGTTTCAGACTTGCTTTAACTTACACCGACTTGCTATGGTTAGCAACGAGTTGGGGAAAGGAGCGTTAGCTAGAAGTGCAGCACCACTATCTGATAGCCCCCAGCAGCAAATCCCACAACTGTGGGAGGGATCTGAGACGCACCTTTATCCTAGCTGAAAGAGCCTGCCAAAGAGTGTTACACATGTACTGCTTGTACATTACTACCCCGTTTTCCTTATTTTATTGATACTTCACACTGCTTGCAGGGCATAGAGAGACTAGCAGACAACTCAGAATTAATCTCTTAATTTGTAAAAATATTTGCTACTGAGTATTGAATGGGATGTCCAATGCTTAAGAATTCTGTCCGACAATACAAAATCTAGGGATCAAATAAATCCTAGAATGTCAGTTAATAATCAGGTATATAATAAGGTGGAATGAGAAGAAAGGATTGATTAGGAAGAAATGCAGCAATGAATTAGTCAGGAGGCAGAGAGGAACAAGCATCAGTTCTTAGTTCTTTCTTTAATCCTACCGTGATAACGATTACTAGATGTACTTTTAAATATCTGACTGAAGCAAATGGCAAGAACTGACCATATAATAACATCCTTTCTGGATTACAGTGCAGAAGAGTTAAATACATGCAGTAGGAAAACATCTCCCCCTGTGGAGAATTCACAGAATTACCAGGGTGCATGTCAGTTGGTTTTAACTTGCTTCCAAAGAGACTAGGGAGAGAACTGTCTCATCCCTTTAGAAAACAGTATTTCCCGTGTACATTGTAGTCTCCATGATGCACCAGCAAGCAGCGACGTCGCATTACAACTCAGCACAAGGAGGGAGCCAGCATTACCAGGGGCAGTCCTCCATTGCCATGATGAGTCAGAGCAACCAAGGCAACAGCATGATGGGGCAACGGCCAATGGGCCCTTACAGAGCTTCACAGCAAGGTAAAATCTATTAATAGGTTATTTATACTACTATTATTAGTTTGATGATATTCAGTCCATCCTGTGGGGTAGGTAAGCCAACAAAATTTCCAAGTCACATTTATGAACAGGGAATCCCATCCGGTAACACAGGACATCTCAAATGGTGGAAGTATTGTGACAATCAGATTAACTTTAATCTATTTTCAAGATTTATCTATTTAATTATTTCAGATATTTAGGAAAGTAATTCTGTCTAAAAGGGGTCATATATCTCTAAAGAAAAGATGAACAATTTGATATACAGCTCACTCAAGCCACTGGGAATATTTTCAATTCTTTCAAGTGGTACCGGATCAGCCATAACACAGAGCAGTTAACAAGGAACACATTTCCAGAAATAAGATAATAGTGTGCCACCAATTAGTACGAAAAATTAGGCCAAGGAAAGGAAAACACCAGAGGATAACTACTATGCTCCTAAGACGTCTCTGGAAAAGTTCTAAGAGGTAATAAAGCTGCTAGACAGATTCTAACATAAACTGAATTTGGCTAGGAAACAAATTAATACATTAATTAAAATATACTTAATTCTGACTGTGTTCTTGAGCATGGAATAAATTCCTATGTTTTCTAATAACTCAGATTAGTAGATGAAATGTAGTCATTACTTTTGATATTGTCACGGAAGTGAGTGGTTTTAGGACATGTTACTGTCCATTGCATATTTCAATTTCAACAGCTGTTTCTGAGAATACAGATTTATTTCCTTTTTCTGGTGAGCAAAACATCTTTGAAACTGCTGTCAATGTACATAGTATGTTTACTTATCCAGATGTAAACACTGTTTTCTTAAAATAAATCAGATAAGAAAAAAACATCCCTTAGGAGTGCGTGGGCTCAGTTTGCTCTCTCTTGTCTTTGCCTTGCAGGTTCCTCACAGCAGTACATGGGTCAGGAAGAATATTACAGTGAACAGTACAGTCATGGGCAAGGCTCATCAGAACCTATGAATCAGCAATACTATCCAGATGGTAATTCCTCTGAGCTGTAGTCACTGTAATATTGATAAAGTGTAGACCACCACCGTGACTGCCACATCCAAGGACATGGCAAAGCCATTACGATGCATTTCCAATTTAAATGATAGAAAATTCTAATCCCAGAAAATGGGAGCCTGGTACGCAAACATATGCATCAGTGCACCCTGCTATCCAAACTGCTTCAAAAAGAGCACAAAGTCTAGTTTGGATTAGTAAATGCGAGAGATTTATCCATAGGTGTGACTTTACTTGCCACATATTTGACCTCCTACCTAATGGGTCTGTATTTCCTCTTAGTGTCATCTTTGTGCATAAGCAGCTTCATAAGAAATCATTCAACAATGTATCTATAGTTATATTAACAATGTACGTGATAAAACTTTGCAATTCCTTGTAGGACACGGTGATTATGCCTATCAGCAGTCATCCTATACTGAGCAGAGCTATGACAGGTCATTTGATGACTCTACACAACACTATTATGAAGGAGGTAGGAAAATATATTTGCAATCTTTGTAAAACAAAGCTCTAATCCCCTAAAATACTAATGAAATGCTTATGAAAATGTATAATATGACTTGTAATTTCTGCATCACTAACTGCTACTGAGCTATTACTTAAGGAGTGTCCAGGAAATAGGCTTCAGCTATGTATAGCATTTTTTATACCAAGATTATATCAGACTGTATACACAGTATCATGTCATTAACTGTATTGTGTGGCAGTCATGCTGCGCAGCCTTGTGGGATCACTAACTTGTTTGTAGCCTCATTTTCATTAGAAAAATGATCCTCAGTTGTAGCTGAGCCAGGTGGAATTATAGCTATGGATATTGAACTTTTTTTGTAGTAAGAGAAAAGACTTCCAGGATATCAGTATCCTCCACTCTTACAAAACTGTTTAACAAACGTTTTATATAATGCTGTGGTAAAGATTATGCTGACAAAGGTAAACTAATGTGCTGCAGTTAGAAATGGGGTTCAGAGCCAGAAAAAATTGGCAGCCGTAAATGGAAATTTCTCTAAAATAAGACAGCCTACCAATTAATTCCAGGACCAGCTTTTTCTTGATTTACTTAATTCACCTTACAAAGTGTGAAAAACAATGGGTTAAATGAAACTAATCATTGAAAATCGTCAATACTGTGAGTTTACAATTCTACCACTAGAAACCTCTCAACAGTAGTACATCAGTAAATTCAGTGATACACTTAGGGTATCTGAACTCTAAATTAACTGCAAAATATTAACAATTATGGTGCAGTGAGGTGGCATTTAGGAAAAGCAATGTCATCTTTATAGTTTCTGTTCGTTTTGTTGTTTCAGGATACTGCAAATGGAATTTCCATCATAGGTGTTTCAAAAAATACCAGTAACAACTAGATAAGTGGTCTTTCTGGGATATATGAACCAACATAATTATCTAGAAGATAAATACAGTGGGAGAGCTTCTTGAGAAACCAGCTATTTACCCTGGCACCTTTATCTTTGTGACTCTTGTGTTTTGCTTCTGAAACACTTCTGGGGTAAAAAAAAATCTTTCTGGGAACAGGGTCCTTGTGTTGTTTAGTGATCTGTATAAATAAACAACTCTCTCCTGTTCAAAAGAACAAAAAATTGCTGAAGTAAACATCCTGATGGGCAAAATACAATCATGTTTCTGAAAAGAGTACTTGTCTATGAATTGCAGACCAAGGGTCCTTATACCTTTGTTTTCCTTATGATTTGCATGTCCAGTGAAATACCTGCCTCATCTATAATCATACTATTTAAATTTTTCCCTCTTTAGGAAATTCTCAGTACAGCCAGCAACAAGCAGGATACCAACAGGGAGCTGCACAACAGCAAACATATTCCCAGCAGCAATACCCAAATCAACAAAGTTACCCAGGACAACAGCAAGGATATGGTATGAAAACTGTCACTGACCGCTCAAGTGTTTGCAGTACTTCATCCTGGTGCCTCCATTCCTAAGTGAAAATGTGCTGTGAACTATTTCCTTGATTAACTTTGGACATCCACATACCAAAACTAGCCAAAGAGTACAGTATGTAAAGGGATTCTGGGCAGTAACATACATTAGTATAGCACTGCATTCGATACCGTTATGTGAGCATCCTGAAACCTTCTCTCTTTTGAAAGAAACTTAGAAAATACACATTCGCCTCATGTTGACTTCTTGGGAAGTGTCAGCAGGAGGTCACCGCCTGGATTCTCAGGCCTCGTACACTTCTAATAGTTCTGCAAGTGACATGATAAAGTAACATCAACACTGCAGAGAATCACTACTCCCTTAGATTTCCTGCAACATCATAGGGGGTTTATTCCTTGGTGAGGGAGTGAGGTGAAAGGAGAAAAGTGGAAGTGCTTTGAACATGCAGCTAACAGTGGCACAAGGCTTTTGAACCCTTCAGATCACCAGTAGCAGAGTGCCCCACTGTTACCAAAAGCATCCAAGTCTGATGGCTGTCTTCCAGTTTTCTGACCGACTGGAGGCACCTTGTATGTCTTCTCAGGCTTTGAAAGAAACTATTTCAGGTTATTTAGTACAAAAACAGGGTCTGGAGAGGTTGGAATCCTAGCTTCAAGGCAAGGGATTTCTGGTGGATCTCCCAGATGTGAGGGTACTTGACCTTGAACTGGCAATGCTAACCAAAGTCAATAAATTGATGTTGATATCAACAGCAAACCCATTTTAGAAATGTGAAATCTCATGAAATAGAATCTACATGCCTAGAATTTTAATTAAATTATTAACACCTGACTCTGCAGTACTAGTAGATAGCCTAGGCCACTAAAACCAGACATATTCTGTGAAATTAAACCCAAAATTCAGTTCATGATGTTAAAATCTGGCCTCTTCTTTTTAAACGTACTCCTTCATAAAAATCCACTGATAATGCCAAAAAATGCACATAGCAGTCTATACACACAATATACAGTCCCAAATAAAGGGAAATCAGGATCCCTGTGCAGCTGTGTGTCTGATTTACATGTGCTTTTAAATTATCTATATATGTATGCAAGAGATTTCTTAGGTTCTGCCTGGTCAGCAGTGCTTACGGTGGCACAGCCAGATTAAATAGGAAGTTAAACATGCAATTGTTACTAAAATAAAGGCCAGGTAGCTTGCATATAGGTAATAATTGAGCTGTGCCAATACAGGTGTCAGATAAAAGTATATCACAATTTCTGAGCAAAGTTTAAAACCTAGAGTTTACATTGCTTCAGCTAGATCGTTATTAGTATTAACACTTTCTGCTGTAAAGCTAGACGGGAGGTCTAGGCAAAATTTACTCACAGTTCATACCCACAGAGCTTACTTGGCTACCATCATGTTTTATGTTACCTTAACCCTAAGAACTCCTCCTAGTAAATCAAGCCTTAGTAGCAGATTTCACTGTCTTCTCAGGTCCTGCACAAGGAGCCTCTTCACAGTATTCCAGCTACCAACAGGGGCAGGGGCAGCAATATGGAAGTTACAGAGCTTCTCAGACAGGCCCCTCCGCTCAGCAACAGAGGCCTTATGGCTATGAGCAGGTAAATTGTCTAAATCTCTGCTATGAAAAAGCACTCTGCAAATAAATCTATCTGATAATTTGGTGCAGGCATATTGGTGATACTTCAGTGGGTCTTTCAAAATTGATAGACCAAAAAAAATTGTCTAACTCACTGTTTGTAAACCTCTGCTATGTTATTCTCCAACATTTTTATTTCTCTTTTTTTATAGGGACAATATGGAAATTATCAGCAATAAAAGAATACGATCCTGTGTCAGATTAATTTCAATAGTATCTCCATCTTTTGAACTGGATGTACAGGCAGTTTTGATTAATTGTAATATGTTGGTTACCCCTTAGCACAAAGCAGCGTCTGTATGTGAACAGTGTTCATTTCATGCTGGATATGAAGCAGTGCACTACTGGTAACAAGACAATGCTTTAATGGTTTGATATTTGGTGCTGTGTATAGTACTGTATGTTGATACAATGCAGAAGTTTTTCATTTAGCCCCCCTGCCCCGGCCCTTGCCCCATTCTTGATGTTTCTAAATAGCTTTAGGATCATTTGATCACAGTTGTACCCCGTTCCGGAAAACAGCCAGGTCATTCTGCAGTCTGGCTCAATACAAAGCCATTCAGTCATGTCTCAGTCCAGGGGAAGTATCCCGTGGTAGTTATTGATCTTTTTTTAACTGAACGCATTGGAGATTACCTGCCAGCCTCTGAAATCCACGCCTCTTTACTTCTTAAGTATAACAAGATGGATACATTCCTTACGTGAAGACAGTTCTATGCTGTATGATAATTAACTGCAACTTCTGTAACGCCTACCTACCCAATACCTACCCAAGTCTTAAAATGCAGTAATCTGCATAAGTCCACATTTCTGTTGTAAGAGGTACAGGAGGATCAGAACCTATATTAAAGAAAATGATAATTACTAGAGGCACCTTTTATATATCCATGTAAACGAAGGTATTTCTGTTGTGGAAGTAAAAACAGAAGGGAGCTGTGAGATCTGCAGTGTCAGCCTACTAGACGTCAATATTGCTTCATATTGTGCTTAGCTGAGAAAAACATCTGGCAAAAACTCCAGTCTTAAATACGCTACTCCAGATTTTTAACTCACATAAAATTTTTGTGCCAAATTTTGCAAGCAGGTGGCTGGCATCCTTCTTTATTTCTGATTCCTCCCTTGCCCTTACTCAGATTTTCCAGCAAGCATTATAACCATAAATATTGTCAAATTTTTTGGTCTCTTGGTCTTACAGTTCATTGTCACTTTTATTTATCTCTTGTAGCTTGACAAATAGTCCAGAAGTAAAAAATCCATCCAAATTCAGCTTTAATTGTGAAACAATATTATGCATATAGAGAGGGGAACTATTAATGGGGTCAACCAGTGAGAGAATACCTATAGAGGGAGAATTTAGAAATAAAAACTAGTGGTATGTAAAAGCCAGTATGAACAATGTAAGTCACTTCAGTTTTATATGTTCTTATAAAGTGTTGGAAAAAAGCACTTATAAAGTGCTTATATAAGTGTTGAATGAAGTACCATGTCCAGATTTCTCTGAGGCAAAAGGCTAGGACAACTATGACTGTACTCCATGAGCATTTTTAATATGAGGTTAACTCAAAATTTACAATATGAAGTAAATACACCTCTGTAGGATTTTCTCCTTTTCTTTGTCTGAACCGAGATATTAATGGGATTTTGAGTTCTAGAACTTTATATTTTGAAAAACGAAGACCACAGGGAAAACAAAAGATGTCTCAATTCCTTTTTTTCCCTGTAAAGTCTTTAACTGGACAACTAAAGAGTTTACTATTAAATATTGTCAAGCATTGCCCTTGATACATTAATAATTTAAATTACTGATAAAATAGAAGACTTTTTTTAGTCAGTCCTCATTTCTCTCATCTTTCCTGCTGGTGTTTTCATAGTCTGAAGTAACAAGGAACAGAAAGGAAGTAAGATTGTTTTCTTTACAGTATATAAAAATTACAGGTAGCCATTAGATTGCAATATTGCTCTTTGCCAGCGTGAAAATATGCCTTTTATGTGGTTTTTGAAAGTGCTGAAATACTTTTGAGAGAATATGAGCAACACTTAAAATGAAACAGCAACATTACATCAATCTGAAATGTCTTACATTAAGAACTTCTTGAATGTTGTGTATATAATGTATTTGAAAGAGCACTTTGGAAATAGTTTGTACATTTATTTCCTAATTTATACATGATTTTGGGTGTTAATATTTCTAATTGTTAATAACAAAATGTTTATTTAATGTGTTGTCCATTTTTATGTATTAATGTGGAAACAAAGTGATGCCAGCATTTTGAATTCTTCCATTAATTGTATCATTTTCTGTTTTGTAATACAGAATGCTTGAAAAATTGTTTAGGTTAAATATTATTTGAAAATGAAATTGGTGGTACTTTTCTTAGAACACAGACTTTTGAATGGAAACAACAAAGGGAGATTCTTTGAGTTGTACTTTCTCCCCTACTTCTCTGATACAATTCATAGATAATTATAGATGACAAAAAGCTCTTCCCAGCTTTCAAATTATTTGGTATGTGATGATCAAAGGCCCTGTGTGAGCAGAGCGAGTGGACGCAGGGAGCGCCTCACCTCAGGGGTAGCAGGGCAGGGGACACACTGTCTGGCAGCTCCTCACAGGGCCAAGGCACCCCAGGCCTAACCCTAAACACATACACACACACACACACCCCATTATTTCAGCTGCCGCAGCCCGCTCCAGGCTCACTGCGGGGACAGCGGCTTCCAGCCCCGTTAAGACTGAAGTGGCCAGGACCCTCGGCACCACCCTGAGCCGGGCAGGACCCTCAGCGTCCCGCCGTTTCGCACTGCTCTGCCCCGGGACGCACAGGACTGCTCTTCCACCGACTAATTTAACCCACACGGTGCCCGCGATAGTCTACGGTGGGCCACAATATGGGCCTCTGTGCGTGCCCACGGCCCAGCCTCGACGCTCTCCCAGGAGTGGCAGCCGCTGCGTGAGGGGGCGGCAAGAGCGAGCGCGCAGGAGGGGGCGGGACGCGCCTTCCCGCCCTTTCTCCTCAGCGCTGCGCATGCGCGGGGGGGGGGGGGGGGGCGCGGCCGGGGGCTGGGCGGCTCCCAGCGGCGGAGCGGGCCGCGGCTGCGCTGCGGCTCAGGCCGGGCTGTCCCGGCGGCTGCCAGCGCCTTGCGGAGCCGTGCTGGGCCGTGCTGTCCCGGCGGCTGCCAGCGCTGTGTGGAGCCGTGCTGGGTCTGGCTGTCCTGTCAGCTGCTAGCACCGTACTAGGCCGTGCTGTCCCGGCGGCTGCCAGCGCCATGCTGCCGCCGTGCTGGGCCGGGCCGGGTGGCCGGCTCCCGTGGAGGCCGGCCCTCCTCCTCCTCCTCAGCCCGGTGCCGGTGAGGGGCCGGCAGCCGACTTTCTCCACAACCTGCGTGAGGTGTTCAAAAAACAGGCGGCTGAGGCAAAAAAGAGTCATTTCGGAAAGGAAACTGGTAAGTGCTAAAGTCAATCAGCTGTTAGTGGCGCTTCAGGAAGTGGAGGTTACCTGCGCCTTGCCGTTTTCTCCTGGCATATATTCTGATGTGAAGAAATATTTTTCTAAAATTTGATAAATGTGCAGAATAGTGAGGATATAAGCCAGCCCTGTGACTTTATCGGTTGTAGTAGCGGTCCGTGTTGCTTTAGCCGCAGCAGCTCTGGGCTGAATGCATACATAGGTTGAGAAAGCAGAAAGTTACATAGCTTTAAATCTAAATTGCTGTTTTGTTTCTCACTGTTTTCATAGGCTTGCGTAGTAATCAGCTGCCAAACAGCTTTTTGTGTCAGAGAAACTGCGGGGTCCTGGAACTTTTTCTTCACGTTCTTTTTCTAGTTACGCATCTATGGGAAATGTTATTTTCAAATGATCAGTAAATCACTTCCCATTTAAAGCCATAGTTTCCTGTCTCGCCGTGTGGTGGTGCCAAATACTTCTCAAAAAGACACTTTTTAAGAAATCACTGGTCATAGTATAAATTTAATTATCAAGAGTTAGGGTTTTTTTTTTGAGTTGTTCGTCTTGGTATCATAATACTAGTAAGGCTTTTTCTCTCTCGCATAGTTTGAGCTACTTAAGTAAAGTGACCCTCATTGCTCATTCTCATTATGAAGTCCCTTAGTGATTGACAGAATTTGAATGTTACCACAGTCAAGGTCAAGCTTTCTCTCTCTCTCTCTCTTCATCCCAATATGGAAACGATTTCATCTGCCTATATGAATGTATTTCTCTAATATTTTCCTGTGGGGATCTCAGACCACTTTCCAGAGATAGGTAAATACCATCAAACCTACTTTGCTGACCAAAAAGCTGAAACATACTGCAGTGTAATTAGTTTGCCAGAAGTCAAATATGAAGTTAATGTCAAAAATGGAGCCAAGCTCTGGAATTCTCTTTATATTTATTTTTTTTTTTTAGCCCCTGAGCAATTGGTTGTGGCATATATTAAGATTTCCACCACTTCCTCTGTTTACAAATACTTTCTATTCTTTGTCTTTAATTCTTTTCTTAATTGTTAGAACAATGAAGTTTGCCTTAATTTTATCACCTGGTATGGAAAGCAATGAGTCAGTATGATATCCCTCCCACACGTGCACTATATCCTTTTTGCAAATTTCAGTTCAATTTAAAGATGTAATCATTGATTTAATTTTTTTAAAAGTTTGGTTTTCATGAGTAGGGACACAATTACTGAGTGAGTTTAGTTTATAGTGTGGTAGCTGTCTCGAGCTACCTGTCAACTTTATATAACTGTTAAAATTATACTTTTCCTGTTATTGGTTTCTTTAAATGTGAATGTTGTACTTCTGGTATCTCAGCTGCTGCATTAGGTTCTATCAGCATAGCCTCAGGCGTGTATTTTTAAGGGGGTTCTTAAAAATACTTGAAAAATGAGAACTATTTTATTATACTTAGTATGCTGTATTTAGTTGATCTTTGAATGGCAGCAGAGTTCTGTGGCGTTACTTGGTTTGTTTGGGTTTTTTTACTGTTGAATGGAACTCATCATGACTAAAAGTAGTAGGTCTGCATATTACTAAGTTTTGCAGAACAATCAAGTTCTAAGAAGATGATTCTGATAAACTATACCCTTGTTACAGACACGCTATTTCGTGGATCACCGGAAAGTGCGTGTAGTTGGAGGACGAGGAGGAGGAGGTGGTTATTCTTTTAGTAGTGAACCCAGAAAAGTATTTGGAGGTCCTGATGGTGGAAATGGAGGTGATGGGGGTCATGTCATTTTGAAAGGTAAAACTCATTAAATCTGTTTTGTTTCATGTTGTCTTACTGCTTAACACCCCACCCTCTAGCAAAAACAGCCCTGTATGTACGGTAGGAAATGGAAAATTTAAATGTCAAAAATATTTAAAATGTTATTTCTGTATGAGATGCTTTTACTTTTTAAGCTTTGTCCTGAGCTGTGGTAACAGGGATGTAAATGACACTGACAGCCTTAGAAATAGTTTGGAAAATCAAGGTGTTTTGCAGACACCTCAGTGATTGGTGCACAACTGTGTTATAAGGCTGGGATCTGATCAAACTCTTAAGATGGGTAAAGCTGCTTCTGCTACCACCCTGCTGCAAAAGCTGCTAATCTAGCAAATGAATTTTCCAGAGTATTTTGTAATGGATGATTTTGGAAATTGACCGCTTAACAAACTGCATGGTTACCAAGCCTAGGCAGATCAGTATAGGCAGCTAAACTTCATTGCAACTTACATTAGTATCAGTCTTCCCTGATATGTTATTGTTAAGACAGTAAATAGGATATGCATTCATGTAATACTCAAAAAAGAACAGACAAGAGGTTGCTGCTCTTTGCTTGTTCTGTTAAAACAATATGTTAAAAATATGCGTCTTTTGCTTTACAGCTGACCAGCAAATGAAATCACTTTCTTCAGTCCTTCCCTTCTATCAGGGTTTTCATGGAGAGAGAGGAGGAACCAAAAACTGTTATGGAGCTAATGGTGCATATATGTATGTTAAAGTAAGTAAATTAAGGCTGCATGCTAGTATGTTAGCTTAGTATTAACATCGCTGATTTTCAGGCTGGTTGTGTGTTTTTGCAGGGAGCCTTGCGTGCTGTCTCTGTTCAGACGCAGCTGGTTGTCACACAGGCAGATCAAGCTGCTTTAAGTTGTTTATAAAAATTAGACTTTTTTGGAAGGTACATCTGGCCAAAACAAATACCGTCACAGTTTACTTTACTTCTGCAGGTCGTTGCCTAGAGCAGTTGGAACACAGAACTTCTTAAATAGGAGCAGACTTTTTTCTTTCATACTTTTTTTCTTCAACATGCCTAGTTTTGTGCATATCTACAATGCATTTCTTAGCTCACTATGGTGCTTGGGCTTGTTTTTCTAAAAGGAGAGAAAGAGGGTTATAGTTCTGTTAAAACTTCAGTGAAGTGTGAATGTCCGACAGTACTGTTTGGGTTCAGAAAATGAGCCTCATGGAGTATGCTTCTCTTTTTGGATTCCTCAACTTGAGAATACGGAGGAGTGATTTTCAACAAATCTGAAATCAGCTGCTAAAGGATCTGCTGAAGACAGCTCTGCTGCAGACTTTGAGCTTCAGTGTAATGCTAGCATCTCTGTTCACTTTAAGGTCCCTGTAGGAACGTTGATTAAGGAGGATGGGAAGGTTGTGGCTGACCTTACTCAACATGGTCAAGAGTACGTTGCAGCTTATGGAGGAGCTGGAGGGAAAGGTAATCGCTTTTTTCTTTCCAATGAAAACCGAGCCCCAACGTTATTTACTCCAGGAGAGCCAGGTCAGGAAAGGGTCCTCCATCTGGAACTCAAGACAACAGCTCATGCAGGATTGGTGAGTATTGCTGTGGTTCTTCCAACTTTCTTACCATTTTATGATGACACTTGACTGATTGAAGAAATAATGTTTGATAACATTTTTGTTAGCCTTTTGGCTTGCTTGGTTAGAGATGCAGCTCGATGCTTTCTTGCTGTTACTTGGTAGAAGGGTGTCCAAAGTGATTTGCAGAGCTGTCACACTCTTGCTACTTGATGTCATCCTACTTTTTCTAAAATCAACACTATAGATAAAAAAGCAATGTGCCAGATTCGTCGGTGATTAACAGACTCACTGATAATGTACAACAACTTTGTCTGCTGGTTCTGCAGATGAAAAGTACATCATGGAGAGTTCTTCTAAATTAGTTTCTCTTTTCTTGTTTGTTTTTTTGTTAATATAAAGTTCAAATAATCTTTTATTTCATCCCTGTATTTTTCTTTTTACAAATATTAAACATTTGACTTTGTTAGTTCCAGGTTTAGCATCCTCTGAAATGAAAAATACTATTCAGACATGAATGCTAAGTCAATTTAGGGCTTAAGCTGTGTTCATTTTTAAGTATGGAAATGTGTTAACACCAGCTGGTAAAGCTGTTAGAATTATACTTTGCTGCAGAGTGTTCTTGCTGTAGTTCAGCAGCTGCAGAGCAACTGTCTGGCCTAGCAGAATTCTGTGAATGTATTTAGACACTAAGAAAAGAGTTGGCATTGGTGAATCAATACACTTAATTCTCTGACCAGCTGGACACTCTCAATCCACTTCTCACATTTGTAGCAGTAATTTGGAAATCTGGGGTGAATCTGTTTTGTACTTTATTCCCTCTGACAAAAATTCAGAGCGTCTGATGTCAGCAAATATAGGAGAATCTGGGATTTGATCTACTTTCCTTTGGGGATCATTGGCTGTCTGTGTAGCTATCATATGTCAGCTGTAGGGTATCCCTGAGTAACTTCATTTCTGGGATAGGCTTGTTTAAATTTCTTGCCTTCTCCTCAGGAGGCCAAGTTTCAATTTAATTCTTTGATGTCAAGTCTATGAAGCTGTAAAATTTCAAACTTACAGGCCTTCTTGTTACTTATAGGCCAGACTGTGTTACTGAATCAAGGACAAAGCCAATTCTGAATTATTTTCGAAAATAATGTATCTGTTAGAAAACACAGATAAAATGGGAAGTGCAGGACAAAGTGTCAAAACATTATTTCAGAGTCAAAGAGATCTTACGGTGTATACCTTTCTGGCGCTGAACAAAGTGAATACTTAAGATGGCACAAAAAAGTTAAGGGGCTTCTATGTTTGATCCATTTAATGTTCATGAGAAAATATAAATAAAACAGGGTTTAGGAGAACCAAAAAAGGGAAACCTGGCTGCTTTTCAGAATGAAGTACACAAAAATGTTGATGTATTCATGCTGGAAGAACTTTGCCACATCTGTAGAAGTTTACTTTTTTTTTAATAAGGATTAACCTAGAACTGTGGCTTTAATAGGTGTTTCTATTCTAGGTGGGCTTTCCTAATGCTGGCAAATCATCGCTTTTGAGAGCAATCTCCAGTGCGAAGCCAGCAGTGGCTGCCTACCCGTTCACAACCCTAAATCCCCATGTCGGCGTTGTCCGCTATCAAGACTACGAACAAGTAGCAGGTAAGAACTGTAGTATGTTTTGTGTACCTTGATAGCAATTTGTGTCACCTGGATTATTCTTTGTAATGCTGTAGAGGTTTGGTAGTTTTTCTTGCTGGTTCTTAAGAACTTCAGACAAAACAACACTGAAAGCCCATTTCACATTCACTTACATGTGCCCTTAATATCAAACTAGCAACCTGTATTCTGTCTTTGCTGGAATAATGTAAATTCAGATGTTTTAAAAGATAATAGCAGTCAAACTTAACACGAGGTATGTTTTAATATTGATGCATTGAAATGTAATTCTAAAAGTACTTGCACTGGCCAGTAAAAGACTGGGGCAGTTTGTTGTTTGGGTGTGGGTTTTTTCTTGTTGGATATGTGGGGTTCACTGTGGAATTTCTGTCATTGTAGTTGCTGACATTCCTGGCCTAATAAAAGGTGCTCATCAAAACAGGGGCCTGGGGATCGCCTTCCTAAGGCATATTGAACGCTGCCGCTTTCTCCTGTATGTGGTGGATCTCTCTGTGTCTCAGCCATGGATTCAGCTGCAGGACTTAAAATATGAACTGGAGCAATATAAAAAAGGATTGTCTGAGAGGCCTTGTGTTGTCATCGGGAATAAGATTGACCTTGCTCAGTCCAGGATCAATCTACCGCTCCTTAAAGAACAGATAGGTGAGCGGGTCATTGCTTTGTCTGCGTTGACAGGAGACAACCTAGAGGAACTGTTGTTGCATTTGAGAGAACTGTATGACACTTATGTGAGGACAGAACAATCACGAGGGCAAAGCCCGGTCAAGTGGTAGGAACCAGAAATACTGTGAGTTGTACTAGAAGGAGAGAAAAAAAATAAATGATAATTTGAATAGATTGCATCTGTGTGGTTTTGGGGTTTTTTTTGAAGCAAGGGGCACAGCATGTGGATTTGATCTGGACTGCTGCATTGGAAAGATTTTGTTCATCTTTGAGGTGTCTGTGTTTTACAACAAAATTTTTGAAAATTGTAATCATGATGGGTGTTGAATTGGAAACCTGGTTCTTGTTTGGCATGAGGTAGTCCATTATGGAATGAAGAGAATCCTATCTAGTAGAGAAGATGGAAATTCAGGATCTGTAGGAGATGCTAGCTTGCTTTCTAAATTGAAGTGAAATGACTTCTCAATCTTCACTGATCAAAAATTATGAAATAAAAATAAAGTGGACCCATATTTATGTGGTTTTATACCATAACCACTTTCAGTCATCTTCTCTTGAACTTTTCTCCTGTTTTGTTGTTTGTTTTTTCTCAGAGGAGTCACAGATGCTCAGTATTTTTAGGGAGGAAAAGCATAAACCAGCTGCAATTAACGATTGAAATTATTTTCTCATTATTATAAGTAATAAACTGTCTTTAAATGCTGGCAGCAGCTATGTAGCTGTATAAACTAGCCAGGGAGCAGTCATTTAAGACTAATTTCTGAGTTCTCCAGTTTCCCTTGAGGAAATGCTCTCAAGCAATATTTTGAGAAATTCTTGCCTTCAGATATTCCAAATAAAAGAAAAATACAGTTCTTCTTCCCTTCCCCCCTTTTTAAAAAAAAAACTATGTCATTTTGTGGGCAGAAATCTTCATTTAGAACAGTGGGTCTCTGCCGTCTCCTCATGCTCACTGCCTGTGTCTGGAAAGGGCCAGTCGTGTTCAATCTCTAAAGCTCCACTCACACCCTCCTGCTGTATCAGTGTTGGGATCAGCTCTGTGATTATGATTATGAATTAGAACTAACTTTCCCTGTATAAGAAAGAAGGTACATACCTCTTCTTCAGAGCAGCAGTTTTTTTTCTGAAAAAGTGCAAGGTCAACTCAAATGTCTAAATTATTAAATAAAAATATGGGCCAAACAGGTAATTACCTCTCCTAAATTCACATGTTGAGTATTTCTATCCATGATCAGGTGTGGAAAGTAATCCATGCATTGTAAGCGGTGATACTGGCATAAAATATGATCAGGAAAAAAACCAAAAATATTAAATCCCAAAGTCATTCTCATGTTTTGTTTCATACTTGCTTCATTCCTGGCATTTACCAAAACTGAATTAGGTAGAAGTTAATAGTCAGTTCTATCCTTGTGTTTGGTTGTGTGTACCATTTGGGGGCTTCACTGTTGATTTTCCTCCTACTGCTATATGTTTTTCAGCCACATTTAATAAAACCAGAAGATTGCCTGAACACAAAAGCTAGTGCAGCTTCTCTGCAGAACATTTAATACCTATAAATACTTTGTGCTTTCTCTGACTGTATTTTAGTATTATTTTGGCAGTCTTTGAGAATGACAGGCTGTTTTAAAAGCCTCTGTACTCACAAGAGCTTTCACCCTCACTTCTTAGTGTTTGTGCAACCTCAGTTCTCAGAGTGGAGAGTATTTTGTGTACTGATGTGGAAAAAGCACAGCAGGTTGCTATATAGCTTAACAGAATGTCCTATTGATCATTTAATTGGTTTCTTTGTTCTTAATGTTTCAGCCACCTTTTCTGACAGTACCAAGTTTCTAACCACATGCTTATAGGGTTCAAAGAGGCTTTACAAGAGCATGTACTCCTTCATCTGTTGATGAAAAGTGCTAAATAGCTCCAGCTTAGGTGTTGGAACAACTGTTGTAGAAGCTTGAACTTACTGTAGTCAATATACATCTATACCAGCTGAAGTAACCTAATGCTAGAGGTCCCTGTGTTCATGCCAAACAAAAGGCATGGTTGTGTGCTGCTCAGCACAAAACTGAGTGTTTGTAGCTTGGGTCACGTTTCTCCATAATGCTCTTTCAGTTTCAGCATGAAGATCTGTTGCATTCATTATAATTTTGAGGTACAGAATTGAGGAGTAGCCTCTGGTTCTGCTCAAAGTAAGGTATGTGTGAGGCTGCAACCTGCTCAAGGTGAACCGGCTTTAGCAGGGGCTTGGACCAGATGGTGTCCAGAGGTCCTTCCCAGCCCTGGCTGTTTTGTGATGTGCGAAGGAAACTTGTTTCACATCTAGGAACAGAGAAGAAAATCAGGTTAAGAAAAAAAATGAATTGTTTCAGAGAAGAATTATGTGCTACAGGATTTCTTCACACTGATTTTTTTTTTTTGGCTGAGGGTGGGGCAGGTGGGCTTCTTTTGGTTTAGGTTTTCAGGGGTTTTGGTGTCATTCTTCTGTGTGACTTTCCTTACCTAGCTTTTGGTTTCCTCTGCTGAAGCCTTTGATGTTGTCCTTGCTTTTCACGTTGACAAGAGGAAAGAAAGGGCATGGATTTTATTTCGCATCCTGACAATTCACATTAAAATATGGCTTAATGAAGTCCAGTCTATATTTCCTAGAGAAGCTTGAGCCATAATTTTTTTTAGTGCCATTTAGAGTTCCAGTACTCAACTTTTTAATACATTTTTAGTACATGATTACACAATATTTTAGTGCTAATTGTGGGGGTTTTGCATTTATTTGCAATCCTCTCCCCTTTTTAAGTTCTTGGTAAATGTAGGTGGTATCAATTAAACAGATAAAGAAAATGAAATGTTAATGTAAAAACAACCATGCTTTTTAGACATACCGATATTGAGGACTCATTGCAGTACATTAAAACATTGAATGTGCATGTTTAAGCATGGTATGTTTTGTAATCTGCTTTACTTACATGGTTTTGTAAAGCACTT
Source organism: Falco naumanni (assembly GCF_017639655.2). NCBI lineage: Eukaryota > Metazoa > Chordata > Aves > Falconiformes > Falconidae > Falco > Falco naumanni. The sequence continues at coordinate 24,957,359 of NC_054063.1, read as the reverse complement.
TTTTTGTATTACATAATATTTTAAAAGGTGAATAAGAATGTGTTTGCAATGAACTGATGTGGCAGCAATAAAACCGAGACCCTTGGTGAACTTGTACTCCATGGTTCTGCTCTGCTGCAGCACCGTGCTGGGAAGAGAGCAAGGCCTGCCACAACCACCCTGCTTCCAGTACCGGACAGACTGTGGGGACAGCACTGCTTGGTGCCTCACCACAGGGCAGGAGATGTAGGACGTGACACCAGGTGCTGTGTAACGTCTGCCTGTGTTCGTTCTGGTAATATGTATGCTTGGAGTTGTCATATTGAAATAGTGCCGGGTCACCAGTTGCTCAAATGCCATGAGAAGTGAAGGCTGCCAGAAGCATCAGATCCCACTTGGTTTGGTTTTCCATTGCAAGGGAAATTTCTGTTGCTGTTGTAAATGTATTTATTAAGCCTCTTCATAGTGATTTTTATATTTAAGTAGATTTATGGTGAGTGAATAGGTACTCTGACTGGAACATGTTTAAAAACTCGTAACCGTTGTTTTTGAACATTGATTCAAATGACAGAATTACAGGAATGGCTATGAACCAGAGATGCTAGTGCTGATTTAACAGGACCTTGCTGTGGTTTGCGCGTTTTGTACAAGCTACTGGATGCAGAACACCAGTCTGACTTTGCTGTCTTTGTCTTCCACAGGTTATTGCTAACTGGGTTCAGTGGCTGGCACCTGTAATGTAAGGTTAATGCTGGGACCAGAGGTTAGCTGTGTTACAGGTGTGCAACTTAATGAGTTATTAATTGAATGACAGGTGGGACATAACATTCCAGCAGCCTGTCTGCTCCCTATTTAATGTATTGTTTGAACTGTTAACTCTGCAGCGGAAATTAGAAGACAATGAATATATGTTTTGGCTTAATCTTTCTACAAATATTGTTGTGTAAAAATGGATTTTTACTAGTAGCAAGATTACCTTTTACTCTGGGAGCTGTTGTTTTTGGGCTGTAGCCCATGCTCTGGGTTGCTGTCTTGCATGCAAGTTACGAGAGATGGAGGTTTTTGGGAGACGTGGTATATTGTGCCATGTGTGTAGGGAGAATAGTGAAGTCTGGAGCTCAACATCTCTTCAGAAGATCTACAGCTCCATGGTTCATATGAAAGTTATATTTTGGGTTTGGACCACTTCTGTTAATAATGAAGCTCATCACCATTGTGAAAATGGCTTTGATATAAATTAAATCTTCATCCTGATACTGCTAAACTTCATCCCAGCTAGTGATGTATGCCCGGCCTTTAAAGAACAGCTTTGTTTTCTTGCCTTCCATACTGCAGTTTCCAATGCTGTTCCCCATTAACAAGTTTCCCCATCTTGTTAAATAGGGATTAATTGTGCTTACACTGCAGAGGTCTGGAAAGGCTGACGTTATTAATATTTGGAGGGGAGGTTATATATGTGTGCCAATATGATAAGGGATGATTTTGCAGCTGTTGATAATAGAACAAAGCTACCTTCAGGCTGCATTCTTGATTTTTCTCTATGAGGTTCTGAAATTTATTATGTGGTATGTGCCTGTTTTTCTGAGACATAAAGCATAGCTAATAGGACAAAAGCAAAGAGATTTTTATCAACCTTGTTTTAATATTGAGATTGTGTTTGTCCTTCATTTTCCCACTGAGAGTGATTTTTCATCTCCTTTTTCCTGGATGAAATAGAATTGTCCACGGAGGCCTTAGCGGTGTCTGCTTTCTTATCCACAGGGTTTTGTTGTTTTTTTTTCCTCTGACCTTGTTTATATGAAATACCACTTTGGCTCCTTGAAGTGTGCATTCCTGGCTTGGGCTCTGTTCTTTGCTTGTTGCTATACTGTTAGGTCAGCAAGGTGGAAGTGTTTGTGTATTATGTATGTGTTTCCTGAATGATGAGTGAAGACAAAGACTAGCCACACTACCAAACTAAATTATGGTTTAATAACTAACTCATGTCTGCATTCTCAGTTTCAGTAACACGTGATGGATATGGCTGGTTACTTTGTTACCATCCATTTTATTCTGGTAGCATGCCATTAATTTTAATTGGAGGCACTCCAGCAAAAAGCAGTGGTGATCCAGGTTGTTGTTCCTTTTTTAACCTGGACGTAGCATTGCAGCGTAGTCAAATGCTGTTATTTTATGTCACGGTTATTGGGTAAAATAAAGCACAAAACATGAAGAGCCTTGTGCTTGTTGACATAAGCTAAAAATGTTTTATACAGACAAAATCACCTTTTAAAATGCATACTTTAGAAATTCACTTAGATCCAGATTTATTAGCACTGATTGAAAAGCAAGACTGAAAAGTAACTGCAGAACAAATTCTCTTTTGTTATTCAAATCCTCAGTGGGTACCTTTTTGTCTTTGTAACTGGAGAAATCGATAGTCAATTAATGTGTAGGTAAGAGTTGATATTTTAGAAAACATTATGGTTTGGGAACAATTTTAGCATATGGAAAAGCTTGGTGATGGTTTTAAATATTTCTCATTTGATTCTTGACATTTGGTTCCTCACTGCTAAATTACCATTGAGATTAGAACATCACTGTTTTCCAAAGACATGTGAATCCCCACCCAGAACATCCTTTGTACACACACTAATCAACCATTGACAGAAGTTAGCTATTCACTGTCTAAATCTAGATAAATTAATCTTCCACTGAAAGTGGAAAATGCTTATGAAGAAAAATATTTGCATCAGGCAATGTAATTGCTAAAACACTAGTTGTCAAGAAGACATCTGTGATACCGCAGATGAAGTGTCCATATTTTGATTATCTTATTCATGAAATCATACTGTTTTGTGACTATGTATTTCATGTTGTTTTCCTCTGTTACAAATCATGTAACTGATGAGTTTGGGCAGATAGTTTGCTTTGTCCAGACAGGACACACATCGCATTTAAAAAATAACTGGTAAAAGGTCACCATATTAAATCAACATTTTTTTAATGCATTATTTTAGAAAACATTTTTCTTCACTCTACCCACCCCCACACCAGACATGTAATGGAAGTTTAAAACGGTAGTTCAAATCAACAGTTACCGAAACAGTGAACTCTGTCTAGAAAAACAAAACCTGATAATGTTTAGTAACTTCAATGCCAGAAGTTGTGGGTTTGAAGCTTACCTATCTATGCGATGGGCTAAGTCCCATGCTAGCTGTGCAAGGTCTTATGGCCCCTGTAACTATAGATGTAAAAAAATGTATTTTATTTTGGTAAGCTAACTCATCTCTGTTTCTATATCAACTGAAATTTTCTAGCTTCATTAAATAATTTATCACCATTAGGAAAATGGCTTTAAAGGATGGAAATTTAATGTGTTTTACAGCTTTATATATATATTTTTTTTTACAGTACCTTATGTTTCAGAGTCATCTATTAACCTTCTTTCACTGGTAGAAACTGAATCACAGGAGGCTCATGTCCAAATCTAGCCATGCTGGGAAAAGCTGATGTCCTACTGAGTTTTAGAAATCTTGAATTTAGGTATCTGTCTGGATTTGGACCTCAGTGAGTTGCACAGTCACAGAGAAATTCTGTGGCAAGGCAGAGAACCTGGAACTTGGAAAAAATGTAGTGTAGTATTAGTCCTGTAACACTACTGTCTTTTTTTCTAGGTGCCTTGTACAAGCGTAACTTACAACTTACTATAGTCATATTTGCATTTGTAGATTCCAAGTGATGCCCCGTTCAACATGCTGCTTCACATTTGCCCTCTGCAAAATCCTCCAGTATCCATGTTACCCCCTTCATGGTATTGCAGTCCATTTTAGTGTTTAGGAGCTTTCCATGAGCCAACTCAGTTAACTATATCCTTTTTTTTTTTTTTTTTTTTTTTTTTTAAGGTATTCAGGATTTTTTTCACAGTAAGTAAAACTTGATTTGCAGATTGGTAACAAATTGCCACATGAAACACGTACAGTTTATTAACTGGTGCTGCTAATTCATGTAAATTAGCAGTAATTAAATGTTCTAAAGATAGTGGTTTTTTAGTACTTATTAAATGTATTGATGTGGCTTATGAAACTGATCAACACAGAACGATTCTAGAACTCTATATTAAGACTAAATTAAGTTAGTGCTACAGACATTAGTTTCCTAATGTATTTAGTCTGGAACAAAACCAATAATACATTTAACTAATAAGGTGGCTTGGTGAATGAGTATGCACTTGGAAATCTGCTTTTAGTGAATATTCAAGCTAAAACCCACCTATATTGCCACTTCTGTGCTAGTAAAGCCTGAGTACTTAGATGTTGATGGAGAAAATAATTGCAGAGGGTGACAAATGTAATTGAATAAAGAAGGAACTTGTTCAGATTTTCTCAGAAAAATATTTATCCTTGTGCTTGTCTTTGATAGTTAATATATGTTTTTCTAAGGCAATTTGGTAGATCCTGTCAGCACGCAAATCCCTCTTCAGAGATTGTTGTACTAATGGCAGTTAGCCTAACTAACATTTGTGGGTTTGGGTTGCTTTGGTGTGGAGGAGGCGATTCCTCTGTTGTATTACCTGCTGCTTTGATAACTTGTCATAGCACAGCTGGGAGCGATTAATATTGATTAGAAACTTTTCCTATTTACAAACTGTGCTTGAAAGGCACTTCACTAAAGCGGTACGTAGCGATGGTACTCAGTGAATTAACTGCTGAGGTGAAAACATGGTTATTAAGATGAGTTGATCAACCTGACCTTAAATAGTTGATTTCCCAGTTCTTAGTCTTCTGTTCAGTATTTCAGCTGGGGCAGCCTCCCAAGAGGAGAATGAAGGAAGGTTCTATTTCTAGTTTTTTCAGAGGAAATCGGTGTAAACCCCATGTTCTCAGAAACCGTTTTTGAGACTGTCACTTTGCAGCAGAGGTCAGCAGTGTGTGGGGGCTTCTGAGGGGGGATTTCTACAGGATTTCAGCTTTTTATCTTTCAGAAGAACAGTCTGCGTGGGTTCTTCCCAGTGAGAACTTTAGGAAGGGTATGTTGGGCATTTTGGTCCTTGTTGCTGTATACTTGCAATGAGTCATCCATGCCGGTTTGACTTCAGTCTTTCCCTTACTCTGGAACTAGCTGTGAGTATTCTTCTGTCAGCAACAAAGAATCTTCTTGCCACTACCATGAAAGCTTTTGAGTAACAGCTTAATTCCCAGTTATCAGAGTGCTTAACATAGGCTTCATGCAAATATTATGTATGTTATTTTATCCCTGTATATTTTGTATGCAAGCTGTATCAGAGATATTAAACAGTGCTTTAGCTGTAATGGTCTGTTAAATTTGTGCTTCTTAGAGTTTAAATTATTTTCATAATGGAGGTAATTGCTCTGCTTTGTCAATCCATCATCAATTCATGAACACTGCAGGGTGTATGCGCAACCTCATGTTCAAGGAATTATATATGCAACTCCCATCATTGTTGGTTGTTCAATAAACAGCTTCTAATGATTAAAGCTGCGTGTAAGCTGTTACTTAACAGCTAAAATATTTGCCAGAATTTTCATTGCCCTTCTAGCAGACAGCTTGTTGTTTGTGAATGATCAGAGATACCTTTAAATGAGATTAACAACTACTTTGCAGTCAGTTTTCCTTCAGTGTTAATTGTGCTGCTAAATTCTAGGGTATTGTGTTTAAAATCATTCAAAAGTCAGTGTTGCATTACAGCTGCATTTTTGCGCTTAAAAGAACAGATACCTAGGTTGTGGGAACAGACTGCATATAAAAATTGTCATGAATTGTGCATTTACGTGCACAGGAAGGATACTGGTGATGTTTGCACACAGGCCACAACTACCTACCTTTCATACCCTTTCCTTACAGTGATTACAGCATGTTATGGTAGGGGGTCCTAGGAATTGTTGACAGGTATTTGATGTATAAGAAAAGCCTTTACAATGCAACAGAAAGTCCTGCTTGGTGCATCTGAGTCATTTAAAAGAATGCTTCATGTAGAATTATACAAATGAAAAAATAATAGTCGTCGTCTTCCCCCACAAATGTGCATACATAGCTCTACCTAAGATGTTTGGTAATTTGATTAATTATCAGTTCCCTTTTGTACCTAGAGTGTGCAAGCAGCTTGTAAATTACAGAGAAAAACTGTGGGGCTTGTAAATAGCTAGTAATAAGTAATGCTCATGCATCCTGTACTGTAGCAATAAAAATGGTGCTGATTTAATGAATCATTAGCACCCCTGAGCTCAGAACAAGAGCTTTAGGGACAAACCTGGTTTTCATGTTTTTGAGGTATGTACAAGTCTTCCTCTCCCAGGTAGCAGTGGGTTTGTTGAAGTGATTTTTATATCTCAATAAAATGATCATTCCAGATTATAGATAATACCTTTTTCACCCTGTGGAATTCCTAGTTGCTTCTCTAAACACCGTAATTCCTCAATCCTGCAAATACAACTGTATTGGCAGAAAAGTATGTTGTGCAATGGTAAGGAGGAAAGAAGGAGATTCAGGTTGAGGTTAAGGGAACACAGGAGTGCTGTGAGTTCCCTACTATCCACAAGGACATCTGTGAAATCTTTCATGAAGTGTGAGCTTTGTGGTGTTAGCAATCGAGAGCACTTTTCCTTCTTGTGGCACTTATCTGGGGTGGCTAGCGAAGTGTTTTTATTCTTGTCTGCAATTCCCACATCAGAAGTAAAGATAATGATACCTCTTGTTGTGTCCCATCTATTTGCAGAATGAGTTCTTTAGAGTGGAAAAGGTCTCATACCCTGCCAAGTTGTGCTGGTGTCACTGCATGAGAGGTGGGGATATGAAAAATTAATCCTCCCTCACAGAAATCATGTTGTTAAACTTCTGTCTAGCAAGGATACTTACCTACTGTCTTTCCATCCTGGTTCTGCTATGAAAATCAATGTTCATTTACAAACATGGAAGGAAAACCATCAAATCAAAATACAATCACATCTTCCTGATTTCAAAGCCCACCCCTCTCAGCGAATCTCATTAATTATCCCAGACAGGTGTTTTTCAACAAAAGCTGCTGCTTGCATTCTCTCTTCTTTAGCCTCCTACTTGAGCTAATGAAGCTTCCAGTGATGTCTCTGGAACAATGGAGCAATTTATATAACTGCAGGTTGGAGAGAACAAATAAGAAATGGTAATTGAGGAAGGGCGCTGAAGAGAGGCTGTGGGAGCAAAGTCCCTCTATCTGTGTGAAGAGATCTGTCATTATCGGTGATTAAGGAGGAAGCATTACAGAGCCAAAAAGAAAGTAGCTGCACTGAAAAAATGTTCTTTGATAGTTTATTGATATGCAGATGCTGCTTTATGAAAGGACCACAAACCTCATTATGGTGGCCTTCGCATCCGTGTAGGTTTGTATGAAGAGCAGGGAACTGGCATTACCTCCGCATAGGTCTTGTGGGAAGTCACTTAGCCTCTTTCTTTAAAAAGCTGCCGGGTGCGATTTAGAGCTGTGTGAATGTTGTTTGCTAACACTCCGTGCATAAACTGGGTCCTTCTCTCTGGAAATAGCTGTTTCTTTTCTGTGTGGAAGCCTATGTGCTTACACAAATATCTGATGCATATTTGGAATTGCAGCAAGTCGTCTTTCACGGTTTTTGAAAACGGGTCCTGCCTGCTTGGTTTATGTCTAGGCAATAGGAATGAGGCTTTTTTTTTTTTTTTTTTTTTGAGCTGGTACGGTAGCAAAAAATAGACATAGGTGTTCTGCTAGGCTAGTTGACAAGAAGCCCTACCTTGTCTAATGGTAATGTATTTTCACTGTTCATATTTGATTATGCCTAGAAGATGCCTAGTCCCTGCCTCTTCCAAATGCATATAGACATTTACATTCTGAACACTAAAAATCAGCAGAATTCAAATACTCTTTTAAACATATTTGAATTAGTCATCAGCTACTCTCATACCTCAAACCAGCTCATAACATTTTCAGTATGAGAACCAGGCTCAGGTGTGACCTCATGTCCAGGCATAAGTAGTTATTTTTCTTTTTTATTTGGCAAGGCAAGAGCTCTTATTTCGAGAAGGAATATAAATATCTTCCCTGCAAAATCCACCAATGAATAAAATTACTTTCAGCCAAGTTTAGGTAAATCTGCCCATGTGGAGGTCAGAGACCATAAAAATACTGTGCGAAAAGCTCACAGTGAAATGTGTCCATTTCTTCACTCTTTAGGAAAGAACTTTAAGACCACAAGTTCACTCTGAGAGCTCAGAGAAAAGTGCCATTAGGACTTTAAAATATAGAGGATTACATTGTTGTCAGTAGTGGAACTCCAGGAGAGCATGGTGCTTGTACAAATTGTGTGTGCTCTTCAGGGCAGGTACATCATGGTCTTAACGGATCACTGACAGTAAACCAGTCTCCACCAGCTCCCTGTGAGTATTATGGATTTTATGAGTGTCTTAAAACTGGGTATTTTACTTACAGCTTTAGTTCTTGGGCTGTGTGAACATGTGAAAGGAAGGAACTCCTAGCCCATGTGCTTGCAAAGTCACCTCGAAATTTAAAGCTGGTATCATCACTTTTGAACAAAGTTACTATCAGTGGATATAGGGGAAACCCTGCTGTTTGCCTTCAGTACGTAAATACTTAGTCATAAGCTATTGGAATTCGAGGAAGTAATACATACCCCACTCCCCGTCACCCCCTTGTCATCTTCCTATTTTGTTCTACTAGAAAGCCCCATTAACAGTCCCTGCTCAGGCAAATGCCTCGTATAGGAAAGGCTGATAAATTATTTGTTCATTTGTTTAATCAGAAGTAACATAACCATGTTATGGAAAGTATTCCTAGGTCTAGTGTGTCAGAAATTCAGCTGTTAACCACAGAAAGCTGTGAGAGTTTGCTTAGCTGAACTGGTTTTTTTATTTTCTGTTGAGTTTCCTCTCTTAAAATGGTAGAAGTGTCTGTGCCAGTAGGATTCCTGGGCTTTCAGTTATGTTTTGGAGTATTTCTGTGAAAAAACAACGCCCTCAAAAAGGCAGAAGGGAAGGAACCCAGCAAGGTGCGTTATGCTCTAACCTTAGTTTTGTTAAATAACTGCTGTTTTGGCTTTTCAGTAGTTATGTGTAGCATCATACTCATTTTGGTGCAGTAGATGGCACACAATCAACATTTATTTGCAAGCATGCTGAGGACTGGTGAGCAGAAATCAGGCTATCAGAGGGATATGTGCTCCACAGGTACAAGAAATAGACTTCTGTGTCATGTAGAGGCAAAAGAAGTGGTACAGGAGCAAGCATGGACATGACTTCAGAGGTTTATAAAATTTTCCTGGAGAAAGCTGGTTCTTTGAATGATGGAAGACTGCACGAAATGGGGCCTATTTCCCATTTGCAGCCAATTTAGTATCGTTTTAACAGTTACTTGGCCTCTACTGTATTTCAAAGGCCTGCCACTTATCCAGTGAAAATCATACAGGGTAATTTTTACAAGAAGAAAACAAAATCCTTTTTCTGGAGTCAGAGAATGTGAAGTAGGTAACCACTATTTAATATCAGGTCAAAAAATAACAACAAAAAAAAAGACACAACAATTTCTCCATCCTTTTCTTAAGGTATAACACAGCTGATAGCTTTTCTTTTTATCAGGCTGAACAATCTCGTAGTCCTTACCTCTCTTTATAAACAAATGAAAAGAACCGCAGCTGGAAACTGGTACTTTGTTCACATAATGACTTTGTCACTTCTAGGCGGGCTGGGGATTTTGTAAGTCACGGGAAGAGTTGGTGTTAATATAAGTAACTTTTTCAGATTGAAGTTGCACATAACATGCTCTGGAAAAGAACCAAAGTTGCAAAGAATTAAGTGATGTGCACTCACCACGCTGTCAGGAACCTGCTCATCAGAGGTAAGAGAAACTCAGCTGTTCCAGGAGCTATTTTTTGGTGAATGTATAGGCTTTAACTATCTCCTCAGGCAAATCCATACACGTTTTCTTTTCAGTTGGATTTTATCATTTCCTGCAATACCCTGTTTACCATAAAATATTTGGCAAGCTTCATATAAAAATACTTTATTGGGGTTTTCAGAAGGCAGCAGACACAAGGAAAGGTACAAGCAGACTCAACAGTGCACACCGTCAATTCTTAGTACACTTATTGCAAAGGATATATTTTAACCCATATATAATGGCTTGACTGAACATGTCACAAGACTGAAATACCATATACACAAAACAAGACATCATTTAAAACCTGACTTCACATGACAATGCTGATCTACTCAACAAGTACCACTGGAATAAAGTTGGATAGCATTTTATTTTATTCCTAGCACCAGCCAAAAAGCAGTTTGCTTACAACAGCGAAATGTAATTGGCAATCACAACATCATAAGCTTCTGGGTGCTACTTTGCAGCATTTGGGTTTCTATTTGCAAATGTCATTTTCAGGCTTACAATCTTGAGCTTCCCTGTACAATGCTGTTAAATATGAGCATTTGCCATGGCAACTAATTACGTATTTGTATTATTGTATCACTGAGCAGTGCCAACAGAGATGGGCAGTTGAAGTATTTTGCTTTATGGTCGTATCACCTCCGATCCCAAAGAGGTTACAGAATAAATGCCAAGTATAATGAAGCAGAGATAAAATGCCTAAGAATTTATGTTAAGACTGAGGCTAGAGCCCCGTATCTTGAATCTGGTGCTCTGTCTGTGGAATTAGTTGACTGCTTCAAAAATTTAAAAACTAAAAAAGAGAAAAACTGCTTTTGTCACCTGGATTGGCTCAACCTGGGACTCCATTCAAATTATGTATTTTAAAAGGAAGCATGCAGAAGTTCTGGAACTTGCTAAAATTAAGAGTTCTGAAACTAACTTAAAGAAACACAAGATGCAGTTCTCTCAGTGTTTGTCATTCTCTGACACATTCCCAAAAAAGTATTTTGGAGATTCTGCAGAAGAGATTTTAAAATGTCTTTGGGTCATCATGAGGGGAGGCCATGGAGAAGGTGATGCTCTGCTGCCGCCTTTCACGGAGCACAGCAGCTCCGAGATCTTCGGGTCTGCCAGGACTCCCAGTCCTGCAGGGCCAGGGACTGGGCTTGCTCCTGCCACACACCTCCAGGCAGCAGGGAAGCTCCCGTGTGCTGTGGGACCACTGGTTGGTGTGTGGCTGGACGCAAAAGAAATGGAATCGGTTTTGAAGCAGGGATCCAGGGGTGCTCAACAGGCTGCTTCAGAATGCTCAGTATCTCTGATTTTGGCTGTTACCTCCTTAGGGCAGAGATGTGCCTCTTCTTGGGGGGTGGAGGTGGGATCTCTTACACCACGTGCAACAGGGCTCCAGACTATGGCTGTAGCTGCTACGGCGATGAAGATAAATGAGGTGTTTTCCTTCTGAAGTTCGTTCTTTTCTTTCTGTACCACCACATACGTCTAATATCTTAAGTGCAAGGAAGAATGCTTCCATTTATGGGAAAAATCAGGTCTGCAAACAGGTAAACTGTAGCTTAGTCCAGTAGTTTTAGGTTAGATATTTATTTCTGTTAGCTTTTGGTTTTCAGTTTTTATTTTTGTTTTAGCAAAACGCCAGTGCCGCTTGGCTGACTAGGTGGCAGCAGAGGTCTTCTGTGGCACCTGGAAGTGGCGGACACAGATTTCACTGCCTGTAGTTAATGTCAAACCCCCCTTGTCCTGCTATTCTGCGTGCTTTTTGTTGTTGATGAACTAGAACAAAATAACAGTGGTCTCAATGCTGCCTTCCTCGCATACCCCAGACCAGTGCTCTCAGGTTTTTCCAAGGAAGCATGCTACTACTTTTCCATAACATGGGTGTATGAAGCCAGGGCTCGTATCCACACACAGGGCTGGCTTCACTTCCAGCAGTTCTGCAGGGGATCGTGAGGTTGAATCTTTAGCTTCTTGGGACAGAAGAGTTTAATAAAAGCTCTTCTGAAGCTGTAGTGGCAGAGAGGGTATAGGACAGGGTTGACAGCCGAGTTGATCCACAGCAGCCAAAAGGAAGTCTCGTACCAGAAGTCAGAAATGCAGTGGCCATGGCAGCCAGCACGGATGATCATCAGGAGTGTGTATGGTGCCCAGCAAATCCCAAAAATGCCCACAATGATTGCCAGTGATTTAGCCACTTTCTTGTCTCTAGAGAGCCTGAAGCGTTGAGTCATGCTCTGGGACACTATCCTCATCCGTTTCTCTAAGGACAGGGTGGATGCTGAATTCCTACAGCTCTTCTTGTTGCTACACTTGGGCTTGCTGGAGCTCTCGGAGCTTGTTGACAGCGGCTCTTTGGCATCCAGGCTGGTAGCAGAGGCTGCTGCTTGAGCTTTGCTCTTAGAGAGGTCGAGGGTTTCAGCTGGCTCGTTCTGCTCCCACTTACAGCATTTCAAAGAAAGCTTTGCTTCTGGGCTCGTTTCCATCTCTTCAGTGAAGGACTGGTTGTGCACTTCATGGAAAATATCCAGGCGTATTTTGGTACGCTTCTGTATGTTCAGGTAAATGCTCAGGTTGAAAAACATTACACTGATGAAAGGAGTGAAAAACTCCAGCGTAGAGGCTGTCATGAGAAAATACCAGTTGTAGAAAAATTCAGCGTAGCATTCCCCTGTGGGTATGATACTCCGGCCTGATATGTACTCCCAGCTGATAATGGCAGGTCCGTAGAGCAGGAACGCTAATACCCACACCATCACCATCTTCAGCACCGCTTGCTTGGTGTTGCCTTGCTGGGCTCTGTAGGCGACCTGCAATGGGGAAACCTTTTCATAAGTATGGTCACGCACCCTGGCTTGTTGAGGCTCCTCACAAATGACCTGTTAGCGTTTCTGGTAAAGTTGCTAGGCAATATTCCTACGGTCTAACAAATTCATATGCCACAGGCAACAGGAACAATTGCTAGATAAATCGCGCTCCTGCAGGGTAGACTCACGAACCCTCATCTTGCAGCTCCGAAAGCTGACACGGTGTCTGCTTGGTGGAAATGTACTGACTCGGTTGGAGCCCAGCAGCCTGCTGCACCCCACCGCTTGCCTGAGCTGCCCCCAGCGAGGCTCTGTGACCCCTGCGGAGAGGGATGCCCCAAGCCCTGGGCCAGCCAGGCACCTAGCCCTGCTGTGCTCCGAGCCCCGTCACCCATCCTTGTTGGGTCAGGGGACGAGCAGAGGCAACAGCTCAGATCTGTCTGCAAACTGCTCGACACCTCCTGTGAAAGGCTGAGCGTTCTCTCACCATGAACCCAGAGACCTTGGGGCTGTGCCCTGGCAAAGTCGGTGCCACAATCTACTGCCATGGTAGCCAGGGAGAAGCCGGTGGTCCGACTGCAATCTGCTGCTTTGCCCTGGAGATAATAAGCCCCGCAAGTCAGTAACAGGGCTGCTCTCCTCGCTGACTCACCCGTCCGCTCCTGTTCTGCCATCTGGGAAGGGCGCACCTGCACGATGGGGTCTGAACCTTCAATGATTTAATTACGCCAGAAACACTAATCTGAAACCACAGCTGAATGATGTATTTGTGGGTAATTAGTGCTTTCCATCACCAGGCTGAAAGATTCCTAATTTCTGGAGGATTCAAAGAGCTTTTAATTATTGGCGGGGAATAAAGCAGGAGGAGAGTTATTCCCCTCTCAGCTGCCATGACAGGACTCACCGCTCTTGTCACCGAGAGGAATCTGTCGTAGCTGATCAGCACGATGTTGAAGACCGAGGTGGTGCAGAGCAGGTAATCAACTACCAGCCAGAGTTTGCAGAGGCTTCTCCCGAAGATCCACCTCCCCGTCAGCACATAGGGCACGTACAAGGGGATGCAGAAGGCACCTGCAAGCAGAGGGCTCCGTCTCCATCGGGACGCGGGGCGCGCCCCGGGGGAGCGGCGGCGCCGGGCCGGCTCCTTCCCGCACCCGGGAGCGGCCCGGGGGGGCGCGGGGCTCCGCCGGGGGGGACCGCGGGGTGCGGGGGGGGTGGGTGGGGGAGCTCAGCGCGGCCGCGGGGGGCAGCCCGCGGGGGAGCCCAGCGCGGCCGGAGGGGAGGACAGCCCGGGAGGGAGCAGCCCGGGGGGGGGACAGCCCGGGCGCCCAGCGCGCCCCGCCGCGGAGTTGGTGCCAGTCCGGTCCGGAGCCCCGCGGGGCCACTTTACCTACTAGGAAGTCCGAGATGGCCAGGTTGAGGAGGAAGAAGTTGTTCTGGGTGCGCAGGCTGGAGTCCGCCACGAAGGCCAGCATCACCAGCGCGTTGCCGGCCACCGTGACGGCGATGAGCAGGGCCATCAGCGCGCCCAGTGCCGCCGTGCCGGCGGCGGCGAAGCGCCCGGCGGCGGCGGAGCCGTTCAGCGCCCCGCCGCTCTCCATGGCCCGCGCCGCGCCGCACCGCACCGCGGGGCTGCGCCCCTCCCTGCCCCGCCCCCCGCCCGCCGGGGCCGCTGCCCTGCGCCCGGCGGGGACGCCGCTCCAGCCCCCAGCCGCCCTGCGCCCCCCCGCATCCCCCAGAGCATCCCTGCATTCTCCCTTCCCCTCTCAGCTCGGCAGCATCCTTGCATTGCCCCAGAGCATCCCTGCACCCCCCTAGAACACAGTCCTCCTTCCCTCTCATCCCGGGAGCATCCTTGCATTGCCCCAGAGCATCCCTGCGTTCTCCCTTCTCTTCTCAACCCGGCAGCATCCTTGCATTGCCCCAGAGCATCCCTGCACCTCCCTAGAGCATCCCCACAGTCCCCCTTCCCCCTCAACCCGGGAACATCCTGGCATTGTCCCAGAGTGCCTTTGCATTCCCCACAGCAGGAACATGCCTGCTTCTCCCCAAAGCATCCCTTCCAAGACAGAGGCCACGGGGAGTGTTTATGGTTCCTGCCCCAGGCTCTCCACCTCAATGGAGAGGAGTGGAGGTCAAGGCTTATCTTTCAACCAGAGGTCAGCCAGGATCGCTCTCTGCGCAGGCAGGGCAAGGAGGGTGATGCTCCTGCCCCTGCCCCTCACTGGCAGCAGGAGGAGGAGGTAAAGCTGCCTGGGAACAGGCAACTCTTAAGCAAGTGGCCCTGCCGCTTGTTCTGCAAACCAGGGACTCCTTGCCCACAGCCCCGGGCTCCAGGGAGGGGATTAATGCTCCCTCCTCCCTCCACTTGTTTAGCTTTTCATAGTTAAAGGGAATAACTTTTGTTTGAATGCTTTCTTCATTTGGTGATACTCCCAGATGATGTCTACAAATATCTTAAGGGCGAGTGTCGAGGACGGGGCCAGGTTCTTTTCAGTGGTGCCCAGCAACAGAACAGAAGGGGCAATGGGCACAAACTGCAACACAAGAAGTTCCTTTTGAATATGAGGAAGAACTTTTTTACCTTGCGGGTGACAGAGCCCTGGCACAGGCTCCCCAGAGAGGCTGTGGTGTCTCCTTCTCTGGAGACACTCAAAATGCACCTGGACCGGACTCTGTGCATCCTGCTGGAGGTGACCCTGCTTCAGCAGGGGGTTGGGCTAGGTGAGCTCCAGGGGTCACTTCCAGCCCTGACCAGTCTGTCGTTCTGTGATTCTGTGAAGTTACCTACCACTGTAAAACCTCTGTGTGCAGTGCCTGCTCCAGACCGCAGGAGTGAAAATGTCTTCACAGGTGCTGTGTCCCCAGGGTAGGATCAGCTCACCACAACCACCACCTCTGAAGAAGGGCATGGGGGTGTGCAGAGCAGCAACACTGGAAGCCAGAGAAGGATACTGGCTGGAGACCCTGGCCAGGAGCCTTTCTTTCTGGGGAAGTCTGGTAAGCTGTGTACATCTCTGAAGAACAGAGGTCAAAGAAAGCAAGGCAAGAAAATTGTGTGAACTCAGAAACATGCATGAACTTAATGCCCAGGGGGTTTGCTGCCTTGTGATCACTCCAAAAGCTATTTTCACATCAGGAGTTGTTACAGCCTCGCAGAATTCTGCTTCAAACCCACTACCATGGCCACTGTCTTGATAGCAGATGCAGATCCTGCTGCGAGGAGGCTGAAAGGGCTCTTTTAAAATCATGGTGAATCATTCACAGCCAGCAAAGCCTGGAGGTGAGAGCACCTCACAGCGCAGCACAGGCAGGGAGCCCGCCAAGCACTCCCACAGGGGTGGCCTTTGGTGGCACCCACCAAAGGGTGGCCTCCAGCAAGGACCAGCCTCATCCTGTCCCTTGACTTGCCCAGCACTGAGACAAGTTGCTGGCTCCACGTTTACATCCTGGCTTTTCTTTATCCAGGGGCTGTGCAGGGGCAGCGCTGGCAGGCTGTGCCTGATGGGCAGGCGGCTGGGCAGGCCTGCAGCTGCCTGATGTCCCCTTCCTCCAGGGAGCCAAGTGTCCCTGAGCCACCCCAGTCCACTCCATGGAGGGACCGGCCCCTGCTGCTGCTGCATCCTGAC
Source organism: Falco naumanni (assembly GCF_017639655.2). Classification (NCBI taxonomy): domain Eukaryota; kingdom Metazoa; phylum Chordata; class Aves; order Falconiformes; family Falconidae; genus Falco; species Falco naumanni. Next base: position 24,941,046 of record NC_054063.1, on the reverse strand, counting down.
GGAGGATGTCACTGTGGGCTCGTGGGAGCCACGGGTGGGAGAGCAGAGGATGCTGCGTGTGGGAGAAAGTCCTGGTCAGTGGGATAACGGCTGGAAGGTGCTGTGTGCCCGTGCCAGGCTTCACGGAACTTTGTGTGTGACTTCAGCTGTGCTTTGAGGAAGATCAGATTGAGCAACACACCTGACTGAATTCCCAGCAGAGTGTTGAGTAGCCCGGCTGTGCAGCTCTAGCGTGGCCGCAGCAGAGAGGACCTGAATTTTGTGCATATCATCTCAGACGTGATGGAGAAAGGGCTTTTTTATTTCCCCCATGATGTTTAATGAACCCAGAGACCACTTCCATTCTGTCACTGTTTGTGATCTGGTCTTAAATGTAATCTCTAGTTATTCAAACAAACATTAGTATTAATTGAAATGTTTACAAATTCCAAATTATTGTGTGCATGTTGCAGCAGCATTATCACTAGGAGCTGTTTGCCGATTGTTAGCTGTCATTCATTATTCAGACTTTTCACCATCCAGATAGAAAGCAGAAACCGTACTTTGTGCCTAAGGTAATTTAGAAAGTGATTTGCAAAATGTAATGTGGATAAATCTCAATTATTGTTTATCCAGAGTAATTTGCCAGGAATGTTAGATAAATATGAGATGACAGAGCTTAGCAGACTATAGTTTTCCTGGTCCTGATGTTTCTCTCTTGCTTCAGCAGAAGAGCAAATATGTTTTTAATTTATTTCAGGAATCATGCTGTCTTGGTGATAAAGGAAACCACCCAGCCTAGAAGGGGTAGTTAAAGCAGGTTACATACAGACATGCAAGCAGATGCTGTGATAACTATTGTTTTGACCTGGCTTACACTGTACATATGCCACAAGTAGATGCCCTGTATTTTTATAAGTGCTTATATACATTCATATAGGGTATATTGACCACCCTGCAGTCAGGACCTGGGGTCCTTTTCTTGGCTAGGAGGCCTCTGGAGACTCAGAGCCTACATACTGCTTAATCCGTGCGTAAATACAGGGGCCAACACGGGACCTTCCCAGAGCGCCAGAGCTATAGCTCAGCTATAAGCTCTCCCAAGCCTGGTTTCTCTTTATTCTAAGGTTGTGACAGAAGCAGGGACTGGTGATGGCAGATGCAGAGGTCCCAGCCCAGAGCTCCCTCCCAAACTTATTCCCGAGGCCTTCTGCCCTGCTGCAGGGACATCCCAGCTGGCTGCAGCGAGGCACTGGAAGAGCCACAGCTCACAGCCCGGGTGCTAAGGTAATTCGGTGTTCCCTGAACGCACACCCATGGTTCAGCCACACTAGCAGACAAGCCTTAGAAGCCCCTGGAAGGGTGAAGAGCTTGGGGCACCCTGCTGCCGCTGCTTGCAAAGCAGCTCCTCTCCTGGGGGGCTCTTAAGCAAGGAGTTGCGAGTTCTCTTCCCCTCTCTGCTTCCTTCCCCGCTTTATTTTTGAGAAGCGTTTAGCTTGAACATTAATTCTGCAAAACTTCTATATCTTTAAAAATGAGGCAAGGGTAATATGTGGCTTTTTGAAGGCTGCTTTGTACTAGAAGAGAAGCCTGCACTTGAAAGTCATTTTGCATTCAAGCAGAGAGCAAGAAGTGAATAAACCTCTTGTAAGATGTCTGTTCTGGGGAGTTTCTTTCTGATGAGAAGCCTTCAAACTAAGCGACAAAAAGCTTCTGCAGCCTCCTGGTGTTTAGGGAACTCAAGCTTTGGATGTAATTTAGCTGTTGGCCCTATCCTGGACTTTGGGCGCTGCAAAGCCTGTGCAGTGCCACACCACAGAGAAGTGCCTGAGGACCACCGTGTGCTTCTGGCTTTGCTGAGCCTTGCTGGTGACCATTGCCACTCTGCTTGGCACTGGTTACTGTGGGGAAACAGGCCATCAGTCTGACTCATGGGGTGTTTTGTACATGCTTTGTATGCATGTGGCTTTGTGCCACTTGCTTCTGTGTCTATTGTTCATTATTTTAGGTTGGAAGTCCTTGAGGGACCAATTTGGAGTTCCCTTTGCACAGATACATTTCCTCTGTTCAGCATCTCATTTATGTTTTCTCCTGTGACTTGTAGAATTGCACATAGCTTTACAAGGTGGGCGGAGGAGGTATGGAGAAGTTCTGTCTTCTCCAAGAACTTGCATCCAAATAAAGTTTCCATGTGAACTCATTATGTTGGCCACTGAAGACACACTGCTGGGATCTGCGCTTCCCAGTGGGGCACCTTCTTCTACAGGTCAGGTTTGATTCTCCTTCTTTCTAAAATTTAGCCTCCTATAAATTCATTAAATCCCCATAATTATGATATTATAAAAAAGCTATGGTTTTATTAAATGTGTAATTCAAGATGTTTTCCTTGTAACACAAGGTACAAGGCATATGATATAGTCCCTGTCAAATCAAAGTCTGTTACACATGCATCTGTTTTGTCTTGGACCACTGTCACTGGTTCCTCATGCATTTATTTGCAATTCATTAAGATCTCAAAACAACATAAGCCAAAACACTGCATGTGGAGAACTGTGCTACAAGACCTGTTTTCAGCTTCTTGGGGCTGTAGAGACGCTGAGATTTTGTTAGATGCTCCTTGTCTTTCTAATGAACCAAGAAATCCAGATGCAAGGAGTTGGATTGCTCCTGGCTCTGGGAGGCATGTCAGCATGTCTGTGATGAGCTAACCATTGGATTGCTTTGTTATTTTTATGTCATCCACTGAAGTTTTATTCCATGAGATATCTTCGTAGCTCTGAAGAGTACATTAAAGAGCTTCTTAAAGATGGCACCATCTTGCCCACAGGTAGCTCTGCTATACAGTAAACCTGGAGCTAGGGGGATATTCCTTTTTTGGTGGTTGATTAAATATTGATACATAATTGACTGCATGTCCCATCTTCAGAGACTGTGTTGTTCTTCTATAAATGACAAAGTGATAATCATGCCTGAGTCATTAAAACAATTAATACACACTGTCTCCCTGGAGTTTGTCTTGGAGAGTACATGACCTGAAATCACTTTCACACACATCCCAGTACAGACCAACCGAGAAAGTCACAGCCAAATTCCATGTACAAATACTCGTGACTCCACGAGGCAGCAGATGGCTGAAAAGGTTAAAAAATTTGCTGCCCCTCTACTCCAGGCACATCAATAATTCAATGCTTCCACTGATGCGCTTGGCTCCAGCCAAGGAATCACAAAGTGCACTGGCATCAGGAACAGTGCCTCCATCACAGGGCACAGATGTCTGGGCAAAGCATCCCGCCCGTGGGTGAGCTCAGCTGCGCCAGGGCACAGGTGTGCGCCCATCTGAGCATTACTCTTGCTTGCTTCTTCGTGAAGGGGAGAGATGGAAGCTCCTGGAATAAATCAAATAAAACCAGTAAATCAGGTGCTAATGACGAGGGGGTTATTCATAATCCATAGGGACAGAAGTAACGTCCTCAGGATGTTGATGGGCCTCCTTCCACCCACCATGGAGGAATTTGCACTTTGGCACAGGTTTAGATATGCATCATTGCGATTACACAGCGAGAACAGCTGTGTGCTGAAATCAAGGGTTATGGAAATCAGAAGGCACATTAGCATCAGTAACATTTAACGGGGAAATGGGAGTGTTCTTGACACCTTCTCTTTGATGTCTGTCTGTCTGTGCCATGAGGGCAGAGCTCCCACACCGAGGAGTTTGCTCTTCCAGGGAGCAGTGCGGTTGTGCAGGGCTGGAGGCAGCGCAAGCTCCAAACCTCCAGGAGAGATGCTGTTATGGCTGTGCATGAATTATGGTTCTTCCATTGCTTATTTCTGTCCCATGGAGCCAGTTTGTCTGTGAAACTTTAAAGAAAGAGTTGATTAAAAAAACTCTTTTATGTTCATGTCTTTAGTGATGAGAATTGAAAGTGCTCTGGCATTCGCGCAAGTATCTGTCACTGTGAAACCCATCCTTTGGTTTATTTCCTTTTCTTCTGCTTTTCACCATGGGAAATCTTTATTGCATTTGGAAAATGCCTTTTTTTGAGATTCTCTCACAAGTTACCAGCACACGTGGGTGAGGGTAAGGGCAGTGCAGCAAAGAAAAGAGATTCCAGAATGGCTGAAGAGGAAATCTCTGGAGCAGCCTTTGAGCTCCTTTGCCAGACCACCGAGCTACTGCACAAACAGGGACACCAACCCTCAATATAAATATTTTACAGGTAGCATCAGAGGATAGGACACAGAAAATGCCATGGGAGCGTTTCCTATTCTAAAGATGCCTTTCCAGTGAAGTGCTACCCTTTGATATATATTTCTCTTTTAAAAACAAACCCAACAACAAGCTGTCTGTCAAACCTGGGGAGCTATTAGCACTGAAAAATAGCATGGCAATCCAAAACTGGATGGGACGTCAGGAAATCACTTGTTGGGCGTGCTTCGTCCTGCTGCTCAGCCAGATGTCAGAACAGCTCCTGCTGGTGGCAGGAGGTCTTTTCCTTACCATACTGTAAGGGATTTACAAGTTTGATGTTGGATAAAGATGATGGTGACTGGAATAGTCCTCAGGAATGCTAAGTATCCTGCGAACCACCTTTCAAAAAGGTAGGAAGAGCACTAACGTCCCTGCTCCCTCAAAGCAGCATGTGCTGGGAGCTGCACTGCGCGGCTCCAATGGCAGCAAAGCCACTGCGTCTCTGAGAAGGACCACAAGTGCTGGAGAGGAATTGCCCCCAACCTGGGCACAGTGTATGTCCATCTGTGTTCAGAACAAGTCCTACACCTTTTCAGTTCTTTCTTTTCCTTCCTTCTTTCCTCTCCTTCCTTCCTTCTTTCTCTCCGTCCCAGCTGTAGCTGCAACCTGCAAATCCAAATTCCCAAAGTGTCCAAAAACTGATTGTGGTTGGGTCTGTCCCCAGCTGCCGTGACTGGTTTTGCCTTCTTGGGAACAAACTCCTCAAAATGACAAATCACCTTCTCATCAAAGAAAGTCACATTTCTAGTCTTGTGCAAACGAACTGCACTTTTGAAAGCATGGAATTGCTGCGTTTAGCTGCCCTGGGGGAGGAAAACACAGAAGAGCAGAATGAGTAATATGGTTAAGTAATGAAGTAACTGTCTGATCAGAATAAACACCTGGTTCTTGTCAAGCCCGATTCAATATTGCATTTTGAAATGAAAACTTCAGAGCACAAGGGGAATAAAACCAAAAGGCATCCAGCATCGGTCAGCTTGGACCAAGATGGTGGCTGCTGTTAAGATCAAGAGATGTTTTCAGAGGCAGCAGGGTCTGACTAACAAGATGTGATATCCATGTACAGCTGCTACCAAGGGTGCTGGAAGCATTGTGGCATGTCGAAGAGCAAACGTTAAAGCTCTGTTGAGAAAGTATCTGTTAAATTTGGTACTTCACCAGGGGAGGGTTTAAGAAGCAGTGCTGGGCTTTGTCCCTAATACTTTTAATGGCAGTAAGCGGTGTAGGTTAGGAGTGATGTGAGGACGTTTAGGAAGGACTAAGCAATTTCTAATTGAAGGCAGTGTTGTTCCCAGGCAGATGGAAAAACGGAGCAGCTGTAGAGAAATGAGCTGTGTTTCCCTGGGCTTTGGTGCAAGCTGCAGCACAGTGTGCTCCTTAATGTTTCATCAAACTTTCTAAAACTTCTTGACAGTAAGCAATTAGAGGGGCAGAGTTTCAGCCCATTTGTGGAGTCCATGGTGTTCTTCAGAGCTACCACCAGGTTCTCGGGGGAGAAGACCTACAAATGTCAGCTCCTTCGCTTCCTGCAGGGGCCCGGAGGCGGGCAGCTCATTGGTAAACTCATGTTAATATTTAATAGACTTCCTGGGTTAATTAAGTATATTACTTTATATAGTAACTAACATATCTCTAATATGTATCAAAATTTAATTCCCTTTAATTCATTACCGCCGCTCAACGTGGGCCCAGTTCTCCCTTACACAGATGCAACCCCGCTAATTCCTTGTGTGCACCAGGGAGGACAGCGTGGCCCTCGTGCTGCGAGATCCTTTCCAAGCAGAAATAGAAAGAAACTTCGCTCTTGTCTCTTCTCAACTTGACTAAACCAAGAGAGTTCCTTCAGAGCCACGCCAGTGTAGCTGGGAGCAGGAGCTGTCCCCAACACTCCCATCAGGTGCTCAGTGTCTTAGAAGCTGGAGGGTCCCTCAGGCACGATATCTGAGGGGTGTTTCTCTAAGTCAAAGCTTGGATTCGCTCTCTGGTGCTTATTCCCCAAGCACATATGGTTGCAAAAGCAGCACAGTGTAGAAAGAGAAGTATTTCTCTGAAGAGCAGAAGGCAAACAAGGTCTTTGTTGCTGAGATTAGGAAAATCAGCAGTCTATCTAGCTGTAACTAGATTTTTTTGTTTATTTGACTTCTGCAAAGCCCCTGGTAAGGAAGCCTGGTGCCTCCAGGCTGCTGGACAGTGTCTAGCCGAGAGGGACTGAAGCTTGTTGTTCTCTCCCTCTGCCGTGGCTCCTGTGAAATGATGTGGTGGCACCTGCCCAGGTCCTATGGACAGCACTTTCGTTCACCAAGACCCCCCTCTTCAGGAGAACCCCCTCTCTCACATGGGCAGAGTCCCCTGCGCTGTCCCAGGCTGGGCTGCACCTCTTCAGAGTAGGGGACACTTTACCCGAGCCAACTGCGAGAGACAGAGGAGGGTCCTGTTGGCTGCAGCCCCTCAGGACAGCCCGACAACGTGCTGACAGTGCTGGGGGGGCACACAGCTTCCCACCGGTGACCTCTGCGGAGGGATGCTTCTCCCCCCCGCCTGCCTGCCGCAGCCTGGTCCCTTGTTGCCTGCAGACTCCACATCAGTCTCATTTAGAAAGACCTTCATCTGTGCAAGGGTTTTCCCTGACTTCTGGCTTTTCTCATTACACCCTGTCACAACCCCATCCCTGGCTGTCTGTGACAGCGCCAAGCCTGCCCTTAGATCTGTCTAACAAAGGCAGATGGAAAATGTATTTTATATTGAGCTTTGGTGTGCCTAATGTATTCCCTTCTATTAGCTGTTGCTCTAGGTCCTGAGCTCTGATTCATCATCTTTTCAGGCTTCCTTTTGATGTTCGTTATAAGGCAGCAGGGACTAATAGAGAGTATGTCAGGCATCCAGCTACAAAAGCATGGGGGAAAGGGATTAAAAGGGACACAGTGACAGGAGGAAGACAAAGCATTTAGGAAGCATCAGCACGCTGCTGGTAAAGATGCAACGATGCTCAGGGTGTTTTTGCTGGTGTTATCTACCATCCAAGCCCAAATCTACATTCCTGGAGCTGCTTTGGCCTCTGGTCATTTGGAATCAGATTTGGGCAAAGAGAAATAGGATGGGGCAAAGGAACCAGAGCCCTCCCGAGCCCAGAGAGGAGCTGAAACCTCCAGCAGGTCTGTTTATTGAACTGGCTTGCAGCAAACACTGGTTTAGCAACAAAATCCATCTCACCCCCCAGCCTGGTGTTTGCTGAGGTTTCTGGCCTGTTCCTCTGTGAAGAGGGGGAGTTTGCTGCTGCTGTAAGTGACGGGATTCTCATTTTCCTGACTGTTTATGAGATGCCTCTTCTTGTGAAACCACCCAGCTCAGCCGCCTTGGGGGAGTCCAAATGCTACGTAGCTGCCACTGAAGGTAACAGTCACCATGATCTTAGCAGAGTTCAGAACATCCTAGAACAAATCAGGGGGAAAACAGGAAAGCTGAAAGTCCTCCCCTCCGCAATAAGTGATGAAGTCCTGCCAGCACTCACTGCACCAAGCAGAGTGCAGCTGTGCTGGAGGTGGGAGGCAGGGTGCTGGGAGAAGCTGAGGACAAGGAACGTTAGACACCTCTGATATGAACTGAGGAACGGAATCACACAAGAGCCGTAAGAAAAGCAGATGTGCAGGAGCTGGGTCTTCCTTCCAGAGGGTGTTTGCTGTCACCCCCCTGGCTGTTCTCTGCCTCGGGATGGCAGGGTCGCAGATCAGATCCTGCCCCTCCAGGGGACGATGGTCAACCAGAGATTTTCCTACGTGGTGTAGTGCAAGAGTGTATAGGAGCAAGGATTTGGGGGATGCCGGGAGCCAGGTCTCTTTTTAGCCTGCATGATAAACCCTACCTGCTTATCCCAAAACCAGCAGCCACAGAAACTGCTCTTACTCTGTCGCTTCCCACTTCCCTGCTGCACCAAGGCTGTGAAACATCGCCTGTTAACAGCGACGGGGAAGCGAGAAATAATTCCCCACCTGTCTCTCTTGTTCTTGCCTTTCTTTCCAAGGGCCTAAGAGGCACAGTGAAGCTTGAAAATTAATGGCAACTCGGCACAAAATTCCGTCATGCAATTTTTGCTCATGTTTCTAGCTGATGAAGGCTGGGTAGGTGCTAGGTGAGTGCAGGATTCCTCAGTAATTTCCTTGGGAAAGAGAGGAGAGAAGCAAAAATGCAGCAAAGATGCATCTGGAGTGAGGATATTGAGGTTTGCTGTGGTTATACAGCTCCCACAGAGCCCAGGAGGATCTCTGGTCACTACACAGAGGTGGTTTTCCTATTTCCCAACCAGATGCTGCAGGAGAGAAAAAGCAACAATCCCCCATGAGCAGAAGGGTGCTCCCCGCAGCTGGGGCTGACTGGAGAAGGGCCATCAAGGCAACTGGGAACAGAGGAGGGGACCAAACTGGGGCCAGCTGCCTTTAGTATTTCCCTGGTGGCTCAAAGCTTTGGCAGAAAGTGAGGAACTGGGATATTCACCTTTCCCACCTCTCACCAGGTCCCACCATCCTGCCACCACCTCCCAGCCAGGACCCCAGTGCAATTTCTCTTTTAATTCCCCCTTGCCTCACTCTGCTTTAACTCTGCGATGGGTTAGGTGGTTTGCAGGAAAGGCTCTGCCTGTCACTTAGATGCTATTTCCCCTTCTCTGCTTCCCACTGTCTGTCAGCATTGTCTGACGGCATGACATGCTGCGATAAAGGGAGGGATGGCAGAGCACGGCGGTAAATTAATTGCATTTACTCAGGTACAAGATGAATTGTCCAAACAATTTTGCAGACAATTGTGTGTAGAGGCACAGAACAGTTTTCTGAAATGGAGTTAATAATTCCAGTTGTTAATAATGCATCACACACAGCTGATGCTCTTCCCAGCGCCCACAGACGGGCTTTGCAGATCCCACTTGTTTGCAGGCAGGTTGGGAAGGAGAGGGAAGCAATTCTGAGTAACATTTTCATGTGACACTTGGCATTTAAGAATATTATGGCATTGTTTTAAAGCACTTCACCAGTTTCAAAGCAATCCCATCTGAGCTTGCAGGTGTAAAAATGTGCTTATGTGTTTGCATGTGTCAACATTATAGGTGTGATCTCCCCAGCCTGTCACAGCCCTTTTTTGAGCATCAGCATACACTGACAGACTTTCACATCCAAATCCATTGTGCAAAGTGCACAGTATTTTGAAAAACAGTTCCTAAATAGATACTTGGTATTAAGCAAGAAGTGAAAGCAATTGGGAAAGTGGATGGGTTGCTATTTACAGCAGCTAGATTTCAAAAAGTTTTAGCAAGTTACGGACCCTCTTGAAAGCACGCAGTAAATATTCCATAAAATTCCTTTAATACAGTTATCATTATTAAGATTTTTTTTTATAGTGATACTAATTTTAGCAGCTCAGACCACCTGAAGTCAGCCTCCCTCTCCCTTCCCTGGCCACACAGTCCTGCAGAAGCATGCCATGAAGAGATGATCAAAGCTGATGGAGCTTCGGGGGATGTGCTTCAAAAAGCTTTCCTATTGCTCTGCTCATCATCTTCACAGCTCCGGTCGCTGTGTCAGACTCATGGCAAGTGCGGAGCAGTGGAAAAAGCAGTGCAAGGATGAGGAGAAAGGATTGTGTCTAATTGCTCGCCTGTAATTATCTGCCATTGTGCATTCTGTTAGCTCTTCCTGCTTCTCATTAGCATAGAGCGGGGAAAATATTTAATTGCAACACCGCTCTGTCTATGACATTATCTGCGAGCAGAGCAGATCAAATCAGCCTGCCTTGTGGGGCTAAGGGAGCGATTAGCTTCTGCAGGGCAGCGGGATACAGCTGATGAAGATCAAGAGGCAGAATACAAATCATAGGGTGCTGCGCACCAGCCTGCAGTTGCACAAGTGCTGCCTTGAGCAGGCTTTTCTCTCCTTTCTGCTGATCACTTGGTGGTGGCAGAGTCCCACATTCCAGTCAAGATCCCAAAGCATATTGCAATGTAAGGCTGATTTTGCGAAGCATCCACTTCAGCTTGCACGCTCTCAGTAGGACACAGCTGAGAGCAGAGACAGGGAGCTGCAGCGCGGTGGCTGCTAGAAACCTGGGTTTGAGGTGGGCACACACTGCTGTGCCTTGTCACCATGTCCTCTGTGTGGGCATTGCACACTGGCATCAAAATGCAATGCTGGGGCTGCACAACTGCAGCAGCTGGGTGGCTGGGAGAGGAACAGACCTCTCCTCTCAGGAGGCTGTGAGAGGAGAGGTGAAGAATGCACCAAAATAAAGTTGCATATGCCAAGAAAGAGGTTCTGTCACGGTGAAATGCAGCTGGTCACAGACTCTAATTTTATTGATGTGCATGTGAAACTACATGCATTGGAGCTGCTTCACACAGAGCAACCAGAAGTGGAGGCAAAACTACCCAAACTTGACCCGCCATCTGGTTTCCAGTGCAGTGAGAGATGCTAAAGCCACACGTTCCTCAGTCCCTGCTCCTTTTGCCCAGGCTGGAAGCTCAGCTCAGGGCCAGTTTGGCCGGGCATGGACCAGGGGCAGCCCAGGATGTGCGGGTACCCAGGTGCCCAGGGCAGAGGTGAGTTTGGCTTTGAGCCGGCTCCATGCTGCAGGGAGACACCTTGGGACCAGGGGATTTCAGAGGCGGCTCTGGCAGGACTTTTCCCTACAGACCGTGCCATGAAGTGAGGAGGTGGGTTTCAAACCAATGCTCTCGGCTCCCGGCCACCCCTTCTCCTGCAGGCAAAGTTCTTCCTTGGCCGTTGGGATCTGTGCTCACCAGCCGATCTGATCAGCGAGGCTGGTAATACTGACGCTATGACTCTGGCATAAATGTCACCACACAGCTCTACAGGCACCTGATCTCCTGCGCCAATTCCCACAGCCTCCGTGCTGCCACGCTGCCACCACGTTAGCCGTAACAGCAGACTTCATTAAAGGGCGGCAGCGCAGAGCTGAGCTGGCTGTGCTGCTTTCAAAGGGGTACTTTTTAAAAAACCACTGGGAAATAGCAAGGCAAGCCCTGCCGCGCCGGTGTCGATGTAGGTCAAACATCTGTTTTGCCTCAGGTCCATCCCCTGGGAAGAAGCACTGCGGGGGGCTCGGCCGGTCCCCGAGCCTGTGGCTGACCCTGCTCCCAGGATGCGACCCTTGCCAGTGGGGTGCACAGCCTGATGTTCAGTCCCACCTCCATCCTGCCCCGCTGGAGAGGGTGATGGAAAAATGGGGTCCCCCATTTCTGTGGGCTGGGGTGGAGGTCAGGGGAGCTCTGGGCTTTCCCCCTGTGTTGCTCCGTGTGTGACAAGGGCTTGCAGGCGATGGCCTCACACTCCAGATGTGTGCTGGCAGGGCGCTGAACATGCAGACCTGCTTCCCTGCCCAGCTTGCCTGCATCATCCTCAAGGCAGTTTGGCCAATTCCTCATTTTTTTTGAGCCTCAAGTTTATTCACTTCTGTGACAAAGTGAGATGGAACAACATATTTCCATAGCTGTCAGGGATCTAAACATCTCCTCCCCAGAGACCCCAGCAGGAGCAATGGATGGTGACCACCTAACTTCGGTCCCAGCCCTGCTGTGGGGTTGTCATGGCATCTGCCCCGCTGGGCCCTTCCCGAGGCCACGTGCCATCTGATAGTGCCAGCGCAATCTTGATGCTGGCTACGCCCATGGATGGATACTCGCTGCCCCTTCTCAGAGGACAAAAGCCTTTTTGCATCTGGAACCGAGCGTGAGCCGTCACACAAAAGCAGGACAGGGACAAACCAACTGCAGGAGGAGAAAGGTAAAATCCTCGGGTACCACTTTGAAGCAGTCAGATCCCTGTGGCACATGTGCTTTGCAGCTCTAGGCAGATAACAGACAATACCCTGATTATGGGAATGCATTTACCATTGTGCACCAAATTGTGTGAACGCCTGGTTAAAGAATAGCTATTCCAACAACAACAAAAAAAGACCAGAGAAAAAGAAATCAGCCTTTCGTTTCTGAGTCATCGCTTTGCTTCGCACTCAGGATTTGGTCCACTGTGTGTCCAGAATAATTATTAAGCAAGTTCTGATGGAAGAACTTTATTTACCCAGCCTCAGAAAGGAAGAAAAGAATCCTTAATAGTTGATTAGATCAAAAAAGCATATTTTATTTTTCAATAAGTGCTTTAGATGTAAGATCAATGGCTTGAGGTTGATTGGTAGGAGCTGTTTGCAAAGACCTTAGATCTAATTGTACGCAGGCAATCACACAGACTTTTTCTTTGACTAGACACCAACCCTCTTGTACTGATGGGGGAGGTACCAGAAAACAGCAATACTTTGCATTGGAGAGTTGCTCAGCAACTGCCCCATATTATTTTTGAGTCGTCCCCGAGTACAGCTTCCCTTCTCTTTGATCTTCACATAATTTTTGTTGCTGTTACTTCTCAAAAAAGACAACATTTTAAAAGAATTGCACCTCCATTTGCCACAGTCTTTTTTTTTTTTTTCCCCAAGCGCAGCCAAAGCCTGATGACACGAGGGAAAGCAGTGCATTTCTTTGCAGAGGGGACGTCAGAATTAAGGTCCATCTACTCTGCTAGAGCCTGTCATGCGGTATTGGGGAACCTGGTCTCCTACAGAGATTTAGCATCTGTACATTGTCCATATATGATATTCAGAGGCAGAATGATGGTGCTTAGCTTGTGCCACAGAGCAGCCGCCCAGCTGGGTTTGGGCAGATGAGCTGGTACTAGCGCTCCCATCTTGGCAGTATTTGGTTAAGAAATGGAGATGGGGTGATTTGCCTGGAGAGAAGCCTGCCAGGGCTGGGATTTCTCACCCCACTGTAATCCCAGACAGAGCTTGCAATGGAAGGCATTACTCCATGGTCCTGATCTGGAAGGAGCGTCACACCTTGCCAGCCAGTTATTATCAGCCCGGCTGACAAATGCCTTTATGTGATGCAAAAAAGTGATCCACTCCGAGCTGCTCATCCTGAACCAGTGCTCCTCCTGTGCTCTGGATGACACAGACCCCTTGTGGGGCCCAGAAGAAAGGAGCTTCTGGTTATTGTGGTGTATCTGATCCTTTTCTCTCATTTATTTTCTGCTACTGCCACACGCAAGTGGGTAAAAGAGGTTTGCACTGTGTTTGGTCTCTCCCGGGTACCACACATAGAAGAAGAGCAACAAGTAAAACACCAAGTCCCTGCAATATGAAAAAAAAGCCTCCAAGACCCCTAGAATAGAAAATAACCCATGGATTTAAATGACATTTGCAAATATGAGTTGGGAGCATCTTTTCTGAAATCTCTAGACACCAGCGTTGTACAACTGCTGCTGCTGCAGGGACTAAAGCCGTGATGATTCAGTGAGGGCTAGCACAGTCCCCGCTGCAGGAGGACACACGCAGCTCCTGAGCCAGGTTGCATCCCAGCCGGAGGCTGTCATCAAGGGAAACAACCATTTTCATCATTTCTCTGTGGTCTCAGAGTGACCCCATTAGGCAATCAGTTACCCGGGCAGAGCTGCCGAGCCACGCACGGGGGGTTCCTTCATCGCTTTCCCCAGTGAAGGGTGGCAGAAAGCAGCTGGTTTGTTTTGTTGGTGTTCGACCAGTTGCCACCCAAAAGTCTGAAAAACAAAACCCTGAAACTTCTCATGCAAATTAACACCCGAGGCAGCAGAAGGAAGCAAATTTCTACATCCAGGAAAAATTTCAGCTTGAAAAGTCTAAAAATAGATTTTCTTGCTTCAGGAATTCTAGCCTTGCCTTGTAACTCGTGGTGCTGCAGATTATTGCATTTGTAATTTAAATGTTGGATGGGTATAAAATTACTCGCGTGGGAGTTATTCAATTTCTGGTAAGTACACTTACATTAAATAGCGGCTGCACATACAAAAGATAGGAAAAAGCCCTTCACTTCTGTTTGCCTGAAGCGGTGAGAACATGCACAGCCTCACAAGGCTGCTGTTGTGAGCAGATAATCTTTTTTTCCTACTGAAAACCTGATAAAGTTCACCACGGCTGAAAAGGCACTTGTGTCCCCTCTCTGACACTTGGCATAAGGCTGCTCTGGACTAATCCCTCTCCGGGCTAGGAAAAACCCCAGCGCTGATCTGAGCGCTGCCAGGGATGGCTCCTTGTCTAGTTTCCAACCATGCATTTTGTCACCTCGGTGCCTGTGAATCTGGAAAGCCCTATTTCACAGTGTCCCTCTCCTGGGAGTGTGTCTATTCCCCTCCACACGCGGATAGAGGGTTGAGCTTGCTGGGCATCATCAGGTGGATCATGTACGGGACAACCCAGGGGAGGGGTGGGTGGCTGCTCCTGTGCTCACCCCTGGTGGGCTGAAATCTCTTCCTCGACTGTCCCCATCACCTGCCTGGCTTTCCAGCTGCCTCTGCGTGTTTGGTTTTGCCTGTGCTCACACAGACGTGTGCAGGAGACCCTTCTCCAGTGCTGCCTGAAGAAACAGTGGTGGGATATTCGTGGGGCCACAGTTTGAGGCCATGCGCCCAAATTCATGAGTTTGTATTGGATCGATGGGAAGAGGAATAGACGGGGAAAGGGCCACCTCGCAGCAGGCCCTGGACGAGTGGAGGGTTTTGACAAGGCAGAGATGATGGCAAGTTGCAACCAATCTCATTCCAGCCTTTAATTTGGAGGCAGGAGTTGGGATTCCCTGCAAGGTCCATCCTTCCTGCTGCCTGAAATGCTCCCACATCTCTGCTCGGTGCTTCTGGAGTGGATGCTCTGTGTTTACAGCAACTGGGTTGGGGTTCTTCAGCCTGGAGAAGAGAAGGCTCCAGGGAGACCTTACTGCAGCCTTTTGATGCATAAAGGGGGCTTATAAGAAGGATGGGGACAGGCTTTTTACAACGGCCTGTAGCTATAGGACAAGGGGTGATGTTTTTAAACTAAAAGAGACTTGATTCAGACTAGATATAACTAAGAAAGTTTTTACAATGAGGGTGGTGAGACACTGGCACAGGTTGCCCAGAGAGGTGGTAGATGTCCCATCCCTGGAAATGTTCAAGGTCAGGTGGGAACAGGGCTCTGAGCAGCCTGATCTAGTTGAAGATGTCCCTGCTCCTTGCAGCGGGGTTGGACTAGATGGCTTTTAAAAGTCCCTTTCAACTCAAGCCATTCTATGATGCTGTGATTCATTTGAGGAAATTGAAGGCTCATTGGTTGTTGTTCCTTCCTCACCCCACTCCCTCCTGCCCCAGCCTTCATCCTCTCTGCCCCTGTGCTCCCAGGGAAGGGCTGTTTCTGGTCTGTGCAAAACCACTGCCAAAAAGCCAGTGGTGCCATCTGGAAAGCTGTTGTGGGAGGATGGTTCAGCTGGACCCAGCCTGAGCTGCATCGTTGGCAGACCCCAGCTCTGCACCCGAGGGGCTGCAGCAGCTCCGGCACTGCAGCAGCCTGCCAGAAGCCCTGGCCATCCCCCACCAGTGTGTCAGTGTTACTGGGGCACTGGCTGGCCAGGCAGCCTGGGGGATTCAGTCATTTTTTCTTTTTCTTTTTTTTTGGTGATGCTGTTTGAATTCAGACAGTGCCAGCCTACTAATGAATCACATCTTGGTCAATTAGAAATTTCCTGTGAGTCGTGGCTTCTTGGACATCGCTCATGCCAGTGTAAATGCCATGCTTGGAGACAAAATTGAGCTCCGGCAGCCAGGGAGAAACCATCCCTATGTGTAAATGAGGAGACAGTACCTGCAACATTCACTTCTGCACGACAGGGCTTGAGAAACGCGAGCGTGCTTTGCACCCTGAGCGGCCGAACACGTGTAAAGTGGCTTTTCCTCCTCCTCCTCCTCTCCCAGCCTGGTTCTCGCCCCCGGTGAGGAGGAATCAGTGGACATGTGGAAGGTGCTGTGGGCAGCAGTGCAGGCGCTGCTGGAAGCCCTCAGCCGGTGGCCAGCTGACAGGGCTCCCTCCCGCCCGCCGCCTGCCCACAGGGCTGCGGATGCGGGCATTCGTGCCCGGCGCTTGGGAGACGGCCAGGAGGGCACCCAGGAGGGATTTCTCTCTTCACAAAGCTCAGTGGCTGTGTTTTCACCCATGGTGAACACCTACCCTCAGCACAGCTCCCTGGGCTGGAGTGGGGATGTCCTTTGGGGTCAGGGCATCATTTATTTTACACAGAAATGGGGACCAGGGGGGATTTTATCCTTCTTTCATCATCAGGGTGAGGGAACGGTTACTTGCCAGCTGCAATTTCAACCAATCTGCCTTCACCATTAGAGATGTCTAATTTGGCATTTAGCTTAGTTAAGGTAAAAAACTCTGTTTTTTCACAGTGCCCAGACTGAGTCCACCTTACTTATGTGTTACCAAATATACACACAGCAATCTAAACGATTCATGGTACTTTAGTACACAGTGTAACAGAGCCCCTTCCTCCACAACAGGGTCCTTTCTCCACTTCTGATGGCCATTCTTCCACCTAATCGCTTGTTTTCTCCCGTTCTCTGAAAGAGCTCCCTTGGACAAAAATAATGCTGGACATGTAAGACATCATTGTGAATATCAATGAAGGGGTTTTTTTCTTTTCCTTCTGCTCCCAGTTCCTCCTCTGGGCTAAAAGTAAATAGAGTCAGCTGTAGCTGACACAGAAGCTGATGAGGGAGGCACATTAGTTTCTCTGCCTGTCGGGGATTGCTTGTATAGCAGACTTCAGATCCAGAGCCAAACTTCCCAACTCCATCTGGGACAGCATCAGGGACAGGATCTGATTTCTTTTTTCATGCTCAAATATTCTATCTATTTAATTACTCTTTTTTTTGGTGGAATTTCACAATGAGACCCTTTTAATACTTACTTTTTAAAGCAGTCTCTAAATTGGTGTCATTTGTTTCAGGGAAGTTTAGATGCTAATTTGCAAGCACAGAAGATACTGAGGTGAGATAAAATTAATCTGGAACTTATTCTGATGGATATGTGTGAATTTGTAGTTACTAATTAGTTTGTTCTAGTGGTTGCCTAGGGACCAGTGAACAGGACTTTGTTACATTTAGTACAGGAGACTGTCCCAGCAAGCAGTATGTGCATATAAATATTTGCTGGATCAAAGGTGCTAGTTTTACAAAGATAAAGGAAATTACATGCTGAATTGATTTGGAACAGTCTATAGTTTATCAGTAAAAAAAACTTACAGTCTGCTCTACCCAGTGGTTTTGGTTTTGTTGCTTTGGTTTTTTTCCTTTTTGCAGGTGTTGCTTGCAACCACAAGTGCTAGGGTTAAAATCCAGGCATTTTTTACAATATTGCAGGGCTGAACTGGCCTGAGCCCATTCCCAGGGTTGGTAGATGCCTCAGCTCCCTGGTACATCGTGAGGAGGTGGTACCCTGGGTGTGATGGCAGTTGTCCTTGTGCTGTGATCTCTGCCAGCCCTGGTGGCTGCTCCCCATGCTGTGAGCTGCAGATGTTGTGCAGGAACACTTGGAAAATACATGTGCATGCCACAGGAAACACTCCTCCGCTGTCCATTCATCCACAAAGCCAGCAAAATGGAGAGGGAACTGGTGCTGACTTGGGGAAACACCAAGCTACTGAATTAATAACATCCAATTCAGTAAAGAACTTAATGAAATTAATTTACCCAGCATCAGCAATACTTCCATATTACCTGGGCAGTAGAAATCTGTTCGGCTTTCTGACTTGGCGTGGGGAGTATCCAGAAGAAATTATCCCTTATACTGTGCCCTGCCTCATTTGTGCACACCCATCCTGTTCAGGCGCTGGTGATGGGTGAGACCCTGGAGACAGAGGGAAGTCACTAAGGAAGCACTGGGACAGGTCTCATTTCACTCACACATCAATTCTTATCTTGCATCAATATGTACAGTTAGCTTCTATTGACTTGAATTTCCAGAAAGCAAGCATCATGCAAGCCACCAAATTAATCTCTGATGTAAGTACTGCCATCCATAGATAGAAATTTGGTCCAAAGAGCACAAGGGTAACTTGCCATGCCACTGTACACATAGCTAAAACCCCAGACATTGTAATTAATTCTAAATAAAACGCTCTTGTGGCCAAGTTTGACAAATAAACCTCTATTAGGATATAAAGCATCATTGATTGTTGGCAGATTAACTGGCAGCAGCATGGTGGTGCATGGGCACTAGGAAAATAGAGCGTCTTTAGATCTGCTCCTGAAACAGAGACAGCTGAAACCCAGGGGTACCCAGCCCACAGCAGGAGTGGGTTTCTAAAAGCTGAACTCCACAGCATCCCCTCTGGTGCTTCCCAAACCCCATACAAGTGGGGGGAGGGAGCACAGCGATGACTCAAAGCTGATCTACCCCATCTTCCCAGCTATGGAGGTGCATGAAAGCCATCGACTTTCATTCCAGGGAGGATGAGACGGGATGTAGAAGTGACCTAGTTTTTCCCAAGTATTTTTATCCTGAGCATGACCTCCTGCTCATCTCTACTCAACTCCAGGAGCGGGAGTTTCCAGCTCCAGAAGTCCTATCTGGAATTAGAAGAATTCAGGGTTCAGCAGAGGGTAACATCTAGACTTTGTGAGAAAGCATGTTTTTTAAAGAAGCTTCTGTGGAAAGCCCCTTGTACACTCAGCCTTCAGTTTTTAAGCTTTCACAACTTTGACCATGCAGATTTTCAAAACTTTATTTTATATTGAAGTGGCTCAGACCCTGAGCTGCCCTCAGCTGAATGGGTGCAGCTCCCAGGGAAATTATCACTGAAGCGGAGGATACAGGCTGTTGTGCCTTTTCCTTTCCGTGCTGTTACAAAGAACATGCTTATTCAGCCTTTTTACAGACTGGCTATTTCTACTTATTCAGCTTTTGCCATGTTCCTCATTATTTATGGATTCCTTTTTCTCTTGAATTGCTTTTCTTCAAGATTCTGGTTAAAATTCATGTGGCTTCAGCATAACCATGTTTTTCACTAAAGCCTTATCAGTGGCTTATCAGTGTTACCAATGTCTGCTTTTTCAATGTTATCACTAAAAACTTACCAGTATTACTAATGTCTGCTTTTGTAGTTTCTTTTTTATATTAAATAAATCTATGTGACCCTAGCTTTTTCACAATATCTTCCCTTTTTTTAGTGCCAGCAGCTCAAAATACACTATCGTGGTCAATAGAAGTCAATATGTCTGTCTTTTGAGATGAGACAGGCTATAGGAGAAAATCTTTGTTATTCAGATTGTGGAAGATCTGGATGTTTCCCATTTTGCCAAGTGGTGTCTGCTTCACTTGTACCCGGGGGAAGAGGGAGAGCCTGCCACCGCAAGCTCTTTTAAGGCAGAAGGTTTCTTTCTCTTTTGTGTTTGTACAGCCTCTGGCACAGTGTGACAGGGGTGTGCCATCTTATAATCAGCACAATTAATATTTAACAAGAAAGCTGCAGAGAACAGGACATGAAAAGTACCGTCTCCACCTGGGCTTAGCGTGGCCATCCAGGCTGGCCCCTGTGCCGGGCTGGTGAGCTCCTGCCCAAACAGTCGGTACCACCCGATGGCAATAACCAGACGTGGGCTGCGCTGCTGGCTGCAGACCTGCTCATCCTCTCACCAGGTCTGCTCCCTCCCCACATCCCACTTCCACGGCCACGTCTCCTGGTGGCTGAGGGCTGAAGGCAAACCCAAACCTGTTCCATCCCTGCAGGTGCTGGGACACGCGACCTCCTTCCGTGAGCACGTGTACGTCCCTTTTCCACTGATTTTGCAATTAGTGATGGTGTGTTTAATCAATTGTTTTATTAACTTGGGGCTCATTTGCCCAGAGATATTTTGGGATTCCTACTCCGCTTTTAATTCACACCCTTCTTTAGTCCAAATTAGCTTTCAAGTGTGGACAAGCCCTGTACTCCTCTGAGGGAGGTTAAGCTGTTAGTAAACAGGAGCGGGAGTGTTTCCAGGCACACTCGGCACAGAACCGTAAGGACAACGCCGTGTCTGAAACGCTGTGGCGGCACGGTGTGCTGGGAACCCCTGCCTCGTGCTGCGGGACGGTTACAGCACCCAGGAGGGACCAAAGCAACACCAAGCAGAAGATGCTGGAGCAGTTGCTAAACAAATGGGTTTAGTTTTGAAGCTCCCTGGCGATGAGTTGCTGTCTGAAAAGAGCTTCTTGTGGCAGAGGTGAGCACTTGCCCACACACGTTGGGACTGAACGGCTGCCTTTGGCCACCGGCTTATTTGGAGGCAGACAGGAGGCGTTTGTCTCTGCCTGCACACAATTTGTGAAAGATGATCGCTATTTTTGCTGTAACATACCATGTTTTCTTGCATTATCTCTAGATCACAGGATCAATGTGTTTTGCTTTTCCATTTTGCCCTTCCTTATTCTGTCGCAATTTAGGTTTTGTAAATCTGCTGCAGTGACAAGGTTTGCTTGGATTAGTTTTCTAAGCAGATTGTGTTGTTCTGCAGGAGGGAAATGGTTGGGTTTATTATAGGTGGAGCTGACGGTTACACCTATGCCTGAGACAGTTGCTCAATACTTTCCACTGTAAAACCCTGTTTTAATTACTTTTAAGGTTGCAAAACTTTTGCCAGTAAGGCAAATTTTTCCATGCCATCTCCTTGAAAAGGTAACTGCTCTGTCCCCTCATTGCCAACACAGGAGGGAGACAAATACGGAGCTAGATTCTTCTCCCTGTCCATTTTTGAGGTTTTGTGAATTTAGATTGCTCGAGAGTGTCCTTGCATAGTTAATAAAGGAAGAAATTGTCAACTAGCCTTGTTTTTGCTAAGCATGGGCATTTAGCCCGTGGAGAGATTAGCCTGGGAGAAGGATTTTATGGCAGGCTCAGAATGCGGGTGCCTCACATTAAGACTGAAAAAGCTACACAAGTTCAGTATTCCTTGGTCATCTAACCAGTGGATTTCTCTTTCTACTATCCTTTTGGAGAACTCTGCCAGTTTTTTTAAACAAAGGCCTGTTTAGTCAGCAAATAATTTAAATGTATGCTTACTTTCTCTTTGTGGGCCTTCGCTTAAAAGCTGCAGTAGAAATAATTCCGTGCTTCATGTTGAGCCTATAATGTTGAGCAGTCCAGAAATGGGTTGCTGAATTAGGGCTTACTGGGGAAAAAAACCATCACTCTTCTAGGCGAATCAGGAAAATCTTAAAACCAGATCTGGAGTGATACAAATAATCCTCTACTCCCAAATATTTGTATTGCCTAAAGATGAGGCAAACAGCACCTGCCTTGCAGCTTCACCTGGGTGAATGCAGGGGTAAAATAACACGTGGGTTTAACAAGACTGGATCCAGAAAGACCAACAGACATCCTCAGAGCCAGCTGTGCCCACCCCAAAATCCCAATCTGTGTGAGAAATTCTCAGTGGAGATTTCATTTAAAACCTTACGTTTGTGCCAAACCAAGAAGTATTACAATTGTTAATTTGTTCTTGTATGTTGTCAGCATGTGGCTGATGGCCAGGAGCTGTCAGCTCATTTAGGGGTGAGTAATACTCCAGAATCAACAGACAGAGTGCCAGGTAAACTGTTTGGGGAGGGCAGGAGGGAGCCATGCAGCAAAGGAGTGGTTCATATTTTTGCCGCTATGCCTCTGAAAACAGGCTTTATACAAGGGAGGAATAAACCCCATCACGATGTGGCCCTTTGCCGTCATTGCTACCTGTGACCACCACCCTTCCTCGCCAGGCTGCTTTGGTGCCTGCAGCAGATAACCAGTAATGAAATGGGTGTCCCTGGCGCTACGCCTGCAGCTGGACTCTGGTCTGCAGCAGGAACCCTTGTGTGCTGCCAAAACCTGGGTTACCCCCTGGAGGTGCAGCCACCCCCAGGACGGGTCCATCGCTGCTGTTGTTCTGGTGGCAGAGGTCCAGTGTATCCATGATTTCCCCCACCGGCCTGCAGCCATTCCCCTGTCAAAAGCAATTTGCATCCACCTCTGATGAACAAGTTCCATACTACAGAATTAACATGCTAATTCCTTTATTTGCTTTGCATTGAGAAGTGTATCAATGGCAGGAGAAAATAACTTTGAGGAGAAATATTTCTGTGACTCATCTCCCTCCTTTAATCCCAACCATTCCTTATTCAGAACCCAGCTCCTCACTCCAGAATGGTTTTCCTTCGTTCTTGCGCTGGACCCTCCTGACATGCCACACAATTCCCTGCTTAAGAGGACAAGGTCTTCCTCAGCCATGGTATCACTGAGTTGTTTTTTCTTACTGTAGGAGATGTCACCCAAACTTCACCCTCAGGATGGGCGCTTGTCACCACTGTGGCCAATCTCCCGAAGCGCCTCACCCTGTGCATGCTTTACAATCTATTTTTTTTTTCTTTTAAAGTGGTTGCTGGGTCCAATGAGACTTCGTTCGATTCTTAGCTTGCATATATGAAAAGGGAGAGAAGGAAACAAGACATTTCAGTAGAGAACAGTTTCAAATCTCTGATCATGGAAGAAGTCTAAGTGTATGTGAAGGAAAACACCCTGCAGACTCTGAAATTACAAACTAAAGAGCAGGACAGGTGTCATCTGAGAGAAATAAGTCAAATTAATTTTCAACCCCTGACTCACAGTTTTGATACTTGCAAACAGTCCCGACCGCTCCAGCACACCAGGAACGTCTCTGAACGGGTCATTACAAACTTGCCTCTGGTCACCTGCCGTGTATGAGCAAATGCAAGTCCAGGGCGAGAAATAAAGGCACCTGGCAGCTTCTCTCCCAGCAGGGCAGGGCGCTAACCCGGCAGCTGCCAGCCCACGGCTTTGCTGGCCCTTTCACCGGGCTTTGCAGGCGTTCCCCAACCCGCCCAGCCCAGCGCAGCAACGCCGGCCGCGGGAGGGACCCGGGCTGCCGCAGGTAGCTGGGTGAAAGGAACGGCCTGAAAAGCGAACTGCTGCGGCCCGTGGCTAGCGGGTTACACGTCCCAAAGATTGCGACAACATAAAAAAACAAACAAGCCCGAAAACCCCACAACTAAAAATCCCTGGGCTGAGTTCGTCCCGCTGCACAGCAAGCTCGGCCCCGCCCCGAGCCGCAGCCCCGCGCTGAGACAAGCACCGACATGCAGGAGAACACTTCTCCTCTCCCCGCGGCCAGGAGGACATTTCGTGCTACAAAGGTTATGGTGAGCCAAGCTCACGCTCCGAAACCAATTTATGGTATAAGGGCTCCACACAGCGCAAGAGCCCGTAGCGGCTACAGCACGATCGTATCCATCAGTGTAGCGGGGGCTACACCGTCCCGTCTGAAAGCGCCAGGTGAGGCCCCACAGAGCAGCGGGGGATCCCGGTGCCGCCTATATTTGCATAGTCCCGCCCCCCAGCGCGCTATTGGCCAGCGCTGGCCACAGCAGTAGTGCGTCCCGGGCCGTTGAGGTTCGGCTCCTAATTAGCATCCGCCCCGCCTCCGGGTGAGTGGGTGGGGAGCTGGTTTGTCGCTTCGGCGACGGCGGGGCGCGGCCGCGCTCTACGATTGGCGCAGCGGCGCGTCGCTCCGCCGCTGCGAAGGCCGCACTTCCGCCTCGGTGTCAGCGGTGCCGGGCGGGGGGGTGTTGCGGCGGGGCCGTCGCGGGAGCGCGGTGCCAGGTAATGCTGCCGTGTCTGCCCCGGGGCGCGCCGCCCCGCTCGGCCCTCCCCGCCGAGCCGCTCCCCTCAGGGGGCTCGGCTTCCCCCACCTGCCGCAGCGGCGCCCCGCTGAGGGAAGGGCGGCAGCGCCTCCCCCAGCCCCGCCCGGGCCTGGTGCGGCCCAGCCCGGCGCGGGGGTCCCTCCCCGGTGGGCCGCTAACGGCTCTCCTCAGCGCCGGCGGGAGCGGGGCGGGGGACGCGGCCGGGCACCGGCCGTCAGCGGGCCGGGGCAGCGCGGCTCGCCCGGCGCTGCGCTCTCTTCCCCGGCGGACGCGGGGTTCGTGACCCGCACGCTCGCTTTCTCAGGGCGCTGAGAGCTGCAGGCCCGCGCTGCTGAGCCGGGAGCGCGCTGGGTGGCAGTGATGTGCCCCGGCCCGGGGGCGGCGGGGGCGGCAGCGCTGGGGGTGCCCGGGCCGGGGGGTGCCCGGGCCGGGGGGTGCCCGGGCCGGGGGGTGCCCGGGCCGGGGGGTGCCCGGGCCGGGGGGTGCCCGGGCCGGGGGGTGCCCGGGCCGGGGGGTGCCCGGGCCGGGGGGCACAGCCGCCCTCTCAGCCGCAGGGCCCTTCCCTGCGGGCCGGCCCGGGGGCGGGGGTGAAGGACGCTGCGGTGCACAGCGCGGGGCGCGGGCCGGCGGAGCGCTGTTATCCCGGTGCAGGGATTCTTCTGGCTTCATCCCATCTCCTGATGGATTTTGGAGCTGGGTGCTTCAGCAAGGGGCTCTGCTGACACCCGCTTCCCGAGGTGAATGTGTTGAGCTCAGCTCCGGCGCGACGAGCCTCAAGGGGCCCTTAGGCTACAGCTGAGGTGCAGTGCGCAGTTAGGATTTATTTGAGTTTGGCTTTTTTTTAATTTCATTTATTCTTCAGTTACCTACTCAATGTTTCTTTTACAGAGCTCCTGAAAGGGAGACAGGCAAGATGGGAAAAATAGCAGGAAAAAAGGCTTTTTTTTAAATAACATGCCACCAGAACTTCTGCATGGTAACAAAGGTATAAATTATGTTGCCATTTTTAAAATTTGGATATTAGTCATGTCTGTGCTGTCTGTATGTTTGAATTCAGGACTTCTTTTGGAAGTGGTCTGTTACGCTGCAGCACTTGCAGGCCAGAATTTCAGATGTGGGTTCAAAATTGCCTTCTGTTTTCGATGTCTGCCATAGCCATGTGTTTCCTCTCAGAAGTATCTGCCAAAGCATGTTGAATGCAAGCAGATATTGCTTTCATTTACTGTGAATGTTCTCAAAATATATAGCCATCATATAAGATTTCAAAAAGGAAAAGTAAAAAGGAGGCATCAGATCTGTAGTGTAGATTAGCCTTACTGTACTACTCTTCTCATAGTGTTGCCGTTTTCAAAGCTTGTGTGTGCAAGAAAAAATAAATCTGTTCCATTCTAACTTAACATTCCAAAGTTCTGTAACTCCACGTTCATGTTAACATCTGGGGACAACCACATATATGTCAGCTTAACAGACTTTATACCACTGTGCTCTGGGACCTCACAAACCTCAGGGCAATTTCTGGAAGCAGTGACTTGGGTAACTTCCAAGCATAAAGCACTGCGCCGTGGGATGGAAGTAGGAGAACTGGCTAAACTAGCATGGAAGCATGATATTCTGAGTGGTGATTTTCCCCTAACTAACCCCCTGGGTTTTCAGTTACTGTAAACATGGCTTTTCTTAAAATAGTTGTCAAGTCATACAAATGTTTGACCACGTGACAGAAAGTTGAGGGCAATCTAGGATAAGATCAGGAGCGATCTTAATGTTGCTTTCCTGAACTAACAGCACCTCTAACTTCAGGGAGTGCTTGAAAGGAAACACTGAGACATCTGCTGCCCAGGAATAAATATGCCATTTTTCTCCAAAACTAGCTTTTCAGCCATGCCAATATGATCTTCTAAACAGAAGACAAAAATTCAAGGTAGAAAATGATGATTAGACAACAAACTCTATGCCTAGTTGTTGAAGTGCCTCTATGCGAGTAGTTGAAGGCTAGATCAGTTAAAGGTTTCAGGTGATGCAATACTGAAAAACAGTGTGGTACAGGTAGTTGGTTGTTTGCTAACTTGTCTGCAAATGTACGTGATTTGGTGAGTGATCATGGAGGGTGATTTTCACTGTTGGATGGTTTCTTTAAATGTATTTTAATACTGTTACTGCTTTCTATGATCCATACTAGCTTAAGCTAACAGGACTTGTGATTGAAACTGGTATTTCTTTCAGTCTTTCTTCTTGTGAATTCTACTGTGTAAACTTCACACATGCTGACCTAGAACAAAGGTGGAAAGCTTAGCTTTCTGTTATTTTAATGTTGGCTGGAAAACATACCAGTCAGGCTTTTTTGCTTTGATAAGGCTATATTTTTAGATCACTGTTTGTAGTGCCAGTCAGATGATTCTCTTTTTTGTTGTTGCTGTTGTTTGGAAGCGAGTTTCGCGTGCAGGTATGCTGAATTTTTAAGCAGATAATTCATTCACTTTGGTATTTGAAGTAACTTGTCCTTGAACGATGCAATATTACATCATGCTACTTGATAACTAGAACTTTTGTTCAGTAGTTGGCATTTTCTAGTCTTTCACTCAGCATCAGTTTTGTCACCTGAGTCACGAAGATGCAAAAAATGTCTGTATTTCATGCTAATACGATGTTTTTAAAATACTTAGTGTTTAGTCTGGTCTCCGTGAAATAACTGCAATGTTTGGTTCTCTTACATTTTTTGGAAGAAATGCACAAAATCAGAAGCTCAAAGAATATGTGTTAAATAGAGAGAGCTTAACGTCTTGTATACTTTTGCTGAGTTGGAATATGTAACTGATCACAGGGGCATCTTCACTTAGCAGAATAAATTGGAAAGTGAGAGAATGAACAAGTTCTGCCACTTTGGAAGATATGAGATTTTGATGTTTCCTGTTGCAAAAAAATACAGGTTATACGTTATATCAATTATTTTATGGGTTTTATTATTTTATGGAGTAGACCACTATAGAACTTCGAATTAAAGAATACATTATCTCAGTCCTTGAATTCTTGATAATTACTATGCAGAAGAATGTATGATGATGTAATTATTTACTTTGTATTCTTAAAGGCTTATAATAGCATGTTGCATGAGAGCAGTAAGCAATTAGAATGTGTCAAATGTGGCTTACCATTACTTTCAGTTATACTCTTCAGAAATTTATTGTTCATTCAGTGCACAAAGATAATGTCTTAATTTTCAGGATCAGTAAGTTACAAGAATAGGCTAAGCTTACTTAAACTTCATTTTATTATTATGTTTTTAATACACTTACAATTGGAAATTCATTTGCTGGTCTAGACAGATCCTTTAGATTACTTCAGTATATTTTATTACGCACATAATTTAATGAGACAGATTTTTAGTAAATTACAGCAGCCCTCCATTCAGAAAATGCAGGAGGCTGGACAGGGCTGTCTTCCTGTGGTTGTTTATAAATCCAGTGGGAGGGTGCACAAAAGGTGAATTGTCCCTGCAGCTGAAGAAATAATGTCTAGACCCTTTAATCTTGGCCCTCTTGGTTTTATGGTCCAAACCTTAAACTGTATATTGCTCTGTTGGACACGTAATATCTGTGCTTGGTGTTAGACTGAATGGAAACCTTGACCTGTGGCATTCCTGTTTGAGTTTGATTCCTTTGCTGTTTAGTTCTAGATGAGACGAGGCTTGTGGCTGTTGGGATGCTATGAACCTCTGGGGTATTACAAAGCAGTTTGCATGCTTATGATGCTTGTCAGGAAATGTGTTTTTCTGAATGGTAACTTCATTATATTTTTGCTAGCATTATTTTTACTCTCTGGAGTTTTTTGTGGGTGGTTGTTTTTTTTTTTTAGGGCTCCCGAAAGAATCTATTAATATATTTCATTGGGTTTTGATTCTAGTGGTAGTTCAAAGTAATGATGATGTGGAAAGTTTGAAGACGGTAAGTGTTTGAATTCTGAGGTGTCTGTGGTTCCCATTACTCTAGGCCAAACCAGCTCTGGCCACTGATGTGGCAGAGGCTGATGTAGCCTCTCTTCCCTACAACGTCTCAGTGCAATCAAGTGAGAACGAGAATCCTTTTAATAACTCAATTATAAAAACTTGTACATGCTAAGGGTACAAAGAAGTTAACTCACTTGCCTGTTTAGAATGGTCCATTTAGCAGCATGTTTGTTTACTGGATGAAATGAGAACTTTCTTAGAAGAACAGAACAACTGCCCCATACAGGTGTTCTCTCTAGGTTTTGTACAGATAAGTGAAACTCTTGAAGGGTTATTTAATAGTGAAACAAAAATGCCTTCTGTCTTCAGACATGCAAATGACTTTATTTACATCGTCTTATTTTGTCTTAAACATAGTTTGAAGTGCTGTGCAACCATTTTATTATCCAAGTGGGTTAATGTTACTGAGCACATAGCTAGGTGGATTCTTTATTAAAACTGAACTCTAAATGGAATTATTTGTCATGTCTTGAGAAGTCAGTGTTTTTTGGTTCTAGGTTTTTTTTTCCCTCCCAAATTTCCTGACAACAGCAAACACAGTAACACCCTTATACTGGAATCCATGATACATGGATAAAGCTACACATGTAGCTTTAAAGGAAATTCAACCATAGCAGAAACTCTGACTTACCATAAATTTGCAAAACCTTTAAAATGACCTCAATAGACTGCTAGCTGTATGCATGAGCTCGTGCTCAAGAATTCAAGTGCGTGAGGAATTGGTATAAAAATACGGTGTTTTATGCTGCAGGGCTTTGCACTAGGTTAGTCAGCTGTTGTCCTCCTGCTTTATTTGCAATATGATTGCTGTCGTCATTGTTTAAGAGTCCATGAAAGTGATTTCTAGGATACCTTGTACAGAATAAATGTAAAACTACACCTGCCTAAAGAGAACGGTCCACAGTGACAAAACTTAAGAAGTGCCTTTGAGTAGGAAAATCTGTAAACTTAACCCTGTAACTATTTTTACTGTTCTAGGGGTTTTCTCCAGGGGTGTTATATGCTTTATTTGTCTTCACGTGCGTGAACTTACGTGATCAATTTGTAAGGGTGGCTACATTATGATGAGAAATATTCAAGCATAGTTAATTTTACCTTCTAAGTAAGGTTTGGTTTAAAGATAAGTGTTCGTAAATGCTTAATTATGTATCTACTGACACTTGTGTCCAGAGCCAGTGTTCTTGGAGTTACTGATTGCTTCCCACCTTGACTCTTAAAAACAAGATAAAACAAATCCTCAGGGAACAACTAAGAAGTAACTAGTCTTACAATACAGTATTGAATTACTTTTTTTTTTTTTTTTTTTTTTTAAACAGTGTGCCTAGAAATGAGCTGGTTTATCAGTCGTGATCAAACGTAGCATTATGCATCGTGGGTGGAGAAGTCATGTAAAACAGAATTTTGTGTTCTTTTACAGTTGTGGGCAATCAAACAGTTTTCAAGGGAAGGCTACAAAGTCCAAAGAATGCTGTACCAGATGCTCTCAGGTGGAAAAATGTCTCAAATATTGATGTACTGTTAAGAAAAGAGAACATTTACAGAATTGTGTGGTAATTTCAGTGAAGTGTTTTGCATCAGAAAATAATAACCTGCTGAAATCAAGTTTCCTTGGTCTTTTTGTTTGTTTGTTAGGTTTGGTAGAAGTTCTGCGAGCTGGTATCCTTGGCTATAGAACAGAATTTTTGTCTGAAGTGAAACTAAGGATAGCCATCAGTTCCATAGGTAATTGAGCACTATACTGTGAAGGTATTTTCTGTCCAGTTTCATCTTTACAATTTTTATCTTCAATAAATAATACTTCTGATATCAGCACTGTAGCTTTGTTCCGGGGGTAATACTTAGTGTGTAGGACAATTATTGTGGCTTTTCTGATGCAGAAACAAACTGTGAGGCCAGATTTCTAGCGTTTCAGTTGGCTCTAATTCCTGTGAAACATCACCAAAATCTGTATTTCTGAGAGAACAGAATGTGATTTTTCCTGCCATAAATCTGTTTGGCTCATGTTCAAAGCTAAACTTTCAGTTGTTCAGTTTGCTGCCACCATTGTTTCAAGCGCTTTAAAAATAAGTTCAGCTAAACTATCAGCTTAGGATGCTTTGGTGCCTTGGTTCTGTTATGGGTTGACCCCAGCAGGCAGCTGAGCCCCACGCAGCTTCCCCTCTCTGTGGGATGTGGGAAAGAATCTCAAGGGTGAAAGCAGGAAAACTTGGAGTTAGAGACAGTTCAATGAGTAAAGGCAGGTGAAAAAGCCAAATAGAAATAAAGAAAAAACAAGACATGCAAAAGCTATCAGCTGACCCGTGTCCAGCCAGTCCCCAAGCAACTGCAACCCCTCCAAAACTCCCTTCCAGTTTTATTGTTGAGTGTGACGGTATTTAATAGGGAATATCCCTTCTGTCAGCTGGGATCAGCGGTCCCGACTGCGTTGCCTCCCACCCCTGGCCTACTCGCTGCGGTGGCAGAGTGAGAAAGGGAGAAAGCCTTGATGCTGTGTGAGCACTCTTCAGCAGTAAAACATGGGTGTGTTAGATTAACACTGCTTTGGTCACCAGTCCAAAGCGCAGCACCATATGGGCTGCTAGAAAGGAAATTAGCTCCATTCCAGCAGGACCCAGTACGGGTACTCAGCTGTCCCCAGGGCATTTAATAACTCCTTGCTACATTAAGGCCTGTAATAGGGGTAGCTGCAGTCTTCAAAGAGATGGAAAAGTGACAGTGGGCCAGGTCTTCAGCTGATGCTCTTCACTCAGCCTTGCTGTGCTTTATGATGCTTGAGATAGAAGTTGCACTTCTCTTACTGTGGGTGCAGGGTGAGTTTCCTTTTGCCAAGACATCTTGGTGGAAGATGCTATTATATTCAAACTTTCGAGTAAGAAACAAATCTAACTTGGTAAATAAAATCTGGATTCTGCCATCTGTGTAGCTGTTCTCTGGTTGAAGAGATTTTAAGTGCATAATAATTATAGCAGGTATCTAAATTGCCAATTAAATTGACTTCTTGGCTAATTTTTATAGACATTTTAGATTCAGTGTTGTTGGTAACCTAATTTCATGACTCAATTAAGATTCATCCTTGCTGAATATTTAGAGATGAAACACTGCAGTTTTATGCTTTCAGGAGATGTGTAAGAAGCAAAACCACATTAATATTTATCTTTTAGTTCAAGCTATTTATTTTTGCCCCTTGAAGTACTACACCTATGTTTTATTTCAGCTGGCAACTCAAGAAAAGATGGGATTGGCTCTTACTCCACCAGTCATGCTGTAGACTGTTGAGGTTTCTGTTCTTCTTTTTAACTTATATATTATTTTTAGTGGTAATATGAAGGGTGTGTATATTTGATCTTCCACTGACTCTTTTGGAGTCTCTTTCTGGACAGAAGGTGCTTCCCAAACTAATGAAATGTTGCTCTTTGTTAACATATGCTGTTAAAGGGATTAAACAGAGAGAGCATAGAATGACTTTTGCCTTGTATTGAGCTAACTTTAAATTCTGTCAATAGTATTTCTGTTAAATTGAGCGTGTGCCCTTTTGACTCATTAAGGAAAAGCAAAAACTTGAAAACTGAGTGTCTTTTCAGAGTTTGTGAAATTTGCTCCTTCTCTTCCTCCCCCTGGCAATACTTGTGCAGTATTTTTATCATGTCAGAGTTGACAGAAAGTTTTCTTATTTCTCTGTGTGTGTGTGTGAGGAAGGCCTCAAATGACTTTTTTCCTTTTTTTTTCTTTTTTTTTTTTTGTTCTCCTTGCTTGCTTGCAAGTATTCTCTTTTCAAGTTAGTAGACTTAATTTGTTTTAAAATTTGCTACAGAAGTGCACATCCAACAAAAACCTTGTTAGGCATGTGAAAAAGCTGATGAATGTGCTAGTTCATTAATTCTTTGGTAGCACTCTAATTCCAGTGTATTGAACTTCTAACACCCTACCTGCTCATGCTGGTGAACCTCTGTTTATCATGACTGCTTACTTTTTCCGTACTTGGCTTTACTTAAATGCTCCTTGATCTCACAAGTGGACTTCTTGTCTGTATAATGAACATGACCTAGTATTTTATATATGTCTCATAGAGATAGAACATGTGTTTTCAGAGTGAAAACAGGATTTGTAAAGGTAGAAGGATGATGTATACAAAGCAGTGGCTTTCCAGAATTGCTGCTTGATGTTTCAGGTCTGGAAGAATAAGGCACTGCAGCTGTAGTCAGGCAGACAGACTTCAAACCCGATCTTGCTGAACCGCATTCCAGTCAAATTAGCTACTCTACCTGCAAATGCTTACCTTTCTATAGAAATGTAAATGTTTCTTCAAGGAGGAGCAACTTGTGGTTAACCAGCTGGGTCTTTGTAGAGGGTTAACAGAAGAACAAGTTAGTATGGAGTAACTAGTTCTGTTGAATAAACTTAAGTCATAGTAATTGCATGTTTAACCTCTTAAAGGTTGTTTTGAAGAGATACTAGTGTTTGGGGTTCTTTAATTGGTGCAGAAGTTCTGAGGATCCAGGATCTTAGTGACACAATCATAACCTTTTTTTTTTTTTTTTTCTGTTGAGGAATGGAATTTGAGAAGGAGCAAGCATACGTGGTGACAAATTTGAGGGATTACTAACCTATCCAGATAAAAGATGTAGGAAATTTCAGCTTTTTGTGCTTCGTAGAGCTGTAAGCAAGTGAAATGATGTTATGGATTACCAGTACAGGTCATCTCTGCAGCTTCATCTGTCATATAGGTGTGGAGGACAGCTGCCAGAAAGCAGCCTTCGACTGCGCAGCAGGTGGCGGATCTCCACACCTTTGGTTTCAGAGAGAAACTATGAAGGAACCTCTTTTTACAAGAAGTGCATGCATCTCTTCTCATGCAGATGCTAACATGCATGTCACAGAATGCATTGAGCAAATTAGATACTTTATGAAGTGATTTGGAAAGTCTTGCACATTTGTTGCCCTGGTTTTAAAAATAAACTCAAGTGGGAGGAAATGGCTTAAAATAGGTGGGAACTGTGCAAAGTCTGGGAGAGATCTTACTGATACCGTATGGGTGGAAGCATTCCCTGTACCCTCCACTGCTTTGAGCTCGTACAGGACCCTCCAATCTGCACAGAGTTAAGCTTTTGAAAGCAAAGCATGCTATCAGAAGCCAGATCACCTGGTACATGTCACTGTTGAGTTACAGGTTGGATGCAGCCCTTGACGGAACACTTTGTTTGACATTATTCATAACCAGCTGATTGAGGTACGACTTTGTTCTTCCTTTGTCATGGGACCTCAGCTGTTGCTGTAGTGTAGGTGGTATGAATAGTTACATTCTCTGCATCAAGGCTGTGAAGATCACTGAGAGAGGCATGTTTTCTCCCGGGAGTGAGCCTCTCGGAATAGGTCTTGGTATGCCTTGCGATTGTTGGTGTGCCGTGCATGTTTAGGAACAGCCCTTTCTGTTTGTTCTGCCTGTCTGTGACAGGGGCGCTTCTGCAAAGTGGTATGTCAATCTTAGTAATTCCTTCCTCTCTGTAGAACCTACTTCAAGGTGTGCTGTAGACTCAGTGCTGGTATTTTCTTGTGTTTCTGCAGTATTTGTTGCAACTGCGTACTTTGTTTCATCTTTTGCCTTTGCAAAACATCTTTGTGTCCTCTAAGAAAAGGACTGTCCGTGGTCATCAGTCATACAGGAATGTGTGAACCTTTTCTGATAAACTGAGAATTTAAAGGAGTTCTAATGAGTAACCTGCTTTTGACTTAGTTGTGCAGCACCAATGAGACCTTTTAATAACAAAAGGATAAAACAGTCTTGCTTGGGACAAACACGGATTTTTTAGTTCAGCTTTAGTATCTGCATTTCTAAATTTGTCATTCGACAGCATGATATCTTGTTTAACCTATTTGTGGATGGGTTTACAACATCACCAAGATGCAGAGCTTATTTCAGAGGAACCAAACCGGTGGTCTTTTCATTAGAAGATATCAGAAGCTTTTGCAGGTTTTTGACTTCACATGCTATGTTTAGCTTAACGGTTGCTAGTCTGGTTTTGTATATTGTAGGCGTTGGCATGCAAGTAAGTAAAATGACCAGAAAAACTAGGTTCTGTCCAAATAACTTTTTCAAGATTTGCTTCAGTAAATTTTGTTAAGCTTTGTTGTTTTCTGTTAATTGCTTTGACACTCACTTGAAATGTAATTTCTAACAGTAAAATCATGTTGTAAATAGTGGACAACATACTACAGAGAATTTCTCAGAGCAAAATATAAGGTAATACAGCCTGCAGTATGGATTTACCAACCAGTTATGAAGCTGTACTGTTGTGAGGGTATTACCCTTTTTTTTGGATGTTTTTGTCTGTTGTCTTTCAGTTTGAGCTTCAAAAATAGCATCTTTCCTGTAGGGAAATGAATCTGTTACGAAAATAAAAATAAATGTGGCTGTCCTTACTCATGCACACTAATCCCGTAATAAATCCAATTAGTGTCTACCAACCTATAGCTTTAAAATATGAGGAAATAGATGAACTTTGTTGCTTATCTTGTAAACCACAAAGCATGGGCTGCTTGTGGTCAGGGGTGTGATGTCATTATTAAATTATGAATTTCCAGTTCTTTTAAGATGCCTCTACTTGCAGCTTTTCCCTGTTATTTATAAAATGATTTATACACAGTTTTCTTTGGTCATCAGGGTGGCAATGCAGCTGGGCTGCAGTCCCCAGGCAGAAGCACTTTTCTGGGTGTCCATGCCTGGAGTATCCAGGCCCAGCCCATTAACACTGGCTGTTAAATTGAAGCTCCCTAGTATCATTTCAGTCTGTAAACCAGCAGACCCTGAATGCTGAAATAATGTTCTGTACAACAAAGAGTGAGTGAAGTCCCGTATGGAAAATCGTTTATTACATTCCTAATGATTACTATGTCTGTAAGAAAATATGTAAATATACTTTTTATTTCTTCTGTGCTCTGGGACTAAAAGATGTGAACATGATGCAACACTTATGCTTTATGTAAGGTTTTTCCAGGATGGCGGTTGGTTGTAAGCTCCTGAAGGTCTGTCAATTTTGATAAAAGCTGTTAACTACAATTGCTAGTGTGTAAGTGAATTCTTTTGGGTACATCATGGACATGAAGCAGAAAAATACAGATTATAAATGCTGAATATGAAACAAACAGGATGTTTTTGTCTTCTGGCATTTCACCCTAGTTGAAAGGATTTTTTTGCTGTTGCTTTTAGTAAAAGGGCTTAATCCTACCTTTATGGCTCATGAAAGCTAAATGCTATTATCATTGTGTGTTTGGCTACGTGCAAATTCAGTTTAATCTCTGCTGAATAAAATAACTGAATGTAAAAGGAGTGATAGGGGGGTTAAGTTATTCCTAGTGTAACTGATGCAAAATGTATCATTTTATTCTTTTGAAAGTGCTCCTAGCACTTTAAGAGAATTTTCAACTATTATTTAAAGTGACTTCTGTGAATGTTTTGGGGTTTAGGTAATCGTTACAAAGCTTGTGTGTAACTTACAGGGATGTGACTGAACTTTCATCTTCAAATAACAATGAGCTTAAGGTGTGGTGCGAGGTGTGTATCAGGAGAACGCAGCGTAACTCTTCCTTTCAGTTAACTCAAGTCTTTGATTCTAGTTACTTCATTTGTACTTGGTGAGTATTTTTTATAGGAAAGCTTCATTGTCTTTGTAGTGAGGCTGCATGCTGTGCGATGGAGTTCCACTTCACAAGTTCTTTTGCAATGCAGTTATTATTGTGCAGGAGCGGGGAGAGGAGAAGCTGGCAGTCATCTGTATGACCTTGTTTAAGGCTCTTCATGATAACTGATGTTTCCTAAGTCATAATTTTTATTTCTTAGTGCCTTCTATACAAGTCTATAGCATGCTGGAGCTGCTGTTCTGAAACATCTCTGGAACTTGCAGGCTCCTATGTGACGTGGCTGTGCTTGGACAGGGACCCTGAGAAAGTGTGCTCTTTGCATTTGCAGTAGATGGGAGTGGGTTTTGAACTAGTTCTTTTTTTTTTTTTTTCTCCTTTTTCTGTGTTGCAGATAGATGTAAGGCTGTTTCAGAACAGAATCCCACCACATGAGCTGTATGCAACAGTAGGATGCAAGGGCAAAAAAATAGAGAGAAAACATATGAAGGGAGGATGCAAGAAAACATGGAAAAAATGAGGGAATTGTGCTGGTCGTGAGAGGGCTGTACCTTGTGTATATACATTGTAGAAACAATGTCTGCTGTTTTGATAGAAGGGTGCAGTACTTTCAGACAATTGAAACCTTAAATGTGCCTTGGAGGGTTAGAGAAGCCCTCTAATGTAACTTACTATTTTGGAAACTAGTGGAGTCATTCCAGCCTGGTGATAATGGCTTCTGAAGTGAACAGTTGTCCAGAGGTGTCGATTTCCTGTTTTCTGTTGCAGTAATTTTCTTTGGATTCCTTCTTTCTGCCCCTGTTGAAAAGTTTACACAGTTGTATCCTCAAGGACAGATTTTCCAAAAAAATATGACATGGAAGCCTTGGAAGAGATAGTTCCAGTTATAATGCTGGTGGGGCTGGAAAGTTTGGAGAAACTGACTGACAGCAGCTTTGTTATGAACAAGAAATTTTCTAATATTTTTTTTTAGTCAAGGACAGGCTTCCGCTAGGCAAGCTAACAGAGGGATAGGTACGCTGACTTCTGCTTACAATACATTTTAGAGCAATGTTTTCAGTGCTGCTGTTTAGTTCACCCAGAAGTCTGAGCTAGCTGGTACTCTTGAACCAATTGTTAGTTAAGAGGATTTCTCCCTGTCTTTGATTCTGAGGCAGCATGGTTGCTAGTGGCCTGAGCTGCCTGTATCTTTTTGTAGTGAAGCTGCTGCTCCTTTCCCTTCCACAAGCAGAGCAGTTGCTGGTAGCCTTACACTGGAAGTCTTTGTGTATCTGACTTACTAATGTTTTGAGCTGTTGCATCCTTGCCTAGGAGAATGCAGCACTTTGACAAAAGTGAGTCAGAAACTTTTTTTCTGATGAGCAGGAAAGTTGAAGAAGGTTTAAAGGTCACTGGCAGGAGAATGGCACAAGAAAAAGGGAAGGAAACTTATCAGCTGAGAGCAATTGCAACAGCACTGTGGCAACAGTCAAGCAGCTTACAAAGTTTTCTCCTTGTGGAGGTGAGAACTTGTAAATAAGAAATTACTGAGGATTTTGTGGAAGCTCAGATGATCACTGTGATGCAGAGATTGATGTAAAATCCCATCGTGGCAAGGAAATGGGGTGTTCCTAAGGGAAAAGTGACAAACTGAAATACCTGGTCATGATAGACTTAACACTTCAAGGTGAATGCTACATTCATTAACTTAGATGGGTTCCGAAATAGGCTATTTTAGCTCGTTCTTCTGAATGGAGAATTGGAAGGACCATGTGTGTGTGAGACATCCAAATAGCTTTTGCTCTGGGCAGTGAGGTAAAAAGACTTGAAACACAGGAGGAGTTGTGGAGTTTGATTTCTTGCAGAGAGGAAGAAGGAATTGGCTTCAAACATGGCAAGCTCTTCTGCAAGGGCTAGAGTGCGCTTCTGGCTTTGTTTCTCTTAATTGGAATGGAATTGTGCAAGTTATAATTACTCTGGAAAAACTACTGTCACAAAGGCAGCGGTATCATCAAGGATCATAAAAAATCGAGACTGACAGATTGAGGTTGTCTTGGAGGCGATATTGACAGCATTGCCATGCTGTCATTTATCATTGTGTACTTGGTTCATCATTGGTACCTGACAAACATTTTTAAGAGTGGAAACTAAATTTTCTCATTATTCTCCTTAGACTAAAACTGGGTGAAGTAAAAATGTTTATGTTACACCATTGCCAACCATCTGGAAAAAATCTAATTTAGTCTATCCATAAAGTAGAGCTGGAATGCTTCATAAATCTGTAAGTTATTTGCAGTGTGCTTGGTTTTACTGAGAAAAAAGTTTTTTCTTTACATTCTCCCTCTAGAGGGAAAAATCTCCAGTTGTCGCTTCCAGAGTTCATAGCAGTAGCCTGACAAAACTTCTCCAACGGTCACTAGGTGAAGCCCAAGATTTTTATGCAACAGTAAGATTCTGAGGTTCTCTTTCTTGTTCCCAGCTTTCTTGGTTAAGGATGCGTCAAGGCTTATCTTCTTGCTGAAGAGGAGAATTTTTGTTTTGCCAGCTGTCTTTTTCTTCCTTCACTTTTCTGCTTTTTCTAGCTGTACTTGCCTGAAACTTAACTTGCAGTAAAATCAGATACATTTTACAGTAATCTATATGATGTATTTATATAGAGAAAAGTGTGGCATAGCACATCAGCTGTTCTTCTGATAGGTAGCATTCATCTTCAGAATGACTTTGAGATCAAAGAAAGCTGTTTACTTATGAATGAAAAAAAATCCATCCTTTTCCATGGGAAGAAATAGGAAAATTAGTATTTGTCAAGTGTGCATGTTTGTACACAAAAAGAAATGTGGAAGTTGCTAATTTTGTTTCCTTGTCTTGTCAAATAGATCATCTAAAGCAGCTGGGTATTTGCAAAAGAAGACTTCGACAGCACACATATTTAATCTCTAAATCAAGTTCAACAATGCATTAGAGGAAGCTGGATTGGCTGTACAGAGACTTCACACTGAAGGATGAATAGTGAAGAAGAGTTTTATGATGCCGTTACGGGTGAGTGATGGGCATAGTGCCAAGAAAAAAAAAGAAGCTATAAACTGCATTGTGTGAGTGGTGAGGGGCTAGTGATTTATTGCTGTTAATAAATAAATAAAAAGTAAACTTCTGTTGGTAAAACTTCCAGTGCTATCTTCTGAAAAGAAGAAAGGGAGAATAATAACTCAGGTTCAGACTTGGAAATGAGGGTTTTTGTGTTAAAGCTTAATGCTGGCTATGATTTTATCACTATAATGATCCTTTAGTGGCCAAGTCTTGCTTTCATTTTCTGTAAAAAGCAGGTAATTTAATAGCAGCTTGAGAAATAATGCTTTTAAGACCTTTTGAAAGGTGAAATATGTTCCATAGGTTATTTTATTGTCATTTTATTAATTTATTTTAATGGAAAACTTATCCTGAAGAATTGAAGTAGAAAATGTTTTTCTAGTCAGAAACAAATTACTGTAAAAGTATGCTTTCAAGGTAGGGAGCCAAAAGGCTTTGCAATCCAGTGTTGTTTCTAGAAAAGCAAATGTTAATCACTTCACACTTGAGCAGTGTATTAAATAGTACTTTTCTTTGAACTAATAAGGGTGAATGGTTATTTATAAGTGTCTTACATGGTTTTCATGGTGAAATAAAATGCTTGAAGTATATTAATTAAAAAAAAAGAAATCCTTTCAAAGATCTCGAACAATTTTAAAGTCTTCCACTTACATATGTCCTCAGAAATCCTGTAATAGAGGTGAAATGAGAAATGCTGGCAATGGTGAGTGTAGAGTGCTTAATGTAGAGTCGTGAGAATGAAAAGAGAATAATGGGAAGCGTGAAAGCTGAAGGAATGGAAGTAGCATAGTAGATACAAGTGGGTAAGGTAGACTTCGACGTGGTTGGTTGGAAACTCATATGAGGAGTGAACAGAAGGGGTTGGGTGAAGCAATGTGACTAACAGCAGGCTGTATAGGACTTGTCACAATTATGTCACATTAAAGAGAAGGAAATCTGGGTTACATTCTTGCTAGCTAGGAGTGCTAGGGGGTAGTTCTCCAAATTTAGCTGTAAAATCAATTTGTTGTACCATAAAAATGTTGAAAACACAACGGATTGTTCCTGTATGTCTTTAGTAATCTTTCAGTTCCAAGAGCTTAGGACTGTGGCCACAAACTAGATACTTTTTCCCGCTTAAAAAGGTGAACAGAAACATGCCTTTAAGTATGACATCCGTGTTGTACAGCTTTGATGTCAATGGATTCCTTTGTCTTGCTGCAGAAATACACAGTCCTCGGTGTTTGAGTCATCTGTGTTTGAACACTCTGGTTTTGTCCTCTTTCCTCTTCTTTTTCCCCTTCCCTCAACCTCAGAAGGTTGATTCTCCCTGCAAATGCTCAAGGTGGTAACGACTGCTGAGCTGTTGTGCATGAGGTGTTCTTGTACCTTGCAGTCTTGGCTGGCTCTGCTCAGAAGTGGGATGTTGTGCGTCAGTTGTGTGAGCACTCCTTGTCCTGTGCTAATCTTATTCTTCCACAGGGAAGAGTATGATGGCAGGAGAGAAGTTTCTAAGCAAAAGAAGAGCTGGTGTCTTTATAGGCTCTCAGCACAGCCCTCTGATGGAAGGCTTTTGGTCTGCAGGAGCCACTCCAGGAACTAAAGGAGGCTGAACTTTTTTCCCTTATATATGTTGCCCTGGAGCATGCCCCACAGGTACTTGATTTAAGAGGAGTGCTAAGTTTAGAATAGTTTGTTTAGGATTCTTTCTCCCTAAGGACTCTCTTTACAGACAGGTTTCTCCAGCTAGATGCTTTAGAAGATGCCAGCAGTTTGATGGACTACTTGCACAAACTTAATGAAGTCTAGACCAAGTTCTTTGTAGCTGTGTCTTGTCCAAGCCATACATAAATGTGATGCTAAGAAAACTGTAAATAGGTCTTTCTGCATTCATGTTCATCAACTGCTGGTGCCTGCAGCAACTCTGCTTCTGTTAGCACCATGGACTGTGCATCCTTCAGACAGTGGTTTGCTGTATTTTTTTAGGTTCTAATGGGTGCTGATCGTGCCTGCTTATCTCTTAGTTTTCAGATGGTCTGGGCATGGTAGGTGTAGACCCTGTACACTCTAGGACATCAAGTTAGAATTGAGGGCCTTTCTGAGCCAAAGTGAGCTTTCAGGTTCCACAGTGAAAATGTCACGATTTGGGGTTCCAAATTTTCATAAAAAAATGAAATGCCCTTGGCAGACTCGTCAGTCTGCTAATTTCAAGGATACTCTCCTTTTAGGTCAGATCAGTAGATGGGCAGAAGCCACTTCTAGACGTGTGCTTGTTATGCTCTAAATCTAGGATTGGGACATGGGTTCTGGGAATAATCACATTTTCAGCCTTGTCTTAACTCCATGTTGAGATGAAAACAGTGTGTACACCATATTCTTCATGCTCCCCTAGAGTCCTGGGCCCTGGTTTCCCCAGAGGGAGCTCCAACGTGTTCCCACAACTTCACTGATTGTAGTAATTGGCAACTGTGGTTTGTGTCCTGTAAGTAGCAAACCAGGCTTAGTGGAGCATGTGAACTCTGTGGGAAGTTACACTTCAGAATTTGGCAGCAGTCTCAGCAGCAACACAAGTAGTATGCTGCCTCCTTTAAGATACTATGAGCTCACTCCTTGAAGAAGCCGCGGCTTTTCTGTAGTTGTTAATTGATGACATCCATTTCTAGAACGTGAATCTACCCTAAGGAGACCCCTGTTTTTTGTTGTGGTGGGTTTAATCTCTTTGGCTGAGAAGTTTCCTGCTCCTGACACACTCCCCATGGTATCCAAAAGACATGCTCATGTGATGGAATTGCGTGCTGTGTGGCTGGGAATCATCTTCCTGGCAGATGCTTTGACCCTGACTGGACAATGATTATACTTGTGAATGTACAGGATGGACTGTGTTACGTAGGTGATGAATCCAGTTAGTGACCAGAAAAGAGTTTCCATGGAGAGAAGTTTCTTTGCATTCAGAGGTTATTGGTATTGGTGATTAGCTGGACACCTGACATCCTTACTTCATGAATGAGTACTCCCCTTGGGAATCTCTTGGGAATGTTACCTGTGGTCTCAGTTAATTCTCAACAGCACAGCATCTGTTTTTCCTCAAATACAGGAGTAGATTGGATCAAGTAAAGTGATCTATCCTTTGATGAATTTCAGATTCTTTGAAATTTTATGTGAGATGAGGAGCATATAACTTTGATCACTTGCCTCTAGCCTGTGTCACCTTGGATTTATTAATCCGATCACAGGTTTGTTAAAGACTGTGTGCCATCAGGTTCTGCTCTGTCAGAACTGTATCCTTCATTAATTCTGTCAGATATCTATGTACCACCGTGTTTTGTGAAAGGATTGCCACCAAATAGGGAAATGCTTGGCTAGTTACCAGGGTAATTTATTTTTGACAAACATGAATGGTTTAGTTTTGCCTTTTAAATTATTAACCTGCAGTTCCATGGAAATTGTTCGGTGCCCGTGGGGTTAATCCAGTCTAGTGTATTTGTGAGGCTCTTGCTCTTGTGCTTCCTATGGTTTGGCTGTTGTTCACTGTAAAGTGTTGCTTTCACTTGGGGAGGAAGAAGTGA
Source organism: Falco naumanni (assembly GCF_017639655.2). Classification (NCBI taxonomy): domain Eukaryota; kingdom Metazoa; phylum Chordata; class Aves; order Falconiformes; family Falconidae; genus Falco; species Falco naumanni. The sequence goes on along the minus strand of NC_054063.1, from coordinate 24,899,012 downwards.
GGTATCTGCTGCCAAATTTATATGTTTTCATAATGCCTGGATCAAAGTGAACCAGTGGATTCTGCCATCCTGTTTCAGTATGGCAGAGCTGGTGGAAGGCCAGCCTGCCTCCCGTCGGAGCAGCGCGGCACAGCTGCGTGTTGTGACGATAGCCTTGTTCTGAAAAGTGGAGAACGGTAATTTCTGGCAAAGAAGAAAAATACCTCTTGCTTCACTTGCTATCTACACTTCCAGCGTATTTATCCCTGTTCATTATGCCCTTTTTAGGTCTGAAGGTTCTCAGTACTATGCTATTTTTATTCCCTTTCTGTCTTGACTGAGGAGGCTTAATTAGTATTTAAGGAAGTTGCTGATTGTACGAAAGGGGTGGCCTTGTGCCTTGGTACATGACTCAGAGAGCAGCGTGCGCCTCTGCTTCCTCGTAGGTTGATGTTAATAGCGTAGTCTGAGCGGGTTTGTTTCGTTTGCAGGATGTGGAAGAAGAAGAAGGCTAAGAAAACTAGAGTCACTGGCAAGTCACTTTTCTTTAAGCTCTTTAAATAGATTAATGTCGGCACCCAACTTAAGTGTTTGACTTTGAAAATTTAAGACTCTTTAAAAGCTTTTTTTTCACCCTTAACAGACATAAACTGGGACTTCTGATTAAGCTGATTTTTGATGTTTTATTTTTGTGTGTGGTCTCCTATCCCCCTTTTAAATCCCCATTTTTATCCTCTCTCCCAGTGGCTTTTCACTATAAAAACTGCCCTGTAAGTAAAACATAACTGCTCAGTTTTGCAAATTCAAAGTTTTAATGGCAGCTGGAAAAGGCTTTTTTTTAACTTATTAAAACTACAACAAATCATTTCAGTAAACTGTTTTTATTCCAGATCGGTACTTCCTCTGTGAAAAACATTTTCTGGATCGTTCTTTACAGAACTGTAATACTTAGAACTTAGTTTTAAAAGTTGTTTCTCAAATTTCTCAATGGGCTTGTAGTGGACAAGCCAGCTGATACTTAAGGTTGAAAGTACAGTGATTATCTGTGTACTCTAGTGGGTGGGGGTTTTTTGGTTTTGTATTTGGTGGTTTGGGGTTTGGGGTTTTTTTTTAGTAATTAGGTGGAGGTGCACTCTGAGGAAGCAGACTTTACACTTCTGATATATCTTATTTTTCTGGAGTAGGGATTTAATTTTTGTTGTTTGTATGCAAGACGCTTGTTTGAATTGGCATTTGTTTACTTGCCAATGACATATATTGTTTTCTGTAAATGACATATATACCTGAATCTAAGTTCCTGTTGTGCTATACAGAAACAGGGCAAAACAATTCTGAATCATAGAGAAACAGAAAGACTAGTGTGGATAAAAACAATGAACATGTGATAGAATTTGCAAGGTTTCAAGTACAATGTAGAGACTGTAATTCCAGTAACATTTTTCATGACTGTTCCTCCTATAAGCCCGTTGACTATTCCTGTTATGAAGCTTTACTTTTACATTTAGGTGTGCTTGTGTCATTGAAGTGCCTGTTAAATGTGGTGCTGTTCCTTACGTTGTGTGCGCTTGATCAGCTTTCTGAGTGAGGGCACATGTACCAGAAAGCTCGTCTGTTTTTTGTCTAACGTAGTCAAACTAATAAAAGTTATTTTGCTACATCCTACAGTACTTGCCTTTTCAGTTTCCTTCTACTATAACAGGTTCTGAAAAAAGCTAATATGTGGTTAGAAATGCCATTTTAAAATTGTAAATATTTTGTTGTGGCTTGACTGAAGATAGGCATGCGTTTTGGTTTTTTGTGTGTTTTGGGGTTTTTTGTGTGTTTTGTTTTGTTTTTATAAGACAGTTCATTCAGAGTAGTCTTCATTTTAATGACCTGAGAATACATGTATGACTATCATACTTTCCAATTAAGTCCTAAGTCTGCTAAGGTGTGGTTATTGCTGTATAATTACATCCTTGTGACATCAAAATGTAGGAGATGGTTTAATACATGACGTCACCCATTACACCTGCTGTTTACCAAATAAGATCATATCGATGGTGCTTCTTGTGCAGTCTTGAATGTTGTCATGGTCTGTATCCCTGAAAAAAATGTAGCTTTTTATTTGAGTGTATGCTTTGCATGTATTGCTCTAATAAAGTAAAAGCACACTGTTGGAGATGTTAACAAAAAGAAAAGTTGAAGTACTACTGGTGATAGATACTCTTTATTTTTAAAAAGTTAATGACAGAGGATCGCAACAGTTTATTTAAAAATGAAATAGTCTTTGTCAAAACTGATTTCTTTACTCCATTAGAGTACTTACATGCTTTGTAATACTTTGGAATCTTTCTGTGTCCACAACTGGACTTTGGGCTGTAGCTGAGTGTGATCGGGTGACTGTCAGCACATAGGCAAGTGGTTGCCCAGATTGTGATAGCTGGAATGAAAGGAATAGCAAAATTATGTTAGTGGATTCCTTACAACTGTGGCAAGAATTGTACACCAGCAAATATGCATGTTTTCATGTTGCTTTTGGGTTCTGATTCTTAAACTGGAAGACTGAAGTAGTCTTGTGGTTCTTGATGAAGAATTGACCATTGTGTCACTCAGAAAGGACTTGATGCTCTTCTGAATTATTTTCAACAAAAATGTTCCTTTATTACACTGAACGATCAGCAGTGCTTGCTGTTGTGACACCGTGACAGTTGTGAAGGGGGGGGTTGTATTAATGCATCGGTTTAGGGTGATCTGTGTTGATGCTGCAGCTGATCCTTATTTGTTAACAATTGTTTCATTTCTGCAGTCAGTCTGTGTAGCAGCATTGACAAGATGCCTGTTGCTTTTGATAGTGACCAAGTGTGTGTGTGTCTATATGCATAAAATGCTTTTAAAATTTTCTTATTGAAAGGCAAATGCAGAAATAAATTGTTGTTACTCTAAGTGTGTGGAGGGGAGGTAGCGTGACTTAAAAAGTCAACTAAAACCTTGGGTTGTTGGTTTAGTCCTACTAGTACTTGGGGCTGCCTGATTACAAAAGCTTATTTTCCTGTAGACTCCTGTTTTGTTTTTTTTTTTTATGGTTAAAGCTGTTCAAAGCATGTTGTTACCAGGGATGCTGGCATTTAGTTACAACTGGGTTTCCAGTAGTTATCTACCCAAGTGGATGGAATTGGGTTATAGGGAATGGAGCCACCTATAATAGGTCATGCTTTGGGTCTCTTGTAGAGCTCAGGGAATGATTCAGTTCATCTTGGTGTCCACATGTTCTTGCTGTAACCGTTAGGGAAGTGTTATATGGTTTGTATACATGGATGGCAAAAAGAAGTTGGATATCCTTCATTTCTGTTGCTCTGGTAGTTCAGATGATTGCAACTGGATTGTAAAATATTCCTTTTCTACCTGCCCCAGCTCCTTGCCTGTTAGCAGTATAAGTAGGATAAATTATTTTTTTAAGGTCTTTGAGGAAAGCTACATAACTGAAGAAAATTATAGTAATCACACTGCAGCTCTGAAGAAGAGACAATACAGCTAATCTGATTTAGGAGCTACTGAAGAACTTGTAAGGTTCTAAATTGGTTTTATATTCAGCAGCATGAAAAATTAGTTGAGCATGCTTGATTCTAATGCAATACTTGGCTCTAAATACTCTTGGAAATTAGGTCACTTAATAATGGGTTTTCACTCATATCCTTTAAAATAAAATAACTGGTGCTGTGAGAGTTGCACAGTGTGAGTGGCACTCTGTGGCATAATAAGGTTCCTAAGAAAACTGTTGCCTTACGGTTTTTATACAGGCTTTGATTCTGACAATTCTTCAGGAGACTTTTCAGAAGCAAATCACAAGGTTGCAGAAATGCTTGATCTCGATCCACACCAAAGCAATAGGACTGGAAAGCATAACGGAGAGACAGAGATTCAAGAAAATGGAATTAAGAGACACAGGTAAACACATAGTACTACATAGTAAATGAGAAGTGGGTATGTGCTGGCTCATTATTTTTAGGGTGTTACTGTCTCATTGGCAAAGGTTAATTCTCTGGAGCTGAAAAGGCATTTCACTTGTCCGCATCTGTGTCAACTCTTAAGTTAATTCTTTGCTTCCTTCATAAATTACTTCAGTACCTATGAGTGAAAGTGTCTGGTTCTTTAAGGGGCTGATAATGACAGTTGTTTTCTTCCAATTACAGGACATCATTACCTGCCCCAATGTTTTCTAGAAGTGATTTTAGTGTGTGGAGCATATTAAAAAAATGCATTGGACTGGTAAGTTAGCTTGGGTGAAACATGCCGATGTTAGATCTCCTAACTTTAGCTAGTTGGTTTTATTGCTTAAACCTTAAGACACAGAATAATACCTGGTACGTTTTTCTGTAGGGAACATCATCTTAAATTGCAGCTCTAAATCTCAATGTTCCTTATGAATGGTGCTATTTCCTTACCTTCTTTAGCTGTTGAAGCATGTGGATTGGTGTTTCTAAGGCTGTCCTATAAGAAAGATGAAGGCCATTAAAAATATATTCAAATACAATATATTTGATTAACACAATGCTTTCTTCTCTGCTTTTTTTTATTCTTTACTTAGCAAAATGTGATTTAGGGCTTTATTTTGGTGTGATGGTTTTAGTTGGGGATTTTTTGTTGTGTTTGTGCACCCCTCTCCCCCCCTCCATAATTTAAGCAGCTTATGCCAAAAAAAAAAAAAAAAAAAAAAAAGCTTTTATCTGACTGAAGGGACAGGAAACTTCTCAGGAAGCCCACTGTAGGCTTCAGGTATTAATGGTATGATATAATTTGGTCACAAGATTTACTCTTGGATGAAGAGACACAGACCTTTACATTGCTCTGTGTTGTTAAAGGACACTGATGCTTGCATAGTTACTGGCCATCACTGCTGTTCCCTTTTAATCCTTTAAGAATTCAGTCACATGTTTGATTATTTCACTTTTATTAGGAATGAAAATTATGTTCTGCACTGGAGGGCCTTCCTGCCACAGTCACTTTTTAGAAGCATTAAGCAATTACATTCCTATCTAGTCTAGGTCTGCCAGTACAGTCCTTTGTGAACCCAACAGACAAGTCCGTGAGCCCTTCTGCTGGCTTAACTTCTGTCATCTAAGAGATACACCTGTGCTGTCAAAACTCCTTTTGTTAGGCTGAGTGGCCTATCTGCTAGAATGCTTTGCTTGGACCAAATCAATTTAAGTCAGTTAGGGGTAACTATTTTCTTTACTGCCTGTGGCAATGTGAGGAAAATACTGCATCAACTTGATCTGGTGGCATTATCCTTTTCACTATATTTTAAGCACTGAAATGATGTTTTATTGCTCACTCATGAGTGCAACTTTGTGATTAAAGAGCCAGATTTGCTTGGATATAATAAAAGACATGGGGAACTGGAAATCTCTGTGTGAGCTTCGTGTCTGTCTTGTATCCACATTTGAAATGAGAAAACATCCTGACGCAAATAACAGGTTGCTTAAATAAAGCCAGTAAAATTTGTTAGAGCAATTCAAATACTATTCTTTATATAACTGTTCCTTTCAAAAAATAATTTGTGGTTACTGCAGTAAAATAGTTAGATTTTATGCAAATAGTGTGTGAGGATTTCAAAGGAATGCGTGGTACTTAAATATCAGTAATGAGCTGTTTGGCACATTATTGTTGCTATCTATGGAAATTTTAACCTCTTCTGGTTTATGTAGACCACAGAATAGAAGGTAACATTTTTCCTGAATTTACTAGGTTAGCTGGATTAATTTTTGAAGTTGTTCATTCTTTCCGATTGCTAGTAGGGTTCTACTGGGCTTTTAGCCCCTTTCAAGCTATAGCAGTTAAAGGTCTACTGTAGGCTTGCCAGATGTCTTTTGGAGAATGCTATAAATAAACTAACCCACTACTTATTTTCAAAATCCTTGTTGTTGTCGGCTGTTTATTTCTTAGACACGACATTAAGTTAATTTATCCTTTTGTTACCTAGGAGCTGTCTAAGATTACGATGCCTATTGTCTTCAATGAGCCATTGAGTTTCCTCCAACGAATAACAGAATACATGGAACATATATACCTCATTAATAAGGCTTGTAGTCATGCAGACCCCCTGGAAAGAATGCAGGTAAGGAACAGCTACCGCTTTCTGGTCAGTTCAGAAGGTTTTTTTTTCTCCCAGAGTATTTAATTTTAAGACAATTTATCGCTTGAATGTATTTCTTTCTCTGGAGCTATTACAAGAATGCTCGTATTTGTCTAGAAAAGTTTCTTGTTTTGTGGTGGCTGTATCAGATATTTGTGATACTTTCACACCTGATGCTGTGTACAGGGCTTGAACCAAAAGTCTAGTGCAGGAGAGTGCCACAATTGATGATGCCCAAGGACCTGAACCCTTTTCAGGGCTGCTTTAACTGTGTCTCGTTTTGTGGTTTTATGTGTTGTGAAGACGCAATCTTGGCTTTAAGTCGTCATAAATTGATTTGTTGAGCGGTTCCGTGATTTTTAAGTTACTGGGTGAAAAATTCCTGTGACAGAGACAAGCTTCACTACTATTTTCTTCCCCAGAGCTGTTTGTTGTTGGGAGTAGGATATGGTACATGGCTGGTCTTGCAACAAGGAAACGAATATGGTGAAACCAGGCCTGTGTACATTAGGTTATACTGGTATTGCTCAGAGCTCTGTCTTTAATTAAGTGAAACTGGAATATATCTTGTATTCTGTGTTTGTGTAATATATAGACTTAGCAGCCTGGAGGAGCTTCTAAGTGTCATGTGTACCTGCTGGTATGATTCAAGAAATCTCATCTGGGTTAAAGTGATGCTTGCCTGGAAAAGCAAGACTGTTCCCAATGAGCTGAGTGTGGGGGACAGTCAAAATAAAGGAAGAGTAGATTTAAAAAAACAGGCTCTTCTCTTAGAGGTGGGTGTAGAAGTATGGGGCAGAGTGTAACCTGTCAAAACTTACTATGGAAAATAATTCCTTTTGGAAATGAGATTAACTGCTTCTATTTCCCCACTTCTGTATCACTTATCCTATGGGATACAAATGTTTTGGCCTTAAGCAATATATAGCACTTTCTTTTTGGAAGAAATGAAATACTGTAATATGCAATGAATATAATATGTTAAACTTAAGAGTTTTAATATACTATTCTCATAACAATGTGTTCTTAATTTGATTCTAGGCTGTAGCTGCTTTTGCAGTTTCTGCTGTAGCTTCTCAGTGGGAGAGAACTGGCAAACCATTTAACCCGCTGTTAGGAGAAACCTATGAATTAACCAGGTAATAATTACTTTAAACTGGGAGCTGGGGCTGTCTGTGTTCTTGAGTTAGCAGACTCTTGCACTAGTTTGGTTTTTTATTCAGTGAAATAAATAAAAATTATTAAAATGTATTTGTGAATATAGCTAAAGTTCTTTTCCCCAAACTATCTCAAAATCTTTGAGAAGTTGTTATAAAAGCTAGAATTTTATTTCTAGGTTTAGGCAGAGTATTCTTCAAATTATTCAGAGAAAAATTGGTCTATGGTCTTCCCCAAAGACATTTCCTGACATTTAATTAATTTAAATAGTGTTTTGCTGGTCATGTCTGTTAGAACTTCCAGCTTGCTTAAGTGGGTGATATGTCGGCCGTGGATAAAAGAATTTTCAGTCAGACCTTCTCCTGCTACCCAAAGAGTTTCACTGTTTTCATGAGTTATTTCAGTTAAACTTCTTCAGGTGCCTTTTTGGGTAGAAAGTCATTTAGGTGTTTGAATGTGGGTTGATTTTGGGTATGAAGAGGAAGTGTTCAGAGTACAGATTCTTTCATTTCATTAATTGTAAATGTGTCATGGGACTAGGAAGGGAAAAGTCTCACTTTCAGCTTAACTGAAAAACGCTTCAAAATTTTTTAAAGTATTGAGTAACTCTTCTCTTTTAACATTAAAAGAAATATTTACTGTGTAATGCTCTCTTTTGTTGTTGCTAGGGAGGATTTAGGATTTAGGTTTATATCTGAGCAAGTCAGCCACCACCCACCTATTAGTGCATTTTATTCTGAAGGCCTCAATAAGGACTTTATTTTTCATGGATCAATCTATCCCAAACTAAAATTCTGGGGAAAGAGTATAGAAGCGGAGCCTCGGGGAACAATTACTTTGGAGCTTCTGAAGTAAGTATGAGAAGTAAATACCTTTTTTATGTTGATCTCCTTAATATTTACTTGAATAAAAAGATAGGTGATAATAATTCTGTTGGCTCTTTGTAGGTGATTACTAAAAAAACTTGCTGAAGAGGTTGTAAGAGTTTTTTTGCAAGTTAATTTGAACTGCTTACTTTCAGGACTCTTTTTTTTCACATTAAATCGTAGCTGTAGCACTTTGACCCAGTTTTTCTACTATAAAAATCGGCATTTTTTAAAAATTGAATGCTTCTGAAAGCTAATTCTGTGAAGGCATGTTAAAATTAAATAGAGATATAAAATTCTATTACCGGCTATTCAAGCTAATCTTGCTTTTCAGTGTTATTGTTGGTTTTGATTGTGTGCATATGGTTTTGTGGAAAGAGCTGCATCTTCAGAATAGCTGTTCTATGTGATAAAGGCACATGAGAAACTTGTTAGGACTGCTTTGTCACCTCTTTAACACTGCCTGTGTATGATCACTTTCCTATTAAAACCAAGAATGCCTCTACAGATTGCTCCCCGACTTGTGGCTAATTGCATATGTCTCATAAATTACATGACTTTCCGTAAGCTGGTTTGTGCCCTGGTGATGCAGAGTCTTGAGCTTTCCCAAGCAGGACATAAAGATGCACTAGATAATAGTTGCAGAAAAAGTATTCTGCAATTGAACACTTAAAGGTGCTTTTATAAAAGCTTTCCTCAGGCTTAAATGAGGTTGTTTTGAAATGTTGCCTTAGGAATCTTCTAGACATTTGGCTTTGATAGAGTCAACTTGCCTGCCGTATCCAAGCATTGACTTTTCCTGTAGTTTCTTTTGAAAGTATAGTTTAATTTTTGAGTTGTTGGCATCTAATTTTCCAAAGCTTATAAAAGTATGAACTTGGATATAAATGGTGATGGAAATAGAGGAAATTTCTTCTGAATGTAGAACTATGAATGTTAGTGTAGAACGCAGACATGACAAAAAAAGTTTGCTTGAGAGGGAGCCTTTATTTAGAAGACTTATTAAAATTCTTGTTCTACCTAATCAAATTACAGGGCGCAGAGTTAAACTGGAATATAAATGATGAAAGCGTTTATTTTTAATAAATGCATCATGCTGGCAGCAGAAGTTGAAATCAAATTTTGAGACTCTCAGTGTTGTGATTCATACTGTTCTGTCGGTTTGAGTAGTCTGAGAACTGCTCAGGGCCAGAGTGAACAAGTAACTGTTCGGGAAGCAAAACTGCAAGTCAGTGTTAAGTATTGCATCTCTGATTACCATGGCCCTGTTTTCAAAACATGCGTTAGAAAACACACTTTAATTTATCAGCACTGGCCATGACTGTCTTTTGTTTTATGCTATACAGCTTTTGGTATCAAGTAGTTCATGAATAAAAATGTGTGCTAAGGCTGGTGGGATGAATTTAGGGCGTGCTGGTGAGATATTTTTTTTCCCCACTTGAAGAGTAGTCATTGTTCTAAAGTATGCTTGAAGACAAGTTGCTATGGAATATGGTCAGATTTCAATGATCTGGTTTTTTTCTGTACTGGAAAATAACAGGCCAGTTGGAAATATTAAATAGGAGTGTGCTTTCCATACTTACTGGAAGTAGAAGTACAAGGCATTTGTTGTGAAGGGGGATGCAGCTTGTTTCTAGTTGTTTTTTTTTAATATTAAAATAGTTTGCCATCTTTCCTAAGATGGACTGATTGCCAACCGGGTAACTTCAGCATTTCTTTTCCCAGCATGGAAAGATGAGTGAGAGTAGATGGCTTTGACTCTGCTGAGCTACTGATAATAGGAATCCTGTTTAACATTTTGACCACTTTTATAATAAAGTCTTCGTAAGGTGTTTAGAATCTGTTAATTCATCAATTTCACAATACATTAAAACCAAAATGAAGCTAAGTGGAAAATTCTTCAATTCTAGGACTTTTCCTTCTTAGTGAATCTTTGGGGAAAAGATGGAGTTGAGTAATAAACTGGATTGTTAAATACCATGTTCATGAAGCTTGAATATAGTGCTGTTGTGTCCCAGTGGTGTTAGCCAACCAACTCAAAAAAACCCCAAACCATACACACGCCCAACGTTGCCTTCAGTGACACGGGAGCAGGCTTCATATACCAGTGTGGAAACTTGTGGCATATTTGTGGAAGCCAGTTACGTAGTTTGCTGACTCATGTCAACTCTCTTCAGGTTCAAAAGCCTTTTACCACTCAGTGTTTGTAAAATGGAAATTTGTTTAAGAGGGTTATTCTGACTGGTCCCTGGGGAGGAGTGTCTTCATATCAAATCTTTGTCCAAACTGGTAGTGACTAATCTCTGCTAGAAAATGTAAATATTTATGTTCAGTGCTTTTTTTATCACAAAAAGTTACTCTCTAGATTATGATAGATGTTTACAAGAAGGAGCTTTAAGAAGAGGTTTGCAGTGCTGCTGCAGTAGCCAAATAAAAGACACTGCTAGATGTTAGTTTGTCACTCCAGTTCTCCTGCAATACTATGTTTTATCACATATAACTTTAAAAGTGCAAATGTAAAAGATGAATTCCTGGACTGCTGTTTATGTTGGGCTGGAATTTGTAATCAAAAGCACAGCAACTGTAAAACTTACTATTTCAACTCTGTGGGAAGCAAGAAAAATAAAGGAGATACCACTTTATTAACTCACACTAATGTTTAGATAGAACACATTGTTGACTTATAAAGAAAAGTCTGTTTCTTTTTGGTTTTGAAGTTAACTTCTGGCTGTTCGTAGGAGAGCTAAATATTTTGCCCTACCATGAACAGAATTGAAAACAGGCTTACATTCCATCTCAAACTCAAGAAAATAATTTATTTCTCTGTTTTCTTTACAGACATAATGAAGCTTACACATGGACGAACCCAACCTGTTGTGTACATAATGTAATTATTGGTAAACTGTGGTTAGAACAATATGGAACGGTAGAAATTGTAAATCACAGGTAATGCTAATCATGACACTCAGGGTTGGCTTGTAGGGACTGGCGCGTGCTCGCTGTTGTTACACAGCAGATAGTTTTGATTTTTGTCAGATACCCAGGAAGCTTTCTTTTGTAGGTCCAGTCTTGTCTCTTTTTTCTTTTTCTTTTTTCTTCCCCCTCCCCCCCCCCCCTTCTGACAAATGCAAACTATTAGTTAAACTGGACTTAGTATCATAATAATGTTAATGAAAAGGGACAAGGCTAGATGGCTTACGGGATGCAAAAATTTTACATTTGTGAGTTACCCATTCAAATTCAGCCCTGTTGGCAGAGAAGAGAAATTAAATTTAACTCCAGAACCATTAAATGGAATAATTGTCAGAGGCTTGCAGTGGACCTCCATCATATTGTTTGTGATTTGGCACTCTTTTTAATTTTGATAATGAAGAATGTCTTAAATTAAGGATACAGCACAGAAAAATGACTGCAGAGTAGGGTAACGTGAACTTAGAGCATGTCAATTGCTCTGCATATATAAAAGCTTTTTACCTTATATAAAATAAATTATGTCCTGTAATGGTGAGGGAGAGAATTTTGTGACAACTATTAATTCTGCACATGTTTTTCTGTCAGTAAATGGGAGCTTTAATTCAGCAGGGCTGCTGGTTTGATACTTGCCACATCAAACCTACAATCCTTTCTCCCACATTTGCACAGAAGACCCAGGCTGGTCTCTGTATGCTTTGTGCTTGACATAGAAACTTGGCCTGATACCTCCCTGGGAGAGATTATTTACATATGTGTACATATCAATGCAAGGAAGATGCTGGACTATAATACTGGTTTATGTTTGTAAAATGTTTAGTTCAGAATTTTTGGTAGACAATTTAGAGGTAACTTCTGAACGCACTTAACTAGACTTTTCTGCGTAGGTCACTTGTAAAAGTTATTTCTTGTTACAATTAGCTGTAAATATATATTAATGTGAAATGTGGTGTGTTAATAGTGTGAGTTAAGTAGCATGTGAGACTGCATTCAGTTTTATTCCTAGTACTTTTGATAAATTTAAGATACACATGCAACTCGGAAGTATGGTCGCGTTTTCAGTTGGCTTTCACAGGCTAATGTCTTCGTGTGCACCTTGACTTCTTTTTTGTGGAATTTTGAAAGTTGTGTGCCTTTTTTAATGCCCTTGTCAGATAATAAGCCGTAGTTAAAGAAAAATAATGATATAAATAACTACCCCCTAGCTGACTGTAACTATACAACAAAAGCTGAATGAGGTAAAAAAGTAAACTTACTAATACGTTTAGGGGCTTGCTTCTTTAAGCAAGCTTATGTACTTATTTCCTCTACAGTACTGGAGATAAATGTGTCCTTAATTTTAAACCGTGTGGACTGTTTGGGAAAGAGCTTCACAGAGTAGAGGGATACATTCAGGACAAAAAGTAAGTGATAAAAGCCTCTTGGCTTCTCTGTTTCTGAGCACTGTGGCATTTCTTGTGCTGGCATAGTGACCACGATTGATGTGATGCTGGCAATGCAGATTGTAACCCATTTCTGTTCTTTGTGTCAAGATTAAACCCCTTGATTCTAGAATGATCATTTTAAGAGCATTATTAGAAAAACTCCAGTCTTTGGAAATAAAGGTGTCCAGGGAAAATGCAGAGTAGTCGCAAGTGATTTCGCTGTTGTACAGTCACGATTCCAGTCTTCAGTTTAAAATAATGAGAATATGTTTATTGAAAGGTTTTAATCAAATTTAAACCTGTTCTGTGATTCTGAGTTTCTGTATTGTAAACTGTTGGCTTTTTTGCACCCAGACTAATTTTAACAGTGGCAAAAGCACGTGACTAATTCATGAGTGTTCTGCAGGACTGAATGCCAGAAAGACTGGAATAGGCTGAAACCTTTTCTTTGCATTATCAGAATCTGCATGCCTTTGCTTCTTTTAAAGCCTTCTAAGCCAAAGCTAAGTCTGCTTTGCTTTCTCTGCAGCAGAAAGAAGCTGTGTGTGATCTATGGCAAGTGGACAGAATGCTTATGGTGCACTGATCCCACTACATATGAGACTTACAAAAAGAATGAAAAGAGAGGTGGTGAGCAGAAGAAATTGAAGCCGGTAAGGTTCAAGATTCTTTAGGGAGAAAAGATACTGAAATATGAGAAGTGAAAGGAAAACACCTTTATGGAAATGGTGGGGTGGTGGTGAATGGAGGGTTAAAACAGTCTGTGTTTTGATAGGGGTTGGATGCGGGCGCTGTTAGTCCAGTAAGAAGGCATTGCACTTTGAACTCGTATAGCCTTTCGTGTGAGCTGCTGGTGCTGAAGAGAGCCCATAGGAATGGTGTTTGCTGGAGATAATGCCAGGAAGTCGTCCTCAAATACCAGCCCTCAAGCTGATGTTGTCCAGTCCTTGAATGAGTAAAGTGGCTCTACTGCCAACTCCACATGTTAAAATACTAGGATTTGGGCATTAAAAAAAAATCTACATGTTTTCTAAGTCAGTTATGGCTTTTGGTGATGCAGCCTTTCTGAGTTTATGATGTAGTTTTGACAACAAAGGGATCTGGAAACATGCAGGGCTTTTTCATCACATCTAAACAGTGTCAGGTAAGTTACTGCCAAAGCTTCAGTGTTACGTGGAAGATGCAAAATGTTGCATGGTGCAGCAGAGGACTACTGGGTTTTTCCTGATACCGGCAGGGTTTTGCAGACCCTGATTGCTCCTTGAAAATGAAAATAAGGTAAACAGAAGCTAATCGCTTTTAACGTTAAGAGACTCAAACTTTTATTAAAAAGTATTCCCGTCAGAAGAATGTAGAGCGACATCAGGCCTTGCTTTCAGCTCTGGAGTCTGTCATGGTACAGGCTTATATTTTGACAACTTTTTTTTTTTTTTTTAATAATAAAGTTCTGTTCATCCTAAAAAAAATAAAAATAAATTCAACTCTTTCTTTCCTTCCTTCCTGTTGAATCTATATTTAGATGTGGAAATATCTAACAGTAAACCAGATGTTGATATGGAAAGTAGCCTAAAAGAGTCCTTTTAAATAATGAATGCTCAAACCAAATGATTGAAATTAGACTCTTAACCATATGGAGCTGTTTTCTAGTGTATAAAACAGGCCCTGTTTAACTTAATAGGGTATTTTTGAATGAAATAAATGAGTCATGTCAGAGGGGGCAGAAGAAAATAGCAAGGGGGTGTGAGTGAGGGGAGGGAGGAAGACTGTGATACTGACTCTAGGATGTTACTGCCTCAGACTTTCCTTCTGGCTGTTGTGGTTTTAAATGGTTTCTCATGGTGAGATCCTCTGAAATGCCACGGTGTAGCTGTCCTACAACAGTCAGATTCTCTCAGATTCTGAGAGCAGCCTCTTGAAGAGTACTGCATTTGATTTTATATATGCATTATAGCAGTGCATCTGGTAACAAAGGAGCTTTGAATAAAGACACTGTATTTATAAACTCAAGTACATACAGCCTTCACAGGAAATTGGCAGTGCTAATAGTTGTTAGAATCTAGATGGCAGGAAAACAGACTGAAACAAGGGCATAGCTGGTTTTTTTTTAATCATACGTCCAGATCTTTTGCAAATGGTGAAGCTCTACCCAAAAGCAGGCATGCCTTGTTTATCTTTGTTATGCCATTATAGGAACTGGTTAAATTGCAGTCTTGGCTCATTTCAATCTGAAGAAGTAGTAGTCATGTTAGGTGAAATTAAGCTATGGCATGGGATAGAAGGGAAGCTAAAGACTTATGAAAGACACTAATTTTCTAGTATTGTTTTTTTTAAACAGACAATTCAAGTACATAGGTGGTGGGGGACTATTCAGACATAGCAGGAGCAAGACATTACGCTAAAAATTTGAGGAATAGTATAGAGTGAGGAAAAGGAAATGAGAGGTGAGGCAGAAGTACAGGAGAGTGTTTAGTATCTCAAATTTGAAAAGATTCTTCAACAGTCACTGTAGAACTCCAGATGAAACTGTCCAATTTCCCTTTGTTCCCCTGCCAAATGTTCTCTCTGTTTCAGAGTGAAGATGTTATTAAATCCGAAAACGATGAGGCTGATGATATGCCAGAGGTTCAAGATACAGTGCAGTTTATACCAGGCAGTAAATTGCTTTGGAGAATAAATAGTAGGCCACCAAACTCATCACAGGTAACTGTTTCAATCAGTCTGTGTATTGCTACCACTAGTGACTTACCCAAGAGAACATGAGTGGCATGCAAGGGAAACCTTGTGGAATTGTCCGTCCTTAAGCGTTCACATTGACAGGCTCTGGCGGTTCTTGCTGCAGCTGTAAAATTATACTACAGTAAGCTCTCTGCTTCGTTCCTGTGCTGAAAGCATCGCTGCTGTGTTGAAGTTGGTGGAAAGAACGTGTGCTCTGACTGCAGCTGCTTCAGTGTGAGCCTGGTGCGTTAGGTTAAACTGTCTGTGAGATCTTTGCAGTTAGAGTGGCTAAAATATGGATACGCATTCCCTTCTGCTGACCCTGCTGTTAAAGACAGGCTTCCAAAGAATGTGGTAAATGAGCAGCCAGATATTAACTTCAATATTTGCAACCTGATTTTTTTTGTCTTTTAGGTGTGGGTGTTTGGGGTTTTTTATTTTTTATTTCGTAAAAATATCATGATGTTAAATATCACACGTGGAGGTTAATCTGTCTTGATTCTCTGAAGCAGACAGCTTAAAAAACAAAAGCTGTGATTTCCATCACCTTCTGCCCTTCCTTGTCTCCCTCCACGCCAACAAAAAACCCTAGTTTTGTATGAACCTAACCTTGCTTTCAGGGTAGCAGGTGGGAGAAGGTTTGACGCTGTAATTTCTCTTAGAAATTCTGTTGCATTCATTCAGTATAGGGGACCCAGTGCCACTTTGCCAAAATAACTTGTACGTTATCTTTAATTTCCTTTTAAGATGTACAATTTCACCAGTTTTGCTGTGAGTCTCAATGAGCTAGAAAAAGGCATGGAAGCAATATTAGCTCCCACTGACTGTCGGCTACGTCCAGATATCAGAAATATGGAAAACGGAAACATGGGTATGTGTTTGCTGGAGGAAATATTTCACGAGTTAAGTTTTGAGAGGGGTGACTGAAGGGAGGGTTGGTTGACAGAGGAACGAGGTCTTCGGTTTCTCATTCCTAGAGAAGCCTTAACTCTTTCTCATCCTATGTTAGTGAACATGATTTTGAACAATGTATGATGTCTGTTTTCTCCCAGAAAAGTCTGGGAGAGCAGATGCGTCCAGGATGGATCCCAAGGCTGTTATCCTATGTTATGGTGTATTTGCATGTTTGTTAACCTGGGGGGAAGTGGCAGACATGCTCTCTTGCTCTGGAGTTTGTCTGGAAAGACATGTGGTGAACAGACATGCTCTGTTGCTCTGGTGTTTGTCAGAAAAAAACTCATGGCCAAGTAGTGAAAAAAAAAATACTTTCTCTGTTATGCCTAATCTAAGTTCTTTCCTGCTGTCTCAGTGCAGTTTCTGGTAGATAAAACATCAAAGTTTCGGTTTTGACTTTGTGTTTGTAGTAGCAGCTTTCCTGAAATGACAGTTTTAGATTTTTGTTGCCTGAGATTTTCATTGTTCAGTGAGATTGTGTACGGCAAATGCTTTCTCGTGCTTAAATATTTTGTTTCTCTGCAGTCTTTTCTGTGTTTTCTGTATTTTTGTTTCTATTTCACTAAGCAACCGATTTCTCTTGAAATGTTTGTTAGATGTGGCTAGCAAAGAAAAAGAGAGACTAGAAGAGAAACAAAGAGCTGCTCGCAAGGAACGTGCAAAAGACGAAGTGGAGTGGCACACACGGTAAGGGGGAAGAAGTTGTGCATTTGTTTAATGCTTGGAATGGTTTGGTGTACTGCTTAAAGTGTTCTTATTCAAGACAGTGTGTGTTTGACTTCCTGCATGACAGCACAATTTGTAGTGTCTGGCTGGGTCAACAGTTAAATACGGGAGCTGGAAGCCAAAATTGCTGATAACTTTGTCGTGGACAAATTATCTAATAATAAATGCTGAAATCTGTCATAATCAACTATTTTGGTAATACTGAGGGTTTTTAGTTTTGTTTTTAAAACCTACAGAGGTCATATTTTTGTTAGAATGAGTAAAACATTAAGCCTCATCTGCCCTTTAAGCAATTCCTGTCCAGCTTTTGACAGTGAAATAAGACTTTGTGGCCCCTCTGGGGCCTTTTATTTTCACACTCTTAGGACTTCTTGGCTTGGATACCTCAGAAATTGCTTTTTTGATTGCATATTCAAGTGACTGAGAAGTCACAGAATGCATCATGGAGCAATGTGCGATTTGGCTCCTGCTCCTGCTGGTTGCTTTTCACAGATGCCAATGCTATCCAGTTAAGCGTATGCTCATGGCCAGTTCCTGCAGGTGCTGCCTTGAAAGGCAAGAACTTTGGGATGCTCCCATGATTTCATGAAATTCAGAAGAGAAAACATTCTCTTCCCAAAGCCTGGAGGAGCAGCTACAGATGAATTCCAGTTAATGCCTTTGAAAATCTCTTCCAGAGAATATAAAATAGTTTTCAGTCAATGTGGCTAAAAAGTGAGCATCTGTTAATGTTCTGTGCAAAGTACAGCACCGTAGAACAAAACTGTTTCCTGTTTGGACAGATTTCCAAAAAGGATTGTGTAACTGATTTGGCATTCTTTTAAAGTAAAAAGTAATATATCTAATCAATGTTTAAACTAGAGTATTTATGTTACTTTTATTTGGAGTAGGATAGCGATTTTAAAATCCATGTCACACTCCTTCTTGGCTTTTATGTAAGAAAATTTAAAGATACTTTTCACGGTGTGATAATAGTGTAGGAATTCTAATGCCTTATTTTTCATGTGCAGAATATTTTTTTTCTGAAAAGAATTCACAATGTTTTACGAAAGAAACAAAGTCGTTTCCCCCCTGTTAATAACTCTTCACTCTCTTTGCTTTTTTCTTTTATTGTTTCTTTCCTTTTTCTCTTTTATTTTTACAGATGGTTTCATCAAGGCACTAACCCATACACTGGGACTTCAGATTGGCTGTACTCAGGTGGCTATTTTGATAGAAATTTCTCAGACTGTCCAGACATATACTGAAATTACGGAAGCAATTGCTCATCTCATCTGGACATTTAGTTACTAGATTTCATTCCAAGCCAGTTACTCTGGTTTTGTTGATAGCAAAAACCAGCTTTTCTAAGTAAATTTTAACAAAAATTCTATTGGTCAACAATCAAGGATTTAATTATCACTAACGGATTGCCAAATATTTAAATACTGTTGCATTCTTTCCATAAAGCTGCAGCTGAAATCGTCATGTTTTCACTAATTTTGAAAGGGACCTTTGGTTCTTCATTCTTTTCCCTAGTTTCTTTGTCAGGAAGATACACTGTATCTGATAGAGCACATAACATCCTTGAAAACTGCGTAACTTAAATAAAATAGAGATAATATCCTTGTTACTTAGTACAATAGTGAAGAATCTGAAGTTTTTGGAACTCGGAGTAGGGACGAAAAGCTAATATGGTACCAAGAGGATCAAATCTAGTACTGTTGATACTCCCCGTGAAGAGATGCATGTGAACTTCCATACGGTATGTAGCACGCCGTGGGGGCTGGAGCCCCTGGCCCCTCTCTCGCCATAGGATTCAATACTCGAGAGGCTCAGGGAAACAAAACCCAACCTGAGCTTCTCCAGCTGTAGTTGTCTGTTACAGAGTCTTCACAACTTTTGGACACTGTGAGCATTAAACTGTGTACCTGTGATAAAATTACATAAAGCATACGTTAGGAGAAGGGAAGGGTGCATTAAAAAGTGCACTTTTTCTGAAGTCAAATGCTGTTCTTAAAATACGAGAAGCTTCGGAAGCAAATGCAGGAACGTAGAGGTGGTTCCAATGTAAAATATATCGCTTGCTACCACTTGGAGGCTTAAAACTTCTGCACTACCTTTGGCAGCTTTGGCACTATGTATGCTTCTAGACTAAAATTTTATTTGGAAGCACTTTGGTATGTATATCCACACAGGCTCATAACTTGGGGAAGTTTTGGTTTGCATGTTTTTCATTTTTAGGTCATGTCTGTTTTGTATGTTGTGAAAAAGCAGAATCAATTTAAAGCTTTGGCAGAATTATACCTATTACAAGTTTTCTGTGAGTACGTGATGTCAAAAAGTGGGAAATTTTTGTTCCATATCAAACCATCGAAGCCATATAATACTGGAAATAACCAATTACTGAATGGACATACTCATTTTCTTTCAAGTGGTACACTTCGGGGGTAAGGGGGGAGAGAGGCTTGAAAAATTAGGTCCAGTAATTAAAACTAATCCTAATGTTGCTTCTTGTTTTATGAAAGTTTTTAACCGAGTAACCAGGCAAAAATGGAGAGTGGCTGCATTGCTGTTAAGTTTACAGTGATTCAGAAATTGCTGGTGTTAAGCACCAGCAGCTTGAGGAGTTAATGGAAGAGCTGGTCTGATTTATGGACAAAACATCTGTGGTTTCATCCAGAGAGTAGATTTTTGAAGTGCTTCTCTCTCAGCCACAGGATTAAAAAGCAAAAGAAAATTAACATGCTCGTGAAGAAATATTTTTGTATTAAATCATGCATCTAACTATTACATTAACTTTAAATTTTTTTGGAAATTTAGTTGTTATCTTCACTGGAAAAATAAGAGCAGCTGTAAAACTTCAAGGCAGTAGGGGCCTAATCTGAAGAGTGCTCAAGGCAGCTCTGTTCAGTTGCCAGAAATTGTACTTTGTGTTGGTGGCAAGTCTTCAGGACTCACAAGTTCGAGAGGAAGACTTGGTAATACAGGGCAGACAGTAGGGTTGTACTTGTTCCTAGTAAGTGCGTAGACACTTGACTTTTTAAAAATGACATTGCTGATCCATATGGGAAAGCATAAAAATACTTTTTATAAAAAAACTTTAACAACTGTGCCAGGCACTGTAACCCCCTTTTCAAACTTGCTGCAGGCTGTGTAGGGAGCCCTTTGTTGGGTGAGGATTGAAAGCCAGTTTAACATCTCATGGGAGTTTAAAACTTGCTTAAGCTAAATGGTATGTTTAATGCTGGAGTAGCGTTTTTAAAATAAATACCTATAATATTCCTATAAATAGGAATTGCCTGAATAGGAAAACTGTAGAGTAATTGCTAAAGAAACTCTTTTTATAAGAAGAACTATACAGGTTAGCATCCCTCTCATCTAAGTTATGATTTAAATTCAAAGATCTAAAGCCTTGGCACTATGTGAAAGCGTGAAAAAATCATAACAATGTGTTTAATCCAAACTTCAGTGTAGAATCTTCATGGGATTTGAAAAGAAACTGGGAAGATTTTTAAAAGTGAGAACACTTCATTAGTTATGTCTTTATCCCCTTCTCCCTTTCCTTTAGTGTAAAGTTTTTAGTAAAATTTCAGGTTAGTTCCAAACCCATTCTTCTAATTTATTGTTCTTCATTGACAACACTTACAAAATACTTTCCCCTCACTGCCGACACGTCTATGCTTGGCTGGCTGTGGGGCTCCCCAGGTGGAAAAGTTTTATTTTTGATGTGGATCTCGCCTTGGTCGTTTACGTGTCAAAGCATTAATAACTTTGCACCTTTTGAAAGAATGTCACTTTTATAACTTGATTAAACACTGTATATAAGATAACTGTGTTAGTATATGTTAATACAGCTATGTAGAGAAACCACCTAGAAAGAAATTATAATAAATACTGAATACCCTTTGGGCCTCTAGATGGTGAGAGGGAGGTTTCTGTGAGGTTTCTGTGCCAGGGCAGCTGTCTGGTAGGGCTGGGGGGGCTGCAGTTGCCTCTGGCGTGCCTCAGCCGGGTCCTGCCTGCGCCGTGCACCGTGAGCTCCTTGGATGAAGATGAGGATGACTGTGACGTCCCAGCTCTGAACGCCTCGGGGCCCTGGAAGCCTTTCCCCAGCCCTGGGGGCCTCTGTTCGGCGGCAGCCCGGTGCCCTGCGGTACCGGTACGTCGGCGGCCCGGTGTCTGCGGGCGGTGGGGCGGGAGCGGGGCCGGGAACGCGTGTGGCCGGGATGGGGAGCGGGGCCGGGATGGGGAACCGGGCGGGAGCGGGGCCGGGATGGGAACGGGCCGGGGTGGGGAGCGGGGCGGGCGCCGTGGGGCCTCCGTGGCCCGGCGCTGGGCTGGCGGCAGGGGGGGCCTCCCGTGCTTGGGGCGGGCAGCGGCCGGCGCTGTGCAGCGTCTGCGCGTGTCCCGCAGGCAGCGCCGCAGGCAGCGGGGAGCAGCTTCCCGAGGCGTTTATGGATCGTTCCCGGTGCCCGGGTTACCGAGGACGGGAAGCCCGCACCCTACGCTCCTCAGGGCAACCACAACTAACTAGCAGTGTTTATTCCTGTTTAATAATTATCAGTAATTCCTCAGTGAATGTTTTGCCGAAAAATGTTTAAAAAAAAAACCAAAAGCAACACTCTTCCCCGAGCAGCGGGCGAGCGGCTCGGCGCCACCCCCCGGGAACGAACCGGCTCCTGGGCTCCCGGGCTGCCTCGGCCGCACGCACCGCTTTCTGTGCCGCTCCTAGCACCGCTGCCCGCCGCCGGCAGCCCGGGCCTGTGCAGCTGCCCCGCTGTAAGGCCGTAACCGCCGGGGAGCGTCACCCCGGGGGCGAGCTGGGCCCCAGGCTCCGCCATCTTCCGCCGCCGTGACACAGCAACGCGTCGCGGGCCGCCGCCCCTGACTGACGGCCGCGCCGGCCAATCGCGCAGGGCCGCGGGGGCGCGCGGGCCGCCCTGCCCCGCCCCGCGGCGGGCGGGGTTCCGGCGCGCGGAGCAGGAAGCGCGGAGCGGCGCAGGGCCTGCGGGCGGCGGCGGCAGGTACCGGGGGGCGCGGGCCCGGCTGTACCCCGCGGGCCGTGTGCCGCTGGCGGCGCGCTCGCTGGGGCTGGCCCGGCGCGGGGCGGCGGCGCCTCTGCCGAGGGGGGGCGGCGCGGCGGCCTGGGAAGGGGCCCGGCGGGGGCTGGCGGGCGGGGGGCGGCCGGGGCCGCGCTGGGGCCTGCCCGGTAGCCCTGTGCCGGCCTTGCGTCGGGGGTCGGGCCGGGCTGCCCGGCGGCCGCTGGCGGCGGGGAGCGGGGCCGGCCGGCGCGGGGGGTTAGGCGGCAGCGGGAGCTCCGCGACAAGTGCCGAGTCACGCAGGCCGGGCCGGGCGGGCCGCCGCCGTGCGTGAGGCCGGGTGCGGTAGCCGCCGGGCTGCGGGGGTCCCCCGGGCCGGTACCGGGCAGCCCGCCGCTCCCTGCTGTGGCGGGAGCCCGGTGGTCAGCGCGGCGGCGGGGCTGCGCGCAGGGAGCGCCCCTGCGCCTGCGAGCCGGTGGGGGCGGCGCTCCCGTGCTCGGGTACCTCGGCAGGGGTCCCGCGTCGCCGGGGGGTCTGCGGGGCGACCCGGCTTCCCCCGGCCCCCGCGCTGGCTCCTCTGGAGCGCCCTGGAACTGTCGGGCGCTGAGGCTGTGCCCTGTGCCGAGCCGCCCCAGGGAGGCCGGTATTTGGTGCTGAGGAGAGAGAACCGGGGTCGGTTTCTCATCGCGGCTGCTCGCTCCCTTCCCAGGATGTCCTCAGGTGCGTTATTTCCAAGCCTGGTGCCAGGCTCCCGCGGCTCTTCGAGCAAATACCTGGTGGAATTCCGAGCGGGGAAGATGTCCCTGAAGGGCAGCACTGTCACCCCAGACAAGAGAAAAGGCCTCGTTTACATCCAGCAGACTGACGATTCCCTCATTCACTTCTGCTGGAAGGACAGGACTTCGGGCAACGTCGAGGACGTGAGTATGGTGGTGTGTTTCAGTGCTGAGGTGTTAAGTCGCGGTCTGTCGTGTTCCACTGGCGCTGCTGAAGGGGCTTTTCCCAGACAAATCAGCATGAGAATGTTGCTGTGGCCTGACAGCCCTGCACTTCCATATTCTCTCTGCTATGAGGAGCAAATGGAAGAAGGTTTGGGGAGGAGGGCAGAGGTCTTTGGGAGGCTAAAAGGAATATTCATGTATTTTCTCAAACATCTGTTCCCGCTGCCACATTTTCCAGGATTTGATTATTTTTCCCGATGACTGTGAATTCAAGAGGGTACCTCAGTGCACTACCGGCCGTGTGTATGTATTGAAGTTCAAGGCAGGATCAAAACGACTCTTCTTCTGGATGCAGGTTTGTGGGAAGTCAATAAAAAGGGTCTTGGAACAAAATATTTCCAGTTTGACTTGTACCAAGAGTAATTTTCTTGCAGGAGCCGAAGACTGATAAGGATGAAGAACACTGCCGTAAAGTGAATGAGTATCTCAACAATCCACCAATGCCTGGTGCTTTAGGTGGAAATGCAAGTGGAGGCCACGAGCTCTCGGCATTAGGAGGTACAGTCCATTCTCTGCTCCTTCACGTGAGAGGCTTTTTTTAAAAAAATATTTTTAGAATAAGCACTTAATAGTTCCCTAGGAAGAAATTCCTGATGGCTGTGGAGGGTGAGCTGGGGACAGTGTTAATACCAGAAGTGTAAACGTGCTTTAGCAAAATAAACTGTGCTGTTACAGTAGGTGCAGGCTGAAAGTTAAGACTGCCAGAAGAAATCTCTCTTTGTTTCCAGTAGATTCTCTGGAGTCTTACCTCCTTATGAAGCCAAGTTGCATTTATCTTTTATGAGCATCATGAATCAGTAAACACTTGAAACTGTTTTTTCCATACAGAATGTGATGCCAATTAATCTCCTGCTTTTTGAGCCGGAGTGCTGTGAAAAAAACTATGTGAATATGTTGTGTTTCAGAATGTTTTTGTTTTTAGGTGAGGGTGGCTTGCAAAGCCTTCTTGGAAACATGAGCCATAACCAGCTCATGCAGCTGATCGGACCAACGGGCTTAGGAGGACTTGGTAAAATGCTTTAATATCTTTATGCCAAAATGGTATTTTCTCCTGCCAGGTTAAGTCTTACCTGACAATATTTTCAAGTAGTGCTATTGATTTAAATAGCGCTGCTTTCACGTGAGAAAGCAAGGCCCTACCTCAGAGATGAGCTAAGGGGCAAAAAAAGGATGCAGGAAATGAAGGGTACCAAATTCTACATGGCACTCGTCTTAGGGCTTGATCTGCAAGGAACGTTGGTTCTGCTCCTTCCTTGCTCCACTGAATCTTCTACTTTTTTTTTCTGCCCCCCCCCCCGCCCCCCGTTCTACCCTTTCTCTTCCTCCTAAATATTCACTGAAGCAGGACTGGAAACCAGGGGTTTGTTCCTGGTGAATGTCCCGGTTGCCAGGCTGTGGAGTTGCTTGTGTTGTCTCTGATCCAGTGAATATTTGTGTGCAAAGCAGAGCTCAGGAGGAAGGTTGGAGCGTACCCACCCCACAGCACTCTCTGGTCAGAGGAGTAAGGCTCAGGTTAGGGCTTTCTCTCCTGGGCGACGCTGGGGAGAGCTTGAATCGCCACGCTGTTTTTCTGAAGGGGATGAGAGGCATGTTGGAGTCTCTGCTGTGGTCTGTTCTTAATGCTACCCATACTCCAAGCCCATTAGAGTGTTTTCTGAGAGGTCAGACCCTCGAGTGGAAGTAGGTACAGGAGCACTGGCAGGTGGCAGCGGCTAAGGTTCTGTGCTTGAGCTCCAAAGTCCGTTCTTGTGGATCTAGCTTGTGTCTTTTTAGCTTCAGATACAAATCTCATGTTAGTGTTGGAAGATTCTGGCTTTTTAAGGTGCGTTTGGAAAAGATCTTCCTTCTTGAAGCTTCACATAACTCCTGAGACTGTCTTCCTCTTCTTCTCAGCACACTGTCTCAGCAGCTCTTCTTTCTTTGCCTTTACATCTAGCTACGGCAGCTTGACATGAAGCTCACTACTATAACGCGAGAAAACCATCTGCTTGCCTCTGCAAACGGTGGTTGTGGTGAATCTGTGTGGATCTCTTCCCTCAGCAGTGTCTTGTTCCTTTGCATCTGGTTTGCATCTCTCTCAGGACTCTGCCTTTAGTGTGGAGCTCCTGCAACACCGGAGCTTTCGTGCTCCTGGTAAACTTTCCTAGCAAGGACAAACCGAGTTGAGTAGTGCGTGGTACAGTCCGGTTAGCTTCACCCAGCTGTTCTGCTGCTGTGGGAAGCTCTGTGATTAGTGAATGGAAGTGTTAAGGGCATAGGTCTATAGGAGCAGGTCCTATATAAAGGAGGGAGTTGGTGGCTGGTGCTCGCTCTGACCTCTGCAGCTTCAGGTAATCACGTGTTAGCTAATAGAGCGCTGTCATTCTGTCCTCTGCTTGCAGATAGTTCCCAAAAGGTGGGTGATGAACGCAGATGCTTGTGTAGGGTTGTGTATCTAATCAGATGCGGTACAAGAAACCAATGGATGTGAAGTGTGTGTGGTAAATGGAGTGTTTGGCTGATGCAGCTCACGGGAATTGTAGGGGAGCAGTTTGAGTCACCGACAGCTCCGGTGGACCTAGAGGCCAAGCCTTGCCCCAGCTTTTTTTAGCTGATGTTCTTGACGCTGCAGTAAGTCCCTGATAGTTGGGATGTGTGGATGAAGGAGGCTGATTCTGATTTCTTTTGCACGTGGCAGTTGGCTCAAAGGCCAAGTGTTGGTTTCCTGATCGCTGCTCTACTAGCAGCACTTTGTGCGCGGGGTTGTCCTTGCGTTGCCTATGAAGTGTGTAAGGACTCAGCTGATTCCGCTGCTGCATCTCTGCGTTAGGTTTGAAGCTGCAAAACCCTGGGTATATGAGGGAGATGGTGGTGGTGGTGACTTGAAGACTGTCGCTGTGATCTGCTGAGGGCCTCGGCTTTATTTTAGAGAAAAGTTGGAATTTTGGGAACCAGTAGATGAGAGAGGGCTGTGTTACAGTGATTGTGTATGTATGGCACAAGCTGAAGTAATTTTATCCTTGTAAACATCTAGAAACTGAGTAATTTCTAAAATGTGCAGGTCTCTAAGGCAGTTTTCTAGTAGGGATGCAAGAGCTGTTAATTTACAGAAAGGGGTGGGGGGGTTGGTCTGGGGTCTTTCAGAACCTTTCAGGTACAAGAGTGCCCTCTCTGGAGCAGAGAGGTGCAAAGAAACCTGAAGAAATAAATTTCTAAACCTGTTCTTCTTTTATGTTTACGGAAGGTGGGCTGGGGGCACTGACGGGTCCTGGGCTGGCCAGTCTGCTTGGAAGTGGGGGACCCCCGACCAGCAGTTCATCGTCAAGGTAGGCTGCCTGCTCCTCAGTGGTGGTAGCTTTGTAACGTAAAGTTGTGCTTCTGTGGGAGGAGCTGTGGCCCACTGGGCAGGAAATGTGAGGGGAATTAAGACTGCTTATGACCTCTCTGAAATGAGGTAGGAGCCCTTGGTATTGTAAGGGCTTGAAAAGAAGCATTTCAAAATACGGTTTTGGAGGGAGTTAATTATACTAATTGTCTTCTCCAGCTCTCGCAGCCAGTCAGCTGCTGTGACACCATCTTCCACGACTTCTTCTACACGTGTAACGCCTGCCCCATCCGTTCCTGCGGCTGCGTCTGTGACCAGTCCGAGCCCCGTACCAAGTTCGGGTAATGGAACCAGCTCAGCCACAAGCCCAACCCAGCCCATTCAACTGAGTGACCTTCAGAACATTTTAGCTACTATGAATGTGCCATCTGGAGCAGGAGGACAGCAAGGTAACAGTGTTCTGACCAGACAGCTGGTGGGTCCAGGAGTCCTTTGGAGCTGTTTTACTGTCCTATCGTGCTCCAGATCGGTTTGAAATGTCTCTTAAATTTTTTTTGTTCGTGTTTTCATTTGAGTGTTGTGCTTGGCTGCTTCAAGAGTCTTATTCTCACTCCCAAAACAGAGGGAAAAAGGACGTGAGCAGTGCGCTAACTCCATTTCCCTACTCTTCTGACTAGATCGTTTGGCTTACATGAGAAAAACATGAGGTTTTGCGCATGGTCTAACAGCCAGCCCTTTATTTTCTTCCTAGTTGACCTGGCAACTGTTCTGACTCCTGAGATAATGGCTCCCATTCTGGCCAATGCTGAAGTTCAAGAACGGTTGATGCCTTACCTTCCCTCGGGGGAATCTCTGCCGCAGACTGCAGAAGAGATTCAGAATACCCTGACGTCTCCTCAGTTTCAGCAGGTAGATGCCTAACTGTCACGGGAAGTACCGTTCTCCTCCCCTTCTCCCCCGTGCGTCGCCATCGGCCTTGCCCTGCTTTTTCAGGTTCCTGACACCATTCAGAGTAGGAGGTTGTCAGTAGAAGTGGAAGGGAGGAGGGAGATGGTTTAATGGAACACTGTTTCTTCCTGCAGTCACCCAGCACGAGATCAGAATTTTTACTTATTTCCCTTGGAATTGGGCTTTATCTTTATTATAAACACTCTCTGGCAAATGGCAGGAGTAGTAGAAGACTCATTATTCCCTGTCAATGAGTGGCTTGGCAGCAGTTGCCTTCAAGGGCATTTCAAGTGACTGATGGGAAGAGATGCTTGTGATTACAGCACTGCAGCCCTTGTTCCTCTCGAAACACTAGTGCTTAATTCCAGGCCTGTCTGCATGTGATAAAAGCTGATGTATTACAGGCCAGTTTGAGCTATTACACTGATTGATGGAAACTCGTCCACTTGCAAAATTTCGGTGGCTGAGAGGACTATTTTTAGTTTCAACTACAGCAGCTCTTCTGTGTAGGCAAGACTTGGAAATGAGAGCTGGTTTTAGTTGGCAATTTGATAGAGTATCTGCGTCTAGGTGAAGATGGAAGTTTTCCGTGCGCTAAACCGACTGGAGGTTATGTCGCCGTGGTTTGGGGCGTTGCTCGGTCTAGCAGGGCTTACCAGCTCGTGCTTCCTGGCATCTGGCTGGCCAAGAGCAGGCGTTGTTCCTGATGGCAGAATCTGCACGGGGCCTGTGCTGCAGCGGCATTTTGAACCCTGCCCATAGTGCCGGGGTTAATAGAGGGGAGCGGCTGCCTCCAGGCCCGCTCTCCTCACGCGGTTATTGCGCAGTAGCCACCTGATGCTGGAGGAACACGATGCAAACCTTTTCTTGATGCTGTTGACTCCAATTCACAGGCATTGAGCATGTTCAGTGCTGCCTTAGCTTCGGGACAGCTTGGCCCACTAATGAGCCAGTTTGGCTTACCTGCAGAGGCAGTAGATGCAGCAAATAAAGGAGGTGAGTATTGGTGCTGTTGGGAACAGGATGAAATGGTTTGTTGGGTTTGGTTGTTGGGGTTTTGTTTTGGGGGGGGGGAGGTGGGTGTTGTTTGTGTTTGGTGTGGTTTGGGGGTTTTTTTTGCACTGCGCACAGCCACTGAACGTGGAATGTAATGATGACCCTTGCACTGTTCCTGCAATGAAGGGCGAGTGGCTCTGGTGTCCCCTGGCAGACACAGTGTGTCAGATGTGTTTGGAGAAGTCGGGGCTCTGCAAAGAGACGTGCTGAGCAGCCTTGGCATTGTTTTCTTGATAAAGGAAAAACCCTTTTGCAGAAGACTCTGGAGGTGTTGTAGTTGCCTTGTTCAGGAATGCCTTTTTGGTGGGAGTCTTCAATGAGTCATCTTTAAGTGAACACAGCTGGGGCCCGTAGCACTGGTGGGAGGAGGTACCCGTTTTCTCTAAGGAGCTTTCAGGACCCGTTCAGTTACTGAAGTAATCCTGGTCTTAGGCTGCCTCTGCACAGTTAAAAGTGCATAAATGCTGGCGCTGTCAGAGCGAGCCGAATATGTGTTGCAATTTTCTTCCCTGCTAATTGAGTCTTACTAAAGCAAACGTTTACTTCCTGTGTAATGAAGCTTAACCTGGTACAGATAGTGGACTCCCCCCCGAAAGTGCAAAGTTAAATAACCAATGTGTTTAACTTCTAGATGTAGAAGCGTTTGCCAAAGCAATGCAGAACAGTGTCAAGTCAGACCAAAAGGAAGGAGACTCTAAGGACAAGAAAGATGAAGAGGAAGATATGAGTTTAGATTAAGTTATTTGCTCTTCCTTACAGATACTCCTAGATACTAACTTAAGCAACTGCAGTAGGATTACTAACTTCATATTATGCTTATATAAATCTACAAATAAAGGAATTTTCTTTATCTGCCACACTGTTCATTCTCAAGTCTGTTTAACATGCACACTTAAGCAGTACTTGCTATTTTTTTCAGTGGAGTTGCTTACTGTTTGGTTTTGATGTTTTTGCTATCTAATTCTTCTGATTTCCTTGTGTTAGAGTTGTGGGGCTCAACGCTTTTATGAGTAATGAGCACCTCACAGCTGCTGCCGCCTGCCGTCCAGCTTTGGGCCCGCCAGGTTGTGATCCGCAGGGCTCCCAGCTCACCAGTGCTGTCCCACGCGTGCCTCTGCACAGGCCATCCTGTCCTGGCTGCAGGACTGGCCTTTGAACACGAGGAGGGTCACCTTCGGGAACACCAGAGCACTTACCGCTGGCGTAAGGAGGGAGCTGCTTGTGGCAAATACAACTGTAAGGTCCCTGTTGTGCCACTTCCCGAGGTGGTGATTACTCCTCTTCCATTGGCCTCATACTTGCTCTTCACCAGTAAAGTGAAAGAGAGTAACATAAAACTTTATTCAACTCCAAAGTATGTACCAGTGATTTACAAAGACCATCTTTAATACTACAACTTAAAAACAGGTCATAATTACACTTAAGATGGACATGTTAAAAACCCATTTTACAATATTTACCCCTCATAAAAAAACCACAATATCATGATATAAGTTACAAGTCCATTTCAGAAGCAAGATTTTGTCCCCAAGTGGCTAGAGATATATTTATATATACACACACAAATATATATATGATGTGTAAGTGCATGAGTGAACTAGGTGTCCTGGGAGGAAAAGCTTGTTTCAAGTGAAGACTGCGCTACGACAGGCGGGAGTGAGGCTGAGCAGAAGGCAGCAGCGGGCTTGCCCGCCGGACTCGGAGGTAACCTTTCCTTGTTTCTTCCCTTTCAAGCAAGTTTCTTGCTTCACACAACAGGACTTTTGTCGGGTTTATATACTAGCACTGAATGCAACCGCAGAGAGTCAAGAGTGGCATTTGTGTCTTTCTGCTTTCCCTCAGCAGTTCTCCCAGTCTAGTTTGTTCCTTTTGTTTTTCTTATTATTATTCTTATAAATTAATCTGATAAGATGCTGCTAATTCTGTGAACAGAATTTTGTCCAAGCTCCCCCTTGCAAAGCTCTTAGCATAGCGGTGGCAAGTGACCTGAGACTGCCCTTGGGGGGAGGTTAGATGCGTCCTTGCTTATAAAAAGACAAAAGTGACGGAATTAATCCAGTTTGTCCTAATTGCATTTATCATAAAACTGTCTACAGCCTTTAGCAGAAGACAGTCTGTGACTTATTAATAGCCTCAAGTGTTCCGTGAACTAAATATGTGCACTGTAAATGTGGGGTAAAGGGAACAGGATTTAGGACATGATGCACGGCTGCCGTGTGCTTCAGCCCAGGCTCTGTAGAGGACACTTGCTCTTACCACGAGCCACGTGGCAGCGCGAGTCCTGTTGCAGATGCCTGACCACCGGGGAAGGATGCAGACCCAGACCTGTCTCCACATCCTGCTCCAATTTTTTGGTTTATGTTTGTGAAAGATGTCCTCAAAGTGGCCCCTTCTCCCCACCTGCCTCCCCTGCCCTCCTTCCCCTTGGATTCGTGGCCCCTCTCTGGTTTTGGCCCCAGGCTTGTGCCTGCTGTCACTGGAGATCAAGTATGTCTGACCACGGTTAATGCTATGGAGTAGGTGACGCCTGGGGCGCAGGAGCAGCGCGGTGTTGTGTCGGTCAGGCCGTACAGGTGCACTTACTGCACGGGGCAGCCCTTAAGGCCAACGGAGCCCCTGACAGTCCCGGCTCGTGGCAGGTCCACGTGGTGCCGGTTAATCACCAGGTTCCTTATACAGCCCACATAATGAGGGAGGGGAGGTGATGGTGACACTGTGCTGGCCTTGTCTGTCTCTGCAGAAGGAACAAGTAAAAGCAAACGTTAGTCTGGCTATTAACAGGGTGAGTAAGTACCTCTTACGTGCAGCGGGAATAGTATCTCTCTTGGCTTTAGGGTATTCAGTTCTGGAGCGTCTTTCCCAACTCACCCGGCAGCCCTCCCATGTAGAAGGTCGCTCTGGCACTGGGTGCAGAAGGCTGGCTGGGTCCCACGGTGTAGTTGCCTTCTGTGTCCACATCAACCTGGATTTTGTTTTTCCGTTTGGTAACTTTGAAAGAAAATGACAGTCAGTGCCGCTTCCTTACACAGAGAGCAAGTCCACCTCCACCCTCTGGCCCAGAGCAGTGTTGGAGCACAGCAAAACTACCAGGAGGGTCAGAGGACCTGGCCTGGATCTTTGGAAATGCCCAGAGGCTGGACAGTGGCTCCCAAAATCCCAACAGCCACCCAAGCAACACCAACAGCTCTAGCGAAGGGCTGCCCTCTGCCAGCGGGGTGGGACAGCACAGGCGGGGCAGGGAGGGGATGAGCTCAGACCAGCTCTGGCCGTGGCTGGGAGGAGGTCCTGAAAATGGCAAAAACGCACCAGGAGCACATGATGGCTCCTGCCCAGTGCTGGGCCGAGTAAGATGAGGGCTTAGGACAGAGCTGTGCTGAGATGGGGGCCGGAGCTGTGACCCCCACCCCCAGAAAGGGCTTGATGCAAAACCTCAGCACTTGCTCAATGGCAGCTGCGTTAAAGGCTGAGTTTCGCCTGTACCAGGTGTGAATCCTGCAACTCCTTGTCCCAGCGGTGGGCTTTGAGCCCTCTGGACACACTGCACCGGAGCAAGCTGGGTTTTCACTTTCAGCAGGACGTGACAGTCCTGGATGGAGCCAGTGCTGCGGGACATCCTTGGCCTCGCCAGCTGCTCTGTGACCTGGGAAACACCCCGTTCCTCCTGCCCACCAGATCTGACAGCACTAAGAAGATTAGTCAAGGACCCATTAATTGGGAAATGACTTAATGGAAGCTACAATCTCCCAAATTAATTGCACACAGGTGGGAGATGGTGTTTAAATCCCCAAGGAAGGGCCCCGAGCTTCCCCCAGCTGTAGGCTCAGCAGCGGGAGTGGAGCAGCATCCCAGAGCCAAGTGCTGGCTGTCACCTCACCTACAATGGTGTGCCACTGCCCGTCGCAGAGAGATGGGCACGTCACCGATGCAGAGAACTCATCAGACCCAGCATTCGCTCTCGCAGTGACCTGGTGTGTGAGACAAACCCGTTAAGAGCTGAGCGGGATGAGCAGGAGACGGCCACTGCATCTGCAGCCTGTGGGGAAGCCACCCTCCCGCTACCTTTGTCTCCTCCATGTACAGCAGCAGGTGGAGGCTTCTCCTTGTGCCGATGTGGAAGATGAGGCCAGAGGCGCTGCGGGGACGGACCTCCAGTGTCACCTCCAAGTCCTGCTTGGTCACCACTGCATCAGCTGGAAGAGAAACGCCGCTGGGGAGGAGAAGGACAAGGGACCTCCCGGTCAATGCGTCCCTCCCAGTCGCAGGGCTGTGCGAGCCAGCCCAGGCTGCTGTAGGGTACCTAGTGTGATGGACCCGCCCTCCGCAGCGAAGAAGACCCCACTCTCCAGCACACCCTCGTAGCACGGCGTCACCCCGAAGGTGCGGGAAGGGGGACCCAGAGGCCTCCCGTCCAGCTGTGGGTTCCTCAGGCAGCCGTCGAAGCTGGAGGCTGACGCAGCCTGTAGAGAGGCCACGGGAGTGAGCACAGAGGGGCCAAAAACTGGCAGGCACAGCATGATGGCTGGGAACTGGCAGAGACAGGGCAATGCCACGGCACCGCCAAACCCTTACCGGTATGTGGGCCTTGGCTTTTCCAGCCAGGACCCCCCCAACATACAAGGGGGTCCGGGCCACAAAGAGTCCTGTGGTGGCCACTGCAGCATCCTGGGCTCGCAGCCCATCAATGACCAGCTGGGCTCGGCTCTGGTCTCTGCTGAAGAAGACCTGCAAGGACCAAAGGTCAGTGCCAGGGCTGGGGGCTTCCCGGGTCGGGAGGAGCCCCAGGGCTATGCGCAGGGAAGGGAGACCTCAGCTCGGAGGTTCAGCCAGCCCTGGCTGTGGTTTTGCTGTCCCCTTTGCTCCCATGGCATCATGGGTGTCCCCTGTGCGATCAGGAAGCGATGCCCTGAGCAGGGCTGCACCCAGCTAACCCCTGCCGGGGCACTGGCCCGGGGAGGGGGGAGCGATGTGGCTCAGGGGACAGGTCCTGCGAGACCCCACTCACTGTGTGCCACCGCCGGTCGCGGTACTTGTCTTTGCTGCGGATGCGCAGCCGGTGCCCACCGACGTCCACCAAGAAGACAAAGCGCCCGCTGGAGACAAAGAGAGCCATGAAGGTGCCCCGCTCACCAGCCACGTAGAAGAGCAGCCCGCTGGAGGAGTTCAGCTTCACCTCCAGGGAGAAATGGGACCTGCAGGGACAGGGGGTGACGGGAGCACCCTGCTCTCCCGCAACTGCAAGGGAACACCTGCTCTCCAAGCGATGGTCCCCGCGGACAAGCTTGTGTGGGGTGGGCATGGGGTGAGCCTCACCTCTGCCCAAATGAGGGTGGGATGTCCTCAAACTCCCAGCGACTGCTCGGGGTGCCGCCGAAGCGGAAGGTGCCCCTGGCTGCGCGGGGCTGTGGGTGCAGCTGGCAGAGCCCATCCCGATCGTGGCGGCGGTCCTTTGAGGCAGGCTTGCCCAGCACCTGCACAAGATGCACCAGGGAATGGAGTGTGGGGAGCACCCCCGTGGGTGGCAGGGGGCAGAGGTGGGCACCGGAGGAGGGAGATGTGAGGAGTTTTGGCAGCAGCTGCTACCTTGGGTTTCTGCCTGTCCTTCTTCGCAGTGATTCTGAGCTGCTGCGGCTGCTCCCCCCAGGGACAGCTCATGGTGACGTTGATGCTCTCCACGTTCTGCTGCAGGTCCACCACCATCTGTGGCTCTGACATCCTACATACAGGGAGAAGAGGTCCTGGTCACTGAGCCAGCTGGGAGGCGGGAAGGGGCTGAGCCCCGCTCTCTGGAAGGGGCGTGGAGATGCTCACCGCTTGACGAAGACGTTCCCAATGCAGCCAGTGAGGCTGCTGAGTGCACCTGGCTCCGGCGAACCCCCGAGCTGGAAGAGCTGTCGCCCATCCTGCCGTCGCTGCCGCCGGCTGGGCCCAGTGCCTGCCGCAGCGTCCTGCAGCTCGTCGTCCACGTACAGCCGGAGCCTGCGGGGATGAGCAGCACGGGCTGAGCAGGTCCCTGTGGCTGTGGGCACCCCACCCCCACACACTGTCAGGACACGTACCCACGGGCGTCGCTGTAGAAGGCCACGTAGTGGGTTCTGCCATCCGCATAGGCATTTTCAGTGGTGACTTTGGTTTCCAGCAGGTTCAAGGCCAACTGGCCCCTCTGGAGGGACACCTGGCACATCCCCTCCTGCAGAAAGCACCACCCCATTGCTGCTCAGCAGCTGAACCCCAAGGAAGGGCCCCTTTCTCCACTGCCCTTCAGGAGCTCAGGGCGCAGATCTCCCTGTGGATTCACCCCCTGGCTCCACCAAAATCCCTGCCTTTCCCAAGGGGCAGCAGGAGCCAACGTTCCTGCCCGCTGCTGGGATACCCAGGGGGCCTGCAGGTGCCCACCTGGGTGGTGTGCTGGTAGAGCAGCCCCTCGCGCTGGCTCGTCTGGAAGCTGAAGCCGCTGTAGAAGTCCCGCAGCCCTGGCACATCCTTCAGGGCCAGGGTCAGGTAGCCGTGGCCGTGGATGCTGACAGAGCGAGCCACCTGTGAAGGACACCACGCAAGCGAGGTGAAAGCCTGGCCCTGGCGTTGCAGGGGTGCTGGGAGGATGACCAAGGTGCCTGAGGTCCTCACTGGGCCTGGCTGGTGCTATGGCTAACTACGCAGAGCACCTCACCATGACCCCTCCGCACTGAAGACCTGGGGTTTTATGCTTGTTTTCGTGTGAACAAGAGGAGATTGGGTCTGTCCTGGGGGGCCTGTGCTCCATTTCCCTCCCAGACCCTTTCTCCAGCATGCTGGCCAGGCTGCCAGGGCTTTGTGCTTACCAGGAGGTCCGAGGTGCACCCATAGCTCACGCCAACAGTGCTCATACGCTTCAGATCGACGTATTTGCCAAGAGCCTTCAAGCCCTTCATGCAGCCCCGGATGGGCCCACCCGTGGGGAAGAGTGCTTTCAAGCTGCAGGAGAAATAAGCAGTGTTATGAGGACAGCCTCAGGCAGGATCCAGCACTGGGCAGGATCTGGCCCTACAGCCCTTCCAGAGTGCCTGGGAAGGACCCATGATGGCCACAGGTATGTCCGGTGCCCCAGGCACAAGGCTGCTCCAGAGCACCCAGCACAGCAAAGGATGACTCAGTGACACCCACTGGCACCTCATCCCTCACCAGAGATGGAAATGTCCCATCCTCAAAAACTCATGGTGATGGGCAGGAAGAGGACATCTTCCCCCAGAGCTTCAGACAGGCCCCAGCAGCCTTGGATGTGCTGAGAAAGGGCCAGGGCCACCACCAGGGACACTGGAGGGGAAGGTGTGGACTGTCCCACTTCACCAGGGGCTGGACCCACCTGGGGGGAAGCACAGCTGGGGGCACACCACCCAGGTAGTAGGAGACGGCGTTCTCCAGGGAGTTCTCCTGCTCCACCATGAAGATGGTGAGGCGTTCCAGCCGCACCAGGATGCGCTTCTTGTTGTTCATTTTGAGGAGGAAAATCTGGATCTGGAGACAGAGGAGAAAAATGATTCGCCAGCCTGGAGCAATTAGGTCCATCACAGAGGGAAGCACGAGGTTCACAGCTCTAGTCAACTTCTTGAAGCTCTCCCCCTCCAAAAACAAGGGCTCAGGTGCCCCCAGTACCCTCTGGATGAGGAGCCCTCCAAGGGAGCTGGGCAGGTGGCTGTTCCCCCTTACCGCTTTGTTCGTGGTGCTGCTGATGGTGAGGGAGGAGGTGTTGCTGCTGGGTTTTGCCATCTCCAGGCCCGTGCTGAAGTCATAGTAAAGCACCAGCTTCCCATCCCGGATGGCCAGACACAGGAATTGCCCCTGGGGGAGGCAGGATGGACGCTCAGCCCCATGTCCTGGTGTCCAGCATGCAGCTGTGGCACTGAGCCCAACATGCCCTTTTGTACGGGTGGAAGCAGGTCCCACTGCCAGTGGCCCCACATGCTGCTGCCACAATTATTGGGGATTTATCTACAAACAGCAGTGCTCAGCTGGGGCACAGAGATAGCACTGCCAGCTGAAAATGCTCCTTGGCCAGTGAACCCTGGCCCAGCTCGGCGGGTCTGTGCGTGAGTGCTCTCCAAGTTCAGGGGAGTCCCTCCAGCACCAGACAAGTGACTGCTGTGAGGTCCAGCTCCAGCCCTCCTGCGGCTTTCAACAATAGTGCAGAAATACTGCTCAAAGCAGCTCTGCCAGATCCAAAGCCCCCTTCTCCCCAGTGTCCTGAACTGGGAATGCCTGCAAGTGGGGCTGGGATTACCCCAGGCCACCAGCTGAGGGGTGAAGGCTCCCCAGGGGAGCAAGCACCTGCCTGGTTCTCCAGGAAGAAGAGGATGCCGTTGTAGGAGACCACTCGGATCTCCTGCTCGAAGCGCTTGGTCGTGCCAAACTGGCTCTCAAACTTGATCTCTGCATAGCCAGTGCCATCAAAGTAGGAGCCATCCGTCAGCCAGGGGTCTCCTGTGGACTTGGACCTGAGCCACACAAGAAGAGGCCCAAGGCATCACTCCAAAGCCAACCGCCATGCTCTGGGGCTGCTGAGGGTCAGGGTAAGTGCCATGGATCAGAGCTGCCCCTGGCCTGGGTGCGGTGCCCTACCTTGCACAAGGCTTCTCAGCGGTGGTATCCAGCTGGAAGGTGCGTTGGAAGTTGTACAGGCTCACCACCTCCTCATTCAGCGTGTCCAGCTCCAGGCACCCGCGGTAGTTGGGATAGCGCAAGGTGGGAGGAGGCTGGGAATGAAACCAGACACTTACTGCAAGTTTGATCCTGGCTTCCCCATAAATTCAAGGGTTCCCCCCCCAAGATTCTCCAAAGGTATCACTGATACCCCCTAAAAACTGTGCCTCCCTCCCTGCTGCCTGTCTCACCGTGAAGCTGGAGGGGTAGCCACCCACGTAGAAGACCACGTTGCGCGGGTCAAGGTTGAGCAGCCCCTGCTCCCCCTTGGCCACACTGTCTCCCTTGGTCTCGTGCACCGTCTGTCTCTCCACGATCACTGACATGTGCCCGTACTGCAGGATCCTGCGGCAAGGAGGGATGGTCAAGACAAGGGGAGACCTTCCAAAGAGAAGCAAACTCTGCCCTCCTTGAGCAAAGGGCCTCCCCACACAGCTCTACCAAAAAGGGGTGCATCTCCCAACAGAGGAGCCCCACAGCAGCAGTGCACTGAAAGGAGTCAGCACTCATGTCATCAGCACTGCCACAAGGCTGAATGGACCCTCCAGGATGAGCTTCACCTTTGCTCCCCTGCAGACACTCCTAGACCTTCCATGACCTGGTAAGACACTATCTCCCTGCTATTTCTTTTGAGGTATCTCAGTGTTGATCATTCAAGGATGACTGGAGATGGAGTCCACAGCACTTCTGCAAGCCCAGGGCCTGTCTAGGCTTGGGCACAGCACTACCCGCATCCACTGTAGGGGCAGTCTCCTGCTGAACTTCCTCAGGATGTGTCCCATCGGTCTCCTACCTGTTGATGCTGATGGTGGCAAACTGCTCTCCAATATCCTCGTCGACGGTTAGGGAGGCTGGCTCCTCATCGCCCAGTTTGTAGACCCACTGCACTTTGCGGTTCTTGAGCACGATGCCCAGGTAGTCTCCCACGGCCTGAATGCAGGGAGAGACAGTGTCACATGCTGGCATTTGAGACAGGCGGGAGCACCAAGTGATGCTCTCCCTGATGCTCCCAAAGGCTGTGCTGGCCAAACATCTCCCGTTCCACACCCCATCCACCTCCGGCCAGGCTGACAGCTGCATCCAGGGCCTGTTCGTGTTCCCAGAAAGACACTCAGTGACAGGGCAAGGGGAAGACAACCAGGCGCGATCCCCCAACATTGATGCTACCAACATGGTCTCCCACTGCCCTTGTCCTGCCTGCATGGCCCCGTCTCACCTCTCGGCTGCCCAGGTACAACACGAACCGCCCCTCCTCTGCCCCATCCTGCCGTCGCTGCCGGCTCCTGGGCTCAGGGTTTTGGATGTAGAATTTGAGGGATGTATAGGCTGCCAAATCCTGCAGGTTGCTGGGCATCCGGACCTGCACACCTGAGCTGCCATTGAACTTCATGGGGACTTTCACCTGGAGGGAGAGAAATCCAGCCCCACGGCACTGAAACCACCACTGTTGCTGCCTGTCTCATCCCTGCCAGCTCTACCACATCAAAGCATTTTCTGGAAGCTTCCAATGAGAAACGGACCCTGCCTGGTGGCCCCAGAGCTCTTCCAGATACCCCTCCCATTCTCATGCTGCTCTCAGCTAAGCCCACATTCACCCCAGGCCCCCAGCACCCTGTGCACAGCCCTCACCCTCCCACGAGACTACCTTGCTGGCAGCGTTCCTCGCCTGCATGATGAGCTGTCGGATCCGCACAATGTTCTCCGACACGGTGGCATTTTTATTCCTCCTGTTCTCCAGGCTGCTCAGCTTCCCCAGGAGCAGCGGGATGGTGCTTTCCAGGCTGGACACTGGGGTTGGAGAGGAGACAGGGTTTTTGAAGGTTAGTGACGAAGGGAGATGTGAAGCTCAGGCAGTTTTGAGACATGCAAGTCAAAGCAGCAGCTGGGAGCACAGTCACAGAATAATCCCCTAAATCTAGCAGCCTTGATGGGGGCTTGTGAAAACGCTCAAGTGAATGCAGTATCCTGCAGTAAAGGTAGAGGTGATATAGATGCTGCAGGGAGAGGAAAAAAAATAAAGGGCCAAGACTTAGAGTACCCACTATCGGCTGCTACCTCCCTCTACTCTTGACCTGAAGCTGCAAAGCACAGCTTCCAAAAGCACAGAGCTCTCTGGGGTCATTTGTCCATGC
The DNA here is from genome assembly GCF_017639655.2 of Falco naumanni. Taxonomy (NCBI): domain Eukaryota; kingdom Metazoa; phylum Chordata; class Aves; order Falconiformes; family Falconidae; genus Falco; species Falco naumanni. The sequence goes on along the minus strand of NC_054063.1, from coordinate 24,859,970 downwards.
ACTGGCTCGTGCCACACAGCCCTGGCAGCCCAGCGGGCTCAGCACACACCAGATTTCCTGGCATCCTGGACTGCCTGGTTCAGGTCTTCATTTCGAAGGTCTCCGTACTGCTCTTTCCACTCATCCAAATTCTTCTTCATAGAGCTCAGGGTATCTTCCACTCTTGCAGCTGTTTCATTGGCTTCTGCAGCTGCTGCTTTGGCATTCTGAATCATCTCTTTTGTGTCCTCTGGAAAGAAAGGAGAAAAATCTTTGGGATGACAGGAGCAGGGAGGAAGCACCCTTGGGTTACAGCCTGGACATGAGGAAGGGAGCAGAAAGAACCAGTCTAGCTACCACAGAACAAACCTTGGTCCCTGCCCAGCATGTTCTGCACAGACTGGAGCTGGCTCAGGAGCTGCTCCTTCTTCACACGGAGGTCAGCTAGCTTGTCCTTTGCCATCTGCAGAGTGCCTTTAACAACTACAATTAAAGAAATGTGTATGTTGTGTGTTGGATCTCAGTCCAGCCTGAAGGACATCACACCCTCCATGGAGCATCCCTCACCCTCGTTGAGTTTTCTCTGCTCTCTCCTCACAGCCTCCTCCAGGTTGCTGCTGTTCCTCTTCAGCTCTTTGGAGATGGCCCCAAGATTTTCTGATATGACGCTCTGTAAAACAAACATGCGTTGCCTGGGAGTCTGAAAAGAAATTCAAATGTCTGGGCCTGACCACACACAGAAATGCTTGTTCAGACAACTACAGTGAGGTGTGCTGCTGGGGCATGATGGAGAGACCCAAATGCCCAGCTTCCAGCCCAAGCTGTGGCAGCAGCTCTGCTCTCTGGCACAGAGCAAAGTGCTCGGAAGGGGCAGCAGAGGCCTACGTGTGGGTGTGAAAAGCTGGAGGACTGTCGAGGGAGTCTGGCTTTTGCTCATCCTCACAGGGCTCCCCACAGCACGTACCATCAAAGCCTCGCCGGCTGCCTCATCAGCGTCATGGGCTGCTCGCTCGGCTTTTTTCACAGCTTCAATGATGCTGGCGTAGGCATTGGAGGCATCGATCGCCCGCTGGATGAAGCCATCCTGGTTTGTGCCCTGGATAATGCTGTGTTGGAAGATGAAGCCATCAAGTCCGCAGAGACCACTCAGGCTAGGCTGTTGCCCATGCCTCCACAGACAAATGTCTTTGGGCTCCTCATCACAACATGTTCTCCAGGATAAAACTTTGGAGATAGCATCCCGCTGTTCCCCTCCCATGGTGTGGGGCTGCAGTTTCCCATCCCCAGCTCTGTAGGAGATGGCCTGACTACTGAGTGTCAGGACCAGTGCCTCACCTGGACAGGTTCCTTGCGAGCTCATCCAGGAGCCGGGCATGCTCCTCTGCCTGCTCCACGATGGGGATCTTGCTGCTGGCTGGGGAGAACTTCTTGACTCGCTCAGTCAGGGGCAGCTTTGCCCCATCCAGCAGGGCCGCCAGCTTCTCATATGCCTGCAAGGACACATGTCACTCCTGAGGGCTGCCACCCCCTCGTGCTCTGCCCAGGCCAAAGCACCTCTGTCACTCACTTCCTTCGCACTCTCCATCTTCTGTAGAAAGTCTGAGACCTGAGCCAGGGAATCCTTGGCCATCCTCAGGGTCTCCTGCACCAGGGCATGCTGCTTTTGGAGTTCATGACTCTTTTGCTAGACACACAGACACGGGGTTAGGCACCAGCAGGGCTGGGGCAGACTGCCCCTCACTGCACAGCAGTACAGGACCACCCAGCAAAGGTCTACCTGACTCTCCTCCAGGTTGTTTCGGTTCAGGCTGTTCAAGTCCTCTGTCTGCCTGGTTTTGTTCACAGCCTCGTTGAGGGCATCGCGGAGATCCATCAGCTGGGAGCTGTGCTGAGCCAGCCGGTCCCGGATGCTGTTCACCAGGTCCTGGTTGGACTCCCAGTGGGCATGCAGCTCACTCTTCACCTGATGCAGCACTGAGGATGGAGGAGACGAGAACCGTTGCTAATTCATCCTCCTGTGTCAAAGAGCTCTTGCTGTGCTTGGCTGTGGAAAAGCCTGGTTCTGGTGTCACTTGGCAGGTATCAAGGCCAGAAGTGAACTTCTTCCATCCCTCCCTCCCTCTTTCAGCCTGGATAGCACAGGATCTCATCCAAGGTTTTCTCCAAACCCCCAGTGCTGGTGAGAGCGATGGGATCTCTTTCAGAAAGACATCCAGCCATGCCTGAAACGCTCCGGATGATGGAGAAACCTCACCTGAAGCCTGTTCCAGTGCTTGACTATTCCCACTGTAAAAAATTACTTATCTCTAGCAAGAAACAGTTGAAAATTGCAGCTTTAAGCTGCTGAATTATGTTTTGCTAATCAGAAGGGCTTGCTTCCTGCAGTGCCAGCGTGCCTGGTTATGCAGTGGTGCTCTCTCCCCTCGCTCCTGCAAAGGATGCCCTCAGGACAGCAGAGCTACCGTGGGTAGTGGGCTGCTGGTTGTTACTCTGAACCCCTTCCCTAGGGGACAGCGAGTATGAAGAAATATGGGGTGACTTACTCACATCCACATGTGGTGTGAATACATCACATAATAATGGTAACTCTTGGTTCTAAGTGTTGTAATCTTTGTTCATTGAACAGAACTACCCAGTTAGTACTAACTGCTCTAAAATTTTCCTTAAGGGAAAAGGAACCACAAATGACCCCACTGGAGTGTCACGGGGGACTCTGAAACTACTGTAAAACTTGTGAGTGTGTCTGTTTATTAACAGCATTCTCCAAACGTGTCCATGATGCGTAGCATCCACATGAGCTCCAAGCCAAGCTATCAGGAATGGTTAGACCCAGCAGGATCTGTGCAGCCCTATCCCATGCCACTGAGCCAGACTCACACTTCTGAGCCTCCTCATGCTCGTGCCTTGCCAGCTCTGCCTGGCTGCCCAGACTGCGCTCCTTCATCTCCCGCAACATTCTTTCCACCTCAGCCATCTTCTGCCGAAACTCCTCAGTGGTGGTGGTGGTGGTGGCATTTGCTACCCCAAATCTGGCCATCTGCCGCACCAAGTCTGCAGAAAAATCCAGATCCCCTGTTAGCATTGACCAACCCAGGTCCTTCATAATCCCCAGAGATCTTTCCTCTCTTACATCACAGTCAACAAACTGCAGCCACCTTTCATGGAGTACTCAGGCATCCAAATTGCCTGAGATCACTCAGATGTATTGCCCCAAGTTTCTGCCTCCTTGGCTGCTGCCAGTAACTCATGGTACGTAGCCCAAGCGTCATTTTGTGGCTTTACCTCCACTCCTAGATCCAGTCACTCCCTATTTGCTAAATGTCTCTTGAAGCTGTAAGTGTAGTCTGCCCCTGTTTTATGCATTTTAATAACATTTGTGCAAGTTCAATGTGCTTTTTCCAGAGATTGTGTTTAACCAAACAGCTAAGACTCACAATAACACTAGTCAAAATAAAAGCCAGAATTGTGCAGGGATTTTCATTTAATTTGTATTTCCCTTGTTTTCCCTGTGGCTTTTTCTAAGTGATGCAATACTTGGTGCTGTTTGAAAGCAAGAGCATGGCATTCCCAGCAGGAAAAAACCCACAAAGCAGAGACCCTTCTTCACCTACCTGCAATACTCTTCTGAATACTTCGGATATTTAGCAGGAGCTGATCTCCCCTCTGATAAGTCTCTCTCACCTGCTGCTCAATACGGTTTGCTTCTCTGTGAGTCATTGTCATCTGCAACAAAAAAAACACTGGCTTCGCTGAAGTACAAGATTACTGTTTATGTAATTTCTCGCCAGGAAAGATGTTCCCAAAAGGCACATTAAGGCTTGGGAATGTGCAGCTTCTGAGGTCATTGAACCATGTCTCCTCCAACAGCCTGCCCTGTGCTGCTCACCTACAATGCGTTCAGGGATGGTCTTACTTAGCGCCTTCAGAGAAGCACAAGCAATAAAGGCAGCTCTGATGCAACAGGCTCTGGATCCTGAAACTGTCCTAAGACCACAGAGGACAGCACAGTCCTGCAATCTTACCACACAAAAAGCCCCATAGCCTGGAGCTAGGCCCACCTGGGTCCTGACCAGGACACAAGAAGAGATGGAGGGCTGCAGTGTGGCCATTCAGAGAGCAGACACGTGTAGATGTACATATACACAGAGGCAGTTTGTGCAACTGTCTGGGGACGTACGTCATCAAGTAGAGACTTTTCCCTCTCCCTTAGATTAGGAGCAGGCAGTTTATAAATCAAATCAAAATAAATCAAATCTTGCTCAGTTTATCTGAAGACACAACTGATGTCTTTAGACCGTATATAGGTTGCATCCTGTAAAAGCTGTTACTGTACTGAGGCCTCCAAGGATTATTACAATAAAAAGGGTTGACTCATTTGCTCACGGGGCACAGGCTCTCCCTACTACAGCATGGATAACTCCAGGATAGACCTAGATGTTTATGTTCCTTCCTTGTATGCTCCTTCTATAAATGAATTTTTAACAAATTCATTTTTACTGGTTAAAGTTGGAGCTACCCCAAAAGCAAATAATAAATCAAGAAACAACCATCAATATCACAAGATGTTTAACAGCCCTTCAAGGTACACAGGTAATCCAGTTTGGGCATCTAAGTAAGAGACCCTGACACCCAAGCTTAGTGCTGGCTGGGCAGCAGATCCATCCTACCCGAACTAGGGTCCTCACAGCCTTCAAAGCCCTCATTCTAGGTAAAAGGATGGACTCATGCTCTAGCAAAGGAAGATGGAAAAATTCCCTACTTTGTGCTGCAGCGCGTTCAGGTCCTGTGTGAGGTCCACGTTCTCATCCTCCAGCTCATCAGCCCTTTGCCTGACCTTGTTCATGGCCCTCTGGTACTCACGAAGCTGGTTCTGAAAAAAAAAAACAACCAACCACAAGAGACAAAATCAGGTCAAAGGGCCAGGAAACATGGGCAGAAAGTTATGCCAAACCTTCCACGTACAGCGATAGTGGCCATAGTGCTGTTGAGACCATGGAGGCGAGCCCAGGCAATGGAGCTGGCGTTCAGGTTGACCAGCTGGCTGCGAATGGAGGGGAAGGACATCTCGATGCTCTGCAGATCCTCCAGCAGAAGCAGGACACAGCTGTCGCACACTGCCAGGGGAACAGAGTGGTCAGCACAGGCCCTTTCCTGGGGCTTCCCTCACCTCTTGCCCCAGGACCACAGGATACAGACCTTCACACCTCATGCTGTCTGGGCCGTTTGCCACGGGGATCTCATACTCGTGCACGCAGATGTCGCACTGCTTCCCTGTCAGCCCGTGGGAGCAAGTGCACTCGCCAGTGCGCGGGTCGCAGGAGCCCCCTCTGCACTCACACTCTGCCAAGTTTAATAACAGAGAAATGCCCGTGGCCTTATTTTGTGCTGTTACCACCCAGAGGGAGGGGAAGGAGTGGCTTTATTCCAGCTGTGCAATTACACCTCTGCTTATCTACGTGCCACTGCTTGGGGTTTCCCTGTGCAACTTAGCAACACGCACAGGACCTCAGATAGCAGCCAGTTGTTTTCCACCTTTAATAATTCAACAAGCACGTGTGCCATCAATGCCTTGTCCCACTCCTCCACACGCAGGCCCCAACACCCAGGAAGCAAGACTCACTTGTACAGCCGCTCTCGCTGAAACCCCAGTAGCCCGGGGCACACTGCTGGCAGCGTGAGCCGCTGATGCCGGGCAGGCAGCTGCACTGGCCAGTCTGTGCATGGCAGCTGCTCCCCACAGCACCAACATCGCAGTCACACCTTCGGCAGCCGGAGCATCCCTCAAAGCCATAATATCCCTCCTAGGGAGAAGTAGGACAGTGGGCACTCTGTTCAGCAAGAGGGCACGCATGACTCCCTCCTGGGGCGCACTGAGGTGACATGGGACCTCAGACTGGCTTTCTAGGAGTGTTTTAACCACCACAAAACTCCGATCAACATGGCAATGATGTGGAGCTGCAACAAGGACCCACACACACCACAGCACCGCCCTACAAACCTGCCCCCACCCTGCAATGCCTATGCCGCATGCACACAGGAAAATGGGGTTTATTGCAGTTTCCCAAAGGATACCACATTACTGCTCAGGCTGCAGCTGAATGCTGCTTCCATCGCTGGCTGCCAGATCTTTAATAGGCTTTTGCCATGTATTAGCAGATCATGCAAATCCAGCCTTACCCACCCGGCTGCCAGCACCGCTCTGCTCACAGGCCTGGGAACAACAGAGGGAGCTGTCCCCCATCCCCACGCCAAGGTCGGGCACCATCCCAGGACACAAGTGGCCCTTACCTCGCAGCGGTCGCAGTGCTGGCCTGTCACTCCGGTTTTGCAGAAGCACTGGCCTGTTTGTGGATGGCATGAGTCAGTCCCACAAGGCGAACAGTTGCACTCTACCAGGGAAAAATACACCTAGTTACACATTGAAGAGCCTGCTCAGGCGCTCACAAACCTTATTCCCAACAGGAAATCCTATTTTCCCCCTTATCTATCACAGTCAGAGCAAAGACAGAGCCTCTCTCCTCTTGGATTTGCTTCTCCTGACAACTTAGTCCCATGACACCTGCTCTGGGCAGACTGCCTTTTGTGAGCTGTAATTTGTCTGCTGTTCCTCAGGGGGAGATGAGCAGTGCTGGGAGTGGGCTGCGCAAACCCACATCCCTAGGGAGTGCCAGTACCACTGCTGCAGTAGCTGCCTGGGGCAAGAGTGTTCCAGCCTGGGTGCGGTTTGGCAGCTCGCATTGGGGGGTGGATTGGAGGTTATGGAGTTGTGATGCTGGAGAGCAGGTTTTTGGAACCAACTTTTTTCTTATTATCGCCATTAAAGGATGCCTGTAACGTGTGCAACCAAGCATGTGACTCACTGGGGCAATGTACCGCCTGGCTAAGGCACTAAACACACCCACAGTCAGTCTGTCCATCTTCCCCCCCACCCCACCCCAGCAATTGCTGCCTGGCCCACTCACGTGTGCAGTTCTTGGCTGCCACTGCGTCCCCATAGTAGCCAGGGGCACAGACCTCACACCGTGCACCAGCGGTGTGGTGCATGCACCCCGTGCAGGCGCCTGTCAGGGAGTCGCAGCTGCTGAACAGCATGTTAGGATCGGTATTCCCGCTGCAGTCACAGGGCTGGCATGAGCTGCCGATCACCAAGGGATTGCCATAGTATCCTGGGGCACAACTGGAGAAATACAGCAAGTTAAAACAGTCAGGGCATCAGGAGATCCCCACAGCTCACGCTTGCACCATGCTTGAGTTGTACAATTATAACAGTGCGAGCATCCAACACTTGTAATGGCTGCAGCCTTGAGGGATCTCAAAGCACTTTCTGTTTTGCCTCACAATACCACAGAAAGGTGCCTTTATCACAGACTGCAAGTCAAGGCAAAGCACAGCTAAGTAATACACCCATGGTAACAGTATTCCAGCAGCGGAGACAGCAATAGGGCATGTGCAAGCTGAAAAGGATCGAAAGAAATGCTGCCAGAAAAAAGCACGCTGGGGGCAGACTCAACCGTTTCCTCTGCAGCCTTTACTAGGACAATTTATCTTCTGCCACAGCAGTGGCTGCATGGGATTAGTGTGTCTGAGGCCCCAGAAACACGTGTGCCATCACCCTTACCGCTCACAGTTGGGTCCAGTGTAGCCAGGTTTGCAGAGGCACTGCATGTTGGAGCCCTTGTGAACACAACCGACAGCAAAACTGAAACGGTAAAAGGTAAACAGGAAGGTGTAGTTACCCCTGATGTGGTCCCAGGGGAGCTGATCACTCAGTGTGGGCTGCTGGGACCTTGGATAAGAGGCCATGGACATAGTTTGGGGCCACAGACAAGGCTGGCGTTGGGATACCTGCCAGTGCCCCGATGTGGCACAGCATGGTTCCCAGTGGTTAAACAGGCCATCCCATCCGAGGGTGCTTACTTGTTGGAGGCAACTGACAGAGGGCATGGACATCCAACACACTGCAGGGGTTCTTCAGCAGAGTGGCTGCCCATGTAGCCATCCTTGCATCGCTCACAGTGGTCTCCTTCTGTGTTGTGCTGGCAGTTCTGCAGGGGAAAAGGCAGGCTGTGGGCTCAGCACTGACAGCAAGAAATGGTGGGTTCCACAAAGAATTCCCCACCACCTATCGGGACGCATCGACCCTTCCTCTTTCCCAGAACTGTCTCGCACCCTAAGCCAACCCTGACCAGGACCACCTCTGAAACAGCACATGCAGCTAATGCTCCAATTCAGGCACAGTCCTTCCAGCTCATGTAGTATGTGAAGAGCTTCTTAATCACGTGCTACAGACCTTATAACTCCAAAATATCATGCTGCTTTGCTATTTACTTACAAGGCATATCCCAGAGCCTGGCAGGCACTGATCTGAGTGGCCATTGCAATGACATGGGATGCATTTTCCCAGAAAGAGCCCCTTGGTGTCCCTGTAGTAACCGGGAGCACATTCCTGAGGAAGGAGAAAAAGATGAAGATCTGAAAAATAGCCCGATACATTCAGACAAAGCACAGAAACTAACTTAGTTCCCATGACAGAATTCCCACAGGGTTGAACTGATGAAGAAGAGATTAAAAGCAACAATGAAGACTTTCCAGTGCAGCTTTCCTGCTCCTCATCACTGGAAGATAATTGGCCAGGCAGAGGGATGTATTTCAAGGTACTGCATGCACGTAATTTTGGTCTGCAACACCTGAACAATTTCCCCATCATGTCTCTTCCAAGACAGCAGATAGAGCCAGTGCACCTCTCCCAGGTGCATTGTGTTGTGGTGGAAGGGGAGCTGGAAGTGGGCTGTCACCGTGCAGCCTGGGAGATGTTCCTCCTGCACAATCCTGAGCTCTAATTTCAACTGAAGCCCGCAGGGGTCAGCTTGGAAACTGGCACTCTGGCACCACTGCTTTGCACAAACATCCAAACCCCGTGGCTGCCACCCACACCAAGCACGAGATGTTGCCAAGACCCAAAACATGACTGTTTGATGCCCCTCTGCCTGGAGCAGCACGTCTGCTTTCACCCTTACCTGGCAGGAGTCCCCCTGGTAGTTAGCAGGGCAAAAGCACAGCTCCACATTGCTGGCCCGGATGCCCGTAGCCGTATCTGTTGTCATCTCCAGAACCACGCGGCGCAGGGACACGGATGAAGACAGCTGGGAGAAGAGTGCCCGGATCTGCAGTTGTTCCAGGTTTGCCAGCACCATCATGAGCTCTTCTCTAGACACAGGGTTGTGCGTCTCTGTGTGCCTGAAGTTACTCTAGTGGGAGAAAACCTGACATTACTGGCAGGAAGCACAAGCACCTGTACATCCAGCCCAGCCTTCACAACCCTGCTGCTGGGATGCTTCCCCTTTGCACAAGTGAAACAGCCCTGGCTCTTCACAGCCAGTTCTGCTGCAATAAACAGCACCTAAAATACTGAGCTCAAAGCAATTATCCCTTCTGCCTACGTGCTAGTCTTGTCCTTTTAGTAGCATCTGAGCACTGCACTTGGTACACACTTGTGTGTGCAAACTCACCTCCACCAGCTGCAGCTGGCCTTCATGTACCTCCCCTGGGGATGGGTAGGTGCCTTCCAAAAACATGATGCTCATCTGATTTCCCTGGGAAAAGCAAGGAAGGTGTCGGTCACTGCCTCATCCTGCTCATGTGTTAGCAGGGGGCACCAGGGGATTCCTTAGGCTGCACCTTCAGGATCACATCTGGGCGGGACTCCATGGGAATGAACACGTCACCCCTCCGTGGGTCGGAGTGCAGCTCATAGCGCAGGTGCCCACCATAGGAGGAAACCTAAGGGAGAGGCAAATTACATATGTCGCTGCAAGTCCACACCACTGAGATAAGCCAGAGCTGAGCGTGTTCAACTGCAGTGCGAGCAATGCCTGCACATCGTGCTCGCATGTCAGGCATGCTGCTGGCATACATTTTGGTGGGTCAGGGATGTGCATGACTGCTTGTCCAGCTGCTACCGGGCTCTTACCTGGTCTCCAAGGTAGGAGCTGGGTGCAACCCAGTAGAGCTCCTGGTAGGCATCTGGGAGGTTCTTGAGATCAGCATGGAGGAGCTGATCCTGCAGGCTCAGAGTCGTTGGCACTTCCTGGCGGTCAGTGCTCAACAAAAGCCACCCATTCATGTCAACAAACTGTGGGAGAAGAGCAACCGTAGAGCTTCCAGTGAAGCTACAGAAGAGCAAGTCCCAGAGCAGCAGAAAGGATGGTAACAGGCTCACGACCTCACACTCATCCTGATGAAGCCACTGGAAAACTGAGCACCACCCCTGCCTCCCACCTGGCACAGTCCCCCCATGCCAAGACTTTCCACCCCAGAGATCAGGAAAAGGGGCTGGAAGTGGGAGATGGGCACAAGGAGACAAAGATAACCCTCCTCACAGTGTATCTTCCAGAGGGGTAGGATTAATGCCGGATGGAGACCCAAGGGCAGCAGGGAGCCAGGTGGATGGGAACACAAATAAACTGCAGGCTCTGGTGGCCCCTGGCCCCTCTCACCTCAGCTCGGTGCTTCTCAGCACTGCGGCAGCGATCAGTCGCACCAAAGCAGAAACACTTGGTGCAGCCCTTGGGGTTGCTGGCATCCAAAGAAAATGTCCCCAGGCGGCACTGGTCACACCTCGGGCCCTCCACATTTTCCTGGAAGACAAGCAAAGCTCAACGGTGTCAGCAGCTTCCTATGAGGCCTTAGTGGAGGACAGAGACAGCTGTCCGACTGATCAAAGCACAATGATGTGATGCTGAAAGATGACTAAGCAGTCCTTGAACAGGTTTGCATGCACAGCACCCATCAAACATTAAATTCACCTGGAGAAAGCACTTGTGAGCCCTGCAAAGGGGATGGAGCAGGCAGCTCAGCAGAAGTTTGTGTTACTGTGCTCTCGTGCAGGAGCAGAAGGAGTCAACAAGGCTGGCAGCTTTACCTGCAATGGGCTCTGACACGGGGCTGGACTCAGACTGCCCATCTCCCCGGTGACAGCCCAGAGTAAGCCTTCATGTCCAGGAAAGATGGGGAGAAGGAGTCTTTCAGGGTGCTCTGAACCCCCCACCACATGGGGCAGGCTGGCTGCTGCCCAGGCACACAGGCACTCTCCTTTTCCAGCCCTGCTCCCTCCCAGCACACCAGACACCCACAGCCAGAGCAGGAGAGTTGAGCCAAGGAGAAACACACCACGTGAAGGCATCAAAGGACTGACCTTGCAGTGACACTGTCCTGTGACCGGGTCACACACACTTGCTTCGGTGCCAGCCTGGTGACAGTCACACCGCCGGCAGTTAGGGTAGTGGTAGTAGCCAGGGGCACAGAGGTCACACTGTCGCCCGATGATATTGGGCTTGCACCTGTGGGACACAAGAGCTGCAGCTTTAGAAACCTCAGAGCTGCTGGGCTTTCAGAGCTTCACCCACGCTGGCACTGACACAATGACAACGAGGATTTCCCCATCCTGCATGTTTCCTCCCTGCAGCCTGCTGACATGTCCCCTCACTCCAGCAGGGACCAGGGATGCTGTCAGATGTGCCCAGTGCCAGGACAGGGCTCCCTCACCTGCACTGCCCGCTGTCCACATCGCAACCTGGCTCCGTCAGCTCCTGCACGCCGGGCCGAGAGCAATTGCAGTCCTCGCAGCCGATGAGGGGGTGGCAGCCGAAGGTCTGGGGCTCGCAGACAACACACTCTGGCTTCAGGGTGTGCGGAGGGCAGATGCACTGCCCTGTCACTTCGTCGCAGAGACGTGTCCCACAGTCACAGGCTGGAAGGGGCAGAAAAGGGACTGTGTTTTGGGGAGCAAGACCCAGGCAGCCCAAGGAGAGCACAAGGCAACAGATGCAGAGCTCAACTGCTCTGCAGGCAGCCGGGCTGTTTTCATGCAAGCAGAGCCATTACAGGGCTGGAAAATGCAACCATTTCCCAAGCCAGCCTCAGCCCTGTAGGAGGCAAACCAGCAAGTGCTGGGAATGCGGAGCGGGAGATGGGACAACTCACGCCTACAGTTAGGGAAGCCCCAGTAGCCAGTGGCACAGCGGGAGCACTCTCGCCCGATGACGTTGGACTTGCAGGGACACTGCCCGCCGAAGGGCTCACACTGGCTGCTCCTTGCGCCTGCCTCATGGCATCGGCACGGCTGTGCCCCGTTGTTGTAGAAGAGGGAGAGGGAGATGGCAGAGTCACGGCAGAACCTTGACGATGTGCTGGGGCTGCAGGGGAAGGCAGGAGGAGTCACTGTGCTGTAAACCCCCCCCCAGCCTCCCCCCCACCCCAAAATCCAGCAGGATATCCTGCAGCAATGGGTACTGAGTTAGTGGGAGGGATTACCCCAAGATGCTGAGATCCCCCAAATACACACAGGCTTGGTCATTAGATAAGGAAAGCCTTAATCAGATCCCTCCCCTGCCATACATGAAAGGAATGGGGTTTTTGCTCCCTGAGGAGTGTGCAGCCCATGGACAGCAAAGCAGCCACCCAAAGCCAAGTGTCTCACTTGATGTAGAAGCTGTTGATGCCACAGCTGCTGATGAAATCATAGGATTTGTCCAGGGGTTCCTCCTGCAGGTACTGAGAACTATAGCTGTCCTCAGGCACCACAAGGATGTAATCCTGCAAAGCAAGGACAAGATGGGTGAGCCAAGCTCTTTAGCTAAGCCAGATGCAGTTCAAACTAGCTCTCTCAGAAGTCCAAATGCACCCTTCACTTCTCATCAGCTCATCACTTGCTGGGACAGAACATGACACACGAAGTACCCAAGTACTGGACAGACCAGGGGTCACCTCTCTATTGGGAGCAGCCCACACTCACTGGAGTTAAAAAAGGCAGAATACCCCGAAAGGGCAGCATTGGCTGTGTTTCAGCAGAGAGGCAGGCAGCCACTGTCTTAAACTTCTAGACATGAAGGCACCTGGGTTCCAGTTCTGTCTTTCAGCCATTTATCCAAATTTTGGTCAATGTGCTAGTCCCGTTGCCTGAGGATAACAAGTGCTTCCTGCTCCCATGATAAGACCTGCCTGGACAAACAATGCAATGCAGGTGCAAAATATTGCTGGGGCAGGAATAAGGTTTATTCTGGATTATCACAAGCTACGTACGCAAAGCAACAGCTTCAATTTCTGCCTTGTTTTGGTATCAAAATCACACAGTGAAGGATAACTGTCATATACAGATGCTGTCTATGAATTCTGCCCTCAGTTCTATACCACTGAGGTTAGAGATTGCAACTTTCTCGGGTAGTTCAGAAACTCAAAATTGGGAAACTTTCCTGCAATCACACAGTGACAAAAATCCAAGGACAAGCTCCACCCCTGCTGGAGCCTGGTCTAGCATGCCCTGGGAGCTTCCTGGAGAGAGGCTCACCAGCCACAGCTGCTTGCCCTCTGGCACTCGAACAACCACAGTCAGATCGTTATCAGTAATATCCAGGATAATCTGGTCTTCAGAAAGTACCAGGCTCCGGCATCCATAGCCATGTGGGCAGAAATTAGCATTGGTCTGACCTGAAAAGACAACAAATGTATTGGTCCCACATTTGCCTTGCAGTCCCCATTACACCCTCCCAATTTGGAAGAGAGGAGTCGGTCTCGCTTCATCATTGCGATCCTTGCAGAACCTGCGGTTATCCTCCGGTATGAAACACTTCCCAGGGCTTCTGCCAGCCAATAACTTCCCCCAGATCCACACTCTTCTCACCTTGCCAGATGCGCCCACCGTTGATTAACACTTCCACAGGGAAGGTGGGATGGTTGGGCTGGTAGTAGTGTAGGACGAAAGCATAGCGTCCCAGTGTCTGGATCCGGCTGTTAAACACAACAGCAGCCTGGCCCAAAACAGAAGAACAAAGAGACAAAACCCGACATCTGACACCTGTACTCACAGCTGGGGTATTTTTTTCTTATTGCACAAATTTTTACTCTTACTGCATGACTGTCGCGTCTTGAGACTTTTGGCAAATCAACCCCCAGTGCCTCAACACTCCCCCCTCTAACTTTGCAGGTGCCACCTGCAAAGCTTTTCTGGAGAACCAAGCAGGGTTAGATGGAGCTAAGACAGGAGAGTCCTCAGGAACAAGTTTAAAGTCCAGATTAAATTCTGAAAATGCCAATTGCTAAATTGCTAATTGCTGAAACTACTCAATAGAGAAGGAAAACTTCTCCCTGCCCCAGGTGTCCAGTGTCACAGCACCAGCAAACTGTCCCAACCCACACCCATGCCGCTACCTGTGGTGGTTGCAGGAGGATGAGCTCTGCAGTGGGGTCCATTGCCGTGGGAGGCCGAGGCGCAGGCTCTACTGGGACCCCAGCTGAGGCCACATGAACAGCCTGAGCCAGGGGGACATCAGGGGCAATGGGCAGAGCCTGAGCCCCCTCCAAAATGATTGACTGAGAAAGCTTCAGGAACCTTGAGGGAACACAGGAGCTGCTGCAAAACAAGGACAAAACAGGATGTAAGACCTCCAAGGACAGAGAGATACTATAGAGTCCTGGCAGGAGAAGCACGCCCTGCAACACCTAGCAGATTACAAAGTGTGCCTGTCAAGGGAGAGCTTTCTACCGGGACCCCTGTGGCTCTCAGATCTGGGCTCAGGAGGAACAGGAACATTGTGCAGGCTAATTCCTGTGCAAATATTTATCCAAAGCAGCATCAAAAATTGGGATACAGCAAACGTCTCTCACTGTGTGCGAGCAAGCACAGGAAAGCCTATTATTCAGGATGACACTTGGACTGCCACAGGAGGCAGTGGGGTGTTCAGATAAAGGACCAGCAGCCTGACTTCCAGTCCTTACTCCATTGCTGCCTGCACGGTGGACACAGGCAAGGCACTTCACCTCAGCCAGAGATTTCTTTCTACTGTGTCAAGAACTCAAAACGCTCCAAACCTGTGGGAAGGGGGGGAAACAACTGCTTTTGGAAACAGCGACATCCATGCTAAAACCCTGAGGGACCCAAGATATTTACCTGTTGGATGAGAACATGCCATGGACGCTGATGCAATGCACCCTTGGCTCTATGAACTCCATGGTGAACTGTGCAGCGGGTATGAGGTACACTTTGTGCTGCCATATGTGAAAGAGAGACGCTTGGTTACATGACAACCTCTGCCACTGGGAGCCTGCAGCTGTTTCTGTGCCTACCAGCAATCAGGCTGACCACACAAAATACCTCCTTATCAGACACTTCAGCTAATGCATGGCAGGTCAACGCCTCTCTTTACTGCCCCTTCTTCCTTGGCACAAGCCCTAAGGCATTTAGGAGCTCCACATAGTTATGGGATTCTTCTGTCTTTGGCTAAGCAACTGTGAATGCCTTCAAGGTAAAACAGGAAGAGGCACTGCCACACTGCTGCAGAGCTCCCTCTGCAAAGAGCAACTTCTCACTGTGTCCCAAATCCCAGTCCCATGTTCTACTTCAAAACACACCACTGAACACATTCTCCACCCTGGACTGCTCATGACATCGACTAAGTTCTAACATGTAGTCCAAAGAAATTAGAAAACCCCTCTGCAGTCTAGGCACCACTCCAGCCTCTCCTCCTTGCAACCAGCCAGCAGAGCTGCCCTTGTGGGGAGCCTTACCAGGAAGAAGTCAGCCAGATCAGAGGTGAAGCGAATAGTGGCCTCTGAGGTAAGTTCAAAAACTGCCATACGGCTCTGGGAATCCACAGCAATCCCTCGACAAAGGAAACTGTAAGAGAAACACAGATTTTGAAGCCAGCCTTGAGTAAGGTCATGACCCATTTCTTGTCTTGCCGGCTATATGTCCTGAAGGTATTTACACAAAGTCCCTGTAAATCTTTTCACGTCTTTTCTGGCAAGTCAGAAGAGTTAAGTTTCCCAAGGACACCCCAGACACTTGTTTCCTATTGCAAAGGTTGCAGTTTGAAGTTGGACACTTCTACAGCACAGGACAGGGTCTGACTTGCACCAACAGCTCCAAATAAACCTGCCTGTAGGCCATTCCCTCCATCAAGGCCCCTACCAATGTAGCTAGCAGCAAATGGAAGCAACAGATTATCTCCTGGCAGAGGCATTGGAGCACTATGCTGGCACAGGTACATATTTCCCAGGGATGGCCAGTCACTAAAATCCGTGTCCAGCTAGAAGGAGTTTGGATATACACAGCCTAGATGTACAACACTAGGGCATTGCTTTGTTCATGTGATAAAGCAGAAGAAGCTCAAGTAGGGGCAGCCTGTCTTTGCCATGTCAGAGGAGGACCGAACCCTTTCTCCATCTCACCATACCTGTAGACACAGGGGTAGAAGATGAACGTGCCCTGCTGCATGGCTAAGTGCGGTGAGGTCACAGCAATGCCCACCATCTGCAAAGCATTGGTATTGGCGTACTCCACCACCAGCACGTATTTCCCAGGCTGAGCGATAGGCAGGGACAGCTGGACTTCCACCTGGAGGACAGAGAGGTGACTGAGTGAGGGTCTCCGGTCCCACTCCATGAAGTGAGCAAGTGCAGGATGCCCGCGTTACAAACCAGCCTCGTCTGCAGCTGAGGGGACAATGCAACAACTCTTACCACACCCTTGCAAACCCTTTGCATCTGCCTTGAACAATAGGGCATGCAAGCACACAGCTGCAAGGCTCAGGGGCAACAGTGGGGTGTTCACGGGTCAAAGCCCTCCTGGTAACCTGCCCGGGTGCATCTAAAGCACCAGATGGTGGGAGCAGAGGGATGAGTGCTGCAGTGCCCATGCGAGGGATGAAACAGAAGTGCCACTCACATCACTACCGCTGCATGTTGCCATCCGGGGATGGGAGGGGGTGAGCTGCTCTGTGGGACACAATCTGGGTAACCGGTTGTCCAGCCTGCACACCGCATCCACCCCTGACACAGCAGGGAAGCTGTCCACAGACAGGTACTTATACAAGAGGCAGCTAAAAACATTAAGAAAATAATTGCAAAGTACAGTTGTTACATCACAATTTTAAGAGTCAAAAGCACCCAAGCAGCTTGATCCCAGCAAGATTTGCAAAAGGCTTTGGTTTAACATGAGGGCTCCACTGCCCAAAGGAGCATCTCTGGTTAGTGTGGAACAATGAGTTCAATGAGAATAATATTATAGGACCAGTGAGGGCAGTAACAACAAAAAGCTTCTCCTCTTGCAGTGTGCTTTATGCTGGGGACCACTGCTACAGTGGAGGGGACAACTGGTGCCCAGAACCCAACCAGCCTTCTTGCCGACATGGACAGAGAGGTCCTGCACAGAGCAAACAGATGCAGAGATGCTCTAAGCACTAGCAGACTCCACCCATCCATTTTAAATAGTCCAGAAAGACCTAACTCATTGTAGCCATTTTCCAGAGCTCTTGATTGACATACAGTTCCCACCTGGCACTGGGAACCCAGCCTAGCAGAGGAGAGCGCTATGGTCTTACTGGGTGAGTTGGTCCTCCAGAGTCCTTGAGAACACACAGACTGCCTGTGCCATGGATGAGGAGATCTATGTGTTAGCCTTCCAGGTTTGGCAAGCTTTATGAATGACAGCAAAGTGCTCCACCAAACAGTTTACTGCATCCAGACCCTCACAGCGTGTGGACTGTAAATATTTTTTAACCCCAGGCCAAGCAGAGCTGAGTAGGTCCCACACAGCATGAAGACATGGAGATCCTTACTTCTGGGTGGCTTGTTCAGGGGCTGGCTGGTAGGTACATGGCTCTGTAACCTTTAGCTGCAGTATTGGTGCTTCATAGTATGAGCTGGGCAGCAAAACCAGATAGTCCTAGGAGGAGAGACAGGAGAGTTGGTTACGTTTGGGACACTTGCCCCCAAGGAGTTGCTGAAGCCCCCTGTGGTGTATGGAGCACAGGGGCTGGTCCTTACCAGCAGCACACCCTCTGCTTCAACAACCAGAGACCAGGTGTTGGGGTTGAGTACGAAGGGCTCCCCAAAGCTGTTCTGGGGGACGGTGACGAAGGCTGGCTCCGTGCTAGGAGCAAAGACAATCTGCTTGGTCTGCTCTGTACCTGGAGCGGGAGGGATGAGAGGCTGTGAAAGGACTGGGACGGAAAACCTGGGGCTGCAAATTGGAGGCTACACTCAGGGAAGCAGCTCTGCAGTGCGCTGGGAAGTCCCGGGCTTCTGCTTTCTCAGCGCTGCCATGGGAGAGGCACCGCAATCCCACAGTGTCCTGTAACAGAGACATCCACTCTGAATCTGCTCAGTAGCTTAATGGGAGAAAAAAGAAAAATCACTGCAAACCTTAATGCTAATCCACAGCTCTCACAGTGTGCTCTGCATCCCTAGCCTGCAAAGCATGGAGTATTGCATGCCAAGGAGCGTTTTGGCAGCTAGAGAAGGAAAGAATTAATCTGTGAAGAATTTATTCTGAGACAGACAAAAAGAATTGCCCAGTTATGTTCTTCCTTAGGGATATTCTGACCCCAGCTCCACAGGTGAGATACCTGTCTCCTGGCAAATTCTCAGATCCCCAAGCTGTGCTCCTGCCTTTCTTGCCAGCCACAGATTCTGCACCCAAGATTTAGACATTAATTTTAACTGACAGGACAGAACAGGTTTAAGGCCTGATCCTGCTGCTGTTGAACGTTTCCTTGGCTCAGCTGACACAGTTCCATAACCTTTGAATTCATTAACTTTAGATGCAAGAATGATACAGCACCTAGAAGCAGACTGTCTGCCTGTCTAGCAGTCTCAGGAGTATTTTCAAGAGGACGGGTGAGAGGGATTCACCGAGTATGGCTGCATGGCAAGCACATGAGATGAAAGAGGGAAGTGGGGAATGGCACACTGACTATCCTGGTGTGGTACACTGACATCAAGGCATAATGCAGAGGGCCAGAAGCTAAAGCAAGGGCTTGTACTACTGTCGGGATGGGTCAGCCCCTTCCCATGTGTGCTAGCTCTGCCACATGCCTGGCATCAGCTGAGGCCAAGCCCCTGTTTTCTCAGATGGGAAGCAAGAGGTGAAGATGCCAAGAATGAAGGGATTTCCCTGAACAGGCAATGGGGTAGATCCCTTGACAAGCTGAAGCTTCTCATCCCTTTGAGACGATACACAACTCAAACTGAGATGGCTTCTGGATGTGGGGCAGGAGAAACCGGTCTGAAAATCACATACTCTGAAAACGCTTCCCTTTTTGCAATCCACATCCTCGAACTTATTTCCTTTCCAGGCTGCTTTCTTTTACCATGTGAAGCCCATTCCAGCCAGGCAGAGGGTGGCTCAGCATTTTTGTAGCCAATCTGGCCTATCAAGGAAGTTGCCCTCCCATTGTTGGTGCATCAGTCTGGCAGCTTGCCTTCAGCACTAGAAAAATCAAATGCTGCTTCTGAGCAAGGAGGAAAGCACATTCTAAGGGAAATAAGCTCTGCTGCTGGATAGGACAGATGAAATACTTCCTGACCTTTGGTGGGAACCTAAAGCATAAGGATGACTCATGCTTCTCTTGTGTTCCTGCTGCATAGTATGACTGGCCATAAAAATAACAAGCTCTTTTTCTCCTCTAAAAAAAGTAGGATAGTAATATCTTGGCAATTCAAACCTTGCATACTACATTCAAAGGCAAAACACCTTCTATGTCAATTGAAGACAGAGGAGAGAACTCCACATACTAATAAATTAGCTGGTGCCCACAGCCTTGTGCTGTGCACATATGGTCTGGAGGAAGAGCTTCAGCAGGATGATGTGGCTATAGCATCAGAAGGAGCAAAATCAATCAGCCAACCACTGACTAGGGCACTTGCATGGCCTCAGGTCTGTCCCCATGCAGATTTGCTCATATTGATTCCCAGAATATTTGTTGTCCAGTTCTCTAGGCTTATTCAGCCATCTTCTGGTGGCTCTTCCTCTTCTCCAGTAGCTCACGGCTTGATGAGAAGACATTGCACCAGAGTGCAACGCCTGTGTAACACACGCAATTCCACACGACTTCCAAACCCCACAGCACATGTGATGCCAGCAGCCTGGTTTGGGAGAAGGTGGGAGAAGTGCAAGGCAAGGGCAGGACTGCCACATGAGGGCACCTGTGAAATAAAAACACCTCCGGCTGCCAAAGTTTGCATCCAGTTCCCAGCACCTGGCCCATTCTGGTTTTGCGGAAACTCAGCTCATTTCTGCCTGGGGCACTGTGGTGATCTTGTTCCAAGCTGGAAAAGTTCTTTCAAATGGTACAACAGCCTTATCTCACATCAGCCTGGCTGATAACACTCCAGCGCACAGCCCCAGGACTGAGGCCCAGCTTGCTGCTGCTTTGTTAAACAAAGCAGGCTACAACCTCAAATCAGCCTTTCAGTTGGAAGGGCAGGACTAATGGGTAAAGCCATATGAAAAGTGTCTTCTGGAAAGGATGATGCAGAAGGTTGCCTGGGATGGGGAGGAAGTGGCGATGGTGCAGGGAAGCAGAGCGGTCTGTGATCCTTACCTCTCCTTCGTGGCTGATAAGCTGTAATTTTGCCATACACAGTGGCCCCTCCTGAATTAATATACCTCAGGATGACATGGAACAGATAGAGCTCTGCCTCCTTCACGTCTACAGTGACTCTGATTTTATTCTGTAAAAAGCAAAAAAGCACACGGGGCACACATCACTGGGGGCCACCTCCTGACCGCCCACCCGCTCTGCGGAAGAGCCTTACCCGCCTGCCTGCCTACCTGCCTGCCTGCCTCTCTTCCCCCTCCCTCGCCATCCCATGGCACAGCTCTGGCTGGCCACCTGAGACGGGCACACCTGGGACGGGCACACCTGGGACGGGCACACCTGGGGCAGGAGAAGGGGCAGAGGAGCAGTGTTGCAGCATGGGATGCTCTGAGTTAGTCTAGAAGTGAAAAATGCACTTACAGTTGCCACAAACATTAAACTTTCCTTCCTCAACGACCGAGACCCTCCCTTCCACACTGGCGGGCCCCCGGCTGACGTAGCGGAAGACGAGGCGGAAGAGGTCGGGGGAGGTCACATTGAGAGTCACCACTACCTTGGGCTGGTGGGAGAGAGAAAGGGGAGAGAAGCAGAGCACACCTTCAATTACCTCCACCGCCGACAGCTACCAGCCCAAGCGCAGCTGCTCGGCTCACTGCTCCCAAAGCAACATGCCACAGCGCAAGGAGGAGACAAGCACACTGGCCCTACTGCACAGTCACGGCATGGGCGCCTCGCGATGCTGTCCCTTTTGTGACCAGCCACCAAGGGAACAATCTGCCTGCGGGAAGGGGGTGGAAAGGCTCTGACCACATCTGGAAGATGCTGTGGCACAGCAGGGTGGAAAGGCTATCCTGAGGCACACACCAGGCCAGAGGAAAGGTTTTAAGAAGTTCTTGCTTTTGTTATCAGCATGTTGCTTTTGGGCTTAGTGTGCCATCACCAGCCAGCAGGTACCAAATGCTGAAGCGCCTGCCCTTGTGTTTACAGGGCTCTGCTCAGATGCCTACAGAGGAGGCTGCAAATTGAGCTGGTGCCTCACCCTTGGGAAACTGCAATCCTAAGGACTAGTGGTGCTAATGGAGTGTGCCACTGATGGGTGCATCAGCCCTCTGCCTGCCTGGACACTAGCAAGACCCCAGTTAAGGAGTTGCTTAAGGCTGACCCATTTCAAACAGATCTAAGCGTCTCCTTAAATACGCTCCTGCCTACAGGGCAAAGCTGGGGTCTGCTGGGGGAGACTCCTAACGAGGGTGTTGTGTTCTTCAAAGCTCCAGTTAGAAAGAGTAGAAGGATCTTGCAGAGAGCAAACTACAGGCGAGACCTGCCAGCAGAAAGCCATGTGCTAGCCCCTATTCAAGGCCTATTTCTATCTCAAACACCAACACTAGACGCAAAACAAAAGCCATGAGCTTGAGCATGAGCTCCATCCCTAAGCTTTAAGGCTGGGGTTTTCTCAAGGGAGCCCGCAGGACCTCATTGCTTAGCTCCTACCTACAGATTCAACGGGAAATGGCTAAGGCATTTGGCCCCTCTGTTATTTTACCTAAGCATGAAAAAGTAAAGAAAACTGCAAGTACATGCACCACAGTAAGAAGCATCTTACATAGAACAAGACTGTCAGGGAATCACCGCCCTGCATCCCATCCCCAAACACAAACACAGGTGACACTTCCACAGGGGCCATGCAGAAGAAGAATCCACCAAAGAGAAAAAAGGGTCAACAGATGAAACAGCTTCACTTCTAGGGCTTAGATGACTCCCAAATAGCATAAACCATCGTTACAGCAAACCAGCTAATGGCAAGAGCAGAGGCAGAACGGTAACAAGAGGTTCAAGCTGAACACGGCAGCTAAGAAGGAGCCAGTTTATTTTTGGAAAAGGGAGGGAAGGTTACACAGAGAGTTGCAGGAAAGAGCAGAATCAGATGAAAGAGCCATAAGGAAACCCAGAGACAGTGTTTATAGACATCCCTGTAAGTAATCACCAAGCTACCACCTTTGTCTAAATGGATCAGGATGTCAGGAAATTCCCAGTTTAGGACCTTTCCCCTCATCAATCTCTGCCGTCCCCAGCGCTACAGGAAATATCTGTGCAAACAGGCTATATATATACTGTGCTGTTTATGTTGGCCATCATGTGACTTCGGGGGTTTGAGAAGCACTTGGGGTGAAAGATGTGTGCCAAAAGCACGTCGGTCCTCCATCAGCTGCATCCTCCCCAGGGGGAGCTGCGCTGGGATGGAGACACCAGGCATACCTGGATGGAGGACATCTGTGCGTATCCTCGCCAGCTGAAGCCCTCAAACTCCAGGGGGTTGTAGCCGAAGCGCACAGCCCGGCCAGCCGGCGTGGTGCCTTCCTCCAGCTCAAATTTCAAGTGGTGAAGGTCAGGGAAATAATGGTCCCGCGCAGGTCTGTGGAAGAGAAGGAGCACCATTACCTGCTGGGCTATCTGGAGAGGGAGGCAAGAGGACAGCCCCGCCAGGCACGTGGCTGATGTGGCAGCAGCCCAGACGATAAGGCACCCATCTGTGGTGGAAGAGGACACCATCCCCAAGGGAGTGAATGGGAGGCAGTGCACTCCAAGGTGCATCTCCTGCTAGCAGCTTACTGGGTGCAGGTGGGGCCACGTGTGCTCTGCCGGCAGCGACAGGCTCCGCTCCGCTCCTCACAGGATGGACCCAAGGACCCACCGACGTCGCATCGGCAGCCTGTGGGCAGGAAGCACTTGTTTACATTCCCACCACACTAACAAACTCCTGGTCACTAATCAAAGGCACGCCCCAGCAGGCAGGGAGGCTGGGGCCACTATTTTTATTCCATTGTATCCGTTTTCATATTGGCCCCAGCCCCACTTGGATCAGCTCCTCTTCCAGCTCAGCGCTGAGCTATTTCCAGACGGCTGACGGCTGCAGGAGGAACAAGGTCTGCAAGCCCTCATGGCTGGGCGCCGCAGCCCTGCTGCCAGCAGCAGCCTTGCTCCCTCTTCCCAGCCCTGCCAGGACCGCATGGGCTGGCTGAAAGTGGCCCGACCTTCTCTTTTACCTCTTCCCATGGGCATGATGGAGAGCAGCAAACCCCACAAGTCCATGCCCACCTGTTCCCAACAGGAGGAAGGGGTAGAGCTGCAAGGACATAGCCAGCAGCTAAAGCATGCCAGTTTCTGGCACTCAAGGGGGAACCTTTCCTGGCCTTTCATTCCCCAGTCTGATGGACCTCTGTCCAATGGTGGCAAAAGCAGGAACTTGGGTCTCCAGATCCACAGCAACACCCGGCCCCTGCTCTGGGTCTGGGTCAAAAGCAAGAGGCGGGAGATCTCTCACCCCTTCCCTCCAAGGCCAACAGTCACTTGGTATAGGCAGAGCTGCCTGCTCCAGGGTCAGCTCTTGTGCCCCCCCCATTCACCCAACACATCATGAAGGGGGGCTCACCTTGGCAGCCAAAGTAATTTGCATTCTCCATATTGAAGTAGCCATCTTTGCACGTCAAGCAGAACTGGCCACAGATGTTCGGCTTGCAGAAACACTGCCCGTCACCCTAGGAGAGAAGCAAGCATGGAAGTTTGTTCCCTCCTGCTGCTCGTCGTGCCTAGTCCATTTCTCATTTATTTGCATCCTACTCTGAGACATTGGAGAAGCATTTTGAGTTTCTTGCTCTACACGGCTTCCTGTGCGTGGGTGGGCCAGATAAGTTAAATTACCCAACAATGGAGGCAAACAAAAATCCACACATCCTGGGCCAGACCCAGAAATACTTAGGTGCCTAATTTATGACAGGTCTTAATCCTACGTTCTCATGCAAGCCCAGATTGTGGTGCAACCTTTGAGAGCTCAGTGTCAGGACGAGCCTCTCCAGCAGCTGCTTGGAGAGATGGAGCCGAAACACTCCCAGCATAGCACGTGGTCAGAGGTGCCTGCAAGCAGAGAGGAGCAAACCCACCTGCTGGCACTCTGCGATTCTGCTCATGGTGCCCTTGGTATCACACTTGCAGCCTGGAGAGAGGGAAATGAACAAGAAATCTGGAAGATTAGTCAGCCCCTGAGAAGAAGCCCTATGGGGGACAGAACCCACCACACCAGAGGACACTGGCTGGGATAAGAGGAGCTGGGAACTGGTCACATAAAAGGTAGTGCTGCACAAGGACACACGTTTCATTTCAGACAGTTACTGTAGAGGACCCAACTACCTTTTCTGCACATTTGGCCATGAAAAATTAAGTGTGCAAAGTTTGCAAGGAGGACTAAAAACCCTGTGTTTCATCCCAGCAAAAAGCTCCAGGCTCCAGCATTTCCCTGCTCCAAGTGAAGGTTACCCAGACCACTCGGGTTTTGACATGCCACTAGAGGATGAAAACGGAAGGAAAGCCATCACTCCACCAGTAGTGGTTGTCCCCACTGGCTTGGGTTTGGGTCCTGCAGCATCACAGCAGGAAGGGGACTTCTGGGGGCTGTGCAAATGCCATTTCCTTACTCAGGCAGCCATAGGGGTTCTCTGGAGTCAGGTTCCAGTATAAGGGTTTGCATCTGTCACAAGCTGGGCCTTCAACGTATGCCCGACATGCACAGGAGCCCTGGGGAAAGGGAAGGGGAGAAAAGAGCAGGTGAGAATTTGCAGCACAGTAGCTGAACATGGTGTCTGCTACTCTGGCATAGGTAATGACTGCGTTCAGGCTGAGCTTAAGGAAGGACTTGGCCCAATGTGAGAAAAAGGGGATCATGCAAAATCACACAAAAATCCCGCAGGGGCTGGTGGGTTCAGTTGATACTCACCGGGGCCAGCGAGGGATCTGCTGTCACCAACCCTGCTGGGTTACAGGAGCCCACTAGAAAAGAGAGGCACAAGGATGAATTTATGAAGAGATAGCTCACATCCTGGCTCTTCCTAAAGGGGGTTATTTCTTCCCTTGCAAAGCTCTTGGGGGATGAAAAGCCCATTTAGCGGCAGCACACCACTGTGTCCCCAAGGCACCAGAGTCCCCCCCCAACAGAGAGAAGGGGGCTACCTTCGCAGTGCGGAAATCCATAGGCGCCTGGCACGCAGCTATCGCAGCGCAGTCCTGTCACTTTGGGCCGGCAGCTGCACTGCCCTGTTTCCTGGTCGCAGGTGCTGTGCAGAGAGCCCTCCCGGGAGCACTGGCAAGCTGCAAAAGAGGGGAGAGCAACTGCTGGAGCTGCAGGGCACAGGGACTCCTGCATTCAAGGCTTCCCACCAGCAACCTCTTTTGTCTGTCTGACCTTCACCACCATCAAAGCAGCCAGAAACATGGGTTATAAATAACATACACACTTCTTCTTTGCTTTTGGTTAAAAACACGCCATCTTTTCAGAATAACAATAGAAGCTGCAATGTTTATCACACTTATTCATGTACATTTATGTGTATTCCCGGAGGCAGGGAGAAGCTTTGGTTAAGTAAAAGGAGAATGTGTGATCTCATCCCCAAAAGGTCAGCAGCCAGTGACAGATCAGACCTTACAAAAGCCCATTTCCACCCAAACACCCAAGAGCATTTGGCCATCAGGGTCTGCCCTGTGGATGTTGTATGTGGGCAGCAAGCCTGCAGCGCCGGGTCAGCAACACAGCCTTGGCACTTCTGGCAGCCAAGGGCAAGGCAATGGTTCTGCGGCTTCCTGCATGACCCACCTCCTGCAAACGCACATGGAGATTCTGCTGCCCTACCACATGAAGGTCAGCAAGCTGTCAGGTAGTTGCCCATGTCCTCCTTGCCCAGCCAGCACTCCTCAAAACCTTGCCAAAGGGGACTTTTCAGGCTGACACCTCCAGACTGGCTAACAGCAAAACACCGTTCATAAAACAACAGATTCAAAAAATCAAATCAGGTTGTCCTTTCCTTGCTGTGACTCCTCTACAGCTCTGCAATTTGGACACTGCTTTATTAGGCACATAAAAAAAGCGACTACCGAACCCCTGCGAGACCATTTCATCTATGCCTCCAGCCTCTTCAAAGGCATATTGCCGGCATCAGCATTTGCGAGCAGCACTCTGCCAGCTGGCCATGGCTCAGGCGTCTACATTTAGTATGGTGCAAGGGGGTGATGATGCTCTTTTGTTGCTTCAGGGAAATTGTATCACAGATTATTTTTTAATGAGCAGTAAATTCTTTCTGGGAGACATAAGAGTACATCTGGCTTCCAGTCGGACTGCCAACAAGGAGGGAGATGGGGACACGCTGGCCAGGACTGCAGAGGGCTATTCAGAGTATCTGGGGCCACAGGCACCTGCTGTAGGCATTGCTCAGCCCTGGCACCAGCAGCTCTGCTCCAGGAGCAATGCAGCACACAGGGAACTGACAGAATTACAGAGTAATTTAAGTGGGAAAAGACCCTTAAGATCACCGAGCCCAACCGTTAACCCGGCGCCGCCAAGCCCACCACTAACCCACGTCCCTGAGCGCCACATCTACGTGTCCTTTAACCCCCCCAGGGCTGGTGACTCCACCACGTCCCTGGGCAGCCTGTCCCAGTGCTGGGCCACCCTCTGGGGAAGGAATTTTCCCTAATAGCCAACCTAAACCTCCCCTGGCGCAACTGGAGGCCGTTTGCTCTCATCCTGCCGCTTGTTACCTGGGGGAGAGACCGACCCCCCCTGCCCACCCCCTCCTGTCAGGCAGCTGGAGAGAGCCCTCAGCCCCCCTCAGCCTCCTGCTGCCCAGGCTGAGCCCCCCAGTGCCCCCAGCCGCTCCCCACCAGCCTTGTGCCCCAGCCCCTTCCCCAGCCCTGGACACGCTCCAGCCCCTCAGGGTCTGTCCTGCAGGAGGGGCCCGAGCTGGGCACAGGGTTCGAGTGGCCTCAGCAGGGCCGAGCCCAGGGGGACAGTCGCCGCCCTGGCCCTGCTGGCCACACCGTCTGGGACACGAGCCAGGCTGCTGCTGGCTGCCTCGGCCACCTGGGCACACTGGGGGCTCCTGCCCAGCCGGCCGGCGACCAGCCCCCCCCGGCCCCGTCCCGCCGGGCAGTTCCCCCCGCTGTGCCCCCGGCCTGGGCGCTGCGGGGCTGCGGTGCCCACGGGCAGGGCCCGGCACAGGAAAACTGATTTGTGCTGCAAGAGCCAACTATATTCATATATACCCCTGGGAGAGGGGTTATGAAAAGGAAAACCACTACAAAGCCAGTGGCAGCAGCTATTCCCTTCCCTGCCCTGAGATCTGATGGTGGTTACTCACGTGTGCAGCTGGGGTACCCGTAGAAGCCCAGGGCACACTGGTTGCAGGTGTGTCCTGCAAAATTCACGTGGCATCGACACTGGCCAGCTGGGCTGCAGTTGTTGTCCACCGCACCCCGGGAATCGCAGGAGCAAGCTGTAAGAGCAGGACTCTCAATAGTCTGATAAAACACATGACTCATGGCCAACTGCTGCTGGTGTGAATTGTCATTCAGCCCCACAGAAGTTAACCGTTCCCATCAGAACTAAATTAATTTCTTAATTCCCTGTAAAGATGGGCAACATTTTCAGCTAAGGTTATGGCCATACCAGGAAAATGCCACTAAGGGTTTTTTTACAGTCCATTCAATGTTCCTCAGCAGTTTAGTAGGTTAAGGCACTAAAAAGACAGATCAAAAAAGGCATAAGCTGGGACACGATGTCACAGCAGGGTTGTGATGAGGAAGTGTGACCGATAAGAACTGCTTTGTCTTCCAGGATTTGGCACGATCCATGACCTCCAGAACAAGCCTACCAAATTCAAAATGCAAACCACACGGGGTTTGATTTTGAGAAACACCAAAGTCTTACAGTAATAGGCATGTTTTTCATAACATGACAGACTAGCAAGAACTGAACATTAATGTCCTTACCGTAGCAGTGGGGGTAGGAGTGGTGCCCAGGACTGCAGTGCTCACACCGTGGCCCAGCAAACTCAGGTCTGCAGAAACACCTTCCGACGGAGTCGCAGCCTTCCGGCAGTGTCCCAACTGCGCTGCAGCCACATACTGCAACAAAGGGAAACGGTTTTCCCTGTGCTGGGAGCATGGGGCAAAGCTCATTGCAATACAAGTTTTTTCCTGAAGTTCTCAGATGGGCACTTAGGTGCTGCTCTAAGTGTTCAAACTGTCGATCTCTGCCCATTGCCTATGTCATTCCAACATCTACAAACCCGCTTTCCAGTCCTCCTTCAAAACCCTGCCAGAAGACTCTGGCTTTGTGCACACCCACCCAGGCCCACAGGAGGACAGATACGCACGCTGGCACAGAGGGTAGTTGAAGTAGCCGGGAGCGCACTGGTTACACAAGTGCCCTTCAAATCCCGTTCGACACAGACACTGTCCTGTCTTGCTGTCACAGGTGCCATCGTACTGACCAGGGCCGGAGCACTGGCAGGCTGGAAAGCAACAAGGGCACTAGTAAATAAGCAGCTTCTTCATCTATTTCCCCTTCCTAGGATCCTAGGAAAGGAACCAGAATGCCTCTTCATCTGGGGTAGCAATGCACTCGCTCGAGAAACCATGGAGGACACAGCTGATAGCAAGCATGCCTGGCCC
Source organism: Falco naumanni (assembly GCF_017639655.2). NCBI lineage: Eukaryota > Metazoa > Chordata > Aves > Falconiformes > Falconidae > Falco > Falco naumanni. The sequence goes on along the minus strand of NC_054063.1, from coordinate 24,831,120 downwards.
GTAGCTCACATCCATAGGGAATTTCTCAAGAGCCCTCCCCAGGCTGGGTGGATGCTGGAGGGTCAGAGTGGGGTGGAAAATACTAGCAGAAGTCATGGGAATTTGTCACTTGGAAGTGGGGCTGGAGAATTCCTCCTCCCCAGCGCAAGCGGAGGACAGGGACAGGCATGCTCCTCCCCAGCAGGGAGGCAAGCAAGGCGAGCTTGGGGCCACTAACCCCGAGTTACTCACGCTGGCAGCTGGGTCCATAGTGGCCTGGGGCGCACTGGTCACAGTGTGTTCCTTGGAAGTTGGGCTTGCACACACACATCCCCACCCGAGGGTCTTTGCGACAGGCGTTGCCTTCTGTCCCACCGGCATAGCAGTCACAGTCTGGAGTGGGGGCACACAACAAGCAATACCACACACAGCTGTCAGTCCATCTCTGCTGCTGGGCAGAGGTCCCACAAGGACAGGGAAGGAGTTGCCATGAAAGGCAATGGCTCGGGCATTTGCCTTCTAATAACCTTCCTACCAGATGCAAATGTTTTCCCCAAACCCTGCTCAGGCAACCTGCATGGCTGGCTCGTGGGGTTGCAGGCTGGTTGGGAGATCTCAGCATCACACAGATGCACGAGGTGCTGGATGGGCAGCAGGGCAACACACAGGGTGAAAAATTCTGCTTGCACAAGCCCAGACAGAGCCGATTTGGTGCAGTATAGCCCCCAAGCTGTGTGGGAATAACCACAGCCTTCAGCTAACCAGGGTGGGGTTTCGGCTTTCCCCATGCTTAGCTGCACCTGAGAACTTCCCCCTGCCAGGGCAGGGCAGGTGGATGCTCCAGGCAAGCAGCATGGGGTGTCGGGCTGGGAGAGGGAAGGGCAAATGTCATCCAAGAACCAGAGGGAGGGAGAGGTGGGGAAATGAGAAGGGAAGTAAGAAATTCCAGCTCAGGAAAGAAAAACCTGTCTGGAAGATACAGACTTTAAAATATCAGAAGGAAGGAAAAGGTTATCTGGAGCGTGCTGGAGAGCATGAGACAGGGGAGTACTCGGTGGGAAAAGAGACAAGAAAAAGCACAAGGGAGATGAACCGAGAGGAGTGAGCATGAGTGAGGAGGAAGGGGTAGGGGAGCAGGGATGAGGGCATGGGTGAGCTTTCAAAACAACAAAGTGACACAGAGCAAGCAGCTGCCTGTGCATGCTGCCCAGGTGCCCACAGCAGTGCTACCTGCTGCTCTGTGCAGAGGGGCCATCGACACAGACCTACTATGCTGTCCGCCACACGGAAAATGCAGGGCAGGCAGGTGTGGCAGGACAGGCTTGTATCTGGACCCAAAGGCTGAGATTTGGGAGAACCCAGCTCGTGATCTTGGAGGGGGTTCCTTACAGGGAGGCCAGAAGGGACAACCCCACATGGCCTGGACCCCAGAAAAAAGCCCATAATCACATGGTCACTCTGGGCTAGAGTTTCCCTGTCTATAAAAAGGGCATCATAAAACTTCCTTTCGCTCACTGCTCAGCTGCCTCCTCTCTCAGAACCACTCTGTGTCAGGGCTGCCTCTTACAATGTACATGCCCAGTAAGCTGAAGACCTGACCTTACACTGAACAGAAGACATAACAGAAATAATGGCACTGTGACTGCCAAAGCATCAAGGAAAATTGCACTTACTTATTATCTGTCCTGCAGGGAGCACTTGTTCTCCAGTATCATTGCGAGCAAAAGCTGGAATGGCTACGCAGAGAAAGACACATTGCACAGGTCATCACATACGCTCAAAGAAATCTTGTCAGCATATCAAGGGGTTGATAGTCCCAAAGAACAGGCTGAATGAAAACATGGAACAAAGTGGAGAAATCCCACTAAAAAAAAGATCAATTACAGCCATTTTTAACCTGGGCTCTGGAAAGACGTCTTTCACAGGAGGTGAGAGATGAGACTCCAGCCAAATGGGAAGCTCCCATTGACTCCAGAGAGCCGAGCTCAGTCCAGCTCAGCTCTGGTCCAGCTTCCACCCAAGCCAAATGTGGACTTGACTCCACTTGCAAGAACTCTTCTTGGGACAAAATTGCCATGTGGCACAGGGAAAAGACACCTGGTGAGCAGCCCAAACTGGAGCTGTTGGCCCTTTCTGCACCCACTGGTCTGTGGGGTCCCCAACCCGACTACTCCAGAGTCCCACACCCCCCACTTACGGTAGCAGTGGGGGAAGTTGAGGTATCCCTCGGCGCAGGCATCACAGTGCTCCCCGGTGTAATTGGGCTTGCAGTAACAGCGGCCAGTGAGGTCCTCACAGGTGCCATCGGTGAAGTCAGACTCACAGTTACAGCCTGCAGAGAGGGACAAGCTGACAGTGGTTGTCACTGACCGAGACCCTCGCTAGCCATGTGCACCACAGAAGCATCACTACAATACAGAGCCTCTGTAAGAGACCCCACCATCTGCTGCAAATACTCTCCAAAAATAAAGAGATTTTGCTTCTTCAAAAGAGGTCTGGTTTAGAGGAACCGCTGCCACAGTATTTGTCCCACTGTGGGGTCCCAAGTAAAGCAGCACAGACCTGACTTGCTTCTCCAGGAGACACCAGCTGCCCCCCAAAGAGGTGGTGGTGGCACACTGCCACGAGGACGCAGTGCAGAACAGACGATGTGTCATAGCTCCCCAAATGAGCTGGGCTCCCCAGCAAAATGGATATAACCCGTTGCTGCCTAGAAATCCCTGTCTTAGGGCATGGAGACCAATGGCCTGCAACTGCCAGCTGAAAAAGCACAGAGATGACGGCTAAGAATGGATTTCCCTGCAGGCACAGCAGCAGCGAGGACAACACGTTTTTAGCTCATTCCAGCCTTGGAACATGCTACCACTTCTGACTTCATGGATGCCGCAGACACACATAGTGTCTGCATGCACACATACATTTCCATGGGCAATACCAGCTGCAGCAGGAACCATCCACTTGGCCACATCTCTCATGGTGCCAGACTCCATATACCACAAAAATCTCTCAGCCCAGTCCTCCAGATCACCCTCCCCAGTGTCATCAAGTTCAGGAGGGCATCTATCTACAGCCTGCAGGAGAGATCATACTCACGGTAGCAAATGTATGGAGAGTCGATTGGGTGGTCAGGGGACCGATAGTATCCTGGGATGCACCTCTCGCAGTTAATGCCGGTGGTGTGATGCTGAAAGACAGTGGGTTAGAGGGGCATCAGTTCATCTGCCTGCAGGATCTATGTTCATCTGCCAGATTTATTAACAGCTTCAGGGGCCAGAGGAGACAACTCAGGAGTGTCAGCAGACAGAAGACCTAAATCTGCTCAAAATTGCACATACACTGATTTGAAAACAAAGCATTTCCTGCAAACTGTATCTTCCCGTAAATGCAGTATGAGCTTCAGATTCATATCTGACCTCGAGCCCATTTCACTTGCTTCACATGGTAGAATGTCCTGCCTACTTTGTGCTAGGAGGATGGAAGCAATCTGTTTCCTCCCAACAAGAAAGCACAGCTAAAAGTTTCATGCCACTGCATGAATTAACCAGCTTACAGTGACCTTGGGAGCAAAAGAGCTACTTTCCCACTTTCACTGGGAACTTCAGAGACTGAAGAGACTAGCATTTTGGTGGTCAGAGAGAGATCCAGAGAGATGGCAGCACCTGAGCACTGCGAACCAGGCAGGGACTTCCCAGCGTGCTTGGCACCAACCTGTCCCTCTCAATGCACAGTGCCTCAGCAGACCCAAACCTAAAGCATCAGAACAGAAAGGTCACAGTACTACACAGGGAACCGCTAGGAACCCAAATGCTGTTTTCATTACTGGTGCACAATCCTTTAATCTATGGCAAAGAGACTAAATTTCCAGGGAAAGACCTAATTATGATAACAGAGGGTATATGAGGGGGTTGGCAGAGCTGCCACCAAGGCTGAACTCCAGGCTGACAGCAGAAACAAACACAAAAACCTGCAACAACTTTTTCCACAGGAGTTCTTCAGGCCTACCTGACAGTCAATGCAAACACCTCCCCCTTCAAACTTGTCTTGGCGACTTTTGCTGGCTTTGTGGTGATCCACCTCTGGGTCATAGTAGCAGTCATAGGCATGGCCATTGCAATTGCAAGCTGAAAATACAAACAGATGTTAGCTGAGCCACCAGCCCACAGAGGTCTTTCAATCACTGGATAGATCTCAAGATAAGAACTCTTCCTGTGGGTTGACATTTCAATGAGGAAAGATGCTTGAATGCATCTGGGGGATTACATGATCACCCAAGCTCCCAGAAGTCTCCCGGTTCAAAATCACAGAAGCAACAACTCTCTCATAAAGTCTAGTCTGCAACCAGAAGAACGCAACAGGCACAAAATCAGAAGTGAAATATGTGCAGGCATGTATAGACGAGAAAGAGAAATTACCCAGCTTTGGGGCCTCAAATAGTCTGGTTGAGAGGGCAACATTCTTGCCTCTTTTATCCCATCCAGGATAGAGGTGAGCTGTAAAATTCAGCACCCGGTGAGGGTGCTCTTTACAAACCCACAGGATTAAGATCCAACTGTCCTTTGCTGCCCTGCGTTTGTAAGAGAGCGTGTGATGTAGCTATGCTCCGTGCTCTGCATTCCCAGTGCAGCATAAATTCCTCTGTCGGCATTTACTAAAGGTTTCTCTAGACAAATAAAGATGTCCTGTATGTAAACACATCCAAATGTAATTCATCTTCGAGACAGAATTGAGCAACGAGACTTGCCTGCACAAACCCTTGGACACAGAGGAGGAACTGGAACATAAGCAGAAGCGAAGTCCCACACAGACCTAGTGGGCCTCCCTGTGTGAGCCTTGACTGAACACAATTAACCACTGTGCAAACTGTCCGCTCCGCAGTGCCAGCGATCTCCCCTGTGCCCAGCACCACACACCATAACCCCCACCATTTCAGTGAACGGCTTCTCTGCACTGCAACATCAAGGGGCTGGTGAAGCACGGTCAGTCTGTGCTTTGCAAAACAGCTGGAAAAGGAAGGGAAAACCCAACTTCACTTACGCTGGCATTCATTTGCGCTGTCAGCAGTGGCAGGCTTCCATGGGAACTGGTTGAAGCCAGGGCAGCAGCGATCGCAGGACCCGCCGCAGGTGTTGTGCTGGCAGTCACACTGCAGCCTGCAAGGGAGAGGAACAAGGTACAGCCAAGCCTGTGGTGATGAGCTGCGATGTGTGTGATGGGGAGCCACTGCATAACCCTGTCATGCAGAGCTATCACTAGTCAGACCCAAAAACGAGTGATATTTGTTAATCCAAGTATTCTGGAAAACAGGCTTCTAAGGCGTTTTTTTTTTTAAACTTCTGAACTGCTGATTATATTTTTCTGAGCCAAACACCAAACTTTGCTTTTCCAGTGCCATTGTCTCCTTTCCTTTTCCTCCACCATCACTTCTTTGTCCTTCACAGGCAGATAAAGGTTACAGCAAAATCAGTCTCACTGCCTAGCAGTGACAGCTAGAGACAGTAAAATGTGAAATGGTTAGCATTGGTAGAAATTGGAGCTGAAGCAAATTGCTTGAGAGGCAGCAGTATGGTGCAGGGACACAAAGATGTCCCCACCACCACGCAGGGGCAGCATGAAAGGAATAAATAATAGCCCAGAGCCAGAGAGGGATAGGGTCACACGGGTCCCATCTGCTCCTCCAGGTATACCTGTGCTTGCAGAGAGAAAGCCCATGAAATTTGAATTAAGTCTTTTAGTAGATGCTGGCCCCGCACACTCCCTGTGAAATGCAGCTCTTGCATTTCTCAGCCGGCACAGGCAGGGCCAGGCTGGGTAAACAGGCGGCTCCGGAGGCGCCAGGCAAAAATCTCGACAGTTGACCGATGGATCTCATCCCTGCTCGACCGCAACGGTGATTCATTAACTTCAGTGATATCATCTCCAAAACTTCCACTTAGCAGAAGGCGATTCCCATCCAACACAAATGCTTTCTGTTGTATTAGACTTATGGATAATACAGCATGTTCCAGCTTTTATCTGTACAATTACTCATTTCCCCTCAGGGCCAGTCTGCCACTCCCATCTCTCCCTCCCTCCAATGCTTTTCCATTCAAAAGCATTTAAAAATAAAAGTAATTTTTTTTAAACATTAGAAACAAATGGATGGTTATTCTGAGTGAAATGCAGGACTGCAGACACACTTTTCCATGGCTGCAGTGAACTGAGTGTCATGGTTTCCACCTACATGTATTTTTAAGATGTGGCACCTGAGAGTATATGGATAGTGAATAGCCAGACAGAGGCAGCAGCACGGGACAAGTGAACTCATTTTAATGAAATATGGGATGATTTGAAAGTTCGAGGGAATGCAGGCAGATCCACACTCAGCACGTTTGCTTCAGCCAGAGGGGCTGAGAGGCAGGAGGTCCCAGCCCTGCTGGTGGTCCTTCCCTTGCAGACACCATGGAATGCTTGGCCACTGTCAGCTCTGTGAGCGCTCATGATGACCCATCCCTACCCACATTCACAGGCTGGGCTGTGGCCAGCAGGGTACAGGCATGAAACCAAGCCCCTGAGAGGCTGGCTGGAGCCTAAGCGGCAGAAATGAGCCCTGAAACATTCACCAGGAACTTTCTTCCCCCGTGTTTTGCAGACCCAAGGGGGAGACTCAATGAGAGGCAAACCTTGGCCATGCCCCTGTAATGAAACCACCCACATAGCTCTCACCTGGCTGACTACTACTGAGCACTTCCAAGAAAACCAAATTTCATGGGGTTTTTTTTTCCGTGGCAATAGCTGGAGATCAAGATTAACATCCATATACACATGTGTGCAGAGAAAGATGGTCACTGAGTCAGGGAACTTATAAACCTGCTGAGCACCATTAATCTCCCTGGCTAGAGGACGTGGCTCCAGCCACACATCCCAGACCTTTAATGTTCAAGATGTTTGAAAAGCACTGGTTCAGTTCCCAGAATGCAAAAAGACGGCACTCAATAAGTAAGGATGCATATTTCAGGTGGAGGAGGACTTATTTATTTAGTCTCTGCTGTCTAGAACTAGCAACGACCTCTCAAGAGAGCTCATCTATCATAGTAGCTTTACCACACCTTGTGCCGAGTCCACGCTGCTAATGAGTTATGGACAAATGTGCATGAGCTACAATATTTACATGTTTCATTGATTGAATATATACAAGAAAGAAGAGAGAGCGGCTGTGTTCACATAGCACATATTTCCTGGTCATCCTGCCGTAAAAAATAAAATCACAGTCTTCCCACTGGAATTGATGCTCAGTAACAGAGACAATAAACAGTTTCCAGTGAGCGGCTGTATCAGAGCTGAGAGCAGCACACCAGTGCTACAGCATCTTGGATTTGGCCAGGACATCTGAGCAGCACAATCAAGAAAAAAGGGAAAAAAAGCCCCTTCCTTTAACTGCTTCTGACTGTACTGAGGGAAAAAAACACCTGCAGAAGGGACTCACAGATGGCACAAATCTACCAGAACACATGGTGCTTTCCCTTCCAAAAAGGGAAAGAGCAAGCTAGTGTTCAGGATCCAGCAGTGGGAAGGCATCCTTGACCTCCTCCTGCAGATCTGCTTCTGACCAGCCAGGCTGCTGTTATCTTGCTGGTTATCTTCAGCATCAGGCACAGCAGCAGCAGCTGGACTCTCCGGTTGTCTCCCTCTTGCTTGTGGCATCCATAATGGGCCAGTAAATCCATGGAAACAGTTGCTCTTATCAGACAGATGCAGAGCACTTGCAGGGTTCTCCTGAGCTCACATCAACAGCAGTCGCATGTTAACACACAATTCCTGTCTGGGCTCTCCATCTGCAAAGTGCCAGGTCCCCACTGATGCTTATCCCACTGCTCACAGGGTTTGCCAGGAGAAAGCTTTATGCTTGATCCTGCTGGTGTTCACTTTTAATCAGCAGAAGGTTCCTTCCCTCTGCTTAACTCAGCCCACCTGATCTTGGGGCAGAGAGAGAAAGTTGTGACAAATGCAAAGACCCTTGAAGAGGCTGTATCTGCCTGCACACTGCAGGCCTCTGCACATACACACTCACATGGGGATCAGCCGTGCTGCCAACTTAACACACAGCTGGATGTGCAGGCTCTGTAACTTGGCACTTCAGAGAAACTTTCCAAAGCTGGATAAACATTATCATTTATGGCCAGGAAGTCAACTCACGAACATGCTCCATCACGTCCTAAAGTCTTTGCCAAGATTTCTAGCTCACCTCACCTCTATCAAAGTGCTCATCCTGCCTTTCTGGGCAACAGACACACGAAACACAGGCATGTACAGAATGGAGAGGGAGACCTCCCAGACAGGCTGAGACATAACTGGGATTTTTAATGGGGCCGGGCCAATTCACATTCCTTGTTTCCCTCTCTTTGCATTTCCTTGCCCTGTTGCTGTCACACATCGGCATCTGAAGAGGCAGGACATGTGCAGAGGAACACACCACACCTCCTATTCAGACGGGTCACACAGATTTGTGAAGAAATGACATGTTTCTGACAGCTGGGGCCCATGACATGAAGGGACAGTGTCAGAGCCCCAGCTGCTTCTGAGATGCTGCCTGTCATGCAGCATTATGGCAGGTATTATTGTGCTGGCTCTGTGCTATGGCAGGAGAAGTGGGATGACTGCCCAGCGCTGCCCGCTTCAGCAGGAAGGCCGGACCCAGCTGCTGCTGGAGAATGGCAGCATTTCACCAATTACTCATTTTCTCAACTGTAAGTATCATATTTCTGCTGATTTCTCCGTGCTCCTGGGATTGCTAAAAGGGTACAGCTATGTATGAGAAATTCTTCTGTTTACCCAGCACCTTTGTACTGATGTGTCCCAGAGGGCTTTACAGATGTTATGTGCTGACTGTACAAAGCACCCAAGTAGAAAATGTTTTCTCCTCCAGACAAGTGTGATCTGCTCTGGGTGAAATGCAACAGCTGCTTACAAACATGTGCTGCAACATTAGATCACAGTTTGGGACCAAGAGCAAAGATGCCAAATGCATGCAAATGAGAATGGAGGAGAGGAATTCTGGGAGGCAGAGACAGTCATCAGCAGAAGTGGCATTGAACAAAGATTCCCAACACATCTCTCCTCCCTCAGTTTCCCCCCCATTTCTGGAGAGCCCCAAGCCACCCATACACCCAAGAAATGTCATGGTGTTCCTATGTTAAAGAATCACTTTGCACCACGAAGCCCTTTTGCCCTAGTATACAAGTGTACTGTGCATCCAGCAACACCAAAGTCTAAAACAAAACCAAGGAACTGTACATTCAATTATTTTTGAACTTCCCTTTGTCAGAGAGTTTGGCACACTAAGGCAGACTTGCTTACCAATACATTTTTGTTTTAATACTTAGCAGCTTTAACCTTGGCTGGGACTCACTGGAATTTTATTTTCGAAGATCCAAAAGCTCTACATGATCCTGATGAGAAAGAAATATAAGCTTCCCTCGTCCAGCTGAATCTACCCATCCCTTTCATAAAGGCAACATTCAGGCTGCAAACAGATGGCTAAGAAGCAACACTTTCATGGTTTGAAGCAGCTCTTTGGCATTTCAAGTTGCCAAGGCGGATGGAAAGAGTCCCATGAGCCAAAATGTAACTGCTTTGCATGCTCTTGTTCTTTTGCAAAGATTAGTTGTTTAGCTACATACATAACCAATTTATGGTTCTTATGAGAAGTGGGCAGTAAAGCCTCTGGTTTCTTGGAAGTCCATCTATTTATGAAAGCATTGCCCCAAATCTTAAGAAGCCACATGGGAAGCAAGAGACTTCTCTGAACAAGTTCAGAAACCAGCCCTGGGCTTTGACAAGAAACTTCCATGCTCAACAACAGTATCGGCTTTGTGCACCCACCCTCACATTCCAGCACTCTGCTTCCACGGGGATGGCAAAGTTGTGGGCAGGGCACCCAGACCAGGGAGCTGATCTGGCTGAAAAATAACCTAACAAAACTTTTGATTTTTGCTACTTTGGCTGGACCAGTTTCTGATTCATCTCAGAGCAGAGCCACAAACAATACTGCTGGCACAATTATAAGCTCAGGACAGGACACAACTCACACTGGTATCTTTCATTCTTAGCACAACAATTCAAATGCTTTTACACAGAACTGACACTTTGAAAAACATACCTGTATGGGTCATTAGGGTCTTTGGCATCACAGACGTCTGCATGGCCATGGCAGACACAGCGCCCTCCAATGCTGATATCTTTGATGCTGTAGTAATACTGGAGAGCACAAGAAAAACTGTCCGTTAATATATTTATGAATAAGTTCATAACTGCTGTGCTTGGGATTCAGAAGGGCTTTATCCAGTAAAATGATGTGTTGGGGTATTTCCTTTACAGTGACAAGCTGGATCTTATAGGCTGCAATATCTGCCTGTGGTAAGACCCACCACCACTAACAGAGCCCATTAGCTACATGTTGTGTCTCCCAGCACAGCCAGAAAGCCACATGTGACACCAGCAGGTGTTTCCCAGTTTCACATTGTTGATGCTAAGCACTGCTCTTGCCAAGCAGCCTCCAGCTCCAGCCATGGCAGCAGTGGCATCTGCTGCAGACCTTTCAACTTGGGGAGCACAAGTACAGAGAGAAAAAAATCCCCCCACAGGCAACATCTATGGATATCTTCTCCCCAGAGGTAGCACGCACAGCCCTCAAACACTTCCACCTCATTAGCAAGAGGTATTTAGGCTTACCCTTCTTGTGACCGTAGGATCCCTTAAAGCTTTGCCCATCAGGTGCCCGAGCAGAGTGTTTGTCTGCAGGAAGCGCAGTCTGATGTTTGTGGCTTTCGTGAAATTCCGCAGGAGAGGAGAGTATGAGAAGTTCATGGCTCCTGGGCGCCCATTTACCAGAGAGACAACAATCTGTGAACGCAAGGAGGGAAAAGACCGGGTTGGATGGGGCTTTGAGCAACCGCTCTAGTGGAAGGTGTCCCTGCCCATGGCAGAGGGGTTGGAACTAGATGATCTTTAAGGTGCCTTCCAACCCAAACCATTCTGTGAAATTTCTATGAAAACAAATCTTTATAATCCTGTGAAGTAGAAGGAAACCAACCTCTCCCTCAGCCAAACCCAAACTCTACCTCCACCTCCCTTCAAGATGACTGAATCAGTTCCCTGCCAGTCTCATTTGGTTTAAGTGAGTAGTTGAAGTGGCATCCAAAAGTCAAGAGGGAACCAATTAACAGGAGTGCCTACAGTCACTGAGAAACTCTGGAAACCTCAGGGGATGAAAACACGCAACTGCTCACCTCCCCATTTTCTAAAGGCACGATCCGGGAGTATTCAGTAGTGCAGATGGCATGGTCGTCCTTGGTGATACGATCCACAGTTTGCAGTCCAAACTTCTCAATGCAGTCCCTCTTGGAAGCTGTTCATCAACCAGAGATAAGGGCAGTAAGAGAAAGGAACAATTCAGAGCCCTGTATTGATTTTCCCACACTGACAAACAGGAGAGAAAAGTATATATTCTCTGTTAAGTATTTACTATGTACAGATTGCTTTGTATCATTAACTCAGTTGCTGCTAACAGACACGTACTCCACTAAGGGAGGGAGTCACTATGAAAGTAACAGACATGGTAAGAAAAGCCTCCAAATCACCTCATTGTAGTAAATATGGAAAGTGAGAATGGCCATTGTACCTACTGTGATCACCTGCAGAGACACCCACCCCTTCATTTGGCATTAAGCTCACAGTTTCACCAGCTTGGAATCTAACCCTGGTTTGAATTTGCTACACTGGCACTGTATTTGCTACATTGCTTCTGCTGAACTGAGGAAGGGCTCTTTGCTGCTGGAGGTTCTGCTCCTGATGTAGGAGCTTGTACCATCACGTTCATAAGGCTCCTTAACTTCTTGGGTAAGTCCTGAAAAGTGAACCAGCACAGAACCACACAACGGGAGCAACCATAAGCCACAGCCACCGCTGTGACACCTCCCACCAGGCAGGGTGGACATGCAGGTGTGGGGAGGAGACCTGCAGTGTTTGGAAGAGGCAGAGCAACTACCTGCAGGATGTCTCCTCTCACCTTACTCTGAACTCTACAATGGCTCTTAAACCAGCCCTACAGAACAGAAATGCCAAAGTTGCCCAGAACCACCCCCTGGGGACAGCAATCAAGGGCTCCTGCCACTAAGTGGCAATTCCAGGCTGGCTAAAGCCAGGGGACAGGCACCACCACGCAGTCACACTGCTGGTCCTGCAACCTGCTTTGGGGACACTGCAAGACAAGACTCTCCTTGCAGCTGTGGGAATGGCCTGGCTTCTCTGCACAGCTGTTCCTGCAAGTCCAGCACCCTCATCCCTGGGATGTCTGACATCCTTGTGCTGGCAGTGTCAACCAAACCATGGTGAACGTGCTGGGGCAGTTCAGGACTTGATTGTGCAGAGTGGTGAGCACCCGCATCTACTCATGCAAAAACCTGCACAGTGCCACTCTCGGGGCTGTTCCCCTGGGACAAAGGCTGCTGGATCCTTCCCACACCCATTTCACCTGCGCCAGGAGCAATCAGCATAGGTTGCTGCAGTGCTCCTGAGTGTGTTTCCATGGGGAGAAGGTGGAAGAAAAGGCAGCCAACACAACCTGCTGCTCCTGCCAGCCAGCCCTGCTCAGCTTACACAGGAAGCTGATGGGAAAACGTTAGCCTAATTCAGGGGAATAATCCTCCAAAATCTGTTGCAATGTGCCTCCAGAAGGCATGCTCCTCACTCCACATGCTGCACTGTATGCTAAGCCAGGCAGGAGGAACAGCAAGCAGAGAGAGCTGCTGCCTCCCCTGGCTTCATCTCTGGCTTGCACCCACCCACATCTCATCTCCAGACGTGGCCTTGCTCCATGAAACACTGTTTTGGCAACAGTAGGAGCTCAGTTGCATCCACAGGAAGACGATGTGGAAACATTTAACATCAGGTCTCTGGCCGCCAAGCTTTGCTTCGCCAGGTGCTTTTTTAAAGCCAATTTATTCTGAAGACCCAGGCGAGGAACCTGTCACCACAGGCTCAAGATGATTGATTTCCAGAGTACTGCCACAGCCAGGCATGGAAATAGGATGCTCAGCAGGAGCAGCTACTCAGGAAAACAAAAGAACTCCTCCAGTTATTGCAGATCTACACAACCGTATGAGCCAGAAGCTGGGAACTCTAAGCTAAAACAAAGTCACCCATCAGCCTTAAACCACAGCAACGCTTTAAGGAAACAGCATACTGTGGAAGCCTACCCTCAGCAGAGCGGACAGAGCCTTGCTCTTTGCCCAGCAAAGCAAGGTGAAAGAGGCTGATCCTGCACAACACGATGAGCTGGGGCAGGCAAGGCTCTGTGGGCCTGGATGGACAGCTGGGACCGGGCAGCTTTCACGTCCTGTCCCCATTTGAAACGCTGTGCGGGGAACCCTTCACGCAGATAAACACCACCTTAAATCTCTTCCCAGTGTTCCTGCTTCTCCTTTGGTGGCAGAGAAAAGCACGTGCCTCCCCGGTGCCGAGAGGGCCCATCAGCTGCACTGGCAGATGCTTTCCATGACAGTCACTTCTTCCCTCCTCCGGCAAAGCTAAGCCCGAAGGCACTTCAGCAGCCTGGCTGGGAGGCACAGGGCAGCAGCCTGGGGAACTGAACATCTCCCATGATGAGTGGGGCTCGAGGGGCAGCGCTGAGCCCGTGGGGATGGTGTCACCCATGGCAAGGCTCACTGGTGTCTCTGGAGAATGCTTACATTTCTGCTGGCTGCTTTTAACCCAGTTAGTGACCTGACCAGTGCTTTTATTAGACCACCTACAGAATTCCCTATGCCAAAAATAAACCTCTGCAAAGGACTTCTTGTGCTAGCAAATCTGGCAGGTTTTGGAGCAGTCACCTCTATTTTCATGGGAATTTTCCACTTGACTGTGTCATTGATGTCACTTCTTTGGGGGAAGGGGGGGGGGGGCAGCAGGGGGTGGTAACAGGGCCTGATGTTGCAGGAAGGAAAAGGACTCCAAACGCTGCAGTGTTGCCACTGCATGCAGGAACAAGAGAGCAGTGCAGTAACTCACTCCCTGCTCAGCCCCACACCATGCAATAATGTGACAGTAACAAGCCCCACGAGAGGCTTCAGAGCTGGAAGAGAAAGTCCCAGAGAAGACAGAGCAGGCAACTTGACAGCAGTAATTCCCCACTAGCACACAGCAAAGGGGAAAACACCCGCACTGGAGAGGAGCTACCACCCTAAGGCAACACAACAGGTAAAATGTCTGCAGCTCTTTCCTGCACAAGAAAAAGCCAGCAAATCTCAAGCACAGGCTAACAGGTAAGTCAGAAATCTGTGCCTTCAGAGGCAGCCCAGGGCAAGGCCTCTGAGTACTCTGAGGTCTTTCCTTGCCAGGTTTTAAGCTCTGGCTGTAGATTTTAATTCACATTTCCCAATTACTGCTGCTGCTGCTTCTGGGAAGGGCTGGGGGTTAACAAGTTCCTCAGCATCCAGCTACCCCATAGACCTTTGGGGAGAAGTTTTGTAGAACCAGCTGTTTCCAAAGGGACCAGGTTTTAATCAGAGAATGGGGAAGTCAAATGCGCAGACTGGATCTCTGCAGCTACCCTTTCCAGCTGGCTGACTCTGATCCCTGTTTGCACAGCAGCGCGATGGTGGTTCCCAGCCCGGCACAGGCTGTATCCAGTCTCTGGTACTGGTAAATGCAAGGGGACTGTTCACTGGATCCAGACTTTTCTGTTACAGCAGCCACTTAGAAGTAAGCCACTGGTTTGCTTCTAGAGGAGCTGAAATATGCCAGTCTGGATGTGGTACAGGGCAGACAGAGAGAAAGAGGAGGGCAGGGAGGACACAATAAGGAATCTCATGTTGCAGACCTAGATCAGCAATGTCCAACTATTTGACACTGGTGCCAGCTTTGGCATCCACATAGATCTGGGTGGGCACCAACGACAGTACTTTAAAAGTTAGATTTAGTCCCAGAGTGCAAAGAATTTCTCCTGCCCTGAGGAGCACCACAACTTCACCCAGCTGCCCTGATCTAAGCTTCAACTCTTGCAGCCTTATTGAGCAGAAGAAACAAAGCACATGTACCACATCACAGCAACGACACAAACATCTCCAAACCCAGCCTCATACTTGCACAAAGAGCCGGCTTCACTACCTGGCACTAACCTGCAGCTCTCTTAGAACACTGGCATACTTACAGGCAAAATATTGCCAGGGCTCATAGGTAAGTCCAAAGTCAGTAGATCGCTCCAGCACCCAGAGGTCAGGACGAGGGGAATTGGCAAATTTGATCAGGACGTAGGCTACGTGGAAGAGCTGAAAGAAAGGAACACAGAGTTAGTTGGCTGCATGAAGCATCATGAAAACGAGGGAGAACTTAGTGGGATCCAAGCTGAATAAACGAGCTGGCACTCTGCAGGTCCTGCTGCTCACAAGCAGCCTGTGGAGCAAAATCTTCCACATCTAAAAGGATTGTGATACAACATGGCTGCTGGAGAGAGCCAGATTAGGGAGCTCAGCTCCCACCAGTCTGAATACAAACAAAACACAGACTTTGTGGCTATGGGCCATGTTCAGGAGCTTGTGCTGGGCAACACCTTAGACTTAGCATTGATCCAAGCAGGCAGCACTAAAAAACAGCTACGAAGCTGTTGTAGTGGCTTTTGGGCTGTTCTTAGAGTAACAGGTGACACCCTGGACTGCCAGCCTGGGAACATCTGACTGCACCTTGCATACACTATCACAAAATCCTTCTTTTTTTTTTTTTTTTAAAGGCTTTCCACATGGCAGCCCTGCTCCATCCATGCAAACCTGTGTTTTGAAGTCAGTGGCAGAAAAACTCCAGCACAACTCCTCTTCCCCAGGTGCCACAGGGAGGGAAGAGCAGAATACCCACTTGGCTTCAGCACAGCTCGAACACTGGGCTGCTTCCATTTGTCTGGACACTGATGTGTGCACACACACACCCCTGGCAAGAGTAAAATAAATGTACTCTTTAAAGAGCTAAAATATCAGCACTAGAGAGAAACAAAAGCCCCAGAAGAATTTCCCTTCCCGGGCTGGCACAGGCTCGCTCCAAGAATCCTCACTCCATCATCCTGTCACAAAGTGATATTTAAAGGCAAATAAAGTTCTCTTATCAGAGAAAATTCCTAACGTCAAAAACAACCCAAAAGGGAGTTTAGTGCCTGAAAAGCAGAGATTTATAGCTCAGCAGTGCCTCCTCATACTAAGCTGGTGCTGTATGAGCATACATCCCCCAAAGACTAACAGGTATCCCGAGGGACACTTCTACCAGGGAAGGAAAAGGACGGCTCTGTGCCTGCCTCAGCCCACCCACTCCAGCCCCAGCCAGCTGCAGAAGTGCCAGAACAGCAGCCTGCACCTCGGCCCTGCCCCAGCCACACACATCGCTGAGCCAGAGGATGACTATTAATAATAACATGCCTCCAAAACAGCCCTGATGATCCATAGGCAGCTTTTTAAAGGGAAAAAGAGACAATGAAGAGGCATTTAAATCTATCAAGTCATCTTATGGTCATTCAGACAAGGGGGTCTGAGTGCTGTTGTGTGGTTATGGCACAGGATGACAGCTGTAGCCCTGCGGGTTGGCACCAGCTCAGTCTCCTCAGAGGGCTGCACAGGCGAAAACTTCCTCAGGCTCCTGCCAGACAGCCCTCTGGCTCCGGGGCAGCCTCTTCTCTACTTATCGAGGATTGCTCTGGTTCCCTTCACAGGCTGGTGGCATCTGAACTTACACCTGGATGTAGGCTAAGGGGGCTTAAGAGAGATGCCTGGGGAGGAGTGACCTAGATCCAGCCGGGAAATCTGCATGATCCTGAAGCACAGCAGGTTAGAGGCCATTCTCTAGCTGTGAATGAGAAGAAGCGTGGGATTCGTTACCACTCTTGGAGTTGCACTGGTAAGGACTGGTGCTATCCAGAATGAAGAAGTCAAAGTAGGCACCCAACACAGTTCCCTACTGCTAAAAGACTTGAGAGCCCAGTCAAGGGCAAAACAGACATCCTTTTCAAGTTGCTAAAACCTGGGGAAAACCATACCTACATGCTGCCTCAATTCCCCTCTGCAACCTACGTTTGTCCAGGCATATGAGACTAGGCTTTTTCAGAGGAGCAGCATTTTCCGCCTGCTTACACTCAGCAGAGCTGTTATTTGTTAGTGAAGCCCAAGAGGCTTCAGCTCAGACAGATGCCTTCTCTGCAGGACCAGTTCTCACAGCTTAACATCTGCCTCCTGGCATGGGAACAGGGCCAATTACCAGCCAGTGAAGTTACACCTTCCCTCCACTGTAAGTCCTCCTCCAGCTTTATTCTACAAAGAATAAATTAATACTCCTGCTGGAATCTGACACAGCCTTTAGCTGAACAAAATTCGCTGTGGCTCCAGCATACCTGCATCTGTTCCGGTCTCAGGCACTAAGAGAGAGCCTCTGCTCTGAACGAACAGCAATCACAATAAAATTAGAAATGTGAGGCATATCCCTATCTTCTGCATTTATATTTTTGCAAAGCCAGCTACAAGTTTATAGTCAGTAAATCCCATGGAGTTTCGGGGGGGGGCCCTCCTCACTGTCCGGTTTCATAATGGAAAGAAATGTTCCTAATTAAATATCCTTGAGTCCAAATTCCTCACACGCTTCTAGCTCTCAGAAGTCCCCTGCCTCTGGAGAGCGTGGGTTATGATCCAGTCAAACTGGTGCATGGTGAGAGGCGGGTTTTGTACAAACACTGAAACTCAATGCAAAACCAAGCCCAGGGCTCAGTGCTTTACAAAGTCAAAACAACAGCCAAAAAAAGAACTTGTGCTGTTGGTTGCAACTACTGTGTCTGTGCTTGCTGGGAGCTCTCTGGAAGGTCAGTCCCAACCCCACTGGCAGGGTTAAATACCCAAGACCAGAGCTAACATGCCAACTTTTTGTCTTTTACTGCTGTTTTTTACAGGAAAGAACAAGAACCTCTGGGTTCTTACTGGATATTGCTGGATCAGCCACAGTATCTCAGCTGAAGCCCAGTTCAAATATTCCTCTCCTGTTGCTGCTCTCAAAGCCAAACATGATTCCTCCACTCCATACCCATCATTAGCGCTACTGCGCGCTGTTAAACTGCTGCTGAATTTTATTCTGGTTGTGACCGCAATTTTAGAACACAAAGAAGTCAGCCAACACTGCACACCAACTCCCCTCCAGCACGTAAGGGTTAGGGTCATTCCTACGCAGGGCACAGAAAATATTCAGGAGTCTGTGACCACAGTGAACCCAGCCCTGGAACAGGACCTACATCCTGGTATTCAGAGAATTTTTTGTCAGATCTTACTCCCCTGTCCCTCCATCCAATATCCTTATCTTGCAGAATATCACAGCCTGCTGGAAAAAAAATAAAGGCAGACTGCCTGCCTCAATTGCCTATGCTGAGAAAACTCAGAGAGATACAAAGATTGAACAGTAGCTCTAAAAATAGAGCTGGCAGAAAAGCCAGACTTTTCATTCCATGTTTAGTTCCAGTATGGTTCTGCCCAACCAACACTGCAAGAGAAACGGTCGTGCTTTTTTCCAAAGCCTTTATTTAGCTCCTATTATCAGTCAGATGAATAAAAACCTCTATGCTCCCAGCCTCTTAGGCAGTTTTTTTCCCCTTCTCTATGGAGGAAGGAGGTGAAGCACCAGATCTGATGCACACACTTGTCTCCAGGCAAGCAGATCCCTTGCTCTCACCACCTCTGAAAGTATGCCAGGTACAACTCAACTTTTGACCATTGCCTGGGATAAGTTTTCAGCCAGGAAATTCTGACAGAAGTATTTTAATTAGCAACCAACTTTCTTTGAAAATAGTAACATCCCTACATCTAGCCGATGTTGCTGTTAGCGGTTTTGAAGCATGTTCCCTAGTAACTATCACTTGCAGCTGTCCCAGTGCCTGGGACGATGGAGCAAGTCCCAGAGCCAGGAGAGGAAGATGGAGATGAGGGCATTTCCTCCATCTCCCACCCACTCCATGCCTTTTGTGCATTTGATAGTTGGTGCTGGATAAAGCTGCCCAAATCCGATGAAAATATAATTAATTCTGATTACTGCTCAGTGTGACAATGCAAGGATTTGAAGAGTAAAACCAGGATCCAGAGAGGCAAGAGAAACTCAATTGCTTTCAGAACAGCATGTTTGCTGTCTGTCCGTCCATTTATCCTCCTGGGTAAACAGCACAGTGGCCAACTTGCACATTTCTCCTCTATTCTCTCCCCCAAGACACTGTAGTTTTCCAGCTTTAGGAGGCACATGTGGAAACAAGACAGCAAGCTGGACTCGGCCACATTTCTTCAGTGAGGGCTTTTTGGTGAAGTCTCACTGATGTTCCTCCAAGGTGCCACAACGCCATACAGTAACATTTAATAAGCAAAATAAATCTTTGCATTCTTGTAATACTGGCAAGTACATTTTGACAAACAGCAAGAGAGGCCCTTTTTTGGTCCTTTGACAAAAGGTACAAGCCTGTGTGTAGCTCTACTCTCAGCCCCGGAGCGCACAGGAGTAGTTTATATAGTAAACCACTATCTAATTTTCTGTATGACAGATTCATTACCTTTGGCATTGACTTATTAAAACAGCAGCACCACGTAAAAACAAAACAGTCCATCTCTTCCTAACTGCTGCTAAATATCCCCATGGAGTGTGTCTGTGGACAGCATTACCAGCACTGCTGTAATTCCTGCTTGGGACTTCCTGAACGGATCAGATGGACCAGGAAAGCGGGTGCAGCTCAATGGCACAGTGCATGGGCAACAAATCCCACTCTCTAGCAGCACATGAGGCCTTCCTGGATATGCGCAGCATCACTGGGAGGGGTGGCCAGCCCCAAAGGGCTTCAGCACATGTGGAACAGGCACCTGCAGCATTTTGGGGCATACCACACCCCAGTCTGCATCACTGCACAGCAGCTCCAGACATCCACAAAACCTAGACCGAAGCAGGGAAAGTGGAAAATACCCAGATGAACCATTTCAGAACCACCATAGAAATTGTGTTGGGGTTTTTTTGTTGTTGTTTTGGTTTGGTTGGTTTTTTGGGTTTTTTTGTTTGTTTGTTTGTGTTTTTTTTAATTTTTCCCCAAAGCTTTCAAAAGTGATCAATGCTTTTGCTTCCTTCCATGCGCATCCATCCCCCAGGCACTGTCTTGGTCCAACACTGCAGCCACAAGCCCCCTGGAAGACGTGGTAGAGACTGGAGCCTGGATGGGGTTACCAGTCCATAGCACCAGGAAAAGCAGCTCCCTGGGAGCACAGGTCACCTTTGTCCGCAGCCCAGGCACCAACATTCAGGCAAGCAGCTGTCCAGCTACCGTGGACACAGAACACTCACCAGGCTTGGAAATGCTCAGCACTGCTGGCACCATATCTGCTCTTCCTAGCAGTGGCAGGATAAGAAGTGGCTGATAAGTGATCAAGCCTCCTTGTGCACCTTTTCTCTCTGTAAACAATATGCGGAAGGTGAAAAAGCCCTCGAAAGCCAGAGAGCTTCTGACTTGCTTTGAATCTCTAGGTCAGTGATCTGCCCCCTTTTGCATCTTTTGCCTGTAATCACTTATTCTCATTGAAGCAATGGATTTACTCATTAACAGTCTGCCTATCCCCCTGCTGAGCTTCTCCTGTCCTACAGCAGATTTATCTCTTGCCAGACCACACATCAGAATACTTTATTAAAATCTCTCACATTTAGCTTCTGATAAGTATGTGCCTACCTTTCTTGCAACCCTTCTAGGCAGCAAAAGAAGGTGTTTGCCCTCCAAGCAGTATGGCTTTTTATCCAGTAATTTTTTACAAAATACTCAAGTCCCTGAGTCCAAACAAACCCCTCACAAAAAAAAAAAGCACAAGTCAGTGCTTGAAAGATGGATGTGTACCAACACACACTTTGCCCTCATTTCCTTCTTTTACTCACAGCACCTCCTGCCTTGTTCTCTTATGTCTGCGTGTCACATCTCACTCCTAAAAATGATGTTTTTCCAATATATTCATGCAGGGTTACAGGGTTCTGAGCAAGAGGGTCCCCTATGCTTGTATCCCAAGATTTTGATAACCAAGTTTTAGAAACAACCACCCATCCCCTTTCACCATCTGCAGAGTCTGTTGCAACTCATCACACCCATGCACAGAAATTCTTTGCGATGCCCCACGACTCTCCGAGAGAAACCAGAGCTGCCTGCCCCAGTAGGCAGGTTAGCTCTTATCTTCCCCCACAAAGCCTGGGACAAGGGCAGAGGCCTGAGCCCACAGCTGCTACAGGAGGCGACAGCCAGCCCTTGCCTGGCCCAGGACACATGCCAGACAGCCAGAGCCCTGCACAGACCCAAGCCCAAGAGGAGAGGACAGAGCTGCAAAGCTGTAGCTATTCAAACATCTCTGCAGGGCTGGGGAGAGAAGCGAGCACTGAGACTAGGGAAAGCACTAAGGAAAGGGACTGAGCTTTGCACCAACCCATTTTCAAGATTTTCTCTCAAAACCTGAGTTTTATTGAAAGGGATCAAAGAAAACGCTCTCTGGAAACCACAGATTCAGAACTACCAACCAGCATGAAACCTGCTCAGTGTCATAACTAACAGCAACAGCAATCCAATGTTCTATGATGTTATTTTCTAAACAGCACCTGTTCCCTTTCTAAGCAGTTTGGCTTAGATGAACAGCTGATAGAGCATTTTCCACAAAGGGTTCTTTTCTTTAAACACCACTTTCGAGAAGGATTTGGCTCGTTCGCTAATTTCACACACAGCACTGCTTTACCTTCATAGCATCCTCCTGTGCAAGCTGTCCCTCCCCAGCCGGCACCGTATGCGCCTCCTGCCAAAAATCCTTGGGGGACCAAGTCTTCAGCATTTGGCCCGAGGCAGAACAGAGCAGTGCCATCACTTGTGGCTCAACAAGCCTGCACAGTGCTGAACTGAAGATTTGGATAGCCAAGTTTTAGAAATTACCACCAACAGGGCAGCAGCCAGAGCCTGATCGGCAGCAGGTTCAGCCAGCTGACACTAAGGAGAGAGGCACAGAGGAGCATGGGCAGGACGTGGGGTCTGGGGAGCATCCTGTTAAGTCTGTGCATGCCTAGAGCTGCAAGCAGCAAGTGCCACACAGCTACACAGGCAGCGTTCAAGGGATGCTGACACACCATGAACATGTTCAAACACAAGCTTGTGCTTCGAACCCAGCAAGCAGGGTCCCTTCTGAATTCAGAATCAGCCCTTTCTGTGTCTGCCCAGCAACCACCCAAGTGTCACTTACTGGAGCCAGACATGCCCACGGTGGGTGTAGGTAATTGGAGGCATCACAGCAGAGTGAAATGCAGTCAAGACAGAAGGGGGTGGCTGGAATTCCTCGGGATGAGGCATCAGTCACTTACAGATAAGGACTTCGACCACAGCAGGCTTTCACTACACATTAGGAGATATCCTGCATTTGGATGAGATGGCCTTTGCAACTTTCTAGATTGCTGGGAAAACGTAAAGTAACCCCTTAGAGACAAGACTTAAATATTTGTCTTTTAGCCCAAACTTGAACTAGCACACCCTCAGGGAAGTGATCAGTGGACTCTCCTGCCCCCACAATGCAGACAGCCTTGTGCACCCCATAAAGGGGGGCAAACACTGCCCCGTAAGGCCAGCCCAGCCTGGGAGCAGACTAAGGCCACAGAACAGAGAGAAGAGCACATGCCCCAACCACAAGGATTGCAACCCTCTCCAGCTGCTTTAATCCTCTTGCAAACACCAGCAGAAGCCCAGCACAGAGGTGGCTATAAAGATGCCCTTAAAACTTCCTAATGCTTCAGAGATAAGACACAGAGACTATTGTGTGAAAATCTGAAATCCTGACTGTTTACCTTGAAGTGTCAATTGCCTTTGTCAAATACTTCTAGGAGCTTCTGGGAATGTTTTTGGGAAACTCTCTGTTCTGGGAAAATGTCTGCATCATAATTAGTTGCTGGCAGCATTAGCGGCAGTTCATACCAGGGGCTAATACTGGTATAGTACAACTTGAAAAAAGGAGTAAGGAAAAAAAAGTGACTCAAAGAAAAAAAATGGAAAATGAACATCAGTCTTTGGGTTCACAGAGGCACACTAACCAGCACGCATCGATAGCCCCGCTGTGAGGTAACGCACCGTTGTGCCATGCTGTCTGATGCGCAGAAGCAAAGCAGCCAAACTGCCTGCAAGCAGCTTCATGTAGACAAGTAAGCAATGAGCAGATGCCCCAAGAAGGCTTGGGTTTGTAGAGGAATTTAACTGGAAGTCACTCAAATCCAGGTATCTGAATAAACCTACCCACCTACATGATGATGACTTTAAGCAGAAAAAAAATACCACGTGGTTCTTGGGGCTGGTTTTCAAAGGCCCTTGGTCTATTGCCTTAATTCTCCTCCCTTGAACTAACAGGAATTTGTGACTAATTTCAGCAAAATGAAAACTATACCAGCAAAACCTCTACTAATCCCAGAACATACACGAAAAAGATGCTTTTCTATAAACAGAAAAAAATCAGGGAGTTCCTGCTTGCTAATACTAACTAGCATGCTTGCATCCTAAATCTGAAATTGCTAAGAAAAAGCATGTCTTGAGGAATGTAATATGACAGCAATTATTTGAAACAGCAAGAAGCAGCAGTCTCTTCAGGGAGCTGTCACTTCACACACAGGGCAAGTATTTTTTTTTTGTGTGTGTGTGTGTGTAACTAACAGGGAAGAACTGACTCAGTTTTTAATGCCAGCTAGGCTTCCAGAGGATAAGGCAGGGGGAATTTCCTTAAGTGACTCACCCTACCATGGCAAACTTTAGACAATGAACATGTCTCTGGCCTGGAAGGACATAGCCAGTCCCCATGCCCAGGATCAAGGTCTCAGTGCCTCACAGTGCACTCCAGCATGGCCCTGCTCTGCAAATAAACCTTTTAAGTCCACTTCACATTGCATTTGTCTAGGTGATTGTCCAATGCTCCTGTTCACATGGGCAACTTCCCTCAGGTGCAGCTCACCCCAACACCGCCTTTGCTCAGGGAACCAACATTACACCAATATTTCAAGAACATCAACTGGCTCTTTGTGAAGGAAGACTTGGAACAACAGACAATACACATGTATGAAGGAGAGGATGTAACAGTATGTTGCTACAGCCTTTTCCTATATGGCTAAAAGACCTCACCTATCCATTACTTCTTGCTGTGCAGAAGGGAGAAGGTCCAACTTTAGAGGAAAACCTGTCCCTCTTCCCCGTGACTGACTATCTCTGCACAGCAAGCACGAGCATGGCTGGCAGGAGAGCCCAGCCCAGGCCCCACCTATTGCCAAACCATCCCAGCAAGCTGTAGATAAAGTCTGTAAGGTCTCCCTGGGCATCCACTCCTGGGACTGAGAGAGAACAGGCTTCAACTCAAGGGCTGTAATACTTCTAGTAACAACGGCCCTGCCTGGTACCTCCTGTTTATCAACATGCAGTCTAACAGAGTAGAAACTATGACCCCGAGTACAAGGAAAAGAAAGAATCCCATTTAAAAGACCATGTTAATCCCTCTACCAGCCAAGGACAACATTGCCACGAGAGGATTTCACTAAGGGTTTACCAGTCAGAGCTCAGCGCTGCTCCCAATCTTTCCCATTTCCTCTGAGTATAATTTAACAGCTCTCAGTTAATTTGGTTAACTGTTCACCCAGCTGCATGTGTGCTGAGATGCAGAGAATGAAGTGTTTGCAGTCACGGATTGTTTGCTTTTAAAACATATAGTAGGAATCCATGACTTTGGCAGCAATCACAACAAAATCAAGTCATTAAAACACAGCACATTCCAGACCCAGATGTATGGGCACAGCTGTGAGAAAGCACAGGTCCACAGCCCAGCACAGCAGAACTCAAAGCCTCTGGTGTACTTTGGTCCTCCTGGCTCTGCCCATGCTCCAGCCTGTTCTCCGTGAACCTTCCAGGGAGGAGGCTGGGGAGAGCAGAGGGGCTCTCCTGCAGGGCTCCTGATTCCCACTCTTGCAAGCCACCACTGGTTCAGGCAGGCACCATACAGCTTGCAAAACGCAAAGTGTGTCCTTATAAATAAAAATTCAGGCGAAGCCTCAATGGATTTGGAAGCAGAGGTACCTCCCCTGAGCTGAAGCTCCCACACAACCAAGCAGGAATTTCAGCGTGCACTGGGCCAAAATTCCTCAACTCAAACAGCTCCTCACTAAGAAACCTGGTCTGACCTTTCATACCACTTCACTTCTGCTCCACAATTAACAAGCAGCAGAGCAGTACAGTACAGCCATCAATTTTTGCACAATTTCTGTATGGAAGCAGTGCAGGCCACTGAAGACCACCTTGGGAGTGCTGAAGTAAATCCCTGTGTGGCATGGTATGCGGCACCTACATGGTACTGCTGATGTCAAAGCTTAGCTAACACTGTAGTTAAATTACACCCCAATAAAGATGGAACATCCACCTATGTGGAACCCCTGAAGGCATTTCAAGGCAAGCGAAGAAATTGGCACAGTCAGAAAGGAGAGTCTTCCTGGTTTTCAGTTTGGGTCCAAACTGAGCAGGATAGTAGGTAGCCCAAGCTCTCTCTCAAGCCCCTATAGGATACAATGCTCAGAAATTTTCAAAATCATCCTTCAAGAAAGGACTTTTGCTTGAAAAAAGTTGTCTTCAACCTCTGAAGCCTGTGCGACCCTGCAATCAGTTCCTGTAGCTCATTCTATCTCCCCATCAGCACTCCACCTTCAACACTTTTCAAACTCAGGCAGTTAGAAAAAGAAACCTGCAAGACAGGCAGGAGACCTCTCTCCATTGGATTAACAAATCCCTAACAGTATAATGCCAACTTCCCAACAAGCTGGGGGGGTGGGAGAGTAGAAGATCAAGACAAAATGCACCGTGATTAATTTATCCTCTTTGTAGAGGTGTCAGACATCACAAGATGGATTTGTGGAACAAGAATGCAGGGGAGGAAGAGCTGAGGAAGGTACATGACAGACCTTGTGATTTAGGTCAGGTATAAGAGCAAAATCCTTTAAACAGACTAAGATTAAAAAAGTAGAAATTCAGTGAAGTAATATACATGATGTCATACAGCTCTGAACATAATGAACATGTATCTAATGGGTAGTCCTAGTTAAACTAGAAGCTGCTTTAGGTACATCACAAGCCAAGCTGGCTGTGCAGAGCAGTTGGTGAAAAAGCATCCTGGCTGGCAAGAAGTTTAGATTTCCTTGAACTTTCCAGTCTGCCAGTTCACCCATATTCTCTGAAGTACATTAACTCTGCTTGCAGGGTTTACTCTAGCCATTTACTGTCATCTTATCTCCAGCCTCTTCCTGCCCCAGCTTCAAAAAGAACATTTACATCACAGAACCATATGAATGAGCTAAAAAAGAAAAAAAAAAAAAAACCAAAACATACATATTCACCAGTCCGAACTTTGGCAATCTGGCTTAAACCAGCACACTTGCAGAGGCAGGATGGGATTTTGCATGCTGAGATGAGAAGCAATCTGCCCTGGCTCATGAGGACAGGGTAATTACAAAATTCCTCCAGCACCTTCAACACAGCTTGCTAAAGCAGTGGTCAAACCAGACTGACCCATCTGCAGCCCATCACAAATCTCAAGCTAGGCAGCATCCACTGGGTTCATGGGAGAAGAAAAAGCAAACATCTCAGCTACATTTGTGCTATGACCACAAAACATGGTCTGCTCTTGGGTATGATGGACTAATTAAGCACCCTATCTGCAATTCATGTTGCAGCCCTTTTGGGGCAACAACTGTGTAGCAGTTGATCCCTGCAATTGTATTTGTAAGAGTGCTCTGTAAAGTGTTTCCAAGGAGCTGAAGAAAACAACCTTCTCTGTCTGGCTGAGGAGACCATGTCCCAGCGAAGACTTTCTCTATGGACAACATGCATTCATGACTACTGAGAGAAATCTCCATGCCTGTCAGACCAGCGAGATGGGACCTAGGCACCAGGCAACCCTCTCCCTTGATGGCACAGCAGGATGCACACATCTGCGGGGGCTCAGACCCACAGCAGCAGTCAGGCACCACCGAGATGCCTCCAAATGCAACTGAGCTGCCCCACTCAGTAATGTGCAGGACAACAGGCCCTGCAGCTCTTCTCTGCCAGTTTAAAAAATGAAAACAAAACCAAAAAGACCAACAGAAAAAATCCCACCAAGCCAAAAAGCCCCAAACTCCCTGGTCCCAGTACCTCCCACACAGGCTGTGACTCATAAGTCACAGCATCAACCACAGCACAGCCTGCCACTATGGGATTTTTGCTCAAGCCTGTATCTGCCCAGGAAGAGCGCGGTTATGACACCAGAGGTTCCATTCAAGACAAACATAATCTCCTGAGATAAGGCTTGTCTGTGGCGAAAGGAAATTGGCTGCTTTGTTTCAAACCAGACCTCTGCTGTAAGTACCTTTTTGCATACGCTTGCATCTCCTCTGCTAAGCTGCTTGGCCCCGTGGGTCAGCACTGGGGCTCGTGCAACAGCAGAGCCCAAGAATAAATCACTGCAGTGGGCTCCCTGCCAGCACAGCCAGTGGCAGCGAGGTCTGTGGTCTTCTGTGAAACAGCCCTCCCTGGGACAGACTTAATTGGAGCCTTCAGACTCACTTCACATCTCCAAGAGAGGCCACTGTCCCCCATCACTATTTGCTCATTGCAGAAGCAAACTCAGGAGTCCTATCCATCAAAGCCTGATGCTAACAAAGACCAGTAACCAATCAGCAACCTCCCAACTGCCTCATCAGGGGTTTGTGAAACTTAGATGTGCTGCAGGGTGTTCACCTACTCTGGCTACAACTGCAAGTCTCTCACAAAGCAGCTTCGAGGTCGCCAGGGCTATTCAAGTTTTGTGTTATTTTTAGGGCTCCAAATTATGTAGGGATATCCGGGAAGACTTCACAGATCTAGTCCAATTCCCACAGAGTTCAAGACCAAATTGCTCACAAACTCATTTTATCCTCAAGGGTTTTTTCTTAATGTTTGGCTTATGCCCTTCTGCTTCTATTGGTATTTTAATTCTTTTTTAAAAAAAATCTTATTAAACATTATTTTAAAAGGGAAAAATATGCTGCAATCTTTGTGAGCGAAACAGATATTTTAAAGCATTTCCCACATTGGAAATGAAGGTCTAGAACATCTGAAAAGTCCCATTCACATCCTGCCTTTCCCATTAGCTTTGGGTTGTTACCACAGAAAACAGGAGAATCAAAAAGGATGGGGACATCTTTAAAGGTACCTAGGAAGGAGAGAGCATGACAGGTGATTTAAACTCCAAGTTTGTTCTTTAGGGTTTCTTTTGCAGAGATGGCAGTTACAACACACATTTGTTAACTTACCCTAGTCCATAGGCAGCATTCACACCCGTTCCCACACGGGTATCTGTCTCCCTACATCCCCAAACAACACATGGGCTGCGTGAGAGCCATCTATCCCAGCTGCAGAACAGGGACTGCACCCATCTCCTGGGAAAAACCTCAGCTCCATGGCTCAACCACTTTCCTGCCTGCTGGGATAACTCCTTTCCCTCCTGTCCGAGAAATACTTCAGTTCCACTTTCCAACTCTTTCTCCTTCAATCATCTCATCTCCCAGCTGGGGCTATTGCCAGTCATCCTCCTTTGAATTTCAATTAGCACATCACAACATTTTTGTTGGGTTTTTTCCTGTCACACCACAAATTATCTACAGCATCAGCCACTGCTGTTCTGCTCCCAGGGCTTATTCATGGATGCCCCCTGATTACACCATCACTTTCATAAGCTGATTCAGATCATGGGTTGTTGTTAACCACTGATGACAGCCCTTTCTCTCCATTTCTCTGTCTTTCCAAGAAGATCCTCTCAGATTTAGATGATGCCAGTGCAGTCCCCAGCATCACCACCTCTGTGGGAGCCCCAGCTAGATACAGCAACTCTTGCAGGTGCCCGAATTTATCTCTTATAATCCCATGCACCTTCTCGACCAAAGAGGGAAGGTATACGCCAAACTTTGGCAACTTAATTACCTAAGATTAGCTGAATTAAGTGCAAGGGGGCGTCCTGCAAACATTCTGTTTGTGGAAGTGCCCTGGCCACACTGGCCTGGCCAAGATCACTAGAAGCATGCAAGCTGGAGCATCCTTGCTATGAGCAAAGCCAACGCTGGCAGGGAAGGGAATACTCTGCGAAGCTGGAATTCACCTCTCTTCCTCTTAATCCAAAATAGCCCCATTGCTGGCTCATCAGGCTGACTCCAGAACTCCACTGCTCAGGGGTCAGACAAGGAGAAAGGAGTCATAGGCTGAAGATGCACTGTGAAGGCAGCAGCATGTTTGCTGAAAGTGGCGGCACTGTAAGGTTAACACAAAGGGGCTGCTAAAAATTGCTAATGATTTCTGCTTTGGTTTTAGGGTTTTTTTTAATTAAGGCAAAACAGCCTGAAGGCAGAACAAGACACTTGACTATTGAATCTATACTCAAAGTGACTGTGCATAGCCTGGGGACAGTGATGTATTAAGGCAAGACCACAGCCTCATCACACTGTTAGCTCCCCAGTGCAGCCAGCTCAGCCTGCTGCACGCTTCTGTGTGGAAAACAAATGATACTAACTCACTTGTCTACAGCATATTATGTTTTGAAATATTTATTGCCACCCTAATCAGAAGAAAGAAACATTACTCTCTTGGACATAATGAAGAACACATTTCCAGTGCTTAACAGCTGGAAGCTGGAAAGGTGGCCAAAGAAAATCCCTAAGTGGTAGGTTTTTGGTTTGAGGTTTTTTTGGTTTTGGGTTTTTTGTTTTTTTTTTTTTTATTATTATTATTTATTTTTAAAGTAAGCATCTGGAAAACTCATTTGCTGGGGAAGAGAAACCCTACCAAACCAATCTGGGGAAAGAGTCAATTAAATTTGGTCACAATTCACAGGCAGGAGCTGATAAGATCGTATCATGAGTGTGGTATCAACAACAATTTCTGTCTGCCCCTGGCAGCTCAACTCCAATAGGATGAAAAGAGGCTGCTTTTATTTAATGAAATGCAGCAACTCCTCCAGGCAGAGATTTTCAGTATGGTTTCAATCAGCCACTGAAATATCAGTGAATTCTTTAATCTCCACCCCACATCTCTTCAGCCGATATACTCTGGGAGATCCTAACACATTCCTGCCCCCCCCTGGGATGCCAAGCAAATCCTCCTCCACACCCTCAGCTTCAAGCTGTCCCTGGAATCAGCTCCTCCAGCCCAGGTCCATGAACGTACCAAAAGGAATGATGATCAGCACACATACTTACAAGTAAAATACTGCTTTGTCCAGGCCAGACCCTCACACTAACCCTTCCCAAATAACCAGAGAAGGTCTATTCCTTTTCTTCCACTGTTACACCACCGTTCTCTGCACCTTGAGTGCACCCCAAGGTCTGGAGCCAGTCATTGATTAAAAGTCAGAGTAGCAAGAGGGAGCAAAGCTACACTTCATTCGCTAACACAGATCCGTGCCCTTCATCATGTCTGAATTGCAACACCTTACAGCTGGTGTGAAGCTGCCCAAACTTGCCTCTGCTCCAGGCACCTCTGCCCAGGAGGCTACAGCAGACCCTGCAGGATGGGCACCCCCAAGACAGTGCTTCTCACCCCCACACCCCAGGAAAGCCCTGCCGTCAGGCACAAGGATTGCTTTTCCCAGAAGCACAAGCAGCTGACAAGAACAGAACTGCTCTGCTTTGGACAGGCGGGCTGGGAAAATGTTTCTCCTCTAAATTTCATGACAGGTTCGAATTCTTTCAGAGGGAGGATTAACATGGGGTTGTTTTTAAACATGTGCTGTGTTATTGTAACTAGTAACAGGAAATTAATGGCTCCCTATGTGGTGGGACAGAAGGCAGTCCCTCTGGGGCAGGCTGCTGAGTGTCCCCACCGTGGCCATATCCTGAGTGCCGGCTGTCACTGCTGGCTGTGCAGCAGAGACTGCTGAAAGCACCGGACACCCCCCAAAGGACCAGCAGCAGATACAAAGGAAGAGGGAAGGCACAATCCAGAGCCAAAACCTTTCCATGCTCCCATCCAGCATGCTCTGTCCCCTGTAGCTGTGGGGCAACTGAAGCCTAAAGCCTTTGCCAGGGTTCGTTGCATCTACCCTGGACACCAAAGGCACATCCAAGATGAAGTGTGCCACCTCCCCTGCTTGGGGACAGGGAAAGAGACTCCCCCCTTCTAGATCCCTGGCTGGCACATACCAGCCACTGGGAGAAAAGCTTCAGGCAAATACGAGACATTTCTTTTTGAGAAAGAACTAGCTCACACTGTTTTCCAGCATTCAGTTAACTATCTCAGCAGGCAATCAGGCTCTGCCAGAACAAACAGGACATCAAATAAACAACACATTAAGACGAAGCACACTGCAGACACGTGCGGTCACTCTGGTCTTGAGCCCCAGTGGCTCCCGCAGCTCAGACGTCTGCAGCTGCTTTGCTTTGCTTGCTGTAGAGCCCTGCTTTTCTCTGACCTACCCCAGGGCTGCTTTGGAGGTACTTTGCTGCAGAAAGGGAGTCTTGCGGCTGACAGACAAGCCCAGCACAAATGCAACAGCTTCACTTTAGCCGAGGACTGATGCTTTCAACACACCTCCAGCTAACCTCATCAGAAAGGCACACAGTTTCAGCACACAAAGAGGCGGCAAACTGCAAACAACATTACTTCTGTTAAGTGCTTCTGTTCAGACTGCATTGAGCCAGAAGCAGCACTAATCCACCTGCTCACATTTTTAACACCAAATTTCTGGCTGGTGAGGCATGCACGGGGCTCAGTGGCCAGGACCAGAGGAAGAGATGCAGTCCAAAACTTCTCAAGCCAAGCGGTGTGCTCCAGGTCATGTTTCTGACCTAGTTTCAAATCCGGGCAGTTTCTATTCGCAGATGGTGGGGAGATGCACTGCAGCACCCAGCCATACTGCCAGCAACACACCTGTCAGCCCCTCTCCCTTTCAGCAACCGGACCCAGGGCAGCTACGCCATGAATGCGCTCACATCCTGTCCCAGCCCTGGGGACACAGGCACGCAGGGCAGGAACACTGAACCGCACCAGGTCTCACTGCTGACGTGAGATGCAGACATTGAGGAAAATAAACTCCAAAGTTTTCCCAACACTGGCACCAAAGAGTGTCCCAGTCTACGTGGCAGCCATCTCATGTTTCCTCCTTCCCAGTGGTGTAGGTACATGATAACTGATCAGTCCCACCACTGCAGAAATCCAAGCCCTTATCCCCACTCCCTGCCCAGAAGAGAGAGCATCACTGGGGGTATTTACTACCCCTCAACACAAGAAAAAAGTGGACCGCAATTCAGGTACTAGCTGTAGCTACAGTATAAGCACAGAATTACAAACTCAGTGTGCCCTGAACATGTGCATGTCGCCCCTGGAGAGGCTTTGGACCACTAGTACTGCAGGCACAGACAGCTCATCTCCACCAGGCTTCAGGATTCGGTCTGCTGTTCAGGCAGGGATGGTGAAACGGGCAGTACACAGCCACATGTGGAGAGGTGCACACTACCCCGTACTGCTGCTGATCACCACCTGCATCTGTACTGCTCCTCTGAGCCACAGGGCAAGAATGAAAGACACAAGGCTGTTATTTTGGAAGTGGCAGAAGTGTTGTTGTAATGTATCACATGACTATGAGATTAACAAGAAGCTTTTAATGACCTAGTGTGAATATCTTGAAACACCTTCAGAGCAGCTGCAGAGAGCAGCTGTTAAACTTCTATCCTTTGCTGACCACTTGCAGTTCTTCTAGAGGCAGGGGCCTTGTGAGTAGCAATTTAGCATTGAATACAGCACAGTGTATAACGGCGATACAAACACCATGGGGTCAATAATAAGTGGCTGTTGGGAAGAAGTGGTATCCCTCAGCAGGATGCACGTTGACCTGAGCGTGTTTGGCTCACAAGCTGTTAGATAGCTGTACTTCACAGTCCAAGGGAGGGCACTGTACTGTACGGCTCTGCTCCCAAGGGGAGCTTTATAAATATTTTCCAGGATAAACATTTGTAAATAGTGTCTTTCAACTTGTCTGAGACCAGATTCCTGATCTCTTGTTTTCAAAGAGAGTCATCATCTTCAAAGGAGGGGAGGTAAAGCCATTCATACAAACAGGGTAGCTACAAGCAATCCACAGTTTGGCACTCACCTCCAAAGATGCTGGCGGTGGGTGTTTATACTAGATAGTGTGTCTACCAGGCACAGCCCAAAGCCTCCTGCAATGCCTCCCAGTACCGTTCCCAGGCACGGGGTACATCGTTCTGATGGCCTCCAGAAATCAGATCTGCCTGGAGAAACATGATCGCCTCCATACCTCTGCTGTTGAGGGACAGGGGTCACATTCTGCTAAGATCACAGCAAAGCAGACTGGCATCTGACTCTGAGCCTCACGGTTCATGAAATCAATATGCAGACCGTTGTAGTAATTTCGCCTCCTCTGCTCTTTGAAGAGTTTCCCTCCCTTCCCCCTCTGCTGGCCATGAAACCAGACTCTGGGTGGTCCCTTCCAAGACTGTAAATTGGCTTGTTGAAAGCCTTAGCAAAAGAAAGGTCAGGTGCCTTATAAACTGAGCAAAACTAATAGTGCTATACAACTATTTGCACATTATTCAAAGGATATGAACATCCACACAGCTGCTTGCACCACAGCAGGCATCATACCTCATCCAGATGCACCCATGTTGCACAGGTTCCCCCCAGAACAGCATGTGAAGAGGCAGCTCTTAGCACCATGCCCCAAACCTTCAGCTCTGGCTACAGAATGGGGCAAAGGTGGTGTAAGTTGTGGAGTTGTCCTTCGCTATGGATAGTAAATCCCAGACAGAAAACAAATCTGCTGGGAAGCAGAGCTCAGACTCAGCACTCTCCAACTGAAAGGGTCAACAAGGAAGTAAGATGTCCTTGCAAGGAGCACCCATGACACCCACAGCCTCTTCTGCAGGTTCAGCCACAAGAGGGCAACAGCACATACACACACGGGGACACAGGCGCACACACGGCCGATCCCGAGCCTGGGAGCTACCAAGATGCAGTGCATGCTGCAAAGCCACTGCTGAATGCTTACTGTAGGAAAGGGGAGGGAAAAAAAAAACACCAAACCAAAAAACACAGAAGCAACTGCAATCCTTCTCATCAGAAACAGTAATTTTAGGAGCTGCACAAGACACCAATTGTACTGTCCTTACAGACAGCATTACATGTGACCACAAGGCACAGCAGAGCGTGTGGGGCTGCCCAGCCCAGCTTGGCTGGAGCCACTGACCACATGGACAGCAGAGCCCTGCCCCAGCACCCAGAGCACACCAGGCTGTGAAGGGGCATATGCTTACTGGTCCTACAGTCTGCCTGGAACCACTGAAAGCACTTCCCAGGACTTCAGAGCATCCTTATTCTGATGGTTGGAAAGAAGGACAAGGCAGAGACAAGGGGACAGAGAGCAGAGACAAGACCATACAGATACTTGACAGTGACCTTCACACCAGTTTTCAGCTCCTTTCCATGAGCTGACATCCACATGAGATACTGCAACTTTGTGCTGCACAAACATGCTGCAAATCCTACTGCCTCAGATGCTGAAAAAGGAGGAAAAAAAAAAAGCAAAAAGCATTGCCTTGCAGAAAGTCCCACTGCTTAGCAATTTGGAAAAACCCAACTGTCCTACAGGTGCTCCTGTTGCTCTCAGTCTTGCCTGCTGCTTTAAGCTGTACAGCATCACTGCAGGACACACACACACATTTATAGGCTGCTCAGCCCCTCCTGCTTCCCTGCTCCCAGGGCCCAACCCTGGAAAGGAACAGAGATAAGGGGAGTGCTACAGAAAATACAAGGGCTTTAGAAAGCTGTGATTTAGTAAAGATAAAAGGTCTGGGTGTGTAAGTACACACCACTGAAAGAAAGACCACTGCTGAAAGAAGGAAGGGCATGTGCAATGGCATGTGTCCGGCCAGGGTAGGGGCATAGCACAGGTATGTCATTTACTTGGGAAGTTAAAAACAAGTTTTTAAGCAATAGCTGCATTGTCATTCTCCCAGTGCCACAGCCCGATACAGCATGTTCAACTGGCCTTCCATGGAAGTGGCTCTCTGCAGATGGCTCATGGATGCCAGAGCAGCCCAGCACGTGCAGAGAGGCACCCTATAGCTCAAATGAGTGTCCTACTTCTCTGCTCCATGGCCTGGGGTAACCACTCCAGCACGTCAGGAAAAAAAGTAGCAAAGAGAGAAACAAAGCCACATAGGTCTGGCTACAGCACCCATCCACCCTCCTGGAAGCAGAGCTCCTTCTCTGCTGGGCAGGCTACACCACCTGCCTTCACAGGCTGAATTTCCAGCTGCATTTCTCAGCGCAGGAGGCCCAGATGTGCCCTTTGCTCACATTAAGGGTAACATGCATCTGACTCAATTTCTTCGTGCAGTCTGATCACCTCCAGGAAATAGTCTCCAGTCCTTATGCTAGTGGTGTGAATTTAATGCACTCTGGATCGTGAACACAATGGTAGTGACTGGGTGCTGGACTGGGGGAAGGAGAGCACTGGTGTAAAACAGAGTGTAGAGCAGCAGCATCCTTTGACTCGGGCTGATGGCGTAATGAACCCAGCCTCGCCAAAAGCTCTCAGCACACTGTTCTAAGAGGTGCACAGGCCTGCTAGCAAAATTGTTTGCTATAGCCTTCTTCAGCCAACAAGACAAGCTAACAACAATTACTTATTTTCTTCCCCCACCACTTTAACTGGATAGAAAAATCCAAACAATGCAGGATTTCCTACATCAGGAGGCGATCCCATCTCTGCACCAAGCTCAGAGCTCGGTAGGGAGCATGCTAGAAATGAAACTGCAACAACTGGGGCTCTGCAGAGTCCAAACCAGCTCTATTCTCTGACCCAGTAAACCTGAACCAAGAATTTCAGTTGCTAGCCCCAGGGACAGAGTCAGCCAGGAATAAGACTTCGGTGTGGTCTTTACTCTGGGCACACAATTCCCCAGGCTTCTTCATAAGACATATTAATTTTTCACACTGTTAAGGGGAAAGTAAACAGCTTGGACATTTCTGTTCCTACATTAGGCTCTCAAGCACATTTGCTGCATATCTTATCAGCACAGCTTTAGCAGCCTTTCTAAGCTGTTTCAAGACTTTGGCCTTCAGAAACCTGCAGAGGGGGGTGAAAAAACCCTCTATTCATACTTACCAAAGCATAGCACGTTTTCAAGAGGACATTCCTACCATCCAAAGCAAACAAGCGTTCCCAACTGTACATTCTATAAGTTACAGCAAGTAATATCAATCTAGGTTCACGTACAAGACAATTTAAATATTCTTAGGAGTTCCTGGGACAGTTTACAATTGAAATTGAGAAGCCAGACAAAAGAATACTTGTCTCCGCTTTAGACAGCTTGCAGGATGGTTTATACCCAGAGTTTTACAAGCACAGCTACATCAACTAGGGCCACAAGCTTGTTGGGACGGGCTCCCCAAAGCATGCTAGGAGCTGTACAAATCTGTGACCTGCTGCATAACCAGACATTCTAGGCCCTATGGTACTAAAAATAAAAGCACTACTATAAAAGAGCTATAATAAGACCATTTTCACTACTGTCAAAGCCTTGCTGATTTGCTAAGTTTATTCAGGAAGCCCTTGGCTACATCTGGGGCTAAAAAACAAACATTAGAGTCCCCCTTCCACAGAGTAGAAATGGGATTTTGCACTTTAGAAGCTGGATGAGACTTGAAACAGCTCCTGCTCTTTCTGTGGTCAACTGTGAACTAGATGTCTGTGAAATTCCCATAGCTTTCTCAAGAGCCTGAGGCAGCGATGTGACAACCCCACCACAACACAGTGTGCACACAGGTAAATGCCACCTGATCTACCATGACAAACAGAAGTGAAGTCTTCTGTCTCTCAGGGCACAGTAGGCAGAGCAAGGTATTGGAGCATCAGCCCAGGCACCAGCCCAGCACACTACCTGCTTCACTGAGGAAGAGCCATCTCACCCTCCCTATACAGCCCATAACCCCAGAGCCCTGGACATCAGTGCTCTGACTGTACCAAGGAGTTAAAACCCTGACACTGCAAGTCACTGCTTTTCTTGCCACCATCATTACAGCTCTGAATTTGTTACCAAAAGGCCTTCTGCAATCATGGCATGGCTTGGGTTTCATGAAGAAGAGCCTCCAGCTACAACATGCTAAATGGTGCAGGGGCAACCAGCTTAACTACACAACTGAAATCTCCCAGAAAACCCAAGACTGTTGCAAGCTCAGTTCTTACTTCACCTAAAAAACACCCAAGAATGATTTTAACCTTGACGAGGCACAACTTGAATGACTGACACAGCAGCTTCCCATCAAAGAGAGGATTTCAGACCCAGCCTGTCTGTAGCTCACCCAGGTCCTCCTTTTCCTTGCATTTATGGGATCACTAAAAAAAATAAAATCCCCATGTCATGCATTTCACTTCCCGAGCTTCAGGAAATCCATTCCAAGTCACAGGCCAGCTTCAGCTCTGAGGGTTTCCTTGGGCTGTCCTTTCAGTGACAAGGAGAACAAAGCAACCTTGGCAACTGGCCACACTACAAGCAAATATTTCCCCCATTCCCTTGAATGGAGTGGATATCCTGTCACAAACCTGCATGCATGGGAAGGGTGAGGAGGGGAAGGAAACGGAAGAGGATGAATTAGCTAAAAATTGGCATAAAGTGAGAGGTCTCAGCTTGCCACCAAAGCCACTGAAAGGCTTTTCATTTTAAATGGCCAAATGCCAAGGACGAATAACTCGCACAAACCTCAGAGGAGCCCCAAGCCCTCTGGCATCCAAAAGCAGTATACCTAAATCCTTCCTCCGCTGGATTTGGAAGAGGATATGGATGCTCCAGCTCTGACACCTTATTTCTGTCTGCTTCTGAATCCAGTTCTAGAAGGTGGCAAATGATATTTCCTTTCTCCTCTCCATTCCCTGTCTTCCCTACTTCCACCTTGTCCATTCCCAGGGCCAAGTGGTTTCAGAAGATCCTATTCCAGACCACCATCAGGCAGCAGCTCCAGGTCCCACACATACAGAGAAAACCCAGCTCCAACAGGAATATAGTCTCCCTTGCACCATATATTAGGTCCCTGCACCAAACCCAACTGAATCAAGCTTCCAAGCATTTCAGCAACATTGCTTTTCTGTAATTCTTCTGCATGGTTCCTGCATGCCTTGACAGCACTAGGTTTAAAGCTATAGTTGTTAGCAGATTTCAAAGCCAAACCTGACACGTGCAAGCAGGTTTATTCTTCTAAAAATCTGCATTATAGCCATGCACTATGTTAGCATTTGTCAGCAAGTTTCCCCACCATGACACTGCCATTCATAGCTGGGTTAGCTGACCCAACAGCAGCGCATACCAGGGCCACAGTGGGATTAACATTCCCAATGCCACTGCTAACACGAGCAGAGATCCGCAGCTACAGAGTTTGTGTGGCAGTTCTTGCTGCTGTTTGGACACACAAAGCTCACAAGAACACAGGTTTTGTATTCACAATCCCCCAGGAGCCCCCTTGTATTTACAGTCCCATTTACAGAGACCTGAAGCAAGCCTACTCCAGGGCAGAAAGCAATGACTGGTGAAGAAAGAACAAATGAACAAAACTCATCCTGGAGTCCAGCCAAAATCTTCATGCCCACTAAGTTTGGGTGGATGCAGACTTTGCAAAAGCCTGGAAAAGGATTAAGGAATAGCTTTAGCAAACAGCCAGGACAACAACAGTGAAGTCATGATGAAGCCAATGATACAGATTTCTGTTTGCAGTCATGAGTCTGTGTTTACAGTTTGCAACTATGTGCAAATACCAGAGAGCCCTTCTTTTCCCCTTCCCATCAGGGCCTGGCATCATATGCATTTAACTAGATGCAAGAGATGCCTACAGCAGCACGCCAACTGTTTTTTGGTCACAGGGCATGCTCTGATCCACAGTGACAGGAACTTGTAGGAACCCATAAATAGAGCTCAGCTGAGTGTCTGTGTGCGCGTGAGGGAGAGCTCTGTATCAAAGCAGGCAAGAAAGAAACAGGAAAGAGCAACTAAATGCATGTGTGAGAAATTGTGGAACTCTCAGGTTTGGCTGTTTACTTGTCACTGCATGGGTTATGCAAACCACCACTGAAAATACTCAGGACGTCAAGCAGAAGATGCAAAATTACTCTTGGGCACAGCACACAACTAGACCGGAGTTACATGCACAGGCTTTGCCAGTAAACCCGCTCCATCAGACATGGTTTTCCACACACACAGGTACAATGGTAAAAGCCAGCAGTGAGATGCAAATCTTCTTGTATCTTAATGGAAATTGTTCTGACTTCCAGATAACTGCATACACCATGCAATGAAGACAAACGCATCCCTGCAACAGGAGTTCAGCTAATTTAACCCTGCTGGCAGCGAGTCACAGCTTCTCAGGGTAAAGGTGACTGGGAACAAGAGGTATGATGCTTCCTGCCAGATCCAGGAGACTCACTCTTCCCATGAATTTTTTTTATTCAACAGAGGGAAGGACAAGACAGTCAAACTACCATCCTAACACTGTCCTCCAGGAGCTCTGACTGACAAGCCCTGGCAAGTCTTGCTGCGGCAGCAATGGCTGGCCAGTTACCTGCGCATCCTCTCTGCCAGAGGCTGTCACCTCTGAGCTGACCTGTCGGGAAGGAGCATGTCCCCATCCCTGCTGCTCCAGAGTCACCTGGCATCCTAGCAGTGGCAGCACTGCGCTGGCAGGCAGTTTACTACACACCCTTGCTGACATCAGGCAGGTGATACCCAGTCCACCTAGAGACCATAACAAACCATCTCAGAAGAGGAATGAAAAGGGAAGTGGATGCCGAGTCCATGAACTATACCAACAGCCCCACCTCCTCTCCTCCCTGTCACTGGGTGGCCACTTTTCCACAGCGGCATTCACAGGGCCAGGCTGGGGTGCCTGGAGGAAACAGGCACCAGTGCTTCCTATGCTGTGCAAACAGGAGCTGGCACATCCAGACCCACCTTCCATCAGCAGTGACTTCTTGATAACAAAGGCCTTTTTTGTAGTCATGTTTGGGAAGTCCTTCTATGAAACACAAAATAACGCCATTCCTCCCATTCTTGTCAGAGTCTCTGGTGACCAAAGTAGCCCCAAACCTCTGTACTGTTCTCACCCTGTGCACAGTCATCCATGTGCCGCTCTCAACACCTTGCTCTCCTCCCTGGATCTCCCAGTATGACAAATCCTTGTTGCAATCCCCCTCTCTAACTATCCCCTCAGCACGGCTCCAGAAGCAAAAACTGTTACCGGGTCTGTGTGAATAGGCCACATTTCCCCAGACAGCTGCCACTGATCTTGAATCTACTCATAAGACATTTAGAAAGATTCTTCTATCTCATCACAACAGCCATGTGCCTCTCACCTCGCATCTTCCTACTAATGTCCCTTTTCTTTTTTATCCAATGGGAAGCAATGTACTATTTATTGCACTGCTTGGCATCACACATAGGAGGGGAGGTCTGGTATTTGAAGAGCACTGAATCCAGAAAACAGGAAACGGCTGAGGATCAAGGGTGGGCACAGCCCAGAGGCCCATGTTTATGACATGTAATAAAAGGATAAGGCAGAGATGAAAGCAGGGCTGAGCCAGGCTTGGTAAAGCATCAAAAGAAAGGTGCAGGGGGCTAGAACAGACTTGAAAGAGCAGAAAAGCTGAC
This sequence comes from Falco naumanni, assembly GCF_017639655.2. Lineage (NCBI taxonomy): Eukaryota > Metazoa > Chordata > Aves > Falconiformes > Falconidae > Falco > Falco naumanni. The sequence goes on along the minus strand of NC_054063.1, from coordinate 24,790,392 downwards.
TAGGCAGATGATCAGAAGTGTATTTCGCATCCTCCCTGCCAGCCCAGTGGATCTGAGCCAGGACATAGCTATGCCAGAGCTGTGGAGGGCAAGGACAGCTCCCGGAAACCTGTCCCAGGAAGCAGGAACATCCTACTTGAGGGGCTTCTCACCGTGATCAGGACAAGCATCAAGAACTGAACCAACTATGCAATGCCACAGGATGAGTGTGTCTCCCAGCCCACGGCCGGCTCAGGTGAAGAGCAGGACTGGCAGCACCTCCAGGCCCGCAGCCCTCAGCTGCAGCAGCATGCACTTGGGTATATGTTCAGGGCACAAGCGCATGGACAACCAAGCACTCCCGCAGTGGCGAGGGATGCTGTCACTTGCTGGAGGAAAACAACGGACAGAAGAGAAAGGCTGCACCAGGCCAAGCCAAGAACTGCCCTGGGGGCTTGACTCAAGAAATTCTCTTCTGCAAATGGTTTTGTACTCATTGGCCTGGTACTGGGCAGGCTCCAGCATACAGGCTCTGCACACAAAATGATGGAGCCAGACACAGCATTCCCATTTTGGAGATGGGACATGCCAAAGTGCAGAAAATGCTAACCCGCTTACTCAGATGCCGGCACACTCCACGTCGGAGCTGTGAACCTCTCTGGTTCCACTGCATACAGTGACCTTCACAAAATGCTCCCTGTGCAGTCTGCCTGAAGGAAGAAAACACAACTCTCCAGTAAACAGAGGCCTGACCTAGATGGTTCTGGTCTGTTTTAACTTGCCTGGTACAACCACAAACAGGCTGGACAAAGCTGACCCCTGCAGCACGTATCTGCACACATTCACACCCGATTCAAGGCACGCTCTTGTTTACCAGCCCAGCCAAGCAGACACTTTCCAGGAGAACAGCAAGAAATTACAAGGCTTGCCTTCCAGCTATTCATTACAAACTAAAGCCTGCCATACGCCAGCTTGCAGCTTGCCTGACCTCTCCCCAGCTCATGCTTGCCTGAGGCTTTCTCCTAATCTTTGAAGAATCCCAGGGAGCTGAGCAGGAACCGGCAGCCTGGAGGGAAGGGGGAGCTCCATGGCAGGAAACCTCACCATCAGCCTCCTTGTTTCTCATCACGCCAAAATTAAAAATAGGCAACAATATCTACAGACAAAATACAGTTGAAATCTTGCACGCACTTTTTCGAAACAGAGTAATTATCCTTTCATCAGTCATTACCTGGAGCTGTTCTAGGAGGGGAGGCTGAGGTTTATTTTAACACCTGAATTCTCCAGAGCTGGTTCAGGTCTAGGCAGAGCAAGCACAGCCTCTGGGAAGATTAAGCCATTGAAGCACAAGGGTCATTTGTACACGAGGCAAGGGATGAGCAGAAACACCCTCCCTGGAGACTGCAAAAGGTGCCACAATGCTAAGTGATTTGCCCCGAGCCTCCTGCTCCCCTAGGAACCTTCTTTCTGTGCTCATAGCCTGGCAGATGTGAGGCACAGCAGGTCTTTTGGTAATCAGCTGTTACCAGTGAAACACCACCTACTCATTGCATGAAAACTGATTTTAAGCAGTAATTCATGACTTAAGGAAACATAACATACAATAAAAACTCATGTGTCATCCATGATGTGTCATCCATGATTTACCCAAACCGATATTCTGCACAACTTTTCCCTTACAGCAACCAACAGCCATAACAGAGAGGAAAAACGTCTCAGCCTTGGCTGCTCTGGATCCCAGAGAAGAGAACTTGGCATCCAACTTGGCAAGGCTGTTTGAAAAGGAGAGGATAGGTTTGCTCTTGCTGCCAGAGGAGACAGATCTCCACCTGATTAACAATCAGGCACTCCCTTCCTGCTCACCTGAGTAGCTCCCACGCAGCCCTTGGAGCCAGGAATCTAGTGGGAGCTGGCAGAAAGCACAGAGAGGTCAAGAAGGGCCAAGCAAAGGCAAAAATCTCCCCTTATCAGGGCATGCGTGACACAGACACACAGAGCTGCTGGTCTGGGTCACGGGAACTGCAGCTCTGAAGAAAACAGAACAGCCTTCACAAGCTAAGTTATTTCAAACAATAAAGGAGAAAATATATTGGGAGAGAAGATCCATACACCGGGGCTCAGCGCCAGCTCCCAGTGCTGCGCACTCTCTCACAGTCACACCTTTTCTGCTTTTCCCAGGGAAGCATTACAAACGCACACGCTGCTTCCACTTGCCAGTCATGTTAAAATACAGCAGCACTGAAAAGGCTCTGTAGCTAAAGGAGAGCCACAGGCCATTTCAGATTGGGGATCTAGGATGCTGAAGCCTGCAAACAGATCTTGATCGACTTCTGGAGGATTTTATGGGCATTGCAGAGGACTACACAGGAGAAGAGACTAGGCTCAGTTGTTGAAAGCAAAAGGAATTTCTGCTCAGCCTGCTTAACGTGCTTTATTTTTAATACTGCTTTTGCTCCAAGAGCCAGAGAACAATTTGGAGAAAGAAGGCCTTTGTTAGAGATTTCATGCCCCAACCCTTTAACTTCAGGTGCAACAGCTCACAACAGACGTCACTAAGCTCTCCTACCCCTTTCCCACAGCGGTGCCCCAGCACAGTGAAGACCAAGCAGTCCCCACAGTAAAAGAAATTAAGAAAAGTAAAAACTAGGTAAAAAAAAAAATACCTTGAATCTTCACCCATTCTTGCAGTGCTCCATGAAAAACACATGCCAAGCAGATAAGGCAGCCTGTGGTCCCGGGAGAAATCGAAGCTGTGTATTTCCCAGTGATGTGTGCTAGGGAAAACAATGCAGAAGACATCCCCAGCAAGGGGAAGGAAAGGAAGAGACACATTTCAAGTTTCCTCCTGTGTATATCAAGAATGAACAAGGATGCCTCAGAGGGAAATGCAGGCAGCAGCTACATCACCCAGAAACAGCAAGAGCTCTCACAGCAACTGAAATAAATGAAGGTGCAAAAGGAAGAAGGTGAAAGAAGGGAGAAATTTATCTAGTCTTCAGCAGAAAATTCTTCTTGGATGACCATGACCCCTATCCCACACCAAGCTTAGGGAAAGCAGCCACTAGGACAACAGCTCCATTCAAGAACAACCATGAGCTTTCTCTTGGGATTTCATGAGTTTACTCATGAAGGATTTTTCAATTAGTTAAGCTAGGGAATAAACATCAAATTCATCTGTGTGCTGAAGGCTTTTGCTGGGGACAGGGAGGTAAACCTCAGCCCATTGGTTTGCAAGGCCTTCCTACCAGCTGCCTTTCAAAAAGGCCTCCTGAAGATCTCCACCCACAGCTTCCATTACTATTTTAATTACATGAAAATGAATAGGAGGCTTGAAACTGAGGTGAAAGATTTCAGAGCACTGTAACACACAGGGTACTATAGTCTGCTTCAGTGGTGTTCCTTTAGCATTAGGCCAGGTGGCATTTTCACCCATAGAACCTAGCCCAAATCTGCCAAGGACGAGTAGGAGTTTAACATTCATCAACAAGAAATCCATTTGCACAAAGAAGATTGACTTGTTCATGCAAGTCTGGCCTTCAGCCACATTTGCAGAACCTGTAAGTGTCCTGTACATCTAACTGTTGTGCAAAGCTGGTCCTGAGAGGCCACGTTTGTGGTGCAAGAGGGAAAGGAAATAGGCTTATGCCCTGGAAATCCACCACAGGAAGAACACCCACCTCCTTTTGAAAGAAGTTTCATACTGGAAGAATAGCAGCCTTTTGGCCATGGGCTGAAGTGTCTAGTGTGTGTTGTGCCAATGAACACCTTTACTTTGGAGCTAGAAGAGCCTGGCAAACATTAAGTTAAACAGTTCAACAGATGCCAGAAAAAGTGGTAACTCTGGCAGATCCCATTATAACTATTAGAAAACTCAAAAGGTACTTCTCAAGGCACCCAGGAAGCTATTGATCTACTCCCTTGCCTAGATGTATCTTACAGTGACTACACAACACACCTTCAGACTGGCCCGGGAGCTCAGCTCACAAGCCTTTTCATTTCCTTTCTATCTTCATGAGTTACCAATGAATGCAATTCTTTTTTCCCCCTTTCTCCTTTTTAACCCTAAAAGGAGCTGCATTTTAAGCAGTTACAGCCTGGAGCTCTCTAAAGGAAGAGGTTTAGTCTTGGTGGCAGGGGTGAACGGGCATAGGTGTTTCTTGCCAGTGACTAGTGTGTAGGGGAGGCTGTGTGCTCTGTGCAGCACCGCCAAATTAAATACCTTTGGGGTGTAAATCAAAACTCCCTGCAAAGCTTCAGTCTGGAATTCTGCTGTTCTCTGGTGTCACCGGGGCCAGCAGACTCTGGGGGGGGGGGGGGGGGGGGGGGGGGGGCGGAGAGAGGGGGGATGCTATCCAGCCACCTTCTCACCGCAGCAATTAACCTCAAGCAAGCACTGGCACGAAGCTCCTGCTCTTGCATGACTGCAAGCATTCCTCTCCACGGAGTTTATCATAAAGCACCAACTATCCATAAACATCTCTGGGAAGGGCTGGCCTGGGTTCACCTTCATGCAAGGAAGATGTCAGGTTCTGGCCGGAAGCCAGCCATTCATGTTTCTTTAAACCTCCTGATTTTTGTCAGCTCTGACTCAAATGACCTTCTCGGAGAGAATAAAAAAAATTAAAAAAAAAAGAAAAAGGAAAAAAGAATCTTCCATCACACCCTTTCCTTCCCTCCACCCACTGTGGCACTTAATCACAGGAGAATCACAGGGGACAATTCCCATGGTGGCAGCGAGTCATGGTCTCCTGCCCCTCTGCTCCCTGCACAGCCCCTTTGCAGCAGAGGCACCTTCCCATTTCCAGCTGGTCTGGAGGCTCCAGGCAGGAAAGGAAAGAGCTTGGAGCTGAGCAGCTGCAGGGCAGGCTTAGGAGCCTCCATCACAACACAAGCCAGGCAGGATGGCCAATGCTGGGGACAAGTCCAGATCGTCCTGCAATACCACAACACACAACAGTGTCCTCCCAGCACGTAGCACCCTTTGATTCTTCCACCCCACGAAACCTGAACCATGCTTCATGATGGCGCCATGATGTTGTATTTTGCAGCAAGCCCACACAGTGGCCCATCCCTTCATCCTAAACATACTAAAGCTTTAAGCACATGGTCATGACTAAAAGCAAGAAAAAAACCCCCAACCTTTCCATATTCCCCTCCGCAGCAGCTCCTAAAATCCATTTAGCTTTCCTGCTTGGAGCCATTCACCATATTTCTGGTGCTCAGACCCAGGTTTGACACAGGAACCCGCAAGTGACCCCTCCTCTTCCAGTTTTTGCCCCCCCCCCCCCAATTCTGAAAAGAATAATTACTCCTCCACAAGAAGGCAGGAAGACATGGCACCAGCAGGAGCAATTCAGATCAGACCCCCCCAGCAGATAATCAGACACAATATCTTCCCATGCTGTGCTGGGAGCTCTGATCTGCCTTGCTGATGAAGCTGTTAAGATTAGGCCACTGCTGGCAGTAAGATAACGTGATGTGAGTGTTTAATACACTCACACCAGCTGGGTGGCCAGCCTAAGCCATCCTTTAACTTATTTGCTGGTTGTGAATATTCCTCCCTCTCTCCTGCCCATAGGATTTTAACATCCCTGTGAGGAAAGCAAGCTCCAAGCCAGCAAAAGCAAAGACCAACAGGCTGCTTAATTAACTGCCCCTCTCCCAGTTGCCACAGCTTGCCAAATGCTGGAGAAACCCGATTCCACCTGGTAATTAAGCACTTATGGCCCGAGAGGGACCAAGACAGCAGGGAAGCACAGCAGGGAAAGGAGGGGATCGACACCATAACCTCCTGTGACAACCCCCACCACAGGACCATGCCATTAGCACCAGTGCTCCATGCACTAACGATCCCCCAAAGGGACAAAAGCTTTTAAATGACCGTCAGTCCCTTAAATTAAATCTTAATTGGTCCAAGAGCTCCCTAGAGGGTTACACAGAGCAAGAGAGGCCTTGTTTGCCAGCCAGAAAAAGCCCTGCTCTCAGACATGCCTTTGAGTGTTACCTGCACTGTTTAACAGGTATCCAAGAATTTGCAAAGCCTGGCTGCCAAGTACTCCAGCCTGATCCCCCACTTGCCCTGCAGACCCTGCTGGGTCCCAAGAATTCTTCTTTTTATCTTCCATCCTTTCAACCAGCCTCAACTTCAAAAGGAGGAAATTAGTGATTCTATAACATTTCATCTTGTTTCTATTGCCCAACCTACCAAAACAAAGGAGGGAAAAACAAAGAACTGACTCTCACCAGGAGCATAAACAGGTTATTATAGCAATTACATACAATAAGGGCACGTATAAAGAGGAAGCCACTAAAAATGGGCTGAAGCTTTAGGTTTGTGCTCCCGTTGAGACCAGCTGGGCAACCAGTTTGCAAAGGTAGTAGAGAAGCAGAGGATCTGTGAGCCCAGAGAAACTCCCCACCAGGTGAAGCACGCGTGGCGCTGGTTGCAGTTGCAAGTTCTGCTGCCAGCCTTGCAGGAACAATGGTGCAATCCCACACCCAAGGGTACAGAAAGTAAATACAGAGTCTTGGGAGAGGAGGGCAGGAGAGAGAAGGTAAAACTTACACGAGCTCAGTTTTAGCCATACTGTAGCCCCCACCCTGCATTATTCCAGGCTCTGGCTTCCAGCACTACAGCTCTGAAGGCTGAAAATCCCCAGGTGAGCCAAATGCAGCATCTTGCAAGCACACAGCACAGCTGAGTTAGCTCTGGCCTACAGCCAGAAAGTTGCCACAGAGAATGACAAAGAGGAGAAGCTCTCAAGGAAAGTTAGTCTTTGAAAATCCCCTTCCAGAGCAGCAGTGAGCCATCAGAAAGCTACACTGCAGGCTGGCCCTTGAATGGAGGAGGGAGTACAAGCAGTCCACCCACCCAGCACACCCCTGCCAGCTGGGACGTTTCTAAGAGACACAGCAGATGCCACCTACGTTGGCTAACAGGATCAGCACACTGTGTGCGGCCCCGGGAGGCTTTTGCCCACACAGCTATTATGCGATGCATGATGTGCCCCGGGCGTTAGGAGATATTTTGCTGGTGCTGTGTATAGATAGCTGGCACTCATGGGAGAGAGCAAATTTGTGGAGGGTGTTTGAGAGGCTCCATGCAAGTGTTACAGTAGGACAGGGAGCAGACCAGAGACAATCCAGGGGACTAAAGCATGTGTTTGAGGCATCCGTCATCAATACATCCCAGGTATCTATAGCTGTAAATCTGGAGTCAGGCGCCTTACAAAGGGCAGAGACAAACAAGCCCTTACTCCACCAGCGGATGAAAAAGCCTCCTGCAAGGCCAAAGTAGAGCTTCAGCGCCCAACAAGGCTTGAAATCACTGCAATGAGTGCAAACTCCCAAACACAGGGGCAGTGCACTCAGCCCCTGAAAGGCTGCCTGAGCAACCACAGCAGCCAGGTTTCCAATGCAAGATGTGAGCTGTCCAGAGCTGCACAACTGTCCTGTCCCACAGACCTTCCAGCCAAGGAGAACCCAAACTTGGCTTGTGGTGCTGCAGGGCTGGTAGCAGAGACTGGAGAAGTGCAGCAGAGAAGGTGAAAGCCCATCCCTACCTATTCACAGGAGTACTTCAGTAGTTAACAGCTAAACTGCCACAGATTGCAGAGCAAATTCCCCATACAGGAAAGCAAACGCATATCTCACAAGCCCTTCATGACTTTGGCTTATAAATACATTCCTGCTTCTGCAGCTTCAGCCAGGACTTCTTTTCTGCTGCTTTCCTCTAAGCTGAGGAAAGTCGGAGGGAGCCACCCATTTCCAGAGGGATAGCTTTGTGGATGAATAGGAGCAGCAGAGGAGGCGTGGGGGCTAGCAGCCATGCTATTACAATGTTAATTCCCTTTGACTTGCCAGCATTAGAGACCAAACACTCATTGTCATTCTTTGCCTTCCATAGAAAGAACTTCAGCATGGACTTAGAGTTTTTTAAAGAGTTTTAAACATACCAGCATAACCTTAAAATCCTCAGGGCTGTATTTGTGTGTTCTGGGGTGAAGCCTTGTTAACTTTCCCCCTTTGGAAGGCAGGTACCTTCTTTAGGGGAATGGCACCTGCATAGTGTGGTAGGTTTCTGTGAGTGGCTGAACTTTTAGGGAGAACCTACACAGTAACAGCAAATAGCACAGACTGCAGTTAATACTACAGACAGACAAGAGGTTTTTGCTTCCATATTTTAACCAGAGCCTCCTGACCTAACATTAAACGAGCAGGTTTTGTCCCACCCTTCCAGCAAGGGCTACTTAAGGAGTTTAGAAGCTGAGGGACAGGTACTTGCCAGCACTGTCTACAACGTAACCAAGAAGGACTTGGGTTACCTGTCCAAGGTCCAAAGTGACGTTGACCTGGTTGAACTCCAGCCCCCGGGAAAGAGGGGGGCTCTGCCACCAGCGTTCTGTCCCATCAATGGCATTTGTTATGGGGTGAGCCTTGTTGCTGTTTGCAGAGGAGCAGATGTCACAGTACTGGCCCTGTTGGAAAGTACAAAAATAACATTTAATTTTAGCCAGAAAAATGAAGCACCAACCAGATAGGTATCACAGCAACACAGAAAATATAGGGTGTAAGCCTGCTAATGCAAATCAATATATAAAACTTTTGTTTGCACCAATTTAGAGCACGGACAGAAAAAGGTACAAGAAAAGACTCAAAATCCCCACAGTAACAATCCAGTGTACAACTGGGCTACTCTAAGAAGCATTCCTTCTGTATTTCAGATATGCAGTAAGCATTGGCAAAGGGGCCCAGCCACAAAGAACTAGGTGCAAGGTGCAGAACAGTATGCAGATGGAGAAGCCACACCACAATGGGAAGTGGTAGCTCAAGCTCCAGGGCCACCAGCTCCAATGCTGAGGCTGCCACTCTCACCCCTGTTGACACCCTGAGATCCTGACCCAGACCATTCAGTCATTCCTATGGACCCAGACTGGCAGTTCTTCTGCCCAACTCCCTGCAATCTGTTTCTTGTCAACCTATTCATTTCACAAGTATAGTCCTTTCAGCCACATTTTCAAGCTTAACAGTCTAGCAGCCAAGTTCCTTTTGCTGTTGATGCTGCAGCACAAGGCCAGAAAGGGACAGCCTCTGCTGTCAGCTGGCCAGGGACCTAGCTGCAATAACTTTTCTGCCTTGCTTTTGTAGCACGGGTGGTTTTGTCAGCTCCATGGACACACTGCCAGAGAAAACAGCTCTGCAACTTTAACAGCACCTCCTGAGCAGGATCAGACAAAGACCTAAGCTGTTAGGGGCAATTCTTTCTTTCCCATTTAATGCACAAATGAATCTGACCCCTCTTAAGGAAACCTGCAAATAGCCCTGAAAATTGGCAAGTTAGTTGTTTTGTGGAGCCACTATTCTGTCACTTGAATTGCTGTTACAGTCGAAAGAAACTCTGTTACAGGCAATTTTCCTTTTAAAGGTGCAGTTATCCCCAGGCAAGCAAGCTGCCCTTGCCCGTCCCAGCTGCTGCCAGCTTTAATAATATATCAGGTACATGATCTCAAGACAGGTAATCTTCCTGCTTACTGCATCTGCATCCCCTACAAGGGCTGAGGCAAGACAGAGCCACCGCAGAGGATGTGATTTTCCAGATGCCCCAAACTCTGGAGGAATCTCAGTGCAAAGGAAACAGATTTCATAGCATTCTTCCCCACAGCCACGTGCTATATTATTTGCAGGTAATTATGCAACACAAGTTGTCCTGAACAAGAACACCTTTTAATTAACTCCTCTAGAGATTTGAAAATAGCAGATGGGCAAGCACAAGGCCAAAGAAAGGGCAGCTGAAACCATCCAGGTAACCCTGACAACCATCCAGGGAGCTCCCGCTGTACAGAGAGGTCAGGACAAGGCTCGTTTGAACGTGCATTGAGCGAGGAGGGAGAGCAGACCAGATAAAACTGACCCAACTCTTCAGCTCAAACCTTTAATGGGAACCGGTGCAACAGGTTGTGTGGAAATTTCTGCTGCACAATACACCACACTGAGGCAGGGGGAGAAGCAAGACAAGATTACAAAATGGGAATAAGTAACAAAAAAATAGTGTTTTCATACTTTAAATTCTTGCCACAGATGCGAAAACCATTTTAAACCCAAAGTTCACACTGATGGGCAACAGTCAATTCAAGTTCAGTATGAGGGAACTAAAAGTTAGGATCAGCTGCTCCACATTTGTAATGCTGCTGTTATCCCTCCTCACTGCTGTGCAGCCTGCATTCGTTAGTGGCCACTGGGCTGGTTAACACATCAACAGCTGAACTAAGTTTGCTGTTAAAAGTGCAATTAGGCCCTCTGATGCACCAGTTGCTCATTAGTTGTCTCATTAGAGCCAGACCTAAACCCGGTGAGAATCATTTCCAGCTATTTGTATTTTAGAGCTACTCAAGCTCCTGCACAGTGCTTCAGGTCTCTACAGGAAAGAGAGAAGTTCTGACATCAGCAGAGGATTTTAATTAAAAAGCAATTGTGAGCTGCAGGCTTAGTGGAGACAGCAGGTTGCCGGGGCAGGAGAGGCTTGAACATCACTAAGGTACACCAAAGAAAGAACTTCAGCAATGCACGAAGTTGCAAGGCAGCTTAGAGAACATAAAGCTGCCACTATCAGAACCCTGCAAAGGGAGGGAGATAAGGAAGGAGGTCTGAATGGAGGGCAGCTTCCAGAGACCTGCAAGGCCTGATCGTGTTCCTGCTCAAGTCAGTGGGAACTTTGAAGTTCCCCTGAGCATAAAGACTAGCTCGGCACCCTGCTGGCACTGCTTGCCTCGGGGAAAGCTGACGCTTTGTCCCCGTTTATCTGGCCCTGCCATGACCCAACCTCAGCTCTCCCCACCTAATTTATCCAAAAACAGAGAGAGTGGGGCAGCTTTGGCTGCTGGAGATGAGGTAAGAAGGGCAGGAAATGGGGGGCAAAAAGTCCAATGCTATCATATACGTAAACATGGAAGAGACACATACCGAGAGGTACAGCACCGTCACCCGAAGCACAGAGAGCCCTGGGCTGAGCCAACTTCCCCCATACTGCACAGCACCACGCACGAGACAAAAAAGCACCAGGCCAGATGGTCACTGACTACTGCAGGATATCAAAAGAGGCTATCACTTAACTCGGAAACATTCTGGTAGGAAACAGCTTCAGACCTCATCTCTTACCAACACCTGGAAGAGCAATAGGACAAGACCTGTGGTTACCCCCAATACTACTCTAGCAAGCATAGCTCAGCACTGCAATTCAAAGTGCGAACAAGTGCTCTGCAGCAGCAGCGCTTAGGTGAAGACGGGCTTCAGATGAAAGCAAAAGCAGCACCGACTTAAAATCAGTGAGGTTTGTTGCATATTTTTAAATTCTAAGGTCTGTAATTACTTCAATTAATGCTAGTAACTTCCCTTATTGTTATACTACTAATCTCCTGAAATAAAGTAATCATCTACAACCCTGTCTCACTCAGGGCAGTGTACAATCCTTGCCAGTTTTGGCAGGTCTCTTGAAGAGCCCCCAGGCAGCTGGATGGGATGGGGAACATGAGCACACAGCTATGCCTTTGCAGAGCTGTCTGTCTTGGAAGACAGCTACAAGCATCTTCAGTAAAGCTTGATCAGAAAAATAAACCTATAATCCCTTTTTTGTCTCATCTTCAAGACATTATCATTAAGGTAGGATTGCCCCTGCTGACTAGCAAGCGGGGCAAGGGAACCAAACCTCCATGGCGAGTTGCTTTCCACACACCTCAGCATCACTGTGCATCACATCCTTGCAGACTGAAAAGCCCCCCACAGTTAGAAATGCTGTCTTCTGCCAAACAGCCCTGAATAAAGCAAAGGAAACTCCTTGAAAAGGTTTACAGCCTTCCCACAACCAGTGCCAAAAACACCGCAAGTGTCTTTAGGGCAGCATTATTTCAGAAAGCTTAACAATTATCAACATTTTAAGTCTATAAAGTTTTTTTAAGTCAATGAACTCCCTTTCCTGGAAGTCTTCTACAACGTCAAATGAAAAAAGCAGAAAACTGAGAACTGACTGAACTCACTGACTGGATGATTGTATTAAAGTTTACACTAGATCTTTAGCCAAGCAAATGTCTCTCCACCACCACAGCATGTGGAAATCTTTTGAGTGTCCCAAGAGGCATTCTTCCAGAATTCCTGACCCAAACCCCCTTTACACCACAGCCACACCATGCACGAACACCACTGAGCAGGTGAATGGAGAAGGGAAGGGACTCTGGTGGGACACGCAGGCAGTGAGGACATACATGTGGAGTTCATTATTGCTGTTTCAGTCTGCTCAAATTGAACACTTCCCTCCCACCTCCCGCTTCGCTTTAGTCACCGGGTGGTGCCAAAACCCCTAAAGGGGATGAACTGGGAACTCTGACCTCTGCTCCGACACCTCCTGTTTCCTCCCCTCTCTTTTAGGTGCTCCCTGTGGTCATGGAAAGGAGCCACTACAAAAGGATTTTTCTAAGGCTTTCAGACTGACCGAAGACTACTGGCCTGGGAAGTGGTGCTCTGATCAAAGTGACCACGTGCCAGAGCTGCAGAGGAGATGGGAGGATGGGAAGGGGTCGCTGCAGAAATCCACAGCTGAGGAGCCCTGCTTGGCAGCGGGGCAAAGCCAGGAGGATGTGCACACCCTGCGGTGCCAGGAAAGGGCTGTGCTTGAAGGATGAGTTACAACTGTTCCCAAAGCTGGTACAGCCTGAAGGGTTTATTTGAGTCACCAGCATCCTAGTGCAGTGTGCCATGCTAAGCTAGCAGCATGGCCGGAGCACAGGTGTAGAGTGATAAACACGTGCCCACATTTGCTAGCTTTTCCAGGCAGTCTTATCCTCCCAGTTTTGCTTGGCAGATCATTCACGTTTGTTTTCAAGTGCACACAGTGGCAGTCACTTTTTCACCTTTCCTTACTACCTTTACGTCACCGTAGGCACAATTACTACATTGAGGTCCCTGTAAGTCTCCTGCTACTAATACTTCAAGTTTCTTCAAGTTACATTATTTTACAGTGCAGCAAAGTGAAAGAGATCACTTTAACAGTGGCAAAACTCAAAGGAGGAAAAGTCAGCTTTTTGCCATCCAGTAACGTCTTCAACAATTTCTACTACATATGGAGCAAAATTCCATGTCATAATCACACAATAGCCAGAAAAGAATGTGGCCAGAATGAGAAAAATGCTTCACAGAACATCTTATGACAAAGCTGTCCTTACAAAAAGGCCAAGAAAGGCTTGATCTGGGAAACTGAGTTTTCCATGGCTTTTCCTTACTTTCTTTACATACAACACAGATGACCCTGTTGCTCCATTGCGACAGGTGAACTGGCACTGTGAACCTCATAAGCAACAAGCAGAAAATGCTGGCAAGCAGCAGCTGGCAGCTCCATGGCAGGCTTCAGGCTGCAAGAGCATTTCAAATCAGAACTGTTCTTCCCAGATTGGGCTGCCCTGGGAGGGGGCAGTGGGTCTGGAGTTCCTGCAACCAAAACTAGTGTTTTACAAGCACGTTTACAACTGTTCTTTCCTTTTCAAGAGAGCCATAGCTGTTAAACTGCTCAGCAGTTTTTACCATCTGCATTCCTGGCTGCAAGCTCCTTCTGGTCCTCTTAAAATGGGACCCCTGAGATAAGTCACCTGATCTTAACTTTCTCTTCTGCTCATCCCAATACCACACTGAACACACAGGGAATGGCGGTGTTAAGACCCATAAAGGTAATTATTACCACATTTATCATAACGATTCCCTGACTGGCAGAGGAGCTGGTTTGCTCAGGATTTCATAAACATAAGGAACGGACAACTCTAAAAATAATGCCGCAGAACTCGGCAAGCCGCATTTCACATGTGCGGCTCCTGACAAGGCACGGAGAGAAAGAGCACGTGCGTCTCATCGCCCCAACTGCTCCGGGGGGCTTCAGATGGGCTCCCGGCGCCGGTGCCCAGGCCTAGGCAGGGGAGGATGCCCTGGGGACCATCCCTGCCTACCCTCTGGCCCCTCTCAGAGCGCCCCCCGCTAACCCAGCGGGCAGGCCGGCTCTGCCCTGCGCGCCCGGCTCGGAGCTGCCCCGCTCTTCGCTGCGGTCTCTGCTCTGCCCAGCCCCGGCGAGACCCAGCTCTGCCTCCTCCCGCACCGACGACTGAACAGCAGCGGGGGAACGAGGGCGCGATGGCCGGGGGAGCACAAAGGGGCGCTCGGCTCCGCCGCCCCAGCGAGGCTCCACAAGCCGCCCGCGGGCGGGTGTGTGCGTGCCCCCCCGCCGGCCGTACCTGGATGGTCTGGTTGGGGTCCCCCCCCGCCACCGGCCCCCCGACCAGCTTGCAGTACAGGTCCTCCACAGCGCGGCGGCTGCCGGCGCCCGCCGCCTCCTCGCCGCAGGTGGCGGTGGCGGAGATGCGGGTGCCCTCGGCCAGGTTGAAGTAGGGCGGATGGAGGCTGTGCCCGTTCACATCGCTGGGGAAGGAGGCGGGCGGCCGGGCGGCGGCGGGCAGCGCCAGCAGCAGCAGCCGCAGCAGCCCCATCCACGCAGCGCCCCGCTCCGCCGCCCTCGCCATCTTCACCGAGGCTGCCCGAGCGGCAGGGGCGGGCGCGGGCGGCAGCAGCACCGGCCTCCCCCGTCCCGCCGCCTCGGCACTGCGCGCCGCGCCGCCGCGGACGCGCTACTTCTGCCCCAGCGGCGGGGAGGGGCCGCCCGCCCCCGTGCGCAGCCCCCGCCGCCCTTAACCCCTTCGGGGGCCGCCGCCCGCCAGCCCGCCTCGCCCCGGGAACCCCCTGGCCCGCGGGCAGCCGCAGCCTCGTGGGAGGAGAGGCCAAACGGGGTGAAGGGATTCCCCCCCCCTCCCCCCCAATATGCAAGGGGGACAGGATCCTCAGGGAAACAATGTGCCTATTGTATCTGCATTGCCTGGGTCTCGCCCGCTGGTATTTCAGTACGTTAAACTCCATTAACCGATAGATCAGTTTATGTCCAGGAAAAAGCTCGATTACTAATTAACAAAACAGTAAAAGGCTCCACAAAAGCCATTTTCCTCTCCTCGGGGTATGCTGTTGGTTCTCATTAAGTTTGGACAGGGAAAATTTGCTTCCGCTTTCCCCAGAAAGGCTTGCTGTCGGGGAAAGGCTTTGCCTCCTCACCTACGGGGGAAAGCAGCGATAACTCAGCCTTCGCCCCATCCCTCTGCTGCCCACGGACCGTCCCTCCGTGGTGCGACTTGCAAGGGCACGCACGCTGCCGGGTCTTTATGTACTGCTGGGGGAAGGTGCTTTACAGATAAGAAAACCGAACATACTACAAGAAGTCATACATGACAGTACATAAATTAACTCATCAAAACACTACTTTGATTTTTCTAGCCCAGACTTTTTTAAATCCAAGAATTGCACAATACACACAAAATGTTGTGCCTGAACTGGCCAATGCTGTTTCTTTAAACTAAGAAGATACAGAGTAGACCACCGGAGATTGGGTCTGCACTCCATACAGTTGGATTGCTATGGTATTTGAACCTTGCAGGAAGCAAAACAAGCTCTTAAGCATGTCCAGGTCTTCACAGGCTGCTGCTGGGCATTTGGTAGCTGCCTCACATCATCCTCTTTGTTCCTCTTTTGTGGACAGCCTAGCAGGAACCAGCCCTCTTGGAAAAGTTGGTGTCTTAAATTTGAAAAACTTTAAAAAAAAAAAAAAAGCATTGTGATATGTGTAGCTAATTCACATATGGCATGTACCTGGAAGGCTATGCAATTACACTCATTTCAGCACTTTCAAGGGACTTTGAAAGATCCTTTTTACAGTATCTAAATCACTGTATGTGGCCTATCGTATAGTGATATATTGTAAGATTACTGTATAGCAAGAGAGGAGCCCTGGTCACTGCAGTGCCCTGTGCTGCAGGTGGTCAGACACTCGTGGCCCTCCAGCCAAGTGGTGCTTGGGAAAGCTGCTTGGTCCCAACATCAGGAGGTGGAGGACTGCAGACCCACATGCCATCATGAACCAGGGAGCCATCCAGTGCCAGCTGTTTCTCTCCTGGCACTGCAGAGTGCGAGATCGCATTAGCATGACATCAGGACTTGTGAACGAAGGGTAGTGAGAGGTGCCTGGTTCCACATGGCAAGGAAGCACTGAAGCACAGCTGCCAAGCCCATTCAGTTAGAAAGACTTCCTAAAGGGCTTTCAGACATCTTTTAACCCCTTCCTGCTTGACCATCTCTTTGGAGATCTTTCCCCTGGTTTCCCCCACTTAATGTGAGATCTTATCACTCAGCAGATGAATATAGCCTTTAAAAGCTTAATAGAACCTTTCAAGAAAAGAGACTGAGCAGTCTTTGCCCTTTAAACTGCGCTTGAAAATGGGTAGCGTGCTCTGGGGAAAGTGGAACAGCCACCTTTGAAAATACTTGTGCTCTGAAGTAATCGTTAACTAACATGTTTATGTATGGGACACCAATACTCCACAGGACAGGAATTAAGACTTCCTTAAACTTTGTCAAATGCCATATTTAATTAGCTACTTACACCCCATGGCACCTCTGAATACGTAAAAAGAGTTAGCAAGGAAAACTGGCCACAGATTAGGAAAATAACTTTCTTCCATCCCCACAAGAGAGTTACGAGGGGGAGAACACTTAGGCCCGTCTAATAACCCTAATCCCTCTAGTGGTAACTTTGTGGCACGTAATTAATCCCTCCTCCAAAACGCAATTAAGGAAAGTGAAATCACAGTTAGCACGTGGGTTTTGTGGCACGGGCTCAGGAGCACCATGCAGAAAAAATGACCCTTCTGCAGTCTGAACTGGCCTCTAGTCGGCCACAGAGCTACTTTGCAAAGACAGTTTGAAGACTAAAATAGGCTACTTATACTGAGGGGGTCTGAAGTTTTCCAAGAAGCCATGGAAATGGTTTAAAGAAAGAAGATTCTGAGGTTTTTTTTTCCCAGCACAGAAAGAAAGAGGCAGGGAGTTTATAGCTAAACATCCAATTTAGAGGTTAACAAAAGAATTGAGGTTAACAGCTTAAACTCCTGTCCTAATGCCATCTCTGTTCAGCCACACTCAGGAAAACAAGACGTATTGGCTAATCTGGACTGGACACAAGTCCCATCTAGTCCAACATCTCATCTGAGGGCCACCAGCAGCAAAAATTTCAGGTGAAAACCTCTGTGGGTGGGCAAGGAATACTCTGCTCCCAAAAAAGATGTCCCCTGATCTATAACAGTTAGAATTTAGCTTGAGTACTGGAGCCTTTCTTCCATTTAATAACCATTTTAAGCCCTAACTTCAACAGCCCTGGACATTTATCATTCATGTTGTTATCTGCTCTGATCCCTCAGACTTTTACTAGTTTCTTGAGACTAGCAATGGTGCTTCTCCACTCGGCTTCACAAAGCTACTGGTCATAGTGACAGACTCTTAAATAACAGGTGTTAAAGCGGAAGAGGCTGTTCCATTTAACCAATCCACTACCAGTGAATGCAGAAAGAAGAAAAAAAAAAAAATCCAGCCTGTAGCAATCCTATTCCAATCTTCTCTGAACCTACATGTAGCAACATGACTTCAGCCATGCTGCTATCCATCTGCAACCATTAAAGGCATCTGAGTTCCACTCTAGTTTTTAATTTTGTCTCCCTAAAAACTGCAAGACCATGAGAGGATTGCCAGAAGATGCCATCAGAAACCACAAGCTCTTTCTTCAAGCAAGCTGTAGAATGACAACAGGGGTTTGGGAGTGTGGAGGGACAGGAAGAGCTTAAGAGAGATCTGAGAACAAATTAAATGTTTGGGCTCCCAAAAGCTTACCTTCATGAGGGAACCCAGTTCCTAAGTCTGAACAAAGATTCAACAGATTACAGGCAAGAGTTTTCTGACCTACACAGACCCTTTTAACCTAATGCAGAAGTACAGGGAAGTGTCCCACAGGCCTGTCAAGTGAATGCAGACACATTCTGCTTGCTGTGAATAAATTCTCCGGTTTTGTATTGTCTATTACATAGAGAAATGAAAGAAGAGAAATTTGAAGAGAAATTTCCTCACTCTGGGAAAACCAAAATATGGCCAATGGAAAAAGACCACTGCCTTCACACGCTGCATTTCCTAGCAAGGTACCACCACAGTCAGAGCCGTCAGTAAAAGCAGTGCCTGAGCCAAGAGAAACAAGTGAGCATATGGCTCTGGTACCATGTATTGTATAGGAACAGGAACATGTTATCTTACAAAAGATTTAATTACTTTCTTACTACCCTGATGCAAGCAGTATAAAGGAATGAGTTTCCTGAGCTTTGCTCCATGGTGACCTAAGAACATTACACGAAGATCACCAGTTTGATAAGCATTTTGTGTCTTGACACAAGTGTGTCAAGAACAGCTACTAGAAACTAAGAACTAATTCCACACGAGCTGCAACTGAACCAACACAAGCCAGAAGAGCAATCAATATCCTTCAAGCACATCCCCAGCTTTATAATTTTACAAGTTTACCAGAGAAGTCTGTAAAAATAATACTAAAAAAGACGTAAGCAGGTTTTAAGTGAGGCTTGCATTGAGTTTGCTGAGTTCACAGAGGCACGGAAAGGAATTCTCTTCCTGTTCATGCAGACCCCCACACAGATGCACATACAGACAGTTCTGCAAACAGAGACCCAGAGTACATTCCCCCTGTTTGTTCTTCAAACTGACAGCTCAATTACAGCTTTTTAAACCCTTTTGCACAGGGGGAGCTAGGGCACAGTTTGAATCTACAGTGGGAAATGACTGAAGAGTTTTGTTGAAGGCATGAGGAATTTGACCAGTATCTGCCTCACTTTCTCAGACTGGTTCTTATGAACACATAAAGCCAAAGGTCAGAAGGGATGATCAGGCTCGTCACACTATCTCATCTGCTATCTACTACAGGCCATAAACTTGCACCCCACAGTGTTAAACCCAACGCAGCTCTGCTTTTATGAAAATATTCCCGATGCTGTTTTTGCAATGCTAACAGAAATAGTTAAAGCTGGACAAACCAAACCAGACTGATACGGCGATACAACAGGAAACAACTCTAGGAAAGACAGCGTCCTTTATATCTTTTCAGAACTGAATTACATGCTGTGAAAATGCAAATCACTAAACCTGAAAAGCATCAGATGAGCATTAGCCAGAGCTGAATTAGGACATACCTGGAATTAACAGTTATTTCCCCCTTTCTCTGTAGAATTACTTTAATGTGTCTTATCTTTGTTTCCTTTATAGTGTTCCCCCTTCAACATTTATTTAAATTCAAAAAAAGACTGTTTTGATACACAGCTGGTCAGTTTGCCATGTCCAGGCAGCACCTTTTAGTTAAAAACCAAAGAAGGCATGCATTTGTGTTTTGTCTGCTGTGGACATTTTCACAAAGAGATCAAGAAGTTTCGTAATATAGTAGGACACGTTACTCTACACCAGAGAATTCAATTCACGTTAAGGTCAGCCTGTACCTTCCCTGTAATCAAATGGTTCCAAAACCCTCCCAAAGCCAGAACAGGTGTTTCATTCATACTGTCTGTCTACCTGGCAAGAACCCAAATACTTTCTTTTAAAGCCTAAACTCTGTATTATTCTGAAAACATACATAGTGCTGTCTCCTAGGCATGCTTCAGGCTTGGTCATTATTAGCTACATGTTTTTCTTTGCACAAATCAAACAGGAACACAGCTGCTTTTATGTTAATAACTAAATCATGCTTTAAATTTATGCCACACAGTTCTCCCTTCAGCCAGAAGGGCCCTGCAGATTTAATGAGCTGACATGTCAACAGAGATCAGTTCACCCACCAGAAAAGTGCAGCTACTTCTAGGGCGAGACATGGTAGCTGTTCAGCACTGCAGGAGAATCAAGACTGCTGCGTCCAGTTGAAGCCACAGAGAAAGCAAGGGGGATGAGCGAATGTGCTCGGCTTGAAAACCAGTGCAACGATGGGATTTAATGCACTTGCTGGAGCGTGAAAGAGCTGCCGGAGCAAGCTAGAGACACATAGACAGAACCTACTTTTACTTCTTATCTGAAAGGTGGGACATACCCAGCACTGCAAGTGGGAGACTGACTCAAGCCTGACTCTGAGAACAGGATTTTCCTACTATGTCATTGTAACTTCTTTGAATACCGGGAAGTTCATTCTTCCAGTTTTGTTTCTATACCCTGTGGCTATGTGCACAAATATTCTTCAGGCATGGGGTCATGACAGATACTTGCTGGCTTTCATGAACATCGCATTGCATTTTCCAAAATATAGCTGGAAATTATTAGTGACAAGGATCAGGGATTTCAGAAAAAACAGCACTGCTAATGCAATTCACACATGTCTTTGAAGCTGGGGAAGGAATGATTCATGCCAATAAGGACTGCTTGGGTTAAGTCATCCACTGCATTTCCATTCAAGGGGTTTCTTTTGTCCTTGCCATTCTTGAAAGCTGTTGCTAATGTCACAAATAACTCTGAAAACAATAGTTCCTGGAGAAAGTTACTAAGTAACATGGCAGAAGGAAGACCTCACCCGATCAGAAAGGTAAAACACCAGCTGATGATTCCCCAGGTTTGCCTCTGCCTGCCTTGCCTTTGTAACTGCGTTCTCCTTAACTGTGCATCTGTTCAGCTGGAAAGCTGCAGGTTTGCTTAGACAGGGAAATGCTCTGATTTCATTAGTGCTACTAAACCAGCACAAAATTGAGCTTGTGCGCTGTGTTTGGTGGGTAACATGGCGCTGATACAGATATACCTGCCCCCCAGGCAAGCACAGAGCACCTACTACAAAAACAACTTCTACCTTTGAACTGGTCTTTTGGCAGTAACTTTTGTCACTTACACTTAGAGACTTTAAGATCAGACTTTTCCTTTCCTATAATCAGATTGATCCAATGCTACTCTTGTGGTTTTGTACAAGAAATCTTTCTACTCATAATCTAGATTTAACTGTAGTAGCCAGATGGTGAGGCACACACTCAAATACCCAGTACAAACGTAAATGGTTACTGTTAGGGCTAATTACACTATCATATCATATAGAGCCAGTTTCCCTGGACTGATGAGACCCAAGTCATGCCTTAAAGCCCCTCCACTATCAGTTTCTAGTACATGGACTTCATGAAAGGATGATCTCTGCCATACAGGGTAGTAACATTGGCATCTTCCTATGAAGTCCTGTTTCTTTAATGAGAAACATAAATACATAGTTAATTAAAAGTTTAATTAGGAGCAAGCATCAGACCCCAGCAACATTACAAATGCCAAGCTGGCCCCAGAGGAAGGATCATCTCAATAAATATCTCACTCCAGCAAGTGTCCTTTGGTTTTCATGTGCGTTCTGCCAGCTGAAGGGAATGCCCAGTCCAACACAGTGGCTGTGGCTCCCCAAAGGAATCAGCAACAGCTCGTGTCAGTCACTAGGGATACAGGTAGAGGAAGGTGCACAGATCCAGAAACCCAACAGACTTATTGGACTTAATGGAACAAACATTTAACATTTGGTATTTCCCCATTATCTCTGATGTGCAGTTTAGCATGATATTCAAAAATGCACAACACTGAATGAAGCAGCGGATACATATTCCAGCCATAAAGCTCCAGGTTTTGCTGCTCCCCAGAAGCTTTTCTAATTGTGCTGCACGTGTTTTCCCAGCTGAAATGAGAACTGTGGGTCTTACAAAGCGTGCCAGCTGGTAAAGAGGTTAGATGCAAAGTTTGTCGGGGGGCAGGGCATGGGGGAAGTTAAAAATGAAGGGTTGAAGGGTCCCTTTCAAAGCAGTTCTTGAACATGGGAAATAACCTCATTTGCCACGTCCAGGAAGTTGAATGGCCAATACCAGCAGCACTGGTACAATGAGTATGTGGGGCCTCTGCCGCACAGGCAGGCTGTGCTGGGGTCAGCAAGCAGCCACAGGGTTTCGGCTGCAAGACAGGAAGCAAAGACCAGCCATCCACGCCCCACTACCTTGCCTCACGCATTACTTGTCAGAATTATAGACTAAGATCATTACCAGAACTTTCTGTATACAAGCTGTCAAGGCAAAAACCAGTATCAATGCACAAGTTTTGTGTTTTCTTCTCACTTCAGACATGGCAAGGGTATCAAAAAGTGAGGGAGAGGATAACTCCCTGGAGTAACAAAGATCAATGTGAACAAACAGAAGGAGCTGGTATCCTAGGTATGCACCAGCGACATTAAACACCATCATGTTTGCATTATTTGATTTAAGCACATTAGGAGACACAAATGTGGTACCACTAACTCTACCCAGTATTCCCTATTCTTTACCAGGGCAGAAGCTGCAATACAAAGAAAAAAAAGTCAACAGACATTCGTGTGCATCAACACCCATGACCAGAAAAGGTCAAACAGCCTCTGCTTGGCGTACCCCCCAATGCTGGCACTGGGGACGTTATTCCAGCAAACACACTGGTGACAGCCACAGCAGTCCGGTGTGAAGTTGGCCCGTCTGGAGTGCCCTGGCCCTTCAGTTTGAGGGCCCCAGCTTGTAGCGGTGCAAGCTGTACTGTGGCCACTCTGAACGGAACCTGGCACAGCACTGCTGCAGGGTGTCTTTAGCATCATGTCAACACAGATGAGGATGAATTCATACCTGCGTTTTCTACTTATTTCAGAGCTGGAAAGAGGGAAATTAGTTACTACCCAAGGCTCTCCACAGGGCACAAGGCAGTGCTGGACAACAGAGCTTAGCTCCAGCTGCTCATTGTGTGCTCTGCCTATGGGGAATACTTTTTTTTTCCTCTTGGATATACTCAATCCAAACACAATATTGACAGTAAACTCTTCTTTCTGAGACTCCCAGTCCTAATCCGTGGGACTTGCAGAGGGTGAAAGCATTGTAATGAAATATTAGCAAGAGTTGCCTTGGTAACTGCCCAGATGAAGCCCTCTTATATTCACTGAAGTTCTCCCAGCGTGACTAATACCTCCTGGGCTGTAGTTACACCACTCTGAACGTCCTGAATGCATGACCAAGTCAGCAGAGCAAACACACTCAAGCCCCATTTATACAGTTATGGCTTCATCTGATTATTTTGTCGTTTGACTGAGTGCAAGCGAAATTTGTGGAGCTTCACTCTGCAGTCATTACCACTTTTACCTTGCCCCTCTTGATAATTCAAGCTAGGATTTCCTATTCTGCATTTTCTAAAAGAAAAAAACCAGCAGCCTAACAGCTGAGTGCAAATTGCAGTCATCTGTTAAAATGCATTTGGTAACATTTTCTTTATCCTGTTAACCTTATCAGTGAGCGTAACACATGGGGAATGTGGAGGGCCTTCATGCAATGCAAAGCAAGAAGCACTCCATGTACAGGCCTCTCCAGCCCTTCTGCCACAAAATCCAGATCACAATTTGCAGCAACTTAAAATTGTCAGTGTGAGAGGATATCAGCAGAACCGTGGAACACAGGGAAAGGCACTGACAGAGATCCTCACCCCATCTGAGCAAGCCTTTTGCCCCCATCATTCCTCCCCCCTCAAGCTCCCTGGCACTACATGCACACCATTCCCCTTCTGCTGGGTGGAATCTGAATTGCTTAAGTATATGGTCCTGACCATGTACAGCTTAAGGCTTGCACAGAAGAAAGATTTTCTTCTGCTTGAGCAGGGGCTTGCAAAGAAAGCCCTGCTGTCCCCAGGAAGGCTGGCACCATCCCACCCACAGGACTGTGACAGCAGAGGAAATGTAAGTGGTCCCTTTGTAAGCTGCAGCTGACAGCAGCAGAGTACTATCATTTCTCCAAACTTGGGCTCACTCCTTATGCTGGCTCCCTCTATCCCAGCTGCCCACCCAACCCTTAATTTTCTTTCTGCAAAGCTCCTTTCACTGCCAGGACTAAGGATTTATGTGTCCCAGAGAGAACGATTCAATGTCCTGATCCTCCCTACTTCTCACTCTTCCTCTTATTTCTAGGAGTACAATTCATTTCCCTGAGTGGGATCAGGAGCAGAACGCCTTCAGGAAAGGAAGACTTGCAAGATCAAGAGTTCTTATCTATTTCAGACTTTTTGGCAATGCACAGAATAATTTCCTGTGACAAGATAATCTCAGAATTCAGATACCCCTATTTCTGTCCAGCAAACCAAGCTCCCAAGAATCCTGCTTTAGATGCGAGAGATGGCAATTGCAATACCAGAGACAGAGGAGGTCAGGGTGACAACGTGCACTGTGACATTTCCCCTTCAGTTAAATGAGGAGGGATGCTAGTAGCTGTCCAAGCATTTGAGCTGAAAGTCTGAGCACAGCTTAGCAAGAACTGTGTAGTTCCTACAAGGTAACCACTGAGCTGTATCTTATTGTGGCTACAAGATCAGTTGGTTCTCCATACCTGCCTGTGAGCTTTCATCTCCAAGTGGGACATAAGCCATAACCATATCCTCTGCAGGGATCAGCCTCAGCCAGCTAAGGCCTTGCTTTCCTGGTGAAAGCAAAAGGTCACAGAAATTTTGGATCTCCTTCCTATAGTTCAAGGCGCACAACAAAGTGCTGCTGCGAGTCTGCAGCTGTGGTTCCTGCAGATGTACCTGGCTTAGCTCTGCAGCAAGCAGGTTCACTAACAGAACAGCCGCTGCAGGGCAGAGCTCCTTCCAGGCTGCAATATTTGCCTGACCAGCTGGTAAAAACCAGGACAGCTGTACTGCATGGGGTACTCAAACCTCCTGGTGCCTGCCCCGGGCTCTGATCAGCATAGCCTATTCCTGAAAAAAGGCTTCTCTAACAACAAGGGAAACATAAATGTAGCAGCACAATCTCTCCTGGCACTAGGGACTCATGGTTTGATTTTGTGCTGCACTAAGTTGCATATGAACCAGCTTTTAAGAGTCAATTTATAGAGGATACAGGAAAACATTATTTCCCACTCTTAAGCTATTCACCAGTGCCAGCTAACTCATTCTCAAAATGCACACTGCAGTTGGGGTGCGCTGTGGTAAGAGAGTTCTTGATGCCTTTCATTAGCATTTGTCCCTTGTGTGCAACACAAGCAAGTTTTCACACCTGTGTCTGCCATAGATACGAACTAGCCATGGTTTGGGCTCCATATCAGGAAAAGATTTTACATATTTCCATTGTCACAGCCATTAATCTGAAATCTAAATTACTTCCTATTCGGGAAAGCATCTGAGTTTTTTCCATGCATTATTCCTACAGTAGCTTAACAGGAACAGCTAGCTATTTTGTGCTCAAAAATAATTCCCCCCAGGAGGAAGATAGCAAATAGGAAAATAGGTACCTTCTCCAAAATAGAAGAGCTGTGAGCCTGTTTCTAACACTACAGAGAAAGATGGTGCCACAGCCAAGAACCTATGAGGCTCAAATCCTCTATTAGTTTCCTGCCTGACCTTGGACACATCACTTAACTTTCTCTTTGCCCCTCCCATCAACTCAAAATAAAAAGCAGCAACAGTCATGGAGTATGATGAGAATAAAAGCTGTGAGATGCTCAACCATCAAATGCAGGTGCATTTTTAAGTTTGTAAAAAATTGATTTAACAGCTAAACCCTACTTGATTTTGTAGGTCAAATAAACTTCAGTGAAAATCACACACATTCTTCACAGCCTCTCCAGTTCTCCCTCCAGGAGACTAATCAGCAAGCACAAAACCTGACAGATTTGTCAGGATTTACACAATTCGGAAACACAATGGTCCCTAAACTCAGCTCCAAGGGCTGGTGAATGGAAAAGCCATCACCAGCTTTCATACACTGGGCAGCCTGAGAGAGTCTCCAAAGCTATGAACTCGGGGCTGTGGCAGGATGCTACAGCAGCCTCTCTACAAGCAGCCCTGCCAAGCGGCAGAATCTCAGTTCATCCCAGAGGATGAGCTGGCACGCAAAATGGCTGCATCCCTGGAGGTCAGAAACCCTTGTTTATATGCATGGGGAAGCACTCTGGGATCTTTCAGTGCAACATTTTGAGCGAGGTTTTCCAACCATAACACTTCAAATAAGGTAGCTGGAAACATAACAGAAAGTTGTCCTGGGTTAGTCCTTTGACTACTGGTTTTCAGTATGAGATTTTCCTCCATCGCAATAACCTCCAATTTCCTCAGCACTTTAAAGAAGGTTTGCATCGTGCATAACCTTTGTACAGTCATCCAGGTAACCAAAGAAATCTTATTAAATGCAGAATGGCTGGTTTACTGGGATAGATCCTGTTACTGCTTTTAAATACTTTGCATTAATATCAAGTATAATATTTTAAATAAAGAAAAAAGAAACCTCCTAACCAGAGCTGGGCTATTTGTGGGAGGTTTCTCCTCAGTTTCCAAAGATCCTTGAAAAACTGGCAAGGAAACCAAAAGCTATTTTATTTTCTTTGGGAACACTAAAGGGAAAAAGGTACTTTGTGGATTAAGAGATTAAAATTACAAATACACTGTCTAGTAATTTTATAGTAATTAAAGTCATTAGCTTGATTGTATATGCCATTTCATCTGGTTTGGGCTTTTAGAATTTTATTTAAAGGAGCCACATTATTAAAGAGCTTCAGATGTGGAGTTACTGCTGAAAGGTAACCACTCTGGATTGATCCATAGCTCTGAACTTTTAAGGACTCCCAAGATGAAAGCCGTTTGGAAACTCCTTATGTGATTTATGCATATAGTGCCTGACATCCTCATCTTCATGCTAGGGGATTTATTCCTTCCCTAATGAGGAGAAGGTCAGGCACGCCATGCTCGTTCTGGAAATGGAGAGGGTATGGGCGTGTGCCCATTGGCATTCTTGCCTTGAGCTCTGCACTTCAAGCATGAGGTATGAATAAAGGAATTTAATTAGTTCTTGCCTGCTTCTATTAAACCGCTCTAGAGGGAGGGATGCAGAGACAGTGTAATAAAGAGGGTATGTGATTTGCATGCTAATAAAGGAACATATACTTTCTCTGGACAAGCCTTGACTCGATACCAAGATTAGAACTTGCACTAAACCCAACTTTGTTCCAAAGTGAGTCCCACACAGCAGCAAGAGTTTCACAGTGTTTTAAAGTTAATTACAATCTATTCTGCTTTTGCTGTCTAATGTCTCTCTGGCTGTTCCCTGGTTTGCAGCTCACTGAAAAAGCAGATTAAATGTTTTGTTGTATTTATCAAATCCTTATTATTACAGGCACTCACTGGCTTTGGGAGAGGAAGTGTCAGATTCTCTCTTACTGTTTGTTGATCATGTTTAGGGCTGGAGAGAACGGAGGAGACCTGCTACTCACACAGGAGGGACCGAGGCTGTGGTTTGACAACATGTTGTCTTTGGCGGCAGTGTTGACCTAATCTGTTTCTGCCCTCTTTCCCCTTCTGGTTGTGCCAACAGAATGGTTTGTGGAATCAGGCTGTGAACCAGAATAGGGAACTGACCTGGCTCTAAGAAGGGGTGTAAACAATTTTTTTAAAGTTTATTTTTTGAAGCTATCTTAAGCTATGTAAGAAATAGCCCTCCCTCTGAGACTGCACAAGTAATGCATCTGGAAGCACAACTATTTTTGTACCAGGCTGTTAACGTAGGTAAGCACTAGAAGTTGTTGAAAGGGACATCTAGCTCTTGGTGATTTAAGACAGCAGTTCCTAATATTACGAGCAATGATGTATAGCAAAATGGGGAGTCACTAGGCCAGAAATGAAAGTGATCCATCCATTTCATGGGACAGGAAGACAGGTCAATGTACTTTTAGCAGAGTTGTTAATTCTTGGAGCATGCATAAACTGTGCTGTTTCAGCTAGCCTTACAGATCTTGTTAGGGCAAAATCCCAAATGTTTTGCTGAAGTAGTCTCCAGCCAAATCCAGATTTGCAATAGGGATAGCAGAGCTAGTCAGGAAAGGTACATCAGCTGCAGTAATCAGTAGCAAAGGAGAAAAAACAAAAATATTTTAAATGCTTATCTGGGTGCTGGACTGAGTCCTTGATTTTCATGAGTTTTCTGTATGGTCCTGGAAGAATTACTTACCTGCACTCCAGTTCCCGGTTTCCCAACTGTAAGACAGATACAATAATACTGCAGATACAGCAGATGAAATGCTAGACACTGAAGTAAAACACTCTCCTAGGATAAGGGTAACTGGGGGGGAAGAAAAAAAAAAAAAAAAAAAAAGAGAGTAGCATAACAGCACATGGTATCAGCAGAGGACAGGCAGCTTGTACCCACTGCAGGCACAAGGTGGCAATGGGATCTCCTGACAGGAGTTTCAAAGCACAGCCATGTTTTCAGGGAGAGATCTGGGTGGTCTCTGATGCAGCTTGCATTGGTAATTTGCAATAAAACACCACCTTGGCAACATACCACAAACACTTTCCTACTAAATGAAAGCCCAACTTTGTCCCTGGAGCGTACTGTTCAACCTGACACAGCTGCTCTGAACACAGTCCAAAGGCCCTGCAGAGGGTGGGAAGTACATGGGAAAACCCTGCAGAAGTGTAGATGAAACAGCCTCCTCTCGTTTCCCCCAGATCCTTCAGATTACAGCCCAGGCATGGCTTCTGCATCGGTCATTTAACCACACCACAACTGCTCGACGGGTTCGCTCCCAGCAGACCTTCTCTGCCCCACTAAACTGCCTGCACCAGCTGGACCTGGGACCTTCACCGCCTCCCCGCTCCACCCCATCCCCAAGGATGGAAACATCTCTCTTGTTGAACTGCATCCAAAGCCTCCCCAAAGCAGAGCTCTGTGAAATGACAAGCTTGGTGAACGGTTGCTGGCGATTTGCCCAGGACCCCCATTGAGCTCTGCAGTTTTCACCCAGGGAACAGGAAGCAGGAGCCAGCCAGGGGTTTAGCTCTTCTGTTCTAGCGCTTGCAGTGCATTAGCAATCAATCATTAACCTCCTCCAATCCATCACAAACCTCCAAATCCACTATTACAGATGGAGCTTAAGACCAACAACACCCTAACTCACAGGTGTGGGTAAAGACCAAACTGAATGCACTTCGCCCTCCTCCAAATGACAGTAGCATCATGAGTTAGCAGAAACTTAACTTCAAATACAGAAGATCCACCATATGTGCAATGGGCTGGATTTTTCAAAGGCTGCAGCTGTCATAACCCAGTTCCCAACTATTCGGTGTTTGGAAATATCTACCTTCACACTTTTAAAACCCAGAGTATTTTACAAAGTGTACTAAAGGATCAAGGTTTTGGGGTTTTTGGTTGTTTGTTTTTTTTCTTTTTGAGATGTGAATTGCAATCCAAACTTGTACACTGTGAAATGGTTATGTTTTAACATAAACCATCAAGACATGCTACACCAGGCACTCAAGATCAATAGCTGTGTTCAAAAGTGCTGCCTTGCAAAAGATTAGAAGAAAAGGATCCCACATGAATATGCTGAAATGTATGGAACGACAGAGGGTTCTCTGCATAATAATGATGCTTCATGGTCAGAACTCCTTCTCTGAGAACACCACAGCACCATCCCAGCCAGCAGTAAATCCCCAAATTCTTTGACAAGTACATACATCCTGTTACCCTGCTTTACAACTGCAGAAATTAAGGCAAACAACGGTCATGTCATCTACACAAGGTCACAGTGAATCCATGCCAAATTTCTTTAGAAATAGTTGAAAATCCCCCATGAACATCTCCACTGTCTTCAGAAGGCAAGTTTGAAAGGAGCTGAGCTGGGGAATAGCACAAGCCCCACCAAAGAAAAGGAATCCCTGCAGAATTCCTCAGGAATGCAGAAAAACCTTACAACTCTTCCCAGTATTTTTTCTACTGTCTTGGTGATTACTAATCTTTATAGAGTTTACATTCCATCTATCATTTTTATAACCAGAGATCAGAAAGGGATTATGACCGGGGGCTGTAAGCTATTCATGCAGGGACCCTGTTTATCTAAGCAAAGAGAGCAACTCTTCTACTTTAACCATTTATATGGTAGGCAGAAACATTACCATCTGGGACATGTGTACAGCTAATTTGCTGTCCTACACCAGTAATTTAGGTGGTGCTGCTTATATCAGCAGAAGCATCTCTAAACACATAGCAGTCACAAATGACAAGCACACACCCCAAGCAGATTGTTATTTTCACACTCAGTTTACATCCAGCTTTTTTGGAAATTAGTATCAATAATTACATCCCTTCTCCCACACTGCCGGGAGTGAGCTGGGAGCTGGAAGTGCTGTGACGATAGAGCACTGTGACCCAAAGACCTCTGGCAGGCATAATTTAGAAAAGTCACAGTGCTGATCTAAATTCATACTAAAGGTCAAATCAACCCCTGGGGAATCTCTTGGGCCAAAGCTCAGCTACAAGAAACTGGGCTGCCCAAATTGTACAGAAAGTAACAGAAGTCCAGCCCACGCTGCTGGATTTAGTGTATCTCAACCATCAGTGTCTACTCCTTTGCATGAAAAGGTTCATTATTTAAGATGCAGCTGCCACCTCTTAACGGTAACAAACAATGATGTTTGAAAAGGTTCCTTTGATCTTCAGCAAACATTACAGCCCTGATATCAGAAATACTGTAGCTTTTGTTTTAATGCAATATCACCCACCTTCCACTTCCCATTGAGGTGGAAGGTTAAAAGAAAAAAAAATTAAAAAAACCCAAACAAACAAAAAACAACACCCAAAAAAGGAGCAAGACCTTAAAAAACCCAACAAAATATCTATAAATATTCAGTGCCTAAGAAATGAAATTGATTATTTGATGCATGACAGTATCTTCTTAAATATAAGGAAGAACAGCATCTGCTGTAATCTAGAAAATTATATGTAATAAGAACAAAGCAACTGATGAAGGAAAAGGGACCTCAGGAGACTTTCTGGAACAGGAAGGGGTTCCAGGTTATGGCAAAAAAGGGAGAGTCAGGGATTTAATGCTTGTAAGGTCATATTGCAGACTTTCTGGGGAGTAGATTCTCCCCTAGTATTTGCTTGCAGAGTGGCCTGATACTTTTGAAGTACTATATAAATTACACAATAACCAAGAAGAGTGGGACTTACTGGCTTGACAGGCCTTTACCCTGGTTTAAAGACCACTCCCTCTATACAGATACTCACACGTTACTTCAAAAAATGCTGGCATCCACTCATTTTTCCTACCAGGTGTGTTTTTCATCTCCTGCCTAGCTACTGCCTCTGCTAACATATTGCAGCTCATCTCCTCAGCAAACACAAAGCCTGTACAGCCCACTGTGACTCTAAGGGGCTGGAGAGCAGCTGTCCTGCCTGTGCCCAGCTGGGGAACGTGCACAAGGCTCTTCTTTTGTGCTTTGCTGTAAGATAAGCCACACAGGCTAAGCTGCTGTAACATCTAGAAATTAGCATTAAGAAGAAAATCTGAACATGCATGGCCTGTTCTTTAGCTGATGGGGAGAGGAAGAGTTAATTTAAAAGAAAACCTGACAGCTCCAACCTTTAGACAGGAACTGTCTGCTTGCAGTAAGACAGGTCTGGGAGGTGCTCTGCTGGTGCCAGGAAGGCAACCAGCAATCTTCTGAAGCTGCTCTTAACCACCCTCATCATGAGCTAATCCAGCACTAGGGATCCCTCCCCAAAAATGAATCTTCTGTGGGTTTGGGTCCAGCTAATGCTGCGACTCCGGGGCAGAGGTGGGCTGTACTGCTGCTCACTGTGATGGGACAGTGCCCCTTCAGCTGCAGCACTCCCCTGCAAACAGGGAGCCAAGACTTTCCAGGGCACTCTCTGCAGGCTCCCTGCTCCCATCCCTGCAGGTATGAGCACCCACTGAAACCCACAGCCCCTCCCCACCTCCCCCACAGCCTACTCTTGCATTCACAGTCAAAAGCAAGCCTTGAGGACAACCACAGACAGCTCTGGGAGGCAAAGGTTACAGGTGTGCCCCACGCTCCCTCCTGGGTGAACCAACGTCAGCAGACTGATGTCCAGGCCCTGGGGTGACAGCTTGATGAATGACATGCCACATCAAGGCTGGCAGCTTCCTTGCCTGGGAGGAGCAGAGAGGTTCATGAGCATTTTTCTCCTCTGAAATCATTCCCCTGCCTGACTGCCATTTCTAGCCCCTGTAGCTCATTTTTTCCCTAATAAACTGTTTTAAAGATAAAAGATACCAGGAAAAGATCCCCTCCTTGAGATGAAGACAGCACTCCTGGGATCCCTGTGCTTCATGGCTGGTGGCTTTTCCTGTCACCTCCTGGCACAAGGCGGCTGTGGCAAAGGGGCAACTGCCACAGGGGACCTGGCACCATCTTCTCACCCCTTTCACAGCTGTGCAATGTGGAGAGAGGTAGGACAGATCCTCATCCCACAGGTCACTCCTGGCTCTTCAGAGCACTGTAGTTAGTGGGTATCTGTTTTGTTGTCTTCCCAGCTTGGACACTGGCTCTTTTTAGCTGAAAAGAAGGCACAGGAGTTGTTCTGGAGGCTGGTGACTACCCCTTATTTCCAGAACTGGCAGGAGCCTAAATCACTGAAGCATAAGCCATTAAATCCAGTCATTCTCTTACTTCAGGCAAAGATGCTGCCTTATTAAAATATAACCCTTCAGAGTCCCTTTCTGCTATAGACAGAGGTGCTCTAATGTCAACAGGAGACTCCTCAAGCACATTAGCAGCTATAGATCAAACCCAGAGATCTGTTCTTCAGCCCATGCTGCAGCTTTGTCAGCGTCAGGTCCTGCCTTGGGTGTAGGGCAGAGCCATCATAACACAAGTACCACACAGCACCACCATGCAGCCTCACAGTTCCTCACCTCAGCTCCCCTGCTGAGGAAAAATTTTGCAGAAAAAGCCAAGTCTGTGTCAAAAATTATCTTTGTCTTAAACTGAAAATGTAAGATAAGCGAGACTGCAGAATTCTTTTTACTAAAGGAAAGTAGACAGGGCAAGAAATGCCAACGAAGAGTCAAGGCACCTGAAGGTACAGACATCACTCAGATGACCTTATTGTTACGTGGACACCAAATGGATGGAAAAGTATAGCCTGCAGCTCTCCACCACATCCAGGAAGGGCCGAGGCCCATCCCCCTTTCTTTTAGCAGTTTCAAGTGACATATCTGACCATGGCTCATAAATCTCAACTAACCAGGGCATTTCCTTAGGCCCCCATATCTTTGTTTAATCGCTTTCTCTAGACCATGCTGACTTTCCAGATCTTGCATGCCATAGCTCAGCAGTTCCAGCAAGTGACGTGAATGAATGCGCCGGCTAGATATACCACCCCCACAGCTCGGGCTGCCGCTGCCTTTACTCATCTGCAAGAACAGGCATCTGCAACCACCCTGTGAGCTTTGGTAGGGCTGTTTTGCAGCAGCGCCCCACACCAAGAGCTGCCTGGACAAAGGTTTACTGTTAGATATGTCTGCTTGTGCGGTTTAACACGCACCATCTACCATGCCGACAAAGATTAAATGAGTCATCCTTTAGCAAGTGTTCAGCTGGCCAAACTCAGTCTCATGGGGTTGTTTGACTGTAACTCAAGCTACTTAAATCTGTTCTACATTAGACTCCCATTAGCCAGAATGGCTTAATTTAAAACGTATGTTGGGGCGTAATCGCACCTTTCAAAGCAGCTTGATAAAACCCAAAGGTGCTTGAAAGCCCTATGTGGTACAAATGACTTTTCATGAAAGCCTCCTAATCATGTAAGCCAAGCAGTCTGTTCTTCTGAGAAAGCAGGAATCTGGCTCAGAATGCACCTTGGTTAGATCATGTCTCTGTTTGATACCGATCCATGGGAAAAAGTTGGTATTAGTACAAGACACAGTAGCAAAGAGTTTAAATTGTCCATGTCTGGGGACTGTTCTTTGAGTTTTCAGTGAACGCCTGCTATTAAAATCCTTGTACTGTAAATAGTCCAAAATCAACTATAATTTTAGCCTATGACTCAAGCAGAATTTAAAAAATATTTTAAAAGCAAAACAAAAGATGCTTCACTTTCATTTCTGAGTTACAAACCAGCTGAGTTTGGATTGGGGGAGGGGACACCAATCCATCCACAGAAATAACAAATGAGAGAGTAGATTATATTTCACAGAGTTTTAAACTTGATGGACACAAAACTCCAGAGAATACAACATCCTATGTATCCTGGCATTTTCCATCATTGGATGACTCTAGCCTAACATTTAAAAACTAGAGGTTAGTATTTGCATGGGATAATAGTTTAATCTTTTTAACAATGAAACTGCCTGGCTGGCAGTGGTGGTGAGGATTAGGTATTAAGATGCATTTTTATAAATAGGGACAATCAGTCAGAGCTGTCAGGATGGCTTTTGATAGGATTACCAAAGTAATGTCCAGAAGTGAAGGTGCTCACAGGATACCAGATACCAAATGCAGCAGTGCTTTGCATTGCAGCAATTAGCAAACAGATGAAGATTCATCACAACGCATACTCATCATGTGCATACATAGACACACAAATATTCTCAAACAGAAAAAAAAACCCTCATGAAATATACTGTCCTAATGACATCTTCAGAAAGTACCTACTATGGACCTCACAATTGTCTCAATCCCACCGGCTACCCTAACCTATGCTGAATATTTACACCAACATAAACCCATTTACAATGATGCCCTGTGTGTTAATGAACACCACACTATGCTGTGGTGACCTACTTCTAAGTGCAAAGGACTCATATTTGGGCAATGAACTGCACGGGCAGTTGTGTCATGTTTGCTTCCACAACTGCTCCTCCCTCGAGTGAATGAGCTGGAAGGGGCTGTGCTGTGGGCAGCAATCTCAGCTATGACATGGCCATTTCAGGATGAGGTAAAGAAGCTTTTGGACTCTAAAGGTGTCCCCTAGACCAGTTCCTGAAGCTGGCATGAATTTCTGTGGGCATCTCTCCATTCAGTTCAAAGACATCACACTTGTCTGAGCGCGAGTTGATCTTGCAGAACACTTAGGGGGAAAAAAACCCACCACAGGTGGCACAAGAGGGATATCCCTCCATACCAAACACTGCCACAAAAACACAGAACCACATTAATAGGGTGAAGTCAGCGTACACAGGCAGTCGCTGTCTGTCATCAGCAGAGCAAATGGCCCCTACAATTAAGAGCACAGGCTCTGTCTGGTTTTGGCATCATTCATTTCTAATGGCTGCTGCCATATAACATACAGATGCTGTAGGTAAAATTAAACCTGGAACACCACCACAGTATATCATTTTTATCCCAATATCTGAAGCGAAAGGTATGCTTATGCTGGAATGCAACAATTTAAGTGTTGTTCCTGTCAATCTTCAAAAGCATTTGCAGTCAAATTGAGCTACTCAAACTGCTTTACTCCATTTGAAAAATTATGAGTAATAAAAACAGTGTCATATGATGAGCAGAGGAGACAGGTGATGCTGAAATGAATTAGCATGTAAAATCTTGGGGACTTCTCTGTATCTGCTCATCCTGCGAGAAGCTGATCTTGTATATTTTGATATATGTGGTCTTGGTTCAGGAGAACAGAGGCAAGTGGAAACAGTAGGAAAAAAAGTGGTGTCAGGGCAAGTCTGTGTCTAAACAGTGGGAAACACTGGGGTTAGAGGCAGGGGAAAAGAACAGGTTTTGTACAGGAGAACATGATCCCTGGAGGGCTTCCCCAGTGGGTGACATACAGAGCCCCTCCTCCACAGCAGCAGTAGCTGCACAATTCCCATTACGCAGGCATGTGACTTTTCCTTCCCTCACCATTGCCCCCACCGACCTGGGCAATGCAAGCAGCTGGGAGCATGCTGTGTTCACAGCTGTACCCATCTCCACACACCCTTTTTCCACATGGGAAGCCTGAGGGAGGCCAAACAAAAGGATATTTCAAATTTCATGTACTGTAAGTACCACAGCTACAAACAAGATAAAAACAGGACCCAGCCTCTCTCTCCACTCAGAAAACACTGCTGCAGAGGCACTGCCTGTGTCAGTACAGTTGCATGTCCTTTGTCTTTGCAAACAGCATCCTCAGCTCCCCATTCAGCTTGTTACATCTAACACAGGATTTAGTTAATCATATCCAGCAAGAACACAGCCCACTTTGTCAGAGCACTGAAAGTGTAAAAGACTATTCAGGCAATGGGTGGGTTTCACTTGAAATTATGACACTAACGAGGGTCAAACACTCCTTGTTTCCCTTCCATTAGTCACTTCGAGCCTGAGTAACACAGTGGAAAACCTGTGTCTGCCTACCTCCAGGCACTGGGCAGGGCAGTGCCCGTAGAGGGGTCTGTAACAATGCCAGGGCTGGTCTCCAGACGCGTGCAGGCTGGAAGCAGCGGTGTGTGGCCAAGCACGCTGTGGCTATGGCTCCCTTCCCCAGCAAGGGACACCTGTGCATGGCACCAGGGGACTGGGAGAGGGCTACTGGCCCATTGGTCACTCCCAGCACATTTATCTTGGAAGGTCACTTAATGCATCTGTCACCAATGCTATGAGACTGGCCGTCACCGAAGCTGGTGCCTTGGGTGTACAAAAGTCTGTAAACACCTGTGCCTGGCAGCACCCCTCCAGCACAGAGAAGGTGGAGAAATTTGGATTCCTACCACAAGCTGCAACGCCAACTGCAGTGTTATTTCATCCCTTGCTTTCCACTGTATATATGGCCTCCCTGCTTTTGGGATGGGACTTGGATGCTTCATTAACTCCACCAACCTCCTGTCAACCAACTACATCATGACATCTTAGCTCCTTAGCATGATCTCTGCTTGAAAACTTAATGGATTTGGTCTGCTAGAGTGGCAGCAACTCAAGGAACAGGTTCTAGAAGTGCCTCTGTTGGGACTGAACCTCAAAACAGCCAAAACCACTCCACAGATACACCCGCTTGTGCTCAGCCACAAAACTTATGCAGAAAGCTCAAGTCATGGTTGCCTAACGTAAGCTGAAAGCGGACATGGTGATCCAAAAGTTGTGTTCCCTAGATTCCCATAATGGCATTTTTAAAACAAAAAATTAGGAACAAGCTTATGTTGGCTTATACTGGTAAATTGCTACAGGCTGCCCTGTGTGGGCCAACCTACTATCATCCCAGGACCTACAACAGCTAGAAGAAATGTGCGTGGGCAGAATTGCTGAGTCCACACTGGCCTCAAAAATCCTCAAAAATCAGATAATATCATGGGAAAACACAGGGATGACCCCTGGGGGAAACAATCCTGTATTCCCAAAAGCCTTCTTGAGAGCGACTCTAAAGCTGTCTTCACTGCACATAATGCCATTAGTTTCTGTAACTGCAGTAAATGCCTAGTTGTTTGAGAGCTGACTACTAAACACGCTGCCTAGATCTGAGCAATTAAAAAAATACATTCTACCATCCAGCTGTTTAATTATCAAGGGTATTAAGCACAGCATGCAACTAATAGAAGAGCTTCAGATTTTCAGAACAAGCTATTCTTTCTGCTCTGCTTATTGGAAAGAATCAGAGTACATAACGGGACATGAGTGTGGTTTGTTCCCGTCAGTACCACCCATACTAGGGGCTACAATGGAAATGCCACAGGTCTGGGTATGTGCTCTTTGGTGTGCTCCCAAGGGAAAAAGTGGACTGAACTCCTTTTAAGAATCGGGCAAGATTCCCATTATGGACAGAATTCCCTTGGTAGGCTTGTACTACCCTGTTACCATAGTTGACTTTATGTCATCTCCCTGACCCCCCCTCATCTGCAGAGAGAGTTTTTGGTGGTCTGGAAGAGGGCGGTGCTGAGCCCCACCGTTACTGGGGGATCTCACACTCCTCTGGCACTGGAAGCTCTCCAGGGAGATAGATAATGCTGCCACTGAGCGATGAGCCCACTAGGACTGCTGACACAGCATTTCT
Source organism: Falco naumanni (assembly GCF_017639655.2). Taxonomy (NCBI): domain Eukaryota; kingdom Metazoa; phylum Chordata; class Aves; order Falconiformes; family Falconidae; genus Falco; species Falco naumanni. The sequence continues at coordinate 24,752,693 of NC_054063.1, read as the reverse complement.
TTTCAAATGTAAACAGTTGTTCATGGTCCAAGAAAGCATTTCACACTGCCCAGCCCAAACATTAAAAAAAAAAAAACACTATCCTCCTCTCCCTGAGTCTCATTCAAGAATCTCAATTTAATTTTCATTAAGTTAATGAATTTGTGTTTTTCACTTGCCTTTTGGTTTCTGGACCATCTTTGGGGTGTACTTCAAGGTTTTCCCTACAGACTTCAGGAGTAGAAATCCAGGGTTTTTTAAAGATAGCAAGCAGAAAAGAAAGCTGCAAATAAACCATCTGATATCGCAAGACATGACAAAAATCACAGGAGCTGGCAGAACTGGCAGGCTGCCCTCTCCTCCATCCATGGCCTATGTCTCTTTGTGAATTGGCCTTTGTTTGCTACAGATCCACTCTAGCGGTTTCTCACACCAGAAATTAAGCCCCATTTTATCCAAACCTAGCCCAGAGGGCCTTTGGCTTCTAGCCAGAACATACATAGCATTTATTTTATTTGCTCTTCCTTTCTCACTCTCTCTCCCTTCAGGGTCCTGTTACTATTTAAAAAAAAAAAAAAAATTCCTGGATTTTGCTGATTAAAGTGCTTACTTTCATGTTGATACATTTGTTTTGTACTGCCTTTGGGGTCATAAGGCAGTACAAATTATTTTGGATTTAAAGGGAGCTGGGAGAAAGCTAACAAGAAAAAGGGATATTATCAAACATTCCTTTGGTACTGACACACAGGCACTGATATTAGCTTGGTGATGATTCAGGACTGGGGAGGGAAATGGTATTTGGATAAAATGAGATGGCCTGTGATGTGCCTGCAATGGGCTGAGGGAACACTCTGTTATCAGCAGGGCCATGCCAAAGGACGTGCTGCAAGTGTGGTGGGACATCAGGTACTGTCACAGCTGCTGCTGGCCTGGACACAGGCAGCATGCCTGGGCACAGGCATCTGAGATAGGGAGCATCGCAGTCCAGTGACTCAGCCGAGGCTGTTTCCTGAGCCCACTGCAATACACACTGCCATTTTCCTTAGTGCCATAGCTTTCAAATTACAGGGGAAGTAGCACCCAGCAAGCTGGTCTCAGCACAAGCCTTGCATTCCAGAAGGGAAACAGATGCTTGACACCAGGGACAGTCACTCCAGACCATGCCTCTGCCAGATGGAGTTGCCTGCATCTGGCACACATGTGCAGCCAGTCTGGGCCAGACTCCTTACCCTACTTAGATGTGTCCATGCTGCCAGGTGCTTCCCACAGGGCTGCTCCTCTCCTGCTGGAGAATGCTGGTTTCCCGGCTTCGCTCGCAGCAAACTTCTAGGCTGCTGCTGCACACCACCACCTTCCCAGAGCCAGGCATGGAGTCCTTTGCTGTTTTGCTGCTGCCCTGACAGTTAAGAAAATGTCAAGTGAGGAATTTCTAAACGGAGACCGTCTGAACAAAGCAAAACCTGCTCTCTCAGCTGAGTTTAAGTGTAAGTGGCTTCACAGTGGGATGGAAATCTGCATCTGAGGAGAGCCAAAAAATTCTGCCCCTCTTCCAAATGTCCTCCAGAGACCTTTCTGATGTGCAGCTCACAGGTGCTGCCACCTTCCTAATTCCTGAGGTTTGAGGAACACAGTGCCAGTGGAGTCATAAGTATCCCAGAAGTCACTTACTGTCCCCTACACACTCACCCCACACAAGCATCTGTGCTCCTCAGGGATGCCAGCACCTTGCTGCGACTCTGGCCTATCTTTCTGGCTCTGGTTGCTCTCAGAGACCCCAAGACACGGGGAAAAATCTCTGAGGGGGAAGAATGACCAGAATCAAATGGGGAAATATTAGAGGACTATAGGACATGAAAAGTTTTCCTGAAGACTTAGAAGTCTTCCTTCCCATCCTCCTCTGCTCAGTTCCTTCTTCATATCTAATCACCATTCCTACCTGCAAGTTCTCTTTCCTCATCCTAGAGCTCTGTGTGCAGGCTGCTTCCAGCAGTTGATTAGCTCCTACCTAACCCTAACCTAGCCCATTTCCTTCCTTCTTTCCTGCCTGTGATATGAGACCTTGTGCAATTATCTGTTTGCTCCCCCTTAAGAGCTGGCTGTACCACCTTGCCTTCACCTGATAAAACTTGGACCCTGTAAACATTTGCTGAAAAGCATGGAAAAAATAGTTACATCTACAAAGGCCTCAAGCAGACTAGAGAATGGTATCTTTATCCAAATCTGGAGTCAACTGTCTTTTAAAATCAATTTAAACGGAAATAAGATCCACTCTTCCCTTGTTCCCTCTCCAAAAATCAGCTGTAACCACAGAGCACTCTCATTCTCGCAAAGGCTGGAGACCAGAATGTGCCTCTGACACGAGTACTGGGCAATTTATCACAGGAGATTACACTCAAGGAGGGTGCTCATGTGATTAGGATTTAACAGTCAATTAAATAACACCGACATTTCTAACAAAGAAGCTGGGATTAAGGACGAACTCCAAAATGACTCCTTTTCCTTCCCGAGACTGATGCCAACCTTGGGAATCTCCCTGTTATTAACCCAGATGTTCAATTAAAGCCAAACGGAACAAATAAAATCGCTTCTGAAATTTCACTACAATGGGAATCAGACAGTCAGGTCTGCCCTCGAGGCAGCCAGGCCATTAGGAAAGCGTGCATCGGAAGCTGTCCTGTGTCTTGGACATTATGAAAAGGATTCCAGCCACAGGTTTAGCGCAAGTGATTACACTGTTGCTGCTCATTTCATTTCTAACAAGCAGTCAGGGAAGTACTAATTCTTCTCAAGATTAACCACAGCCAGACAGTGAGGATGAATGCGGTGCTGCTGGTAGAACGTACATGTTCAGCTGTGACTGCCCACGCATTTAAAAAGAACACATGGCAGTGCAGTGCTTGCACAGTGATCTGAATGTCTGGGCCCCACATAGCGTATAAATACACAAAACCTCTTCCTTCCCATTCTCTTTCAGCAGGCAGCAGTACCTCCCTTCAGATCTCAGTGTGGCTTTCCTTGAAATTTCCCCCAGGTCATGACCATTGAGCACCTCTGTCTTGTCAGCTGCTCACTCCTTCCTCACCCACTCCTCCTGCCTGCCTATGTCCGTTGCTCCTGCATTCATCCTGCTTTATCCCTCCTTACAAGCAGGGAAGGCCAGGCACGGGGAATCAACAGACCCACTCCAGATGCTCAGCAGACCTCCTGTTCTGGTGGCATCAGCTCCAGTTTCATGGCTTCCCTGCTCTTTATCTAACTACCAAACCACTCTGTCTCTCTTCACGTCTCACCTCTTGATTTCTGTTCTGGTCCATTTGCCCTCCCTTCTTGGCCATGAGAGAGGGTTGCATCCAGCTGTAAAACATCTCATGCACCTAGCACAATGCATTTCAAAACAGTGCAGGAAGAAATGCATATCACCGTACCGTCTCTCCCACACTGTGTGATGCTGTATCGGGATGGTTGTTAAAATTTTAACACAAGATCACAGGCTCAACATTTAGGTAAGCAGTTCATTGCAGGACAGTAAGAGGAGCTCTTTGCCCAACCAGTATTCACCTTTCACTAAACACAAAACATTTGCATCTGCTCCTTTCTTTCAATGACTTTTTACAATAGTAAAATAATGATAGTGTCACAATTTTCTAACTTTATCAATTTCTACCTCTACATACTGCTCCCTGAAGCTGTTCTCTGGGAATACCACTTTGCACAGTGTCACCCCTGGTGCCAGAGCTGTTACAGCATTGGGTCTCAGCATACAGCTACTATCTTACCTTAGGCACAGACTATTTAGAAGTTACCTGGATATATAGAAGAACACAGCTTTTCTGACCTGAGTTTCATCACCACAGAAGTCAGGGAGGTGATATTACACATTTGTGAAGGTAGCCAAGATGCTGAATTATGGCAGAAGAACCAATCTTCCCTTCTCCATACCCCTACTTGCATTGGAAGCTGCACCACAGAGATTTGATGCATCTGTTTGATTGACTCACAAGTCCCACAGGTTCATACCTGTCCCTCCACTTTGTGGGGTGAGCCCAGAGTCTTGTTTTATAGGTTCATCCAAAATGCCAGTTATTCTCAGCAGCTTGTTCTGGAAAATCGATCCCAGCAGTATGTGACATATTGTTTCCCTAAAAGAGTATTTGATGAGGTCACTTCATCACCCTGATCCGTGTTCTGTGAGGTCATTCAAAAGTCATGACAGTGTAGGCAAAATCCCCTTACACTCTTTTTGGTGTCTTGGAAACCACAGAACTGTTTGCTGGAAAAGACAAAAAGTGGCTGAAATAAATTCACAGATTTCACCCTAATATAGTTGCTAGAACAACAGCAAGGTCATGACTCCCTCTTGCTCCTAGTAATTGTAGCACACCCCTGAAAAGGATGGCTGATGACAATACAATTATTTTTTTTTTTTTTTCATGTAGCAGGAAGGAGCTGTTGAGGAATCACTTGGAGTAAATAAAAGTCAGTCTAAAACTGTACTTGGGACCAGCTACTTGCCAGGGAGGCTCATCTTCTCACATCTACATCATTCTTCAACAGAAAATCCATAGTTTTTCATAACAAAGCTGCTGGGTTTTTTCCAAATGGTAAACATTAATTTTCTCCCAAAGCTCTGCCTTACTTTTGTTGAGCCATAGTACTTCAAAACAAGTGCTTGAGGCAAAACCAGAGTTAAGATACATAGATTACCATGGTGTCATCTCATGTCCTCCTCCTCAAATAATCTGTATCTGCCAAGATGCAGGGTAGCTCTGCAGCTGCAGTGATGATACCACAACGGTGACAGTGACGCAGCAAAGATGATGATATCCATGTTTTCATGCTTCAAGAAGCATGAGGCTATTAGGTGTCTCATTGCAAGTCCCAGGAGAGACACTGAGTCTTCATTAAGATTTTTCGTATTCCAACAGACACTTTGGATTAGAAAATCACATCCCAAAGTCAATATGTAAACAACCTCCATACTTCTGGCATCTTGGTTTTGCCAATATGTTGTTTTACTAGTGCATTTTCCAGCCACCTTAGTGACAGCTGAACAGTAATTTGGGGCTGTGTACTGGAACAGTAACATGTTCAGCTCCTTCTCCCTAAGGCCACACAGGCACTCCAAACTAGCACCCCCGCAAACATTTTCCAGGAAGTAGTGACTTTTGGGAACCCAAAAGATAGAGTGGAAGTTGTTGATCAGAACAAGCAGCTGTAGATCCCTTGAGGCAACACACAATGCAGAACGGGATGCTGCCTGACACTCTGTTTAAATTGGGTGGATTTATGAGCTTCTCTGGTAACAACTGTTATCTGAAGCTAGAATCAGTTACCGCCTCCTTTGCTGGAATTTCTCTTGGTTTGCTCTGTTCCCAGCTTGGAGCACTTCTGGAGAATGTCTAGTGTAGCTTTGTCTTTTGCAAATTCATGAAGATGGGAATCTAAGTGTAATCTTGTGCAAATTTGCATTAAAGGCTCCATTGACTCCAAAGATCCAATAAGTTTCTAGACTGGGCCAGAGCAGTAGGAGCAAACATGGCAGCTACAACTGTGTGCCTTGGAGCAGCAGTGAATTGTACAATGATCTGCCCCTTGTGCGATTCATGACTCCTGGGTGCCAGCAACTGATATAAAAAATGGATGACTGAGAACAGGCTCCCCATGAGTATTGCTTTTTGGAGTCTCCAAATACCAGAGGCATTATCTCAAGTTGCACAGCACTGTAGATCAGAGTCACTCTTTCCAGCAGTTGACTTTTATATTACTTTCCCTTTCATTACGCACCCACTAAAGGAAGAAAAAAATGATCAGACGGTCCTACTCCCAAAAATGGTACTGGGTTCAAAACCAGAAAAAAGATATCTGGATTATTTTATCTGCATGTCCAGAAAATTGGTGGTGTAAAATTCCCCTGCTGAATACAGGATAAAACCAGGGGTTAAAATAGTAAATTAGGACATCTGCCTCTGGCTCAGCTCTGCTGAGTTTACTGCAGATCTTCTTTAAAGTATATATTACTTGTATAACAGTTATTTGAAGAACTGTGCCACCTCATACTGCATTTTCTAACCACTCCTCAAATTGATTCAAAGCTTCCTACTTTTTCATCACATCCATTTCAGAGATAGGTAAATTCTAGTGTAGGATGTGGCAGTTGGGAGGTCTTGCTCAAAACAAATGTCCCTGTCAGAAGTAGAAACTAGGTCTCCTGAGCCTTGGCCCCAGTGCTCTAGTTTTTCTGAATGCCTGTGATGCACACTTCATGGGTAGCATGCCAGGAACAGCTCTCTGCTCAGCAGAAACAAACAGCACTTTTTTTCTTTCCTTTTTTTTTTAAGGCACCGAAATCAATGAGGGTTGAGTAACAGAACAGATATGAGCTACAAGATACCTGATGAAGTGATGCAGTTTGAAATTTTTACATAACCATATGGAAAGCTGTTATACATGTATTTATATGAGACTTTCCTGAATATTTAAAGTTTTCAGGGAGTTAAGACAGCAGTGAGTCAGCACTGGTTCCAACCAAGGCAAGGATTAACTGCTGTCAGGATAGTCTCAAACCAGCTTGAAAAAGAAAGCCCACAGAGATATGTGACAAACAATGTATTTTGGAAAACAAAAAATAGGCATCTGGGGCCTTAAGACCAAACCAGGTCTGATAACCAGCCATTCTGTAGCCAGGATCAGGTACACTGCCTCCTGTCCCACACCTGCAAAGCCTCCCGATCCCTAGACAAGTGCACCATTTGGGAGAAGGTTAGAAAAATCTTATAAACATGCCTCCTTTTACCCTAAAAGGGTTTGTGCCTAACGTGGTCACACTTGCATCACTCAGCAAGAAGGTGACTGCCAAGTGATCAATTCCCTGTGTGATCAAAAGACCCAAAGCCTGGCACCATTATCTTCTGCAGGAGGCTGCAGGCTCTCCAAAGGCAGCGCTGTCTCAAGATGTGCTGGGTTTCCAGAAATATGAGCTCTGTGCTTCAATGATCAAGCTCCCTCTCAGGTAATATACTTTGCAGCCTGAAAGCTGCTTCCTTAATCAGCCTTTTGTAGTTCACATTTTAATCAGCACCATCTGGGATTAGCTTCCTTTGCTTTACTTATTTTTGGGTACAGGCAGTCTTAGATCCTCAGATTTTGGTCAGCTTGCCTGGAAACTCTTCCAAGTTTGAGATTACCGCTAACGTACTGAACTCTGGGGTGACAGTTCGAGGCACTTGAGAGCAGACACAAGACAGCAGCAACAGTGACCCATCAGCAGACACTGAACTTAACTGCAGTATCGACTTTGTAAGGTCGTTATTTCCTCAGCACAGCTGGCTTGTGGGCTGTACAGTCACAGATCTGGCTTGTGCACTTGGCTGAGTGATCTGGCACAAATGACCCCATTTTCCCAGGAATGCAGAGGGAGTTTGCTGCGAGCATGGCTCCATTGGCCAGAACAGAAATCAGGCATGTAAATCCCTTTCTTTTAGCCTCAAACTAGTCAAAGGGAGAATTAAATCCCCAGCCTTTCTAGCCCTTGTAGAGAAAGGAACTGAATGAACCAGGGACAAGCTGCAAGTAATGATCTCTGCCACCTCCCCAGTGCACTAACCAATTTATTTTGAAGCGCTATTTTTATTCAGCCTCAGACATTTGAAACACTTTGCCTAGAGCATGAACTATCACATTTCCCAGCTTGACGAGCAACCCATATAGAGCTGCGCTAAACACTTGATGAAAATGCTGTTTTGTGAAATAAAACACACAGTATCTCAGCATTTTTTTTTTAACCTTACCTACTTGACAGGCACCGCAGCTCCTGAGAGTGGGTGACAATCTGAGTAACTTCCCATGGGGCTGCCAGCGCACTGCCTCTCTGTACGCATCGATAGATGGATCAACATGCTTCTCAGGACCCTGGTGCCCTACGAAAGCAGTGAAAAGTTTACTAAATTGAAAGCCAGACAAGCAACGGCTTAATTTTGATGTATGTGGTGTGTCCTAGCGCACAATTTATAATCAGCTTATCAAAATGTGAAGTGTGACTTGCACTTCCGTCTGGGCAACAATTCCCAATGAACACCCAGCACACCCAGCCACCCACCTGAGGAGCGTCCCTCATCCTTTCAGAACACCTGCCGTGGGTTAACAGATAACATACGTCCTGCTCCAGAGCTTCCAAGATCTGTGTTTTAATCCTGGTGCTATCCGCTGATGGATGGCCTTGCCTCACTTTCCACGCACCATTGCTTTCCCGGCTGTGAAATATGGATAAATATACACACGTCCCCATAACACTGGTGGAGATCTGCCACAGGAGAAGCACAACACCAACCTGAGACGTTGCTGAAGCCCGTCACCAGCTGTGGCACCAAAGGGTTTTATTTTAACCACGTTTTGAGGGGGACACGCGTTGTGCGGGGTGCGGGTGCCAGTGCCGGCAGGAAGTCTCTGTGAGGAGACTCGGGGCCGCCTCATGCAGCCGGTTCTGGCCGGTTCCGGCCGCCTCCGTCCGCCCCCCTCAGGGCACAGCCGGGCCACTCGGCAATGCCAGGCAGTGCTGGGAAAACCTGTGTGAGAACTGGAAAATGGGTGAGGTAAAAAAAGCCAAACTGGTGAGAGACAGCCCAGTAAGCACTGGGGGAGGCTGGGGAGCTCCAGGGGCCAGGAGCTCTGGGTGCTGGAGTGGGTGTCCCCCTCAGCCTGAACCTTGGAAAAGTGGGTGGGAGGAGTTTCTTACCATCCAACTCTGTTTTAATAAGCAATAAATTAATTTTCCTGTTTTGCCCATGATGGTAATTGGCAAGTGACCTCCCTACTTTCACTCACGAGCTCTTCCATCTTATTTTCTGCCCTGCTGAGGAGCGGAAAGCGAGGGAGCGGCAGGGTGGGCGCCCAGCAGCCAGCCATGGTCAACCTGCCACAGGACAGCAACAACCAGCTGCTGCTCTGCCCCCCCCGAGGGGCCGGAACCCTTGGCAGAGGCAGCATCTGCTGCTCTTCACAGTCCCAGTCCAGTGGAAAGAAACCACAGACCAGGATTTATTATCAGGCTAAAGCTCAGGTCTCTAAACTGCAGAATAATATGGTTGGTTCAGCCCGGCCACATTTACTATCAGCTATCTGAGAACAGATGTTAAAATAATACATTTTTCATCATGATACATTAAAAAAAAATAAAATCCCACATTAACCTTATTAATTATTCTGAATTCTTAAAATCTCAGTACCTGCAGTTCCTATTGAGGATTTAGTCAAGGGGAATTCCTGTCTGATATTAAACAATAGTGTATTTTCCAGCAGGAAAAAAATGCCTAATTAGTTTTCTATGTTTTTTTCCACGGATGATTAGTTTAACATACATATGGGGAAGCTGCCTCCCCTGGGATGCCTCAACACAAACAGTCACCAGTGAATTAACTACAATCAAAACCTCCCTTAACATGTTCAAGGTAATATTTGCAGCAGAGGTGTTTTTATCTCTGTATCACTAAGTGACAGCAACTGAACAAAACAGGAGATGGGATTAGATGGCTCTCCCTAGCATCCAGCTGAAAAACAAAATTGCTGCCAAATCTAGTGTAACAGCTTAGCTCTGTCCCCCAGGCAGGCTTTCAGCAGCCTCCAGCATCACTGCATCATGCTTTAGGAAAATAAACTATATCCCTTGCAAGCTGTGCTAGCTTCTTTTCTGCAGGGAGCACTAGTGAGACAGCCTCTGCTCCACAAACTCCTTGGGAGTTTAGGCCAGGAAGCAGAGAGCAGCAGTAACGGATATAAACAAAGGCAAAAGACACCCTTGGTGTTCTTTATTCCTCTGAGTCACAGTGCCCCTTTCCGCAGTGAAGCACAAGTGATGTCAGAGAAGCATGTTGCTTCTTGTCTTCTCCCAGCCTTGGCAGCGTTTTGCCTGTTTGGCACCTTGCAAGCAAGGGCGATGTTATCAAGGCTGCTAATTCTGTGCCCCCAGGAACAGCAGATGCAGTGGCCTCCTAACCCTGGACCTCTGGTCACAACACACTTACAGCCCAAATTGACTAAAGCAGCTTTTCAACACCATGTAGTTCATTAAAAGAATACCAAGGCTTGAAAGAAAACCCAGTGTTGTAAGACATCTACAAGCTCCTACCAAAAAAGACAGGTGGTTTAAGCAGTAGATGGGCTCTTGTCTGACAGCAAAATTTTGGCCAAAGACACTAAAATAGCCCCAGTTAAATCAGATGTCTTTAGGATGCCACTGCCAAGTCCTCCTAAGTAACAGAAAAGAATTTCACAACTTGGTGCAATGTAACCATGTAAGGGCAACTCTGCCCATCTTGTACAGTACAAGTACAGTTCATTCCCTTTCATGGCTCTAGATCTGAACTATTCCTGTTCCCGGAAAACAAAGCACATTTTACATCACAATACTAGAAAATGCAACTCAAGATCGATTTTTAAAGGGAAACGTGTCCTCCCTTTGATTTTTAAAGTGACACATTCTCCCTTGTTAGCATACTGCAAAAATTCTTACAAGACCTCATGTGCTATGCAGTCTTGGTGGTGAAAGTGGTGTGAACTTCAGGAAAGTCTTTAGCACAGTGCTAATCCATTACCAATTGAACTAGGTTTAGGATATGGCACCATACCATTTCATAAGCTTATTTTGACAAGAAATTTATGAAAAATTTGTTAAAATTTTTAAAAATTCTGAAAAATGGCAACAGTATTACAAAGCAAAATAAGTTTTAAATGACAACGTAATTCTTAAAATACTTAATACAGAAGCATGTATTTGGTATCACTGTATGCTAATGGAGTCTTATTGCTTAAAAAGACATCTGAGAGACCTCAAGTTCATAGTGAACTTTAAAGCTGTCAGTTCATTTTGCCTTATGGAGGAATTCCACTGAAATCCACATGGATGAACAGAGTCTGAGGGGATTAGGAGCAAGTCAACAATATTTAAACTCTGGTAAACTAGGCATTTATCAGCAGTAAACGATTACTGCTTTGATTTTAAGTTCTACCCTAATGCCAAAGCAGAGCAGCTAATGTAAGATATGTAAGAAAGAAAAATCAAGCCCAGTTAAAACTTGGCTCCTTTTACTGTGTACAAAGGAAAGTAATGAGAATTGGACATAAGCCAAGCCAAAATCTCTCCAGTTTGAAGACTATTAAGTCTTGTTTTGCCAGAAAGTGTTTTCAGAGATTTATCTGCTGGAAAAATGAATTATTTCCAGGAGAGTCACAGCTAATAGTGTCTGTGTCCCTGTCCCCCCTCATCCGCCCTCTCCGCCCCTTTTTTTAATGCATCTTTCATGGTTGACTTAGATGTCAGAAGAAAACATCAAAAATAAAGTGTGGGTTGGGTGGGTTTTTTTTCTGGTTTGTGGCATCTAAAAGGTATCTTTCTCACATGCTTTCTGTATTGCCAAGTTCAACATCAACATCAAGCCTTTTCTTTAGTCTTTTTAGCAGTTCCTCCTTACTTGAAACATCCAGGAGTTTATCTTTTACAAGTTCCATTAGCTTGGAGAAGTAGTAAATTCAAGCATTACCAGTGGGAAGACAGAATGTGCAACCAAAAATGTTTTACTTTACAGCTATGCTAAAAAGGGCTAACAGCCTGTGGATTTGGGTCTTCTCTGAAGAAATTGCTCCTAAAACAAAGGTTTAGTTAGGTACTTCATTATAGCTATACAGTGGCTTATACTTGAAATCCTAATTCATTTTATGACTTGAAAATAACCCAAGTGAATTTAAAAAAAACACACCTTAACATGGCCCAGTTTGCAATATTTAAGATTCAATAGACATATCTATGGTGTCAACACAGGATCTTCCAGAGAAGTATATTGCATTTTGACATGTCTGAGAAGTAAGAAAAATACAGGAGAAAGAATACACTTGGGTAGTTCAGCCATCCTTCTTCATTCAGAGGCGACCGCATCCCTATTCCTGTCTCTCCTGAGAGAAGTCTGAGGGCTGAAGTTTCCCACACTCACATGCATAACAGTAACTTGCAAACAAGTCAGAAATAAGCCACATGGCAACCAGCTCTACATGGAGACAGCTTAGAGCATAAACAGGAAAGCATCACCAAAACAGTTTCTATCACTTGACAAAACTTTGAGAGGGCCCATGCAGAGATTTGAGTGAGGACAACTGCAAAAATTGTCCTGGAGATGATCACACACGGTATCATCTGGATACAACCTCTCAGCAATTCTTGAGAATGCACAGATCAGAACACATCATCTGAAGGACAGCATGTGTATGGTTGTAATTATTATGAAATCAGTAAAATGCGGCTGACAATGGCAATTTTCAATACTAGTCATATCATACTAGCATATTTTAAAACTACTGAAACGATATATGAATGACATTCTATTTAAGTGACAAGTACCAACTGACAAATAAACCTGCTGTGTGCAGAACCTACCAACGCAAAAGCAGCACCTGGAAGTAAGGTTATAGCCTCTTCTTGTATCCCTCCTGCAAAGCAAAGGTCTGAGACACATCATACCCTAGAAAAGACACCATGCTTTTAAGTCCCTGTGGAATTCTAGCCAAAATAAATCAGAAATTTCTTCCCAATAGAGGTGCCAATGATTTTAACTAGACACTTTTAAGACACAACAGCACAAAGCGTCTGTTCTTAACACCCTTCCCCATGCCTGTATCTTGCTGCCAGCAGTTGCTTCTAGCTTAGCGCTTGCTGCAATTCCATTTCTCAATTTCTGCAGACAGTATGGAGAAAAAAAAAAAAAAAAAAAAAAAAAAAAAAAGATTGTCAAGAGCTTTCGCGATTTAGTATGCTGCTTAACACTGTTAACACAGGAAAAAGCTGTAATACTGCCAAAAAGCACTGTGGCCCACTAGAATGACACAAGACATCTTGAAGGTTCGTTAGTACAGCTATAGCACCTTGGTATTGGAAGTTGCTATGTTCAAAGTCAAATGTGAAAAGCTGATCAAAGGGGAAAAAAAAATGTCATGAAGCAACATATTTCGGAACACAAAGCAGGAACAAGTTCAGAGGTGTCAGAAGATAGTACTGCAAGGTCAGGATTTTATCTAAAATGGAAAAAACAAAGGTTTTAGATTTTTTTTTAAACACTTCAGTTCGACAGTTCATCCATGTTCTCAGCCCTGCAGGATAAGCAACCTTATTTCTATGACACTGGATTTATCAGAAGCTAACGCCTGACGTTAACTCAGCAAAGCTGGTCGTTTGAGTATCGGTGTAGTCCAAGCCCAAAAAAAAATCTTATTTTTCTTTCACAGTAACTACGTCAGAAGCTTTACATTACCAGAAAACCAACCAGTTCAAACTAAAACTAAACACCTTAAGTACAACAGGCAAAACCTTTAAGTAACTAGTGTGTGCCAGCTTAGAAGCCTGAAGTATGAAAATTAGCCAGAGAAATGAGAGATAAGAGAAGCAATGTCAGCAGATGTACTATCATTTCAACTGCTTGCCTCTTCCTTTGGTTCTGCTAGTAGGATAGCTGACAAAAAAACAAACTCACATCAGCAGGTAGAAAGTCTATCTAGCCATTAAAGGGCTATTAAGTAATTTCTTAAAATATTGCCAAATAGTCAGGTTATTTATCCTTAAATTATTTCCCTGCTGTTCAATATCAAGGTGTAATACAAGACTAAAAAGGTAAAACCTTTAAGAGTCATTCTCACATGTCAATCAATCTGCTAGCACGCCAAGAAGTATTTCTGCTAAGTTTTCCTCAAATTGCAGTTTTAATGATTTGCTTAAAGAACGTCGGTGGCAGAGTAAATACTGTGAGCCTCTATCAGCAGAAAACCCACTGAACTTCTGCACCATAACCAAAAGAATTGCCTTAGTCTTTCCAGTGAAAAAGCAGGAAGATGAATTAGATTGCTATATTGCAAAATGCTCCACTATAGATCAAAAAAGGAGTTGAGCTACAACTGCAAAGCTTATCAAATCCAGAAAAGAAAGATGATAGCGAACCAAAGAGTGATGTGAAAATTCTTGATTTTCAACTCTGGCACTGGCCTACAAGCTGATTCGTTTAAGAATTCATAACCAGAATTTGTGTATCTTTTGAAGACATGTATCTCTAAGTCTTTGTACACTAGCTGTAATAAATCCACTGATGTTTATGACTTGAACAAAGACACAGCACAATATAGGTTTGAACTGTTTATTTTACATCAGATGTTCCATACCAGAGTTTCTTCAGTTAGAAGTTCCTAGAAGAAAATGAAACAAACATTGTTACAAACTAGTTTGCTTCAACAGCTCAAGTAAATATTTTTGAACAACTGTGTAATCATCTTATAAATATAGTATATACATTTTTAACCTAAGAGCTAGATTTGGTATGGGAGTGGCCCCTCCAGGAGTTAAAGGATAAGATAAACATACGTACTTGGAAACAATTCCATCATTTTTTGCCAGACGCAGAATGGAGTCATCTGATTCACCCTTTAAAAAACAAAAAGATTATTCTGAAGTGACCAAGTAATTGCTGATACACATCAAAAAGAGGCAGCTGCAGCATTTAATGCTGGTAGAGAAATGCACAGTGTCTTCCACAAATCACTACATTTCATAGGCACAGATTAGTGTATTCAAAACAAGCTGTTAAATTCTTTGTCATCCTTTAGGATAGAAATAGTTTTAACCTGAAAACATATATAAGCTTGCATTAACAAGATTTATTTCTGAGTAAGCAGACTTCTGATGAACTCTGGGAAGTTTCACATCATGTTTAACAAATTTAAGCCATGGTAGTATCATTTCTAACAATTATAAACAACAGATAAAAGCCAGGTATCAGTAGCTTGGAACATTCTAAAAGAGAAAAAACAACCCACTTGCATCCACTTGCAGTGATAAAAAAAATTATGAACATACATAATTCAGAAAAACAGAAGAAACTGATTCTAAGTAAATTTGTTCACATCTTTGTCCTGTCTTCATCATCCCCACAAAAGCTCTTCCTCTAGAACAAGCTCAAGACATATTGTGTTTTCAGGGCCAAACACAAATCTAAAAGGTTACTAATCAATATAAAAATAAGCACAATCATTCTGCAGTTAAAGAATACTTTAACAGTTAAAGAAGTACTTACCATTCTACGAATTGCTCCACAAATGGCATACGTTTTGAACTGGCCATTTACTCTGCCTGTTACCTTGTCAACCTGTGATTACAAGCAAGTTACTCCATATAAATTCCTATAAAATGTTATGCTCTTACATACTTGCCAGGCACCCAAAGATAAAAATTACTTGTTAAATACTGCAACTATTTTTCTGCAAACTACATAAAACTAATGCAAATTCCAAAATTAGAAAGACAACTACAGAGTATCTTTTCACAGCAAAGTTATAGTTAATTACATAGCGCAGCTATAAAACTTAATAGATCATGCAGCATAACAAGAGCACAATATGAAATAGTAGCTAAAAAAAAATATTTGTGTTTTATAAAAATGGAAAAGTAAAGTTTACTTATGGATTTTACGGCCTCTGCTACTTTTTTTCATGTTCCTTTTAATTAAGGTTGGTATTATGGAAAACTGAAGGGGGCAGTCTTGTTACACAGGCAGTAAAATGCCCCCAAGCTGAGACACACAATTTGTCTCACTTCCTCCAGTTGCTGAGAAATTGAACAGGAAAAAAGACTAAACAATACAAATCATTAACAGTGTAGTGAGCCCTACAAAACCATGGGTGTGTTTTTGAGTTCCGCTAATCTCTGATCTTTTGAAAACAATAGGGACCACTGAAGGAAAGAAACAGGGTGAACAAGAGAAATATTTGCCTTAACATTCACAGGAAATCAGAAACAGAGCATTTTTTTTTCAATTATTTCTTTAGTCAGACATGTAACACAAGAGACTCAGTTGTGTAAAAATATGGTACTGTAGTCTGTGGTCTCCTATTCAAGAAGAAATCAATCAAGCAAATAAATCAAGCTATATAGCACATAAGCTGTAGGAACACTGAGTCCACAGAGTTCCTGCAAGGTGAATGCCAATAAACACATGGGAAAAAAAGCATGCTAAAAGGCGTTTAAATTAACTGGAGCCCTTGGGCATTAACTGGGATCCTGCAGGAGTCAAGGTCTGCTGTGGTTTTCTCAGCATATATGTTAAGCTTGGAGGAAGCTGCAATAACACCACCCTGAGAAGACGAAACTAAATTTGGACAAGAACAAATTCCTTATGTTACAGAAAGAAAACTAAATGTACAATACCAAGTCAATACAAACAGCCAGCAGCATACTTCAGGAAAAATTCTATGCATCTAATAGCCCAAGCTCTGAGTTAATGAAACCATAATGCTGCACACAAAACACACGAGCAATCTCATGTGTCACCTATCGGGAGCAGCAGTGTCAAGTATTAACAGGAAGTATTCAGGCAAAGCACAGAAGATGGCATTTTAGTTAAGCAAAGTAGACCAGAAACAGCGTTCTGTTCTGGCAACTGTATCTTTTGGATAAACTAGAAAAAGCCCAGAGAAGATCAACAAGAATAAAAAATTAAAAACTAGGGTGCACAAGGACAGACTGAAGAATGGTACTTTCTTACAGACAGGTGAAGGCAGATAAGAATCTCCCATAGACAAACATTTTGTCTCCTTCTTTCCTTCAGGACAAGGAACTCCCTAATTTATATTTTATATTTATATTTCATTAGCTAAAACATAACATTAGGAAGTGCATTTAGTTAAACTGTTAAGCACTGGAATAGACTGTACAGAGGTTTATGAAACTCCCTTAATGAATTATTTTCCAATAGGCTGAAAAATAACCAGGGGTGACACAGTCATATACTTGAATGTTTGAAAACCCTCAAGTTCTACACTTATATGGTCTCTAGTGAATTATTTGGAGATGCATCAAAAGCTGTTGTATTTCTTAACATCTAGCAAAAGTTTAAATGTGCAGCTCTCTGATCACATAATTCTGTTATGAAACTTACCTCAGAAATATTTATCTGAATAGAAGCATGATCCTTAGCACCGATTATTCGGTTGCTAGCAGAGCTAAGGAATAAAAAACCAAGACATATTTAAACAAAAGGAAATGGACGGCGACAATGAGAAAAAACTTAACCCCCACATCTACAAGCAAATTAAAGCTGCACAAGAAGTTCAGACCTTAACTGTTTAAGCTTTCAGTGCTTGGAACATTAAAATGAGACTTTAAGTACATTTAAAGGAGACTTTCACTTGGTAGCATCATGCTAAGTTGGCAACTATCTCTTCACTTTTTTTTATATGCCCAGTTCACCCCTATACAATGCACACACCAGCACAGCCCTTCAAAACACACAAGAGTATCAAGTCTTTTCTAAAGTGCAAACAATACCACAATCAAGGTAATTCAAGAGAATGTATTCTCTATACCTTTTTCATTGGGGCCGTTACAGCTATCAAAAGACACTTGGGTTGCAAACCCTCAGAAATCACACGTTGCAAAAAAACATTCGACTTAACCCTAATAAAAACACATGACTGCTTTTTATTTTCGAGTCATTTTTTTAACGTACACATTTACAAAAAGCTTCTCACTGTCACTTTACTATAACCTCAAAATTGTACTAGGTTGCTGCCTTGGTAGCACATGCTGATTCCTTAACAGCTTCGCTAGGACACCTTGTAGCACAGAAACACCAGCACACTGCAAACACCGCATTTACTTCTGAAACGAACCATGCGTGAGCCGTCACTGCTGCACTGTAAGGCTGACAGTTAAGCAACGGAAGATGCAGAGTATTTTCTTGAGCTTTAATCTTCCCTCCTTCACATATTTTACGTACTTTTAAAAATACAGAAACGGATAAAACCCACTTTCCTTTGCTGCAGATACTCGTGACTACGAAAAGCCCTGCTCCTGCGCTGCCTGCAGCGGGCTCCGGCGCGGGTCGCTACCCAGGGCCCGGCTCCGCGCCGACCCCGGCCCCCCCCAGCGCTGGAGCCAACCGCTCACCATTTGCGAGGCACGTAAAGGTCCACGAACTCCCCGGCGTCGTTCTGCATGGCGTTGTGGCTGGCCGAGGCGCAGGCACCAAGCGGTAAGACCTAGAGAGCGCAGAGCGGGGCTCAGGGGCCGTGTCCGCACGGCCTGGCCTGGCCTGCGCCGAGCGCCATCACCGGGCCCCACGGCCGAGCCGCCCCACGGGCAGCGGCCCCGGCCCGCAGCACGCCGCGGCCCCCCCGACCCCCCAACTGAGCGGGAGGCCGGGGCCGAGCCCCCCTCGCCGTCCCCGGGGCCGCCCCGGCCGCTCCCCGCGAAGCGGCACCACGACCGCGCTCCTACCTCGCGTGCGCCGCGGCGGAAAAGGAGGCGCGGCGCCGGAAGCGGAAACTCGTCAGCGGGAGCGGACAGCTTCCGGCGCGGCGGCGGCCTCACCCGCGCGGGCGCGCAGCCGTTGAAAGACCGTTAAACGGCCGCGATGGCCCCCGAACCCCACCCCCTCGC
Source organism: Falco naumanni (assembly GCF_017639655.2). NCBI lineage: Eukaryota > Metazoa > Chordata > Aves > Falconiformes > Falconidae > Falco > Falco naumanni. Next base: position 24,734,257 of record NC_054063.1, on the reverse strand, counting down.
CCAGCTGAGGCGGCTCCGGGAGAAGGGCACCAGGGCCACCATTCGGCCAGCGGATCACGGGCCAGGGGCCATCCCCTGGGGGGCGGGGGCCCACCCCACCCCGCGGGGCGCACCCCTCCTCCGGCGGCGGGAAGCTGAGGGGAAGCGGCCGCCCCGCCCCCGAGCAACCCCCAAAACCGACAGACCATTCCAAAACAAAGACTTTGGTTACAAAACATGTACCAAAACAGGTTTTATTTCACAGCATCTGAATTTTACAAGTTCATGGTGAAAAAAAAAACCACAACAAAACCGAACAGGCTACAACTCACGCTTTTAAATAATGGAGTAAGACAAAACCAAAACTGTATTGTTTACATAAAAATGTACAGCCTCTTATCAAGAGAGTTCTCCGTGCTGAGCCATCCCAGCAGCATCGCTACGCGGCACACGGCGCTAGGCCGCTTGGCCTGAACCAGCCTTTCCCTGCAGAGCAAGAGGAGCTGGACTGTGAGGAAACGTAAAGCCAGCAGATCCGCGTATTATTTTGGGTCCCACTTTCAGTTTATTAATGGATAATGTAATAATAGTCCTTTGCCACATGGTGGCAGCTTTTAGGTGAAAAGATAAGTATTCCCATACAGGACTGCAGGCTACACTCCCGAAACTGAAAAAACAACATATACACACACACATGAGTTACCATATCTCTGCAGAAGGACTTTCTGCACAGATGCCATAGCGGAGGCACTGATGTACAAGCCACAGACTCCACCTCTGGATGGCCCTGGCCCCACACTCTACCAGAAATGATGGTGCAACATTGGCTCCACCGCGTTGTTTTTGGCCTGCACACCCAGCTTCTAAGCTCAAGAACACTGCATGTTCCCAAGCCAACATCTAGAGCAACCTTTAGACAACATTCAGCATTCTGTAATTTAATGCTCCTTATCTTAATTTGTTCTTTTGAAAGACAAAACAAAAGCTTGCCCTTTATGATGTGAAACCATAGATTCTGGGAGCATAACTACAGCCCAAATGCCCACTGCAACCAAACTTCCACTGAATAGAGACTGCAAAGTGCTGCAAACCAAAGTACGGGTTTGGTTGTGTTTTGGTTTTTTTTTCCTTAAAATTAACTTTCTGTTCTCACAGTCTCTTACTTATATAAAGAGAGAAAACTCTTTATACACTAAAAAAAGAAGTTCCCAGCCATATTCTGATTTCATTCATGCCAACCGGAGTGTTTTGCTAGTTCTGGAGATACCACACGAGCAATTTCTTTGCTCAGTTCTGCCTCTGTCCCCTCCCCTAATGACTGCAGGAAGTGGTGGCCCACTTCAATTGTCTTCACCACGGGTTACTAATTTGAAGGCTCATTATAGACTAGATGTTTAGTACATCACTATTTCTTACATGCAAGGACAGTTATATTCAGTAGAAAGTTTAACTAGTAGGCAGTTTTTCTTAAACCTTTTGGAAGATAACTGGCAAGCTTGTTTAATTTATTAGCTACAATCTCACTTATGGAGACTGGAAAGTCCTTCTGTGTTAGAGATAAATCACAAGCATATTAAATTTTACACAAATACCTTGAACCTACATACAGCTGAACACAGTTACAAAAGATCTGATAGTCACTGTAATTATTACATATGAAAAATACATTTTGAGCCCTACTTAAAGAGGAAGGGGCTCCAGTAAAGTTTGCTGCAATTCTAATGAAGCCAAATTAGCTTCAGACAAAACACAGCTGAAAAGCAAAGATTCAGCTTTGTTTTTGGCTACGACCAACATTTAATACAAGGAACAGAAATTTACATTACTTTACATATTAGATAGCAAGTCCGTTACCTCAGTACGAGGCCTAGTATTTCATTTAGGAGTTAAACAAATCACAAATTTCTCAGTCGTAACAGCCAAGCATCAGTTTTGTTCCTTGCAAATGGACACAGTTACTTGTATCATAATATTGCTTCAGAAAATAAACCCAAGAACCAATATCACAGAAGGTCCCACATATAATTGAGAGTTCATTCCCAACTTGGATATTAAAAAGAATAAATAAATAAATGAAGGAATAACCAATGGTCAGAGAAGTTATTTAACCTCTGCATAAGCATTAGAGTGCTGCTGGGCACCAGCCGTTAAGTGGCTGTTCAGATGTGCCAGTTTTTATGAGGACCATCACAGTGATGCAATGCTTGGAAGAACAGAGTAAAAAAAAGTAGCATTTTAAATATTGAGCATGCTTCATGTCATTGGCTTGGTTTGACAGCAGTAACTCTACTGGCATAAGTATTTGCTCAAAGCACATAAGACCATATATAATACAGTCGTACTGAAAAGGTGCTTATTTCAGACTACAGAACAGTGAAACAAACGAAAAGTCATAAATGATACATTTGACAGCAAATTGCTCTTAGTCAAGCGCTCATCTTCCACTGAGGAGTGAACTAGGATGGCAATCACTTTGCTGCAGCTACCTTGTTCAACATGTGGTACTTCATGACAGATTTTCAAACAATCTTTCCTATTTAAAGAAAAAGTATATTCTTAAGGTATTAATAGTTAACTAAATTGGAACAGAGTAATTTCAATACTTACCAATCTATAGTATAGCAGAGAATAGATGCCCTGTGTGTCATTAGTGCAGATATACTGGAATTGTTTTCCTTATATGCAAGGCCAATGCAGGTAAAGAACAGATGGCTATACAAATTCAGGATTTCCCACTAAATAACATAACTAACTTAAAAAGCACTGGTACCAGACCAGCCAGTTTTAGGCACACCTTTAAAAAAATAAAGTATGCATTTCATGAATGTAAAAATGTGAGCAGATTCTTAGAAACATCTGAATTTTATGGTGCACTGGAATGCAAGTGATGCTTCCTTTAGCTTCAAGGAATAAAATAAAGGCTTTAAAAAAACAAACAATAAAACCCAATAACAATACCATAGTATTCTTCATCGGGAAGAACAGTTTTAGTAAAACCAAATAGATAAATAAGGAATAATAAGTAGCCATGACAGCTGACTGGTGAATATTTGTGCTTTACATGTCCAAAAGAAAACAAAGTTCAACAACTCTTCTCAGACCGTCCCCCAGACTTGGCATATGCGTCCATAATGCACACCTCAACAGTTTAATAACACACCACAGACTTCAAAACTAGCTGTAGCCATGGCAGGATGCACACAGCGGCACAGAAAGGCCAGTGGCAAGTTCACTTGCAGTGTTCAGTGATGCGGTCCCCAGTGCCACTGCCTGTCAGCTGGGACATCGCTTTGGTTAAGACTGCTGTGTGAGCCGTCTGTAATGAGGTAAAACTTGGTTTTCAGGAAGATAGAGAGCCAGTTCCAAAGCTACAAGGACGGTGAATTCAAAACCAATGAGATCTCTTCTGTTGAATCTGAATCTCTCTTCTAGTTTCTATGACAGTGATAAAAAATTAAAAAAAAAAGAAGGAAAAGGGGAGAAGGAATCAGTTAATCCACAAGATACCAATGCACTGCTAGATTAAGTCATCATAAAACAGAAGGCAGCAGTGTGTGGCCTGAGCAGTACCTACAGAATCAAAAAGTGTTGCCACGGAGCAGACAAGTAAACCAGCTTATCAGCCCAGCTGTGACACCCACACAAGTTACATGTGTGTGTCTAAGAAACAGTAAGTGGAAAACCAACCTCACTGTAGGATCAGTAGGACATTAGACTGCATCAGTCAGGTAGTTTTAATGATATTTTTTTTAAAAAAAATATCAATCCTGAGAGCCCTTGATACATAAAACTGAAAGAGCTGCTCTTAAATGCAGGCATGCACTGTTGAAAATCTTGGCTTTAGTCTTTGTCTTGTTCTTTGAGCTAGAGAGGAGGTTTTGACCACACTGAAACAAGTTTCATAGTACTTACATCTATAAGGTGTTTAACTTCATGTTTCCTGAGATCACTGCTGATCTTGGCTGCAAGCAGAACGCAAGCACCAGCACACAGTTTGCGGTTCTGTTTGTTAAGTTTGCCTTGGAGGACGAGCTTCTCAAAGTAAACATATGCCATGGAGACAGTTACTGGCTCCAGATTGCACTCTTCACTCAGGTTCCGCATCTCTCGCTTTAAACTGGGAATGGGGGGAAAAAAAACCACAAAGACATCTTCTCAAACACAATGGCTTTAATGAAATGCTCTAGAAACACTACAGCATGGGAACTCAGAAGAGCATATGGGCAAGAATCCTAGCTGGAAAACCATGGTAACTATTATCCTAGAGTGAAGTCCAGCTGGCAGCAAGCTGAAGCCGATGCTCAAACTGATTTAACCTGGCTGAAAACATCTACTGTGGAAGCACAGTTCTCATCTGCCCATACACACAGGAGCTTAGCTGCTTCCCTGACACACAGGCTATCGCTGTGTGATTCCTTCTGGGCTCCCAAACTGGTTTGTGATTCACATCATAAGACTGAACCACCCTGACCTACAGAACACCACACCAAAGCTGTGCGGACCACAGCAGCTGCTGCACAGAGACCTGTCTACTACACACCTTGTGGAAGGATCAGGTCTGAGGGGAAGGCAGACTGGTTTACACACTTCCCACAGCAGCCAGCCCATCACTTCAGCATTAAGGCAGATTTTATGGTGGATGCTACCTCTCATGGCTGCCATCCATGCTACACCTGCAAGAAGATCTCTGCACAAACACACTGCTTGGGACAGTTACAAAGAGGAGTATGCAGGACACTGGCAGAACACAGACCCTGCCTGAGCCAGCCTTCCACTTGGAGCCGAGTTACACATAACCCTGGTGATTCAGCAGAACTGTGTTTAAGCCAGCTATTTCAGAGGGCCTTAACTGCGTTAGCTCAAGTGTAATACCAGTAAGATTACAGCTCTCTGAAGGTACAACTGATCTGAAGACGTCTCACTGATGAACAGCCAGATGCATTTTCTGGAAGACTAGGAATTCTGTATGGCATAGTCCTGCCTTCAAAAAGGACTCCCCAGAACTAACACTCTTCTTTATCCCAGAATCTTGTCAGAATCCATGGCCATCAGTGAGCCTGGTAATTGAAAGGTGAAAATAGCCAGAGGGTCTAAAAAGACAATCCAGTTAGAGTGGGACTACGCTACACTACTGCCAGACAATCAGGTTACAAGTATTTGTTTCAAGGCTAATGCTGCTTCTGTTAATTGGCTATTAAGTGTCAGTACACCCCAGCTGGTGAAATTAAACCCTTTTAAGGTGGAACTATGAAAACCAACTGTTACCCCTTCCCAGCATCCTAAACATTCCTGTACAGGGCTGTCATCCTACAGTCAGCTCAACTGGCAAAAGAGATTAGTGTTTAATCATATATACTATTAATAGATCTACTGTTTGCTCCGTACAAGTAGAAGATGAAGGCAGCCTTGTAGAGCATAGATGTTCTCATTATTCAGTGCTTGTTTCTTACCTCCTGATTTTGCTCAATGTCAACTTGATATGAGGAAACTTCTCTCTAAAGGTTTCATTCATATCCTTTTTAAGGTCTGAGGGCTTCACATATTCTATGACTGTAGTCTGAAATACAAGAGGCAAAATTTATCATTTCTCTGTAAACAGTACTGATGGCCGAACAAGTCTTCCAAAGACACTAATGCAAAGGCAAGCCTGAGTTTTATTATTCACAATTTAACATTTCTGTAATGTCCTAAGCAACAGATCATGATGAATCTCAACTACAAAGTCTTAAAAGAACAGTCAGCAAACTGTTACAAGCAGCAAATGGCAACATGGAGATGCATGTCAGGTTGGTCCTTGACAAGCTGAGTGTACAAACCCAACTGTTTGTACTTTTCCTGATCAATTCTCAAAAAGCCACAACTTCTTCTTCCTAGAGGAAGATTTCTTCCTCAATGAAGTTCTTTATAGGAAAATCTTAAAGACACTCACTCATTCTGTTCAGGTATGCCAGTCACTCACCATGTAAGAGGCAAAGATGAGAACACGTTTATGTTTTCCACAGGGCCACTGAGGATCATCCAGAAGATTTGGATCATACTCTGCAGCTTCCCCAGCTTCACTTCCTGAGGGAAGGAGGAAAGCACTTTTGGCCACAAGATACAGAGCTTTAAATGGCCTGTTTGCTCTTTAAAAAAGCTTTCAAACAGCCAACATCAGGAGTGTTGGGAGATCCCAGAGCAGCTATGCTCACGTGTGCATTTCATAAATGCACCAGTCAGGTATTAGAATGATTGGGGAAAAAAAAATGCACAAACCAACCAGCAACACAGAAGCTCTTTCTGCAGCATGTGCCTGAAGCACCACTTTAGTGCAAACTAAGTTTGTCATCCACAAATATGCACAGAAAACAACTGCACAAGACAATTCTTTTGCCTATACTCTAACAGGCAGCAGAGTTGTCAGGTTTGCTCTTTAACACAAGAGAAGGGATTCTTGTCACAAACTCTTCGGCTTATGCATTGTTACTGTGCTAGAAGGCAAGAGGCCCACCTGCAACCACGTATACCAGATGTTTCTTGTTGAATAATATAAAACTTCACATTTCCAGGGAGAAGCTTTGCACTCTGAATTGCATGAACAGAACAAGGCCAGATATATGGAGGATCTAAGTCATGTGTGTCAGTCTCAGTCCTAAGGCTCATCATTATACTTCATTAACAAGCCTTATTTACTAGGCTGTGCTAAAACCAGTCTCCTTCCAGATGCAGCGCATCACCATTCACTTCACCATTCGCAATTATTTCAAAGAAATACATTCCTTTTATGCTTTTCTGCCAGGCACACAAGCGATGGCAAAGCTGGCGGTTGTCCTTACCGATGTCTGTTCCTGCTGGTATTGTTTTTGCTGTCACAGGTTTATATCTTGATCCAGGAAGACTCCGTGAAGCACTAGCTCGACAGGAGGGAACAGCACTATAGCCGTCAGCTTTGCGAACAACTAGGGCATTGGTCGGATACAGGAATTTTGCATAGGACACAACCTTGAAGGAGACAAAGTTGTAGCAGTTACAGGGGAAAATTTACTGAAGAGCTTATTTCCAAACATCTAGCATTTTCCAGCTCAGACTCCCCTGGAGTTTGTATTTGGGAGTGGGGACCTTGAAATGGTGAGACAGGAAGAAAGGGTGAAGTTGGATGAGGAACACCTTGCTTCCACAACAACAGTGTAGAAGCACTGTAGAAGATTTGGTGGGATGGTGAAGAGGAGGGGAGAATCACATCAATAAAATTCTGGCAGTATATAAACTAGGGTATAAATTTTGCCCATATTTCTATCAAAACATCACTCACGTTGTCTGAGACACCAGAGTGAAATAAATTCTCCAGGAACAGAGGCAGAAGCGATCAGTGGCTTCAACTACTTCCTCAGAAGAGAATTTTCACCAGCCAAATGTTTCAAACTGAGCAGTTAAACTTCCACCGCTCTGAGAAGTCTCAGCTCTCACTTTATGGATGGCAAAGCACGGCGTAAATTAAGTGATTTACCCCAGCATGAGATGGTTCTGGGGTGAAAGTAGCCAGCTCACCCACCTGCTGTCACCGGTTTTGGTCAGTAGTATTACAAATGCTCACTGGCATTACAAATCGAGAGACAAACCACCCCGCCAAAAAAAAACCCAAACCACCAAAAAACCCTAAACCACAACACCCAACCAAAAACACAAAATGAGAAAGTATTTCCTTACCTTGCCATCAGCACCCAGCTCTACTCCTTCCAGGCCAAGCACCATCTCAGTGGAGACTGAAACTCCCCCAGAAGGATGTCGCTGCTTCTGTCCTTCCATTTTTAGATCACTAAATGCAGATAAGAAAGTGCGCTAGTATAAAATCTGACAAGCCCAGCTTCCAGGTAAACACCACGTCCCTCCATTAGCTACAGCCAACACCACCAGATCAGAGTTGTCCTGTGTGGGAACAGGGCAATCCCTCAAGACAATGTTGATTTTTAACTACTCTCTTAATGTCAAAATGCTCATTAACCAAACAGATATAATCTCACTTTAACTCAAATCTGTTCCAATACACCTATCAAAAGTAAACTTTAACATGGTCTTTCTGCATAAAACCACACCACTCCTAACATACTACTCCCTAAACATTTAACAGCAAACATGTTTTATATTACTGGTTTTCCAGGATTACAAACTTGCCTTTCAATTGGAATTTTCCAACTACTGTGCACACAAGCCCAAATTAAAAATTAAGGCTGCTAGCAGAACTCTGCCTCAGTGATGGCAGCATGCAGCTTTGTCACCTCTATATTCCAATGCAAAAAAGCAGCTTTCACATGAAGAATCGTGTTGCCATCTTAGAAGCAGAACGACACAGTGCTCAGAAAACTTAAATAGCTCTAGTGACCTTGCTGCTTTTCTATTAAATGAGAGAATATTTTCCCATCACCTATTTTTATGGCAAGTGTATTTGCATACAATACAATTCCCACCACTAAACATCCGTTTCCTGTGGCCATAAGTTATGTACAGGACAGAAGTGACAACACAATTGTTTTGCCAGAGTAGATTAGAATAAAATTAGTATTTTCCATGGTACATTTGTAGATCACAGACCTTCACAGAATCAACTTAGACTCCACAAGGGGCTGAGCAAAGATGCAGGGAAATCCAGTTAGCAGGTTTTGGTTTTTGTAAGTGGTCATATTGAGAGTTCTAGACAAAAGCGTAGTACAAACACTAAAAAGCAGTTTCAATCAGTCTAAACTGTTTCTGTTCTTCTTAGATTGCAAACAGTGACATTCATGGCTTAGAGTAGAAAACCAGAAAAGCATCTTAGACTTCAGGTTTAACTTCACTATAAAGCCTTGAAGGTTTCCAAGTAAAGGCAGCAGCATCCTTCCCTGATGCTCTGTGTGCTTTTTTGCCGACACTACAAGTTTGTTGCACCGAAGACTGTTGATTTCTGACCACTTTAGGAGTAAAGGGAGTTCTACACAGTAACAAATGACATCATTTATTCAGAGTTGTTTTCAGGGATTTCACAGGACTGGAGTGCTTTAAAATGTGAATAAACCCATGCAAAGTCTATTTTTCTCCTATTCTTCTCCTGGAGTTTGAATAAACACTTTGACATTGTGGCAATGTTTGATTTTACTGCTCTGATAGCAGATTCTTGTCCTTGCACATAAATGGTATGTTTTAATAAGTTCGCCTGCTTTAGAACAGGAGGCTTACACCAACCACAGTAACTTAAAAAGATCTTTTGCAAACAACAAACCAGGCATTTCACAAAGCACTTAAGGATGTCTCACCTGATCCGTAAACTCTCCCCGTAAGGTAGGATAGAAAAAGCCACACACAGTGTTCGTTTAGCACAGATTAACACTATCCTGTAAGGAGATGGGAAAAGATCAGGATACAAATTACAATTCAGAAGTTACAAAGCAGCTTTTTATGGAACAGGAACACAGACTCTTTGTGTATTGCTCTGCAAATCACAGATACTGCTACCGATTTTGTGTTTTCAGGAAGGAGCACAAAAGCAAAGGTCTCATTATGACCTGTAGGTCTTTAGGACCAAGCTCTATAGCGAAACCCAGCACCCAGTAACTGCCAGCACCTTGGGAGCTCCTCAAAGGCAATCCTAGTCTTTAAAAATAGATAGCTATATTTATGTAATTTTTACGTAAGCTTTGTGAAAAGACATAGATTGTATTTTACATTTAGATGAAGTCTCACACCTCTACTAATAATAAACATGAAGGCAGCCTCCCCCTTCTCTTCTGCTCAGAGCCAAGAATTTGGCTAAGCCAAGCCATTCTCCTTAAATCCTCCTCAGCTCTGACCTCTCTGCGTGCTAGAGACAAGGAGGGCGTCAGAAGAGAGTGACTGAACCTCCTCACAGTAGGATGGCAGAACTATCAGAATACTGCTGCAGATGTAGCAGATGTGAGCACCTACCTCCTTTGACAGAAGTATGCATAAAACTAACCAGACCCCAAGGACATCGCCTTATTCTCACTGATATTAAGTGGCTAATTGCATCGAAGTGGAGTCTGCTTCTGAGCACCCCCTATTTCACCCCAGTACAGGGGGCACCTTGTTCTCCAGAAGTTACCTGCTGTTCTTGGTGTCATACTGCCTCATGTTCTTGATGAAGTGCATCTTCTTCAAACTTTTATGTCTTGGAGACCCAGATATATGCTTGGTTCTGCAATTAAAAAAAAACAAACAAAAACACAAACCAAAACCTGTTAAGTGCTCTGAAAAGAAGTCGTGCCAGTTATATGATCAGATGGCAGCACTAGCATGCAGGACCCCAGATATTGGCGTGGAAGAGGGTGGAGGGAGGAGAGGACTGCATGCAACGAGTTGAGGTTAATGCTGCTTTTGAAAAAAGTACCTTCGTACACTGGCATATTCCACTATGTCTTCTAAAAAGTCTAGAGAGCAGCGCTGGGAGATAAAACGCCTTCTGTAAAATGTACAACACCACGAAGAGTGAACAATATTAGTTCATGGCCTCCGAGTTTATGAACTGCAACAGATCTATGAGTTCTTAGGACAAATAGCAGGGTTTTTTGATTATTTTTTTTGTGGAAGGTTGCTTAATTAAGCATTTGAAGTTCCTAAAAAGGCCAAGAACTTGTCTCCCCCTCTAGGGCCCTCAAAATACACATTTATACCAACTTATTAACAAAAGCATTCACTACCTTCAACACATAAGAACACTTGCCTATAAGTTAAACACCTAAAAAGCTTCCAAATACTCCTTTAAAATCTTACAAGAGGTATCATCAAGACAAAGGAATAAGTAATTTTATGTCAGTCTATGGACAGATATGGTATATCTGTATGATGACTGAACATCTGTGTGTATGCTCAATCCAGAACACAGTTGTCTCCAGCTATGACAGCAGCTCAATAAAATTGACAGATCTCTCCAGAAAACAATAGAGAGGGTTATTAGAGGAAGCAAAGAGTATTCGGTACCCATGTGAAATCCTAGAATGGAAGATGCAAGGAGAATAATAGTAGGAATCATGTGAGCCTAGTGTAACCGTAATAGGATATTACATTTAAGCAAAAAATAATAGACTTTGCCAAAGTAAGACACATTACTATTGTCAAAGTCTTTCTTTGTTGGTAGAGATTTACAAACGAATTGTGAAACTATGACTGCAATTTCCATAGGAACAATGCGCTGTGATTCAACTGCCACCAGCGAAACACTGACACCACAACTATCAGATTCCGTATTTTCTGCTTTTGTTTAAGCATACATTGTGCTACATTTTTAGCACAAGCCACATGCATGCAAGTCCAAGGTTTTCTTCCAAAGCAACATAGTAACTCAACTAATGGAAAATGCTGCCATGAAAGTCAATGTGGAAGCAGCATACCAGAGGAAAGCTGCATGCCTCTGGCTTGATGGGATGTGCTTTTGGAAAAAATTCAAGAGTTTAAACTGCATCAGAGCCCTGGCATCCATCAGCAAACTGCTCGGGCTCTCATGCCTGGAAGTAAACATCCAACACCAAAGCAAAAGCATGGAACTTTGGGTGGCTGCAAAGGGTGGAGCAAGGCCAAGAAAAAATGGGATTTATTAATTGTTCCCAGCTATGGCAGAGTTTTTACACAGCAAAGCTTGTAGCTTCAGGTGATTCAAGTTAAAGATCAAAATAAGCTACTTGGGATTAAGGCTGGTCTTGAAGCCCAGCACTTCAAGATTCTGAAACAGCTGGGCAATCTGCTAATCCCACCGACTCTGCCGGTTCTCCTCTCCAGCCTGAGCCGGGTAAGAAACCAAACCACAGTATTTGCTACAAAAGAGATATACCAGAGTTCCACACACAAAATCTGCCTGCTTTTTCTTAAACCCAGTGTTTAGAAATGCAAACTGCTGAGTGACAAACCAGGTGCTTTCACCTCTCTTCTGCCGCCTTGCAAGTTATTTCTTCTCTTCCGAGCTACTTGGAGCTACTGCCTGAGCTGCCTGCCAAGAACTGTGCCAGCCAGACGTGGCAGTTCCCCTCCGCACGGCACATTGCCCTTATGGGCAGCATCGTCGACGCACAGGACTTGCTAGAAAATTACAGATTTCCACAACAAGCAGATTATCAGCAACAGGAGCATCTGCCTCTGTTGTGTCAAGCTATACCAGGAATACACTTCAGAAAAGATGGTGTTCTGGTTATTTTTCCACATATATTGACATAACTGTTACTTAAAATGGATGATCTGCAGGCAAGCCTCTGCAATAAGGTCTATGAAGTTACTCCTGTAGCTGTACATACCAATGATTATCTAGAGGTTTTGCACAACGACACTTCAATCTTAAATATTCCTGACACCCGCTTAGTTCCTCATTCCTCACTACAAGTTCACGAGAAACAAGTCAACATTTTCTCTGTATTGTCAAGTATGTAAAGAGAACAAGTATCAAACTAATGAATGTTCTTCTTCCCGAAGTCTGGTTACAATCTCCTTAACGAAATATAATTAGTGCCCTTTCTCTGTGAAATTGTAATAATATCTACTCCCACATGAAACTTTATTTTTCCCGCTAGAAGGAAATTGTCTTCAGATTCTTAGCAGTGCTTTTCTGGCATTCTTAAAAGAAAAAAAGAGACCACAATTCAAACAGGTAGGAGGATGAAAAATTAGTCTCCCTTTCTGAAAACACAAGAGGGGTAAATCCTCCCACTGGACTAACACCTTCGGTATTGCTAGAGACTGCCTCCCACAAATCAACCGCTATTAAGGGTGCTACTGGAGAACATTCCTGGCACAGCTTCAACACCCTTCACCAGCATTTCAGTTTTAAATTTTTTTTTTCTTCTTTTCAACGAGAACTGCACAGGAACATTTAACGCTTTCATATACACATGGTTCTTTTGTCTATTCTGGCATCCAACCTGTAATAAAAAACCCTTTGTAAAATAAAACCCTTCGTGAAACGTGGAGCTGAATCTCAAACCTCCATGAACACAGGTGTTACCTGCAGGATCATCAGGATGTGGGACACCCCCAGTCTTCCACCCCTCCTGGGGGAAACCTAGCTGGATGCAGACAGAAAGACACCACGTGTGGGGAGCAACGGGAAAACAGGCACTGGTACTAAGAAACCACATAAGAGAACTGTAAGAGAACACTGGTGTAAGTAACTGGACAGATTGGGAGAGACACAGTTAGACCCTCACTAGTAATGCCACGGTGCTGTGGATGCAACTGCCCGCAGCATCAAGGCAGTGTCTCCGTGGTGAAGAGCCACCCAGAGCATTACACCTTCTGGACACCACCGCCTTTTCTCAGTAACGGGAACACAAGCGACAAACACCCGAACCGGCTGCTCTACGTACGTATCTGGAAGCAACAACCTGCTGCTGCGAAGGGAAGATCCTGCCCCTTGACTCAAAACCACAATGACTCATCCCCACTCTGCCAACAGGAAACTTCATTTTTAGCTATGCTTGTAAATATTTTCGGTCCTCAAGTGAAGCTGTCACCTTGGAGGAATCCCAGTTGCTAAGCAAGATGCTACCCCTCAAATCTCAAAACAGGGTGTACGTAAAAAGGTCTCACTAACCCAGTCAGAGTGCCTGCAACAGCTTGTAGGCTCAAGCCAACTTTTTACAGCAACACAACTCGCTCACTGCCATCCAACAGTGGCTAAGATTCTTTACTACTACTAACACACAGAACTTTATTAGGTAGTGCAGTACTTGGGAGTATGCTACAAGATTTAACACTGAGCAGTCTCCACTTATTTTTTATATACATATAAATATATATATTCACACACTCACTTGCTTTAGTTTGAGCGCAGCCAATCCATGCTTCAACAACAGGCTACACAGCATTGCTCCAGCGGCTGCTAGCTCTGGTGAAAAAATGCCAAGTCACATATCCTGTGCTAAGCAGCTTCACTGAGGATAACACTTCTTGCTCCTGCTCTGATCCACTGGAATGCAAAGGATTTTAAGTAGTTTACACACAACATTTGTTTCCAAATGCAGCCTAAATACTAAACCAGAATACCAACATCTGTAAGTGCACTGCGGGTACCTTACACACACCCTTACGGACATGCTACCTGACAATAAGAAATCAGAGTACCCAATATTAAAATGTTAATGAGTTCTATGGAGCAGGATGTAATTTCACCAGTATCCTAACAAAAGTTCAAACATGCCTGTGTGCCACCACCAGCCATTTCCTTGACAAGCTACAGAGGGGGTTTGCCTGCTTTATGTCCTTGGCCTGGAGCTCACTTTTGGGCGCTTCCCCCCCCCCCCCCCCCCCCATTTCAGGAGCCAATAAAGCAGGACCCTCCCCAAACTTAAACATTTAAACCAGCAACTGTGTTTACACAACCAGCACCTCTGAGGGGACCCAGCAAGAGAGAAAACCACGCAGCACATGCTCAGAGATAAGGGGCTATCAAACAGAGGAATTCTGGATTACGCCTTGGCTTGTTATCTCCACGAGCACACATGGACACACACAATCCAACACGCTGCCGAATCCCCAATGAGCTAAACATGCACTTAAAGGCCCACAGAAAAATCTTGTATTTAGATAAAAACGCAACAAATTATGTTCAGAGCTGCATTTTGACTCCCACCTGGGAAGCAGCAGCCAGCACACACATTTATCCTTTCTGATGGCCTTCCCACTGAGGAAACCCAGCTCCTGAGCACATCCAGCTACAGAGCTGTCCTCTGTGGTCCTGCCACTGTCCCTCCGAGTGCTGGCAGAGAAACCCCCTGCAGAGGGTGAACAGGCAGGCAGCACGTGGGATCCCCAGCCCCGAGGTTGACACAGCTCTTAAGTGTTCCCAGCAAAACAGGACACAGCCAAGAGCAGTCTATGTATAGCACTGGTAATCCCTACATGTCCCGTCTTAGGAATTGAAAGGAAAAAGCTGGTTAAGTCACAGCTCCAGATTAAAGAGCAGCAACCTTTCCAATGGCTGGCCAGGAGGATTTTCCACCTTCCCACTTGCAGACACCCAAGGGGACAGGGGTAAAGCTTCAGGATGCTGCTGTAGTTGGAAGTGTCCAAGGTAACCATTCTTTAGTAGACATTATAGTTGAACAAGTTGAATGCAAAAGAGGTACTACTGCTGTAATATCAGGCATGGCTTTAGGCACAGGCAAGCCTCTTCCACACCTGCTCCTGAGCCGCTGTGTCCCCTAAGGGACAGTGGGGCAGCCCTCTGGGCACCTGCGCCCCTGCTCAGCACTCCCAGGCTCGGAAACAAACAGCCCTCATGAATCTTATTTTAACCCCTAATATTGGGCCTTGCAGCGGTCAATGATCTTACTTAAGCTGCTGCGTGCAGCTGCCATTTGGCCATTTTGAAGTTTGTTTTGTCCTTTTGGTTCCTGCATTTCTGCCACAGCTGGTGAACAGACCAGCTGGTCTCGCTCCTTCCTGAAGGGTTAAGTCAGACATTACTGGTATTCTCCCCTCATCCCAATTAACCCCCACCTTTCACACGGACAGGTTTGCACCGAGCCAGTCACACAGTCACAGTGCAGTCAGCATTCAGCTGCTTCCACCAACACAGCACCTTGAGTTCACCTTCTGCTGTGACTTCTTATCCTCAGCACTTCCAGGACCACCAAGCCCGGCAACACGAGTGCTCAAAGATGCTACAAAAGCCAGGCAGGAACAGGACTTGAGGCCTCCTCCAGCCAAAGGGACTGGCAGGGCAGATTTGTTGCAAATGGAGTTGCATCCATGCATCACCCTTCTGCTGGGGGAAGGATGCTGCCGCGCAGCCACCCAGGCACACAGCCCCAGGCACTGGGCTAAAATTAGTGGCAAGGCTTCTATCCTCTGCTGCTCTTTAGCCACCCGTACTGCCAATAGAGGGGAGGAATGGGGGAGGGCAAGGATTTTTAATTACTGTTTTAAATTAGGGGCTAATAGAATCTGGTTTCCTATTTCTCACTTGAAAGAGTTTTATTTTAATATGGATGTCCCTTTGTAAGGTTCTTCACGGACCTCAGTATCATCACAGCTGTCAAGGGACCAAGTTATTAATGTAACAAGGACAAAAAAAACATTTATTCGTTTTTGGAAGCGCTAGCTTAGTAACAACTGTCAAAGGCAATTTACAAAAGAAATCCAGATCTCAAATACTGTTTTTGATAGGAAGGCATACCTGTCAGATTTGTTTTATCAAGACATACCTTAAAGATTAAGCTGCATCATTTTCCTTCCTTACAGGCAAGCCAGCCACCAGATATGAACTGTGTCTTTGGTTTGACTAGGTAAAATACTGGCACCAAGGGATTAAGAAAACCAGTTCCAGTTTTTAATCTGACTTTTTCACAACTGCCATTACTTATGCAGCTCAGGAGGCATTCCCCGTTTTCAGGCTTGCATTCCAGAGTGTACAAGCGTGAGCATCACTGCCCTCATGTCAGTGTCCCCTGCCTTACCACCCTCAGCGCTTACATTAATGAGTTTCCTACTCACAAGCAGATTGAGTACAGCTCACCAGCAGCAACAAGTTTTCAGTAATTAAAGCCAAAAGTAGTCAGAGACCACATATCTAATGCATCACTGTCAAAACCACGTATTTGGCAAAACAAATTACTTTAATGAAGACTACGCCACGATGTGCCCAGCACCATTTTCACGGCTAAACAGTTTCAGCTCTGATGTTCAGTGAGAGGCAGCAGCAGAGAAGACACCCTGCAGAGCCGCCAGGAATCATACACCCAAGCACTCCTTTGCAAAGTCAGCTACTCACTGTTTTATGGCACCACAAACGTGTATTTTGGACTGCAGACCACTGCCCCAGGAGCTTGTTCTGACACTTATTTAACTATCAGACTGCCAGACAATAAACACAAGCCTCACAGTCAGGCTAATTTAAGTTATTCCTCCAGTAATCCTCATTTTAAAGAGTAAACCCAACATGAGCTTGCAAAGTACAATTATGCTTCAGAGCAGGTCCCTCTGAAACCTCAGGACAAGGGAGAGGGTCCAATTCCTTCACCTTTCTGTTCTTATTGAGGGTTTGTTTGCAAAGCTGACGGGGCACCAGGGGCTCTCCTGCGGGTCCCAAATGCCAGGAGAAAACCCCGCACTCCTCAAACACCAGCAAAGCCACGCTCAAGGGAAAGAATGCGTCACGCAGCCCACGGGACAGGCGAGAAGGAACAGAAACGAAGTGTAATTTGAACGGAGGTGGAGGCAGAGTAAGCGGGAAGCTCACTAAGCCTGGAGAGTTTTAAATACAAACAAGGGAAGTTAAGACACTCTTCACAGCGGCTGCTACTTCACTGCTGATTCACTACCACATATGATTAAGAGTTAATGCTACTAGGAAACAAGCTTTGTGTTCGCCGCATTTCATAAATCACATCATTTTGATGCTAAGGGTGTTTAGACAATCCAAGGATAAAACAGTGCCTTCCAGTAAGCGCCATGAAAGCCATCTGCTGCACCAGAACCACCAAACCAGATTAAGGTTTGCTGTGCCCAGAGCCCATTTCTGAAGTCCACTCCTAAAATCCCTGCTGCTTCTCACAAAGCAAACTGGATGTGCTGGCCAGGACGAACCGGTAACTGTATTCCTCCGTACTTCTACCAGTTTCTGGAGGTGTTCCTAGCTCACCAACCTCTGTGCTCTGCTCACTAAGCACTGAACTGCTGACCAAAACAGGCAAGTGAAATGTAAATTGTGTCCTTCATGACACTGTGGGCATTATGCTAAAAATATTCAGGCACCTCCCTGAGAGACGATGCTGTCATTTCATCATGTGCCTTGTGAAAGTAAAAGCCTTCAACATAATAAAACTCTCAAGTAGGGGAAAAAAAAAAAAAAAAAAAAAAAGAAAGAAGCTTTTAACTGGGAAGGAGAAGAAAATTCAAAACAGGTGACTGGAAGAAACCCAGTCAAAGAAAATTTAGAGAGGTCTCCCAAGTGTTTTTATGGGCACTTGGTTCTTCCCACTGCACCACCAGTCATCCCCTCCAACCCACAATCAAGAAGTTGTAGCCTCACCAGGGCAAAATTCTATGCTTGAATTGCAGCAGCCACAACAGAGCAAGTATAAATGTGCCCATGCTGTCGAGCAAGAGGCTTTGACCGGCAGCAGTTCAGCCCATGCTGTGGCTGGCTAGCAAACCAAACGGCTATCCAGCTCCGAGGCAGGCTGCAGGCAATGCTGAGCTTGGGTACCCCTGGCACAAAAGGAGCATTCCCTGGGGAAGGTGGCTGCACAGGGTCAGGGTGTCCAGAGCTCCCTTGGGAAGGGCTGCCGGGCTCAGGGTCAGCTGGCAGCAAGCTTTTTGTTTCGAAGACTCAGTAGGTCTTGTGAATCAGGGGCTCCCTCGTTAAACGCTTTGCTTGCACTTATGAGACCAGTTTAAGGTTCTTCATTTAACACTTTTTTCCAGAGATTAAACTGTAATTAATTTACAGTAAGTTATATACACAACAGCTATAAACCAAAGGTTTGAAGTTTAAAGCTCTGCATTTGAAGAGCCAGCATGACACAGCATCGTGGCTTAACCCCAGCGGCAGCTCAGCACCACGCAGCGCTCGCTCCCCCCAGTGAGATGGAGGAGAGACTTGGAAGGGCAAGAGCGAGAAAAACTTGTGGGTTGAGATAAAGACAGCTGAATAGCTAAAGCAAAAGCAGTGCACAAGCAAAGCAAAACAAGGAATTCATTCACCACTTCCCACGGGCAGGCAGGTGCTCAGCCATCCCCAGGGCAGCAGGGCCCCAGCACGTGTGGTGGTTACTTGGGAAGACAAACGCCATCGCTCCAAATGTCCCCGCCTTCCTCCTCCTTCCCGCAGTTTATATACTGAGCATGACATCCCATGGTATGGAATATCCCTTTGGACAGTTCAGGTCAGCTGTCCCAGCTGTGTCCCCTCCCAACTTCTTGTGCCCCTCCAGCCCTCTCGCTGGCAGGGCCTGAGAAACTGCAAAGCCCTTGACTTAATATAATCATTACGTAGCAACAACTAAAACATCAGTGTGTTATCAACATTATTCTCACACCAAATCCAAAATACAGCCTTGTACCAGCTACAGGAAAGAAAATTGACTCTGTCCCAGCTGAAATCAGGACACAGAACAGCTTTAGCTGAGCACCCTCCATCTGCAGTCACCTGCTTTATCAACCATACCTCGTGTTCGTCAAAGAATCCAAATTTCATGACGCTCGTGCGCACATCAAACTGTACATTTTAAAACTCGAACTACAGAGCCAGAAGACTTCAGAGCAATCTTCAAAAGAAGGCTCAAAAGCATCTTCAAGCCCACTCAGCCTGACAGCCTCACAGCTTGAACTGGTTGACAGATGGAAAAAAAGGAGGAACACAGGACAGCTGAAAAGTCAAGTCTTCCAGATTCCCAAGATTTAATATAATGAAAAAACATACTGCAGGAAAAAAAAATTAAGATAATATTGTGAAAGTCACTTCCCCTCCCTCCACCTTTCCCCTGTTCCAAAGCAATCAAACTACACCCACACCCAGAGCAGAAGAGCTCATCTGTAGTTCAGGACTGTTCTTTAAAACAAAAAGCAGAGGTCCTTCCCTCCCTGCCTCATCCCACAGTTGATAGTAAATGGCAAAAAACTAAGAACCACCACTAGCAACTCTCCTGAACCGGTTTAGTCGCTGTGCTGAGAGCACACAGCAGCCCCGATGAAGAAGCTTCACCCACAGCCAGGCTAGGTGGCCATCAGCCGGCTGGCAAAGCAGATACAAGTTTGAGCAGCCCACATCTTCGCAATTATCAAGGACTTCAGGACTAAGCAAAGTCATGTTAAGGAGCACCAACAACCTAAACACATCCTTTTCACTGACACCCACAGCACCCAGCTGCTGCTCAGCATGAGCTCTGGGAGCTCCGAGTGCTCAGACTGAGGAGGAGGCACTTGTTCACCAACTGAGATCTGGGGGAAGGCAAGGAGGAGAGAGGAGCTAATTATTTTAGACTGTGAATCAAAGAAACAACGTTTTAAGTCAGTACACCAAGATCCTGCAGTCTTCAGAGTCAAGGGTTACATTTGAAAATAATGGTTCAATAAAGCTTGCAATATTTTTTCTAACTCAAAGGAAGCTTGTAAAGCAAATCTCACAAGTAAAATATTAGAAAAGAGCCATGAATGCTGTACTGCTGTGTAAGGTTCTGGCAGCACATTCAAGTCCACAGTGGAGGAGCGCCGGGATAAGGAAGCTCCAGCTGTAACACTCCTACAGGACTTGCTTACTGGAGGTCTAAAAGGGGGCCCCACCAACTCCTCCCCGAAGTTAAGCCATCCAGCTTTTTACATATAATTTGGTACCATATTCCCCTCTCAACTGATGACTTGCTGACTTGAAGTAAGACACATTCTAACCACCCTCATGCTGGCAGGAAGGAAAAAGAAAGGTGGCAACAGCGCTTTCAGAGCATCCCATTTTCCATAGCATCTCAGACCCCGCTGCCAGGGCTCCTGCGCCATTCCTTTGAAAAGCTACACAATCTGTCCACAGATAAAATCAGCTGTGAGTACAGTTTCTGTACAGACTACTCCTGCCTGAGAGCAAAGTTACTTTAAAAGCCTCTGGACTCTTTTAAATCAAAAAGTCAAATAATCTCAGTGTTAAAAGTGTCTAGGATTGCCTGACCCAGACCCATTCACAGGATACAAGTACCTGGATTTTCTAATCTCCGAGTTTCCTGCCAGGCGTCCAATTTACTGCTTCTGATTAATATACCTGGCTGGGAATGTTAGATAACAAATACTACAGGCAGCTATCAATTATAAGCATTTAATATTGGACACATGCAATTCACCTGCAGTTGCAAAGATGAGAGAAAGCTGCCGAAACAAACTGTGCTTGCCAAGGAGGAAACTGCAGCCTTATTAAAAAAATCAACTGAAAGATTAAAGTTCAGATTTAGCACATGTTCATTTTCAGCCCCAAGCAGCACACCCCAGTCTGCTGCTCACCCCTGAAAGGTCAAAGCTTGCCAGCCCTGACAGATCTTGCTGCTTCCTGAAAAGCACCATGTGTGCTCAGGTTATTACAAATAAGGCTCAAAATCAAAACTAAGACTTTTAAGCATTATATTTCATACATCTTAACAAAATCTGTTTATTAGCAGAGTTGGTGGTTTGGGGTTTTTTTGGGTTTTTTTCCATCATAAGCATAAAAACCTGACTAAGTATTTCTGCCCTTCCAGCCAAAGAACTAATTTGATCACACCAATGGCAACAATCCAGCATCCAATTAACACTTTAAAGTAGAGTTGGTCCAAAGGGCTGCTGTTATCAACTGCTGTTTGAACTCCCACCTTTAAATTTACCTAAATTAGCTCAGTCATTTCTGATTCATCAGCAACCACGAACATTCAGTTCGGCTCCCTGACCGCTAAACACCAAGGACATTAAAGCATCAGTTGCAAATAATTAAATTTCTGTATTTATTCTTAAGCCCAGAAAAAATGCAGCAAGTAGATGGCAAAACCAGCTGCTTTACATTAAATTAGACCGAACCCTCAGAAGCAAAACAAACACTGACATTCAGGGTTGTTGTTCCCGTTCTTCATGCTTTCATAACCTGGCTATTTTCAGGGCGCTGTTATCTGTGTTTCCCCAGAAAGCTCTGCCAGTTTCAGACCCAGCTGCAGAAATTCATTTAAAAAAAAAAGTATCTGTGAATGCTGATTTGTTCGCTGTTTGCTGCATCCTGCCACTGCTTTCTGTGAGGCTTGTTCTTTGAAAGAACAAAAGAACAGAGAAGATGGAAAAGGAGAAGGCAGGAGGGATGGCAAGCAGATTAAGCAAGCTAGTATAACACAGCATTGTAATTTAGGATCCTGTAAACAGAAGATTCCTTAGAAAAACAAAAGTGGAAGGTTAAAGTCATCAAGTTTATCATGCTCAGCAGGCAGCACAATGAAACCAAGCATCCAGACTGAACGGTGCCTCCGAGGGAGCGTGCGCTGCTTAAGTTTCCATCCTAAAGGACCTGACAGCTACCGAGCAACTCCAGCAAACTCCACATTCCATCAGCTGACCCGGTCACTCATTCCTAGGGCTGTACTGAAGACCTGCTAATAAATCACCAGCTTTAGCAGAGGTGCCGCCACAACCTGCCCTGAGCTACGCTGGTCTCATCAGCTTCTTGCAACTTCTCAATCAAGTCAAACAAGATCAAGTTTTGTAATAAAACTCTGCCCAGTGAAACTGCCAGTTGTAGATAAAGTGATCTCCATGGATGGGGCAAGCCCCAGCGCGATGAAACCCCCAGGCACGGCACAGGACCGCAGCGGCACTGGTCAGCGAACATGGACAAAGCCGATCTGGAGACCCTTCAGCCTGTGCTCCCAGTGCATTTCGGGGAGGCTCCACCAAGGGCAACTCAAAGCAGCTCTCGACAGTGACTAAAAAAGGACTCTGAGGAGAGCAGCTGCCTTAAGTGGGCACCAAAGATTAGATGTCCAGGGTCGTGGCGCAGATTCCACCTCCTCCTTTCCTCTGCTGGCCTCACAAGCCTGTATATTTGCATGATGCACGCAGTTATGCTACCCAGGGTAGCAACATAACTCTATGGCAAAACAATACGCAGATTCCAGAGTCCCATTAAAAGGAAACCTATGTTGTCATTGTTCGTTCATTTCTGAACCTTACCTTGCCAACAGCTCACCTAACACAGAAGGGGAAGCAGCACAACCACCGCTGTCCTGCAGGAAAAAAAAAAAAAAGAGTCCCTGAATCACTCCTCATGTATTTGTAACAAGAGGATGCTCTGTCTGAGCAAACCATGGAACTATCCAGTGAAAATACAAAGTGCTCCAGGTCCCTCACTCTGAAAGTAACAGGTGAAATTAATTCCAGAAGGACGGTCCATCTCACCCCCTCCTGTGCCCAGCATGACTGGAAGGAGATACATGGGCCCTAACACCCCCAGAGCCAGCGCTAAACTGTCCTTCTGACAAAAGACATGTGTCTCCATGTAAAGATGTGGATCTTCGGCCTGATAGTTTCAGTGGATGTTCTCCACTCACTCTTTTCTTCTTTAAAGGCAAAAAATAGATGAACTCCCACTCCAGATCACCCTCATAAGTAGTACACAAAATGATTAACGCAACACAATCACCCTTTCAACCATTTCTTCCAAGCTGAAAAAAATCACAGCCTTTTTGTTGTTACTCAGACAGAAGCCCTTTCATTCCCTCGATTACCTCCTCGCATTTTCTTCTACCTTTTATTTGTGATTTATCATTCTTTCCAGGTGGATTGATTAGAATTACTGTAGTGGAACATAACCATCTAAAATCAGATGCCAAGGAAGGAGGCAGAAAAGACATCTAATGAGAAGATCCTAGGAATATTTTCTTAGTGTCCTATCAACTTGGCATGGGAAAAGGAAGGATCAAATAATTTATGCAAACTCAGTCTGGAGCTCGGTACGCACGGACACACCGAACAGCACACCCACAAAGGTAACTCTGTGTGTAAAGCTCTTGATGCAAAACCTGCCCTCAAGAGCTTTACCTACAACATGAAAGCAATGAAATGAAATTGCACAGCAAATAGTGTGCTGGCTTTTGTGGCCCGGAGCGGTGGGAAGGAGTTGTGCCACAGCCACACTCCAGGCTCCCCTGCTTGACAGTGGCGTATGACAGCGTGATCTCTGCTCACCGGGCACCCAGCTAGCATGCCAGGCTTCAACTTCTCCAAGAAGCAAGGAAAGAAAGGTCTTTTCCATTTCAAGAAAAGCAACGGGTGGTAAATGACAGTTCCAAGTTTTTTCCTTCTTGGAAAAAAACCCAGAAAGGATGACATACAAGAGACTCCCACACTTACAAACTGCTACTGCTCTTTACATTTCCTGATTTAAATCTTCCAGAGGGTATGGGACACCTCCATCGCAGGATACACACTGCAAGGGAACACCCAGCAAGTGCGTTAGCAAAGCTCCCCAGCTTTCAAGCCCAGACAACATCTCTATTTCAGCTGGCTAACAAAGCTCTGGAAGCCGCTATAAAGACCACGGAGACTTCAAGCCTTTGATACTGCCCTGCCTACCTGCGGGCTCCCAGGGCCAGCTCACTTTACAAAGCTGTTTATGCAAGAAACGGCCTGAAAAGCATTCCTCAGAGCTCGGATCCTCAGGATGCGAGCAAGAGCCCGCCTTCCAGCCGCCTAGAAAAACCAACGCTGTCAGGCCGATGGCACGGCTGCGGCACCGCCGCGGTGAAGGGCAGCGCATCCTCCCCGGGGCCGGCTCCAAGCGCCCGGCGCGGGGAAAAGCCCGACCCAGCAAGGGCTCCGCGGCTGTTCTGGAAGCAGCAAACGGCGCTAGCGAGAAGCGGGAGGCAGGGTGCAGGGTCCCGCAGCCCCGGCGAGCGCCCAGCTCCGCACCACCCCGGCACTCTCGCACGCCGGGGCGCGCCGCGCATCCCCGGGGCCGAGCCGCACACCCCCGAGCGGGCAGCGCTGCCCGGCCGCGCCCCCGCCGGGGCTGCCCCGGAGTAGGGACACCCCCCCCCGGGGCCGGCGGCAGCACGGCCCCTGCCCCCTCCCACGACCGCTCGCCCCGGGGGGAGGCCGCTTCCCATGCTCCGCGCCCCCCTCCCCCCCCCGCAGCGGCCGGCCGGGAGCCCTGGGAAAGTCGGGCTCTTCCCAAGGCCCGCGGGGGGTCCCGCCGCTTCCCACGCCCCGCGGGGTCAGGGCGGCCCGGCGGGCGGGGGGGGGGGGGGGGGGGGGGGAGGCGGGCCCGGCGCGCCCCGTCCCCTCACTCACCTCTGCCGCTGCGCCTCCAGCGCGAAGCCGCCGCCCGCCGCGCTCTGCGTGGGACTGAGCAGCCCCGGGGCGCCCGGCTTGGCGGCCGCCAGCATCCCCGGCAGGGCGGGCGGCGCGGGGGGCGGCGGGCAGAGCGGGCCGCCCAGCAGCAGCTGCGGCAAGAAGATGCCCCCGCGGGGTGGGTCCGCCTCCCCCTTGGCTCCGGCGGCGCCGGCCAGCGGGGACGCGCCGGGCGGCAGCGGGGCTGGCGGCGGATGGCAGGCGGGCGGCGGGGACAGCAGCAGCGAGGGGGCTCCGGCCGGCTCCGCCGCCGCCGCTTCCTCCCCCTCGCCCGGGCCGGCGGGCGGCGGCGGCTTCTCGGTGGGCGGGCAAGGCGGGCGGCCGTCCAGGGAGATGTTGTTGAGGAAGAAGAGGGCGGCCTGCCGCCGCCGGGAGTCCCCCCGCTTCCGCGGCGGCGGCTGCTCGCGGGGAGGCGGGGAGCCGCACGCCGTGGCTGCGGCCATTCTCCGAATGAGCCGCGGCCGCCCGGGCGGGGCCGCTGGGAGCGCAGCGCGGCCGGGAGCCCGCGCGCTCATTGGATGCGTCGCGCCGGAATGTAAATGAACCGGGCAGGGGCGCCGCGCTCATTGGCTCGGCCGCTCATCACGGGTAGCCCCGCGCTCCCCTCGCCCGCCGGTGGGGCTCTGCTGGGTCCTAGCGCCGGCGCGCAACGGCTCCGTCGGCCCAGGCAGCTCGGTGGTGCCCCCGCCGGGCGGGCAGGCGCTGCCCCGGGGCCGGGGCGGCCGCGGCCCGGCACGTCCCCTTCCTGGCTCCCCCCGCGGGGCCGTCACGCAGGCGCTCCCCTCCTTCCTCCCTCGGGTACTGCCCTCCCACGGCCACAAGTCCACCGTGTACCCACAAAACCACCCACCGCGTCCCCACGCATACACCCGCCTTGTCCCTTTGTATGACCCTTAAACCTCTCCTCCCCCCCCGTTTCCCCACCCAAACCCCCAGGGACTCTGGCGGTCACCCGGTCCAAGGACTCCCGGCCTTCCTGCAGGACACATCTGCTAAAACCCTTGGCAGGCGGCTGTGCGCATCGCACCGCCGCTACAGAAAACAGATGAAGGCGGTTGCTCCTCTTGGTCCAGCAGGGGACCCGGCTCTCCGGCTTGTGGGGCTGGGGTGGACCCCAACCTGCCAGCCTCGAGGGCATAGATCCCCGTGTATGGCACAGATCCCCCTGCATGGCACGGATCCCCATGCACGGCACAGATTCCCATGCATGACGTAGATCCCCCTGCATGGCATGGATCCCCACACATGGCCCTGAGACTCACCGGCAGCCCCTGAAACCCGTGCGGAGGGCTGAATCCCCATGCCTCCCAGCCGCTGAAGCAAAGCCGAGGCAGCACTGATCGTGGGCCGTATATGGGAAGACAGACCCGGATCTGGGAAAGCATAAACTTAGTATTTATCTCCACAAAGTGACTCAAGGCATTTCTGCGCAGCATGCTGCTTCCCAGGCTGGTTTGTTTATGCTGCACAGAATAAACATACCCCTTAGGCACTTGAACCAATGTCTGCTGCATCCCGAGATGATGCTCTGACTGCTTGCCAAGTAAGAAAGCTCTGCCCTTTCCATCATCCTCGGAAGATGCTGATGTGCACTGACGATGTCCGTACCACTGGGTCTGGCAGAAGAAGTTTGGGAGCTTTGCTGGGTGTGATGAAGCCTCTGGCACTGGGGACAGCAGCGTGTGGGTGCTGGTGGCCTCTGTGTTCCTCTGAAACAGAAATGGCCCTTGCAGATCCCCTGCTTCCCACCTCATATGCTTGGAAGCATCTTGTGCTCCCAAGCAGGATTTTGCCCATAGACATGGACATATCAGTATGCTATTAATGAGAGACTACCAAGATATTTATAATTAAGCAGGTATTCATGTATTAACAACAGTGGAGCCATAGAATGGTAAATGCTTTTGCTAAATATGTCCAAAGAAGCTACATGACAACTCTTAATATTGCTTGCAGCTTGTACCAGCAATGAAACTGATGTCTGATGACATGACCTGAGATAGGGGCACTGAATAAAAGGTAGATTATGAAACTGTCCTAACACATACAGGTTCTATGTCTTTTCATATGGCTTTTTCATAAGACACTTTTTGGTATACTGTTGCAAGTGGGACATCAACCCTTGTCTTACAGTATTAATCGTATTTAATAACAATAATAATAGGATTAGGATAGAAATCATAAGACAATGCTTTCTTGTAGGCTTCCATTAAAAAGCCTACAGTGAAATATAAACTCTTCCCTTAAAAACCCAAGAACAACCTCAGTATCTTATGCTATTCAATATAGGTCAGATTTTGAGTCTAAATTATTTGGCAGAATCATCTCATATCACAGCTGTGGAAAAAATAATTTGGGATAAAAAGGAATGAAAATCTTTCCGCTGGCAAGCTCATCAAATAAGCCAAAGGATAGATGGGCACGGAAACCTAGCTAGGCTTGCTGCAAACAATTCTCTAGAACCCAAGATTGGATCTTCAAAAATATTTTTTTTTAATCCTTTCCTTGTAAAAACAGCTGCAGGATGTCTATTGTCCCACTGAGTCAGTGCAGGATGAAGCAGAACGACGCCAGCCTCCATTGCTTAGTGGGTTGCTAACTTCAAAGCTGAATTTAGCGGTTTGAATGTTGCTGCTGTTAATGCTGGGGAGCTTTCATCTACGTCTGACAAGTGAACTGGCTCACACTGCATGAGTACAGTGGGCAGATTGCTGTGTTTTAAGAAATCTGCCACTAAAACAGATGGGTGGCACATCAGCATTGTTTCCACAAATGGCAGCAACTGGGTACAAACCCAAGCAACCTTTTCTCCCTGATTCCTGCAATGAGGGAACCCCCGCAGCGGGGGGACAGAGGGAGCCTGAGCTCTGTTTTGACTGGAGATGCTCCTAATTCCTGCACAGGATGCTGTTTTGGAGAAAGGCTGGACTCATCGTGGTGCTGCTGCGCAGCAGCTTCAAGTTCTGGGCTGAAGCATGCTCCAGTCTTAACCACTGCAAAACCTCTGGGCAAACAGGAATGCAGGTAGTTTTGCATTTACAACAGCTTTATTGCACAAATGTAAAGTGTTACTGTGAATCTCCAACGCTCAACTCAAGCTCATTATGCTCCTGAAGCTCCTGCTCTACCTTGAAGGAAGCCCTGGGCTGTGTGGATACATGTCTGAGCAGTCAGAGCTTGCTGGGATAAGAGCTTGTGTGGAGCCAGCCAAGCCTGCAAATCCTTATTCCAATATTATATGGGGAGTAGAGTCACCAAAGTCACCAGGATTTTTCTACATGCAAGAACTGCAGAATTTGGTCTAAGCATCTGATATGAGACAGCATTTTAAAGTACATACGTGGGCTGGGTGTTACATTTTTTGCAAAATCATGGCCCAAAATCAAGCAAAGATAAACAGGTCATAAATATATTTAGGCTGGGAACCACAAGAACAGCCTTCCAGTTGGAGGAACTGCTAGCATTGAGATAAGGCACCAGAAATTTCTATACCCATCTTTGCAGTCTAAGCAGGGTGTGGATGGGGATCCAAGAATCCTCAATGGGGGACCAGGGTGGTCTCTGGAAGCCTGAGAGAATGATGTGTAAGTGCAGTGTGCATCCTGAGTTTACCATTCCCTCTCTCTTGAACAGGCTGTAATCCAAGGACCTTGCCCTAAGCATGCTATCACAGTTCACCCCTTTTAAATCCTTTTTTAAAATCAACTCACCCAGGGGGACTAGTGCTCCTTGGAGCTAAGCTTCACACTCACCACATCCATCTCAAGATCAGCCACTCTGGTTTTGGGATTATGTATTCTCCTGAGCTTGTCTTCCCTCTCCTATTTAGTATGTGTCAGAAAATGCCCAGAGGTACCATTCCCCACGTTATGTATGTCAGAAATTATGAAACCCTTCCTAACTGCCATCACCTGTTGGACCACTCGTGCTCTCTGCTAACACATCTATCTCCATCGCTCTCCTCCTGCATCCCAAACCCATAAGCTGGGTTTGACTCAAGCTTTTGGCCCCACCAGTACATTAGCTGTGCGACCGACAATGGTTTTAATCTGCCTCCATTCCATTCCATTTGGGACTCCTGGTTTCCCTTGGCTGCTGCTGGAGTGGAGTAGCTGTGTCACCTGGATTCCTGGGTGCTCACCCACAGCGGGTGACGCAATCCTCTGCTCTCACTACAGATTTCCAGTTACAGCAAAACAACATGCCGAGCCTCAGGAGGCAAACGTTGCCAACAGACCTCTGGGCTGATAGCTGTGTGCCTGGGAAAATGACTCAGGCTCTCCTGTGAAGTATTATACACAAAGTACTCAAAAAACATGGAGCTGATTGATCAAATCATATAGCTTTGCACTCAGGAGGGCTGTGTGCTTGAGTCATGAAAAATGTATGTGGTGTTTACATGAGGATTTGTGAATGAATCAAACCCTCTCCCCTGAACCATGTGGTGCTGCACTACATGCTGTTATTAATAGATCAATAATTTTCATGGGAGGGTCTTGCAAAATATTTTCTGTAGAGGTCCCACTGGAGATCAGCACATCTGGCAGCAAGTTTGGTAAGAACAGGGTGTGCAGCAGAGCCC
The DNA here is from genome assembly GCF_017639655.2 of Falco naumanni. NCBI lineage: Eukaryota > Metazoa > Chordata > Aves > Falconiformes > Falconidae > Falco > Falco naumanni. The sequence goes on along the minus strand of NC_054063.1, from coordinate 24,704,898 downwards.
TGCCAGAGCTGGGCAACTCTCGAAGGGTTGATGACACTGTTCAAGGCAGAGCAGAAAGCCATGATTCTCAAGGGATGCAGGAGGAACATGAACTTTGGCTCAAAAATTCCTACAGTAAACTTTGCTTGAGATAAAGGAGCAAAGAAACTCTCCAAATCTCCCTTCCAGGAGCCATCACTGCATGCTGGGTGTGCTAAACCTGCACAACTTCACAGCCTCCTTTCAAAAGTGCAAATGCTTGCCCTTGTGCTTGGTTCTGAACACCTGAGTTGTTACTGTCCCCTCTGAGCTGCCAGCTATGCACCGCAGGGCTGCATGCGAGGCTGCTTGGGTGCATGCTGCCTTCTTCACACATGCAGGGTGCATCTGACCTTGGGAAGGACCTACACAAAATACCCACTTATATCCCCAAAATAGGACTTAAACAAGACTTCAGTAATGCCTAGAATGAGTTTTCCTGCAGGGAACTGAGAAGTAAAGCTGTGTTTCCAAAGCCAGCGCTGTAAATGGGCATTACTTACTGATCAGACCTAGGTTAAAAGCATTTCACTACAGAAAAGGTGGTACTCAGTCTCATGAAAAGGGCATGAATTAAGTCACCTTCAAAATATCTATTCCCATGGAGGCAATGCCATCGCAGAAGATTATAAGGGGGAAGAATTTGACATGCATTTCTCTATATTTGGTGCTTTTGGTTCCTGCATTGCAGCCAGCTGTGTTCCCAGCACAGTTCCCTTTTGCTTCAAGCTCGTTGGACTTCCTACTTCCCTGCCCAGCACCGTCTCCATTACACATGCAACAGAGGAACCTTTGTGTGGTGGCAATTTTTGGTTTTTTTTTTTTTTTTTTTTTCCGAGCTGGAGATTTACGCTCACAGCTAGACTTGGACAAACTTATTTCTTATGAAATTTTACAAATGAAGTCTAGAGAGTAGCTGAAAATGTCAGTTTGCTGCTGAGTTTAGTGGGAGGCTGATGCACAGGGAGGACCAGGGGGGATCTGCAAGCTGAGAGCAGCGATCTGTGCTGCGAGAATGATTCAGCATGTACAGATGGTTAAGGATCAGGAAGCAAAAGAGTTGCGATGGTGTGTTATTGGAATTGTTTTGCATGACGGGCAGTAAGGGAACCAGTTGTTGCTATTTTGGATGGACTAAAAGCGAACAGAAATGCTTACACTGTTGCTCTTTCAGATTTGTGTGCAATTTCAAACCCAGCCCCTGACCTGAGCGAACCCAAGCTGTGCTCTGAACCCGTTCCTCTGGGAAACCAGTTCACTGGCCCAGCTGTCCTACCTACATTGCGTCACCGATGACATCAGAGCTATAATTTGTCTGAACAAAACAAACATGAGCTGCTGGTCTCCAGGAAGGACTGATCTGTTCATGGGACAGCCTCTCTTCTGCTTGATTGCTCTGTGGGTTGTAACTCTGAGGGTAATTTCAGTGGCTTTTTGGAGATCATTGTGTAAAACGCTCTTCTTGTGCTGAGCGGAAATGTGGCAACAAAAATAGTTTAACTCCACAAAAAGCATAGATTGCTGGGTCTGGTACACAGATGCCCCTTGGAGCCATTAGCCCAGCTCCAGTGAACTTATTAAAAGGCTGCCGGGCTCTCAGGAAGGCAGGATCAGCCTGGTGGGCTGAACGCTGCCCAATGTGTTCCTGAAAACACGTTACCTGGAGCAGAGCTGGACCCAGGCACAGCAAACCTCTGCAAAGCTCCAGGGTTCCTTGCAGGGCTCAGATTTCTTCCTTACAGCAGAATAGTTCAAGTTTGAGTCTGCCTGCATGTCACCAAATCAATACATACATTTATCTGTCAGGAATGACTGGAACAGAAGACTGACAAGCATAATTATGAGAATTAATGGCCTTCAGCAGTTATCCATGTTTCTGCAAGGTGGTGGTGGGGTAACAGCAAGCCAGGGGCCGGGTAGGAGCGGAGTTTCCAGGGCTGGATCAAGTGCAGCATATAAAGTTTATTTCACTTCAGCTGCTTGCTCAGGGGAGCACTGCTCGGAGCTGACAAAACTGTTTTTTGTTTTTATGGTTATGGGATTGCCCTAACTATGAAATGTGTGTCCCTGCCAGTCCCTCAAACACACCCTGCATGGGGATATGGGGCATCAGCTGAAAATGACTGCTGGAAAAAGGCAGGAAGCAACATAAAAGAAAATAAAAGTCCAACAAATGAAGGTGAACTCTGTGGTGGTCTTGTGCAATGGGAGCAAAAAAGTCTTTGTAGAAAAAAAAAAAAGAAATTGAAGAGTTCATTATTTTTGGCAGGTCTTCTACACATTGTGCTTATCAAGGGTTCGTCATAGGGAGGGGATTATTTTATAGTCCCATAAAAGTTCCCTCCCTCCTTCAGTTCTCTGGAACCCAGGCTGCCCCCCTGCAGTCTGAGGGGCCTCTTTATGGGATCACATTTCGACGACTTTTTTTTTTTTCCCCTGGATGGAGTATTTTTTAAAGACAGATTTATCCAGTCCACCAGGCATGTTCAGTGCTGCTCTGGGTATTGCTGCCCCCTGCAAGTCAGTCCGAGCAAGGGGCAGAGACAACACTGGCTGCCCAGGACTGAAAGGGGAAGGTGAGGTGTCACTTGTGGCCCTGATCCACTTTCCGTGGCCGTGATCTGATGAATCCTTTGAGCTGGGATAAATCAGCCCTGCACCCCTGCACCCCCCACCTGCCCATCCCCTCCTTGTGCCAGCTCCTGTGTGCTGTGGCCATATCACAGCACTGAGATGCAAAATGAGAGATGGATGTTACCTGGGCTGAGCTGGTCCCCAGGAGAAGGTGCTGTGCGAGCTGGGGTCTGCCCATCAGGTGGCTGTGCCATGAGAGCCCTGGGCTCCCTCCTGCGCTGCCTGGAGCCTGGGGACACGGGGCTTCGCTGGTGCAGCTGGTGCTGGGGATGGAGGTGCTGTTTTCTCCATTAAACCATCACAACCTGGATGTCTCAAGCATTTCCAAGCACAGACCTCCAGGACATCAGTTCCCAGAATATCCACTGCCAATGGATAACTCAGAAGCTGGGAGTTTGCTCCTTGGTGCAGAGCACAACTAAAGGGTTGAGCCTAAAGGTGGTTCTCTGGCCGAGCACAGCCTCTACTGCATGGAGGTGTTTTTTGGGGGGAAGCAGTTGCCACAGCAGTGCCAGTGACACCCATGTTCCTGCCGTCCCCCAACCTGCCAACCCTCACTCTGTTTTTCGGGGTCTGGCCTGGTGGTAAGCAGAAGCTGCTGACAGTTGTGATTTAATGTGAAGAGGAAAACCCCATCAGGGACGTGATCTCTGGCAGAGGGATGTTGCCTGCCGGGGGGACGGGGAGGGTAGGAGCATTAACCCACATGCTCTGCACAAGGTGCAACACCCCGTGCTCTGTCGAGGGTTGTCTGGGGGCTGCTGCGGGTACCCCGTGGCATCCAACAAGCTCTGCCGAACTGCGGAGCTGAGAGGAGGGTGAAAGCCGTCTAAATGCATTTTTCAGCTTGGGAGGTTTAACTGCTTTGCAGTATTCTGGCAGCAACAGCCCCCTCGGCCCGCCCCCCCCGTCCCCCGTCCCCCGCACGCTTCCTGCTCCTTCCCCGGTGCCGAAGCTAGCGGGGACCCCCGGTCCCCTCTCACTGCCTCCGCAGCAACCAGCAGCCCAGCCCGGGGCAAAGCCCGCGGCCCCCCCGCGGCCTGAACCGGGAGCAGCCCCGGAGCGACGCAGCCCAGCAGGCGGCACTGCCCGCCCGCCGCACCGACTGCGCTGCCCGCACTGCCCGCCCGCCGCACCGACTGCTCTGCCCGCACTGCCCGCACTGCCCGCCCGCCGCACCGACTGCTCTGCCCGCACTGCCCGCACTGCCCGCCCGCCGCACCGACTGCTCTGCCCGCACTGCCCGCACTGCCCGCCCGCCGCACCGACTGCGCTGCCCTCACTGCCCGCACTGCCCGCACTGCCCTCGCTGCCCGCACTGCCCTCCCGCCGCACCGACTGCGCTGCCCGCACTGCTCGTACCGCCTTCACCGCCGCCGCTCCGGTGGGGCCGAGCCTGTCTCCCTCGGGAAAAACAGAATCACAGAATCCTTTAGGTTGGAAAAGACCCTTAAGATCACCGAGCCCAACCGTTAACCCGGCGCCGCCAAGCCCACCACTAACCCACGTCCCTGAGCGCCACATCTACGTGTCCTTTAACCCCCCCAGGGCTGGTGACTGCACCACGTCCCTGGGCAGCCTGTCCCAGTGCTGGGCCACCCTCTGGGGAAGGAATTTTCCCTAATATCCAACCTAAACCTCCCCTGGCGCAACTGGAGGCCGTGTCCTCTTGTCCTCAAACACCACCCTCCCTCTTGCTTGGGAGCCCCCCACGCAGCAGCTGCCTGGGTCGAGGCTGAGCCCAGCTGCCCACCCCAGCTCCCCCACAGCGGGGGACTCTGGGGTGGCTTTCCTGCTGCCTGCTTGCCCTGGGGAGGTGGGAACGGGCTGTGGGGTGTGCAGAAGGGATGCTCTTGACAGGCTGGGTGCTCCGCTTGCTGCACTTTGCCCTTTATTCTTGTGAATGGGCAAACCAACCCACATTTAAATAGAAATAACTGCAGGTAAAGAAAATGATGGTGCACTAGGTGGGGCAGGCACCGTCTCTGGCACTTCTCTGGTCTCCCTCCCTTTTGGCCCTGTTCTCCACATGTGTGCTAGGAAAATCCCAGCCTGACTCTCAGTGCACTGTTGTGGCTGCAGGGATGCTCATTGCAGCCTTTCTCATCCTATCCCAGGCTAGAATTGCTGCTTCATCACTGAATTAATCACTTGATGCTGAAGGAAAACTTCCCCATGCTCAATGCATCAGAAAAAAGTTCTTTAAGAACAGTTTACAGTTTATCCACATGAAAAGAAGATCCCAGCAATCCCACCAAGGTCAGTGTGAACTGCTGAGCTGTTGCTCTGCTGTGAGCCACAGCTGGGTCTCTCATACACACACCCCTGCCCTCCCGCCCCCTTTTCCAGGCATGCAGGACACCGTGGGGAGAAGGAGCACACAAGTCCTCCCTTCCAATGCTCTTCTCCCTGCCCTCTCCAGGGACATGTCCCACCTGCCTGCCCACATGCTGGCTCCTCACTTAACTAGAAAAGAAAACGTCAAACAAGATCCACACGTGTATGAAACCTGGGTAGGGATTTAATCAACGCAGGTTTGTGCATGGGGCCCTGCGGCATCCAGCTTGGTCACCATCTTTCGGCCAGCCGCAGGGACATCGTACGTGGGGAGCGGGGTCTGCGTAGTCTGTTCTCCTTGCATGAAATCCTGGGGAAGAACATGGTCTTGACCCAGGGTGAGTGCTGTAAAGAGGGCATCTCCTCTTCCTCGCAACCAGCCTGAGAGTCTGCTCTGGCACAGGGCTGGGGGTCACCGAGTGTGCTGCTCTACCAGCAGTGACCTGGCTGCTCCAGGTATCACCTGCACAGCTCTTCCTTGCCTAGCCTCTCCTGGGGCACTGAGTGAGGATTTGCAGGGTGCTCTACTCATTAATGAGTCCTTGTCAACTTCCCACTGCCTGGCCCAGCACAGCAGGAGGAGTTGCTCTCCCAGGCTGGGTGGGACACTGAGGTCTCCGAGCCCTCTCCTTCGATCTGCAGTGTCTGTGTTGCTTCTCATCCTGCCCTGCTGTTAGCTCTCTTCAGAGGTATCGTTGTGGGAAGTGGAGCAGTTCTCCGGTTCCTTCGTGAGCACTGCTGAGCACTGCTCTGCTTTGACTTTCTTTTTTCCTCTCACTGACTTCTTGGCTCCTGCAAATGGGAAGATGCCCGCAGGAGTTAACCATAGAGCAATGGATTTACATGTACAAGGTCAGCATGGGACAGCACAGGAGGAAGCAAAGCTCAGCAAAGGAAAGGTGAAGAGAAACCCCGGGGGGGGGCGGGGGGGGGGGGGGGAGCTGTTGTGACCCTGGAAACAGAAACAACTTGTGAAGCAGAAGTAGGCAAAGAACTGACCTGGGGCAGGAGTGTACCTGAGGGTACCCAGACCAGCAGGATGCACTTCTTGGATTTCTCCCCTTTCCAGTATGTTACATGGCACACACCACGTGCTGAGAGAGGGGCTCTGCCTCTCCATCCTCCCATTCCTGCCACAGCTGCACCCAGCCCTCACTCGGGACATCCCCATGCAGCCCCAGAGGGTTGGATGCTCTCTGCCCTGGGCAGCACAAGGACAGCTTCCTCCCTGTTGATCCCAGCAGCTGGTTTTGTAGAGCAAATCCTCTTCTCACTCAGCTGCAGCGGTGTCCCCTGAGTGAGCAGGCACCTCCGCAGGCTGGGCACAGCGCAAGGGGCCCTGCTCGCCTCTGGAACAAGCTCCCTTCATGCTCAAGCAACAGCCGTCTCTGTGCTTGTAACTGGGTTAACACTTCCCTGTCTTTCCTGACGGTGCAAAGGGGGTTGCACGGGGTATTTCTGACAGAGCACTTGTTAAGGCTCGACAGCCACACTGTCTTACCCTTGCCCTTATCAGGAGCAGTTTGATGCTCATTCACCTGTAGGAAACACGGGTACGACACGTTCCTTGGTCAGCAGGGAAACCTCCACAGCTGCACTGGAAGATCAACAGAGCTGGCAGAAACCTTTCTCTGAGTGTCAATAACTCACCCCTGGGAATTTGGCCTTCTCCAATCACCACCTCTCTGACTGGCTAAGCAAACACGAGGAACTTCGCCCTGTTATCTTAGGTGCTTGGGAGTGCTCCCCCAGCCACCGTGTCCAGGCTCCCCTGGCTAACCATTAGCAGGGGCTCCTCTGGCTGGAGACACGACCGTTGCCAAAACATGGCACAGCGTGGCAGGGACTCGGCGGAGGATCACCCTGCTCTCTGCTGCAGGGAAGGCAGCTGGTGCCCTCAGGTGTTTCTCACAGGAGCCTCTCAGGAAGCAGCAGAAGTTGTAGCCCTGAGCTCATGCCATGAGGAATCCAGGAGGACCTCCCTACCTTTTGTCCAGGGATCTTGTCCTCTTTTTCTCTTCTTCTGCAGCGTGTGAGCTTTGTCTTTGATGCAAAAGTATTTCCCATCAGCCTGGGCTTCTTGTAGGATATCATCTTCATATGGGGCAGCCACCTGCCTCAATGAGAAAAGCAGTCAGTCTACAAACTACTGGCTTTCCCAGGGAGCTGATGGCCCGGCTGCACTGCTGGGGACCTTTGTGACCATTGCTATGGAGTGGTGACAGCTGCTGTTGTTCATAAACCCTCTTGACTAGATGGAAAGGGTGATGTCTCTGACCCTCAGCAACGGGTTGGGTAACAGTGCGGGAATGAGGTTTGGCACCTCATGTAGGAAGAGCCATCACCTTCCGGAATGAGCTCGGGCAGGGACAACCTGTCTTACGCTTCTTAGACCTGACAGCCTAAGTTAATGGCTGAGGAGAGCAAACAAACCTCGCTGTCCGTCGTGTCTGGCTCATCGGATTCGTGCTTCCCAGAGTCAGCATCATTGTCATCTAAGGAGACACAAGAGGAAGGGGTTTTGGCTGGTGGGAGGCCCCACAAGCTCACGAGCAGATGCCACCAGCCCAGGCTCTGAGAGCCAGAGGCAAAGAACAGGTTCAGCACTGAATTGTGTTGCAAAGCAGAGGCACTGTGAGATCCGTGACCTGAAGTGAATGTTTATGGGAGATCCAGTGGGACTCTGTGGGGGAACAACCTCCCAATAAGGCTGTCTCTGTAGGACTTTGCTACCCTGCGGTCGCAAGCGCTGCCCCAAAGTCTGGCTACATGCAGGCTGAGAAACTGTGGGGTATTTACACCCCTAGACTGCACCCGCCCGGTTGAGACCCAGCTGGGGAGAAGCGTGTCTGGGAAAAGAGGCCAGAATGGGCAATCCTCAAGCGTGCTGCCGGAGCCAGTCAGCGGCTCTTGGCAGGGAACGTGCTGAGGAGCAGAGGAAGGAAAGGCAGGGGAGCTGTTTCCCTGCCCAGCAAAAGGACTTTGCTGCACACAGGCCCCAAGGCTACACAACCTCAGACACGTACCTGCACGCACCAGACACGCACCCGACCTTTGCACGGAGCAAAGCTGCCCAGGCCAGGGCCCGAGCCTTGCTGGCGGTGGCATCACCCCATCTGCACCCACAGCGGCACACCCCTGCTGGCCATGGAGGGGCAGAGAGGGCTGGGGGATGGAGCTGAGCCCTCTTCCGAGGGGCAGGGGTGTTCCAGGACCTCAACACTTCTTGCTTCTGACTGACACCCAGGTCTAGCTGGGGTGGGACTGTTGGCAGGGCAGCCTCCCTTGCTGCCCCTGCCTGGGTAGGAGAGCAGACGGCGCTGCTTTTGGGCACTCCTGGAGCCCTTGTAGCCTGATCCCCTCCTCACTGTATCCTTCCGCAGGTTAAGGTTCGCTAGAAAGTGCAGAAGTATTTGTGTATTGTTTCCTGGGCTTTGTGTCAACCTTAAGGTGAGAACTGAAGAAAGTCCTGTATTCCCACACCCAGAATGTAATCAGCTGAAATTCTTCTGCTATGATGGTATCTCCTTAGTATGTAAATCACAGAGGACTTCCCCCCCCCCCCCCCCTTTTTTTTTTTCCACCCTGCAAAATCCTGCTCCAGTGTTCCCAAACCACTCCGACACGCCCAGACCAACTAATCCAGGTGAGCTCAACTTTCTGGCCAAGCCAGTAAGGCTGGTACGAAGCAGCTCTCTGTAGACGTGCTTCCTGCTCCACTCCCCATGGCTGCTGCCTCCCACCTGCCCGGGCAAACCGGGCACCCATGTCCTGAGGCGGTCAGGCAGGGAGAAAGCACCGCATGTCCCCAGACTAAGGACACTGCTGGTTTTGGGAATGGAAAGAACTCTTGTGGGGGATGGAGCAGGGAAAGGGAGAAGAGCATCCTGTCCTACCTGCTGCTGGTACCAGCATCCCTCACTCCATGCTCAACCCTATGTGCTGTGACAGCACGGGGCATGCTTTGGAGCAAGGGGGCACACAGAGGGATGCTTTTCCCCCATGTAGTCCTGCAAACCTCTTGCATTTTTCCCATCTCTGCTGGGGCAACTTCTGAGCTTCTGCTTCCCTGAGAAGGGCAGGTAATGCTGGAGCAGCAACATTGTCTTGTCATGGCTCACCGTGGAGTGAGTTTTGTTAATGGGTCGGTGCTAAACTGACCTTTAGCTCCTGGAGAGCTCCATGGCACCCAGCAGCTGAGTTCAGGGTGCAGGGTGCGCTGCAGGGTGTGCAAGAGCACCCCATGGGTGGCTCCTGGTTTGCACTGGGAGGTCAGACACTGACCTCTTCTCTGTAACAGCTGGGGTTATTTACTCCCTGGAGATACGGAGTCTGAATTTTGAGCATCCCTAGGGTTGAAAATTGAGCCTTCAAGGATGGAAATGTGAAACCTGAAGTGTCCCTGATGACCCAAAACTGCTGACAGCTGCAAGCACCTGGGTCCCTGGAAGGGTGTCCTGTGATGGTTAGTGACCGCTTTGCTCGGTGGGGAACGCAGGTGTGTGCAGAGCCCAGCACAGAGAGCTCCTGGATGTAAGATACTGTCACCAAAATGCACCTTTTGCTCTTGCCTTCTCAAATGTCATGTTTGCCTGCGGCTTTTTACCTGCTTCTCCCTTCTGTGCACTGACATCCAGTCTCACCCCGGTCTCTGGAAGGGCCTCTGGGTCGCTCAGCGTGGAGGTGTTTGTTGGATGGGCTCGTGAGAGCGTGAGCTGTAGGATGCAAGGAGCACAAATGCTGCTTTCACCAGGCAGGAGGAAAGGGCTGTCCCCAGCCCCTACATGGTGACCATGACACTCATGGGGACGAGCATTGCAGAGGCATTTCTATGCACTGGTGGTGCGTTGCAGGAAGCCCAGCACACCTCCTGCACCAACCTGCAGGACGGGGCACAGGCACTGCCTGTACTTGGACATGGACAGAGACCCCGTGGGCACTGGAGAGGAGGGGAGGTGGGGAACGACAGCCAGGGCTGAGCAGCTGTGGCTTTGCCTTGTGTAAAGATGTCCCCATTGGCTTCACATGCAGCAAAGCCATCCTCCCATGGGACATTAATGGTAGTCATAATGGTGCTGGACACCCTGGGGAGGGGAAGGGGCCACGGTTGATGCCAGCATGAGCTGTACTCACCACAGCTGCATCCTCCTCCTCTTCCTCCTCCTTGACAGCACCAGGCAGTGCCCGGGTGGCATTGGGCCAGTGGTAGGGGAAGAGCAAGTCGTCCCGCTCTGCCCCGTGTCTCCCACAGGGGCCGCGGGCTGCCGGCACAGCTGGGCTCTCCCTGGGGCTCAGGCATGGGCTGCTGGACCCCCGCGGCTCCCGGCAGTTGTTCCAGCCTGTTTCCCTGCCACGGCCGGAGTCTGACAGATCCAGTGGCATGTCTGCACCATCGTCCCTTGCCGCCTTCACCTTTTCCTGGAGTTTGGAGCTGTCCCAGCTCAGCCAAACCTCCTTCTCTTCCTTCCCATCTGCAGCATCCTCCAGAAAGGACCTTTCCTCCTTGCATCCTGGCATCATGCTTGGCCATGGGGAGAGGGGCCGCTCCTCGGGCGTGAGCTTTGGGTCTCCCTCTGCCCGCTGGCCTGGCTGGCACTGCTGCATGAGGAAATGCTGCAGCCGCTCCCTGTGCTTGAGGAGGTGCAGCTTCTCCTCCAGGTGCTGATCCCTCACATACACCATGGCGGCAGGGAGCTTCAGCAAGGCTGCACGATCTTCCCAGCCATCATGTGACCATGTCCTGCCATCGCTATCAGTGTCTTTGGTCCGGAGCAAATGGTTGGAGAGGCTGCCACTGTCCCGGTCAGCTGAGGCATAGCTGCTCGCCAGCCCCAGCTGGTGCAGGGAAAGGTGCTTGTGAAGGAGGCAGAGCTGCTCTCTTCGGGCAGTCAGTTTTAGCTTTTCATAGGATGGAGAAATCTTGGGGGAGTCTGGTTTGCTTGCTGTTAAATAACTAAAAGAAGCAGGAAAAAAGTAACCATGTGAGTTAGAGAATTTTCATGTGATTTCCCAGCTCCTGCCGGTGATGTGCATGGTCTCTTCTGCTCTTTCTGTGCCCTGTTGCAGCTCTTGGCCTGTGCATCACACTTGCCTTTGGGTGCTGTGCTGGGGAGGAGGGCTGTGACGGCCACGGGGGTCAGGCAGCTGGCAGTGGGTCTCTGTGCTGTGCACACCGCAGAGAGCCATCACTATCCCACCACCCAACAGCACTCTCCTGTCCCTGGGCCACGGCAGTTCCAGGCAGGGCTTGAGCAAGTGGCAGGGTGCAGTGACCACCCACATCAGCGCTGCTGCTGAGAAGTCACTTGTCAAACCATGCCTTACAGCCAGAAGCACCCTAACTACCCATCACTGGGCTTTCTTAGTGCCTTGGTGGGCCTGAAGACCCCCAGGACAGAGGAAGAGCCCACCCTCCCCAAATCTCACTCAATGGGAGATTTTTACAGCCATGCTTAGAAGGTTGGTACGGTGCATGAACCTGTCCTGCAAACCGAGTCCCGGCTATCGCTTGGCTGTTTGGCAGCCTCTGTGTGTGTGAGCTGATCCCAGGAGCGCTTGGCAGATCTACCCCCACTCTGGGAAACTCGCTGCCTTTACAGGTGAACTCACTGGCTTTGCTCAGCCCTCTGCGCTGCTGAAATCAATGGGGAGGATAAGCTGGGGAAGTGCTGAGCCCTGCAGAAAAGCCCATTAGAATAGATAAGGAGGAGCAGGGATTGCTGCCTCCCGCAAGGCAGGTCCTTCTCCTCCCGGCTGCAGGTCGGGCACCCTGTTCTCTTTATGGGTCTGTCTGAGGAAGCTGGAGTAATGAGAGCTGATCTCATCAGGCTGGATTCCAGCCATATTTTGCTGGTGTAAAGTGGGAGACCCCCCCACCCCCCGCCTCGCAAGGCTTCTGGAGAAGAAGGTGGGCAGCTACAGTGGCTACCGGCCACCTTGTCACAGCCTGCGCGGTGGGACAGCTGCCACGGGCCATGGGTCAGGCCCACGCCACGACCCACAAGCAGGTAACTCACGCCTCGAGGCTGGGGCTGTGCTCGCGCTCCGGAGGGAGAGGAGTCTTCCTGGCTGGTGGGGACACTGCTGCCCCAGAAGGACTTTTTTCCAGGAGGCAGGGTCTGGATCCGGGTCTCACCAGGGCAATGGTTCCGTGCAGCTGGTTGGCAATCCTCTGGGATGCCTGTGGCAGAGGGGACACGGTCCGGGTGAGCCGTCCTGCTGTGCAGCCCGGGCAGCGCGTGGCCAAGGGAGCCCCGCTGAGCCGAGGTGCAGCTCTTCGCCAGCATGAACAAGACAGGGAGCTCCTAAATCCTCTGTTTGATAAAATTCTGGTCAACAGCTCAACCGTATTCCCAGGAAATTTCCCCTTCAGGTTTTCTAGCAGGATCTACAGTACTCTGTTTCCTGGCTGCACTGATTTGTAGCCCAAGAGGGCTTGTGCCTCCTTTCAAGTCAAGCCAAGTGGCTTAACCAAGATAAGACCCTGCAAATTCCCTAGTCAGGCCACTAGACTTTATTCATGCAAGCTCCTGGCATGCACGGGTTTGATGGGTGTATTTCCAGTCGAGTACCCGGCTGTGAGGCCAGGACATCATCTCCTCCATCTGCTGTCATGAAAGGCTCTCCACATGTTCTGACTTGACTTTCCCCTGCCCACCTGGAAATGTCACCAACCCTTCCTGTGTTCCCTATTAATTATCCTCACAGCCTGCCTGCAGCCTTACCAAAACCCCTTTTCACCTGCTCTTTCAAGTTTTCTGTGGAGTTCAGGTAAACAAAGCCTGTGCCAAAACAGAAGCATCTATGTGGGTGTGTATGTGGGCCTGAGTTCCCACGACCAGGATCCAGGTCCTGCAGTCTCATCCCCCAGTGCCCAACATCACCATATCACTCAGCACCCCTCAGCTGACACACACACGCTGTGTTTTAAAGGCATGACAGGCTTGCATCAATGCACAAAATGGCAACCACTGAATGCCAGGCCCTCTGAAAATACCAATATTCATTATGCTGCAGATGGAGAGACATCTGCGATGCTCTTGGGCAGGGCTGCTGCGGTGTATTTGTTCTCAGTACCCACAACTCCCACAGTTTACATGTTCTCCAGGCTTTTCCAACACTCACAATGCTCCAGCTTCTTGCTCGCCCAGATAATGGAGAGCTAGGTCTATAACTCAGGATAAGCTACACTGAAATGTGGCTCAGCACAATCTCCCCAGGGCCTTCACTCCTCACAGCTTTCCTCAACAAGACATCTGAGAGAGGAACCAGGGCGATGGGCAGAGGAGTCAAAGATGCTAGACGTGTTGTCGTGGGGGATAAAGGCAGGACCAAAGATGCACGTGCTTACAGCAGAGAGAGGAGCCTGTGCCAAACTCCGAATGCTTAGCTTGCAGTGAGTGGCCGTTTCTGCAGAGAGAGTGCATCTGGCATTTGGTAGGTGCCCTCCTCGGCTCCGGCAACTGCAATCTGCCTGAGTCTGGCTAATTGCTTCACCTCCTAAGTGTCTCCTACTCTTTCCCTACCCCAGTCTACCTCTCTTGATCCATTTCAAATGACCACAGTGGTAGGGAAAAGGCCCAAGGACATCAGGCTGCCTCCAGCAACTCACCATTTCTGAGAGGCTGACTTCTTGGAGGACAGTGCCTGGGGAAGTCCTACTGCTTGGAGAGCTGCTCTGTCCTGCAGGTTTTTCTGCAAAAGAGATGCAACCAGACACTGTGACGGTCCTGCAGAGCTGTTGCAGGCTGCCCTGCCCTGCAGCGTGCTGGAGTCTCGCAGCCTCCCAGGGATGCCACTGGCTGACACCAACCACCTCCTACTGAAGATTTTGAGCCAAAATTTTGGTCTGGCTCAAGCCAGCACCGGATCGAATGTACCCTCCATCACATGTGTGGGTGGTGGCAAGGCAATGACATGGTGGCGGGTCCACACCTGCACAGCACTTGTTTTACAGTGAGGGCACCCAAGCGCTCTTTTGCACTAATGCAGAGCAGCGTGTTTCTCTTTTGACATGCATTTTCCCTCCAGCAGCTATTCTGCCCATGGCAGCGTCCACCTGAACTGCCCACAGCTTGGTCTTTGCACTCTAGACCCTTTCCCACAGCAGCTTTGCACCACGGCTCAGTCACTCTTCCCAATGCCAGGTCCCTCAAGGGTAGTGGGAGCCAGCAGCACTCACCTTCTCCCAGCTTGAGGACTGGCACGTCATGGTGGGCTTCTTCTGCTCCCCTGTGAGCTGCTTTCTCATTGCTGGTGCTCCTGCTCACTGGGGACAGTAAAGCCAAGGGGGAGCTGGGGGTGGAGCTGCTTTCCCTGGAGGTGACTCCTGGGTGCTTTGTCCTGTCCCTATTGAAAGGAGAATCATAGAATCATTTACGTTGGAAAAGTCCTTTACAATTATGTTAAGATCCTTTAAGTCCTTTTAACCCAGGACTGCCAAGTCCACCATTAAACCATGTCCCTAAGCATCACATCTACGTGTTTTTTTAAACACTTCCAGGGATGGTGATTCCACTACATCCCTGGACAGCCTTCCTGAGGACAGAAATGGATGAGAAGGGGAGGAGAAGGAAGGTTTGAGAGTCACTGTACTGGGAGCTCTGGGTTAGAGAGACCAATATATAAATATTCATATTTATATATATGTGTATGTGGCTATACCGGATCCTCAGACTCACCTTCCATTGCAGCTTATCGCTAGCTCAGCTGCAGTGCGGAGCATGGGACAGAGCCAGCACGACAGCTCAAGGTGTGACTTCCCCACCTGGCTGTGGGTACCGTCGCAGGAAGCCGTGACGCTGGGTAAGCCAAAGCACAACTGCGGCTATTGCAAAAGGCTGTGAGAACCTGTGCGGCCCTGGCTGGGCTTTCAGCCTGATGCAGGGGTGGATTCAGCAGGGGGATGTGGGGCTGTCCCCCTCCACCACAACAAGCTTGTGGTGTTGATGCTCTTAGTCACTGCGAGGGAGCCACTGAGTCTTGGAGACCCCACACCTACGTCATGGACAGAGACCTGGCCGGACCCTGATACTGGGACATGGGGATTTGGCTGGAAATGTTCCCAGGGAAAAGCAGAGCAGAGCAGAGCAGGAGCACTCGGCGCTCAGCAAACCCAGCCCGACACACAGCTCTGAAACCCCACAGGCCTCGGGAAGCATTAGGGAGTAAAAACGAGAGTTTCTTTTTAAGCGGGTGGTGCTTCTGTGCTCCAAAGAAAACACATTTCTAAACTAATCCCTCCGTGCTAATTCCTCTGGAGTTTAAACCCTTGAGGAATGAGCTGATTTGTATATATTGGCCAGCCTGGCAGGTTACTTGGCTTTCAGCACACAGCTCTGCTGGGGTATGAACCTGTTGGTGCAGTTCGCTTCTCCCTCTTAACCCCGTCTTGGTCCCTTGCCTGTCATTCTCCTTCCCCCAAAACACAACCTACTCCCTGCAGACCCCCTCTGGCTGCTGCAGGAGGGGAGCTGGTGCCATGGGGGACCCATGGAAGCCCAGGCTGAGGTCTGTGGCCAAGGCGAGCAGCCCAGGGCTTTGCTTCACATGAGCGGTCCCCCATGGGGGGAGATGTTGAACACCCCTGTTCCCCGCAAACTGAATCCTTGGATGCAGGTGAACAGGGAGTGAGCAAAGGTCGACAAGGACTTATATGCCATTTACAGGTGTTTTGCTGTCTGACATCTACAGGAATCCATAGGAATTAGATGCTAAAATACCTCGGAGGGTGCTGCGGTCTGGACGTAGCCCTGCTCCATCCCCATGTGGGGGTGCCTTAGTCCTTACCAACACCCCTTGTAATGAATGAAACCCAAGAGAAAGCTTACTCCAGGCTCCGGAGCCTCTTCAGTTCTTCCTTGAGAGTTTTGTTCTCTTCCCTCAGGCGGTTCGTCTCATTAGCTGCAGGGACACAAGTCATGCTGTGAATTCAGATGCTGCAAGGAGAGAGCTGATGCTCCTCAGCACTTGCTGGGGTGCACGGGGGAGGAGGAAGGAATGGTTCCAGGTTTTGGAGGCATGCTGAATTCCCTTCCTTCTCTAAAAACATGCTGGGGGCTAAGGGATAAAAGGGAACAACTTTCCAATTCAGGTTTGGTCAGGCCTGGGGGACTGCTTGCAGCCTGTTCAGCTCAGGGGGGACTGTGACCCAGACGGGTCATCGTGGCACAGCAGGATGGACATGACCAGCATTCTGCCTGTGAGCACCATGGCTGCTTCTGGCAAGCGGGTGCCGAGTCAGGGTGAGGGCTGGGGGCTTCAGGGGAGAGGGGGGGAAGGCCAGAGGGAGCTGGGAGCACCCAGCAGCTGGGCACCGCAGTGAGGAGGCAGTGGGGGAGAGCAGGCAGGCTCCCGAGCAGGGAGGGCTGCCACCTCGGCTTGCTTCTGCTTGAAAGCAGCTCTCAGGGAGCAATGGCATAGCAGGGGAGATAAACAAGGGCTGCTGGCACTTCTCCGTCCCTGCTAAATGCCTTATCTCCTTTACCCCCACGACCTTCCCTGGGACAGCCAGATCCCCAGGGAAAAACACTCCAAGCTGAGCGGTGCTGGGAGCTCTGCCAAAGGCTCGGGAGAAGATCCATCACACGTGTTGCTTGATTTCCATTTACCCATGCTGAGCTGCTGCTGTGACTTTCCTGTCTTTGCCAGAGTGTTGCTTCTGCGGTGCCAAATACATCTTTTTTCCAGGCAGCTGACACTGCCTGGCCAGCCTGGGGCTGCTCTTGGCATGAGCATCTCTCAATTTCCTAGAGGTGCGGAGGGCTGCGACCCCCAAGCTCTGCTGCTTCATGTGAGCAGTTACCTCTGCTTGTGGGGAACATGGGCTGCCATCCGCAGTCCTGGTCAGATCTGATTTTTCAAGACCCTCACACTTGCGTTGGCTCTCTCCCTTCTCCCCATCCCCAAACCCCTGCAGAGTGCCTGGTCACAGGGAGGGCTCATGCGCAAATCTCTGGGAGAGGCATTAACTGATCAAAGACTCAGCCAGCCAAAGCCGAGCTCACAGCAGGCGTGGTACGTACTGAGGATGAAGATGTGCTGCAGGCTCTGGAAATGGGAGGTCTCATACTCATTCTGCTTCTTTTTTGCCAGCTCCTGGGTGACCATGCATCTGTCACAGAGACCTGCTCGCAGCCTGGAGGAAAACCCACAGCCGGCAGCTTGTTACCACATAGTTCCCACGGGGGAAATAAGCTCCTGCCCTCCCCACAGAGAAGCATGAACACCCAGACCATCACCCAGAATTAATGAGGGGGGTTATCACCCGTGCAGCCCAGCCCTGGCCCTTCCACTCCCCAGATCCAGCCCCATCACCATCAGCTTAGGAAAGATCCTCTGCATGTGCCTGGGCTCTTCCAGCTCTCCCAGAAGCTGAATATGAGCAAAAAAAGATGATCATCTGTTACATCCTGCTTCTGGGAAGACAGCAGACCCCAAACTCCCCTTCTGGGAGGGTGCACAGCCACTGAACAGCACCCAATTGAAAAATAAATCTTACCTGTTTTCTAGCACCTTCACATTTTCTTTAAGGACCTTCTGTTGTTCCCTTAATTGGTGATTTTTAGCGAACAACTCTTCAATTCTCTGAGCATCACTAATTGAAGAAACGGAACAAAGAGAAGAGGTTTATTAGATTTCTCTGCTAAATTTGTACCTTTATCTGCAGTGCCCTGTCAAGGGGAAGGATTTCTGCCCTGAGCCCGCTGTGCTGCTCACACTGCTACAGCTGAATTGCTTTTGTTTGTGTGGCAAGAGGGGGAAACTGATGTGTTAGAGCCCAGAGGTGCCCTGCGACACCCACCGTTGGAGTTAGCAGCTTTGCTTTGTCCCTGTTTATTCCTTCCCAAGAGAGCAAGTGCCCATCGGCATGAGCATCACTTGCTGGTGGGAAGGCAAACCGGAGCTGGGCTGTGATCACCCCAAGCCCTGCCTGTGCTGGGAACTTGCACGGCAAAAGTCATCAAAAGGGTTGAATTTGGCAGAGCCAGAAAGGCGAACAGTGCTCTCTGAATCAGGCAGCCTCGGAGGAGTGCCCAGGAGGTCTGAAAATGAAGCGGTGTAACCTCCCCTCCGCCCCCCTGCCCCGCTGCAGGCACGGCATTGCTCACCGGCACTTCTCCGTCGTCAGCTCCGTCAGCTTGTTTTGCAGTCCTGGAAAAATTAACAGGGACAGAGAGGTGGGTATTTATTGCCAACTCCCTAGCACTCCGAAACAAAATGTAATGATGGAACTTCCGCAGGGTGCCTGACTTTGCAGAAGCTCATCAATTTATAAACCTTGTTTCCAAGAAGGAATAATACATTGCCTGTGTTAGTATCACAGTTTAATATAGCTGGAAAAGTTGCGCAAAATATGAGCACATTTTGTATTTCCACTATTTAATGACTCTACATTTCCCTCCCACCCTCAAAAAGTCTGTTTCAGTTTTGTTTCTACTTATTTCTTGTTACAGCACGTATTTCCCAGGTGGGCAGTATTTTATAACTCTCAGGCTGCAAATCATCTTGGAGAATATTTACAGCTGAACAAGAATGGCTTTCGTTGACGGATCTGCAGACATTACATCTTGTCAAATCCATTTTATGCAAAGTAGATGCAAACATGTGGTTTAAATTGCTCAACTATTTCCTCTAACTCTCACACGGCTTGAAATTATACAAGAGAAGAATGATTTCATAAGCCAGAATCCTCCAAAAGCGCTGTTGTTTTGTTCATAATATTGATACTGGGAATTATTCTAATAAGAAAACAATTGGATTTGGCATTTGGTTGCTTAACCTAATGGTTCTTATTTTAATAAAGTATGACCTGAGGAATAATTTATTCCCTAGAGGAATAAACTATCCAAGCTAAGGTTTTCTCTAATGGAGCCTTATACTCCTGCTGCTTCTGCCTTATAGATTATTGCATCTTTCCCCTTTCTGCTTGATCCCTCAGTATCCAGTCTGTGTTGCTTGGAGAAGATGCCCAGCAGGTGTGCATGCCACTTCTGCAAACCTCCCCATTCACCTATATCACCAGCTTCAGCAGCAGCAGCAGGAAAGGAGCCAAATCCCCCCTGATTCATGCCTGGAGCAAGCAGCATTCCTGCAGGGGCTGAGCAGCTCGGTGGCTTGCTCTGAAGGGACTCTTCTGCTCTTCCTCATTGTTAAAAAGGTTACTGATTTTCTCATTAAACCTCATTCTCCACTGATGAGAGACACCAAGGTGCCATCGGAGGATGTGCTCCCCCCAGGGCCAGGCTCTGACCCCACATGCCCACCCATCCCCAGGGGTGACGCTTGCTGAGCTCTAATTCCCAAAGCTCCCTAACCCGCTGCTCCTCCCTTCAGGGTATTTGAAACCCAACAGATTCAGGTGGCATCACAAAGAAATGGCAGTTTATTTACAATTACAAAAAACCTGGGTTTTTTTAATAAAACTTTTGAAATAAGACTTTTTGTGTCTTCTTACCTTGGACTTCTTTCTCATGGATTTCCTTGAGCTTATTCAGGAGCTCTGCAAAACTCTCCATGGTCATGTTCAGGGCTGTGCCTCACACCCAGATGCTTCCAGTGTGAGAATCTCCTTTCGTTTCAAATTATTCGTGTTTCAGCCTAGAATAGAAAGAAAGAGTTCAATAAAAGAGAAGTGTCTTGTGCACGTGGTGTTCTGGGAAGTCTTAGCAACAGGAGAAAGCCCAGATCTAGAAAGCGAAATAATTTGCTAAACCAATGACGTGCACAAAGCAGCAGGCTCATCTGGGGATGCATTTTTGTCCACACTGCCTCAGCCCCGGGCTGGGGACACAGGCAAAGAAGAAAATGGGAGAACTGAAAGCCCAGTTGAAAAATCAGGCTTTTCCTCTACATTTTGAGCTGGTGAGATTGCATTTGTCTGGGACGAGGTGGGGCAGGGCATCTTCTTGAGGAAGGGACTGCAGGGCTAGTGTCGGGACCACATTGCTGGGGACTGATGATGGGAAAACTTATGGCAGCTTTGGTGCTCAGGCCTGAGGGACCCATCTCCTGCTGGGTCCTGAGATGCTCCCCATGTGGACTCACTGTCTGCTGCCTCTTTGAACCTTTGGGGAGACACCAGTGTTATTCACCCCATTTTAAAGAGAAACCTGGAGGGGCAATGTGCAGAGCTGTGCCCCTCAGGAAGCCTGGTGGGTGTAGAGCCAGTGTGGGCACAGCACCCATGGGGCTGGACGTAAGCTGGGGCACCCCGGGGTGTGCTGGCTGCCCCCAGCCCCTCCGGACTGGAAGCAGTGTCACAGCTCCTGCCCCAGGCTCAGGTCTCTGCTCCCCTTGCCCCTGTCTGAGTTTCCCCATTGAGGTTATGGGCTTATTAATGCTCCATCATGCTGGGTGCCATCACTTAGTGCTGGCAGTTGTGTTCAATAATCCCCAAGAACAGATAAAGTGCTCTGCTTTCTAAAAAAACATAGCTTTCTTCCTTTTTAGAGCTGAAAAGACTCCCAAACACAGGAGAGTTGGAGGGCAACCCACAACAGCCACAGCTCAGTAAGCTGGGAAAAGCAGGAGTTAAACAGCCTGAAATTACAATGGTTGTTTTTTTAAGAGCGTTACCCAACATTTTAAGAATTTTTAAGAGTTTTTGCCATAACTTCTAGAATTTGCCCAAGTCTCTTAAATTTTGAAATTACTAGCAGGGATGGAAAGTGGAAACTTTGGAGATGAGAACTCATTACATCAGTGATGACCTCATTCCTCCCTGGGATGCTGATGTTGGGATACTCTTACCTTCCCAGCAGTCAAAGCCTTGGGGAGTCCCGGATCCCCTGAAATAGCTGTGGGACCGGGGAGAGCATGTGTCCGAGCATCCCAGCAAAGCATGACGGAGGGTCCCCTGGGGTTTGGGCAGGAGGGGTGTGCAACCTCCCTGCTGCCCCAAGCAGGTCAGCAAAGCCCTGCCGTGTCCTCTGGGACCACCAACAGTGCACCGGGAGAAGAGGGACTTCCACGTGAGGACATCCAGCATTGCCACATGGGAGTTTCCCCCCCAAAAGCCACACCGGGTTAGAGTCACAGCCAGTAATCCTGATCTCAACAAAGCACCTGGACACTCAGCCTGCAACCATGCAGGGATGGCCAGGGACAAAACCTGTTCAAAGGTGAAAGGCCAGGCTGGGACCTGGATTTGCAGCCCCACGGCAGCACAGGGAAGTTTCTGCTGGGCTCCAGCACGCTCCCAGCCCAGCTCCTTGCCAGCAGCCCGCCTGTGCCTTTATCTGCATGCAGAGCAGAGGTGTGCCAGATTGCCTGCATATGCAAGATGTGGGCACGCAGAGCTGGAAGAAGAAACTTTCCCCTAAAGCGTCTGATTTTCAAAAGAAACGAGGCACGCGCCGGCGAGCACAAGCAGTGAGCTCAGCTTGCATGCGCTTAGCGCGCTTGGATCCACGGAACAGCTGCCTGAACACAAACCATCTCGGGGGCACTTCGTTGGCCCTTGGAGCAAATCTGGTGCAAACAGAGCAGACATCTCACTCTCTGGGGAAATAATGAAAAAAATAATTGCTCCCATTTCCTTGGGCATAACCCACCCTTTCCCAGGGCTGGGTGATCTATCCCAGTAAAAGCCCCCCAAGGCACGGTGCAGCTTGTCGCAGCTCAGGACCAGCTGCTGTGAAAGGGGATTGGGGACCACTCTCTGCTGCTCAGCCCCAAGAGCTGTAGCTGAATAACAAACCAGGGCAAATAATACCTGGTTTTACTCCAAAAAGAAGAAAAAAACCCAAACTCCTGATGTTAATGGGAAGCACTTCCCAGGGTTGCTGAGTCCTAAGTTCAGCTTTGCCCTGGGCAAAGCACCACCCCAGGGGTCACGGGCTGAAACCCCGAGTGCTGAGTGCCGGCTGGGAAGGTTTTGAAATGCTCAGACACTAATTCCCATTGCATTCCCCAGTGCTGTAAACTGGGAAGGGATTGCAGCTGGGAGCAGAGCTCATGGCAGCTGCGTGGGCTCCCCATGATGCTTGCTGGTGGCCAGATCAGCCCTTGCCCACCTTGGTGCTGCCCCCTCCCCAAGCCTGGTGTCCCGGAGAGCTGACGAGCCCCTGGCATTTTGGGCCACAGGGCTCCACCTGGAACATCCCAGGAAGGTGACATTCAGGCTGGGGCTCGTGCCAGCCCGCTGTTCGGGGAGGCAGGGCTGGGCTTGGATGTGGTGGGAGGCGGAAGGCGCGGGGGCAGCCCAGGTGCTCAGCACCAGATCCGGATCCCTGCTGCTGTGACTCAGTGCCGCGGGCAGAGCCTGGCAGATCAGGATTTGGGGCTGGGGTGTGGGCAGCAGCTTTGCCTTCCCTGCATGGCTGTGGCTGCGGTGCCACCAGGGTTGGGGCTCACTCCTGATTTTCTTTTCCTCAGAGCCCTCAGGTCGGCAGGGATCTGTGACCTGCTGAGGATCCCATCAGCAGGGAAAAGCTATTGCCGTTTGCGGTGCCTTTTGAGACGCCAGCATCCATCCCTGCCTGCAGCTGGGACTGCCACTGCAGCAAACCTGGTGAGGGCTTTGGGTCTCCGGTCTGTGCACACACATGGTTACACAGATGTTGCAGGAGCATCACCCCCTGTGTATCCGTACCAGGGTTCAGCCCTTGGCTGCAGCAGGGCGATGCCGCAGGCAGCCCAGGCTCCCCCAGGGTCCGGCTTTGCTCCTTTCACGCCCAGTGTGGACCGCTCAAGGCGTGAAGCCGCAGCCCCCCTGCTCCTCCGCCCCACTCCAGAGGATTTATTGAGGGAGATTCATTGATGAAGACCAGACCACAATGTCCCTCAGTGTGGAGCTTGCTCCTTGAGACAGGGATTTCATTTACAGCCTTGAGCTCTTTCCAGAGCTGTCACTGTAATATACACCCGGCGGTGCCAGATGCGGCCCCGCAGCAGGGCTGGGAGCAGTCCCTTTGGTGTGCTGGCAGGGCTGGGCATATTTCAAAGTGACGGGTGCCCTCCACAAACACAGCCCCAGTGTTGGGGACCAAAGGCAAACTCCTCATCCACCCCTAAATCCAGTAGGTTTGGAAAGCCCAAGCCCCCGGGACAGGGCGGTTTGCTGACGGCTGTGGCTTTGCTCACCTGCTCTCTGCGTTCCGATGCTCAGCTGAGGGTGGGACAAGGGGTCCAGGTTGGGGCGCAGGGTCCCCAGCACGCTGGCTCTCACGCATGGGGCTGAGGCAGCCCCCAGCATTGCCTGGGTACCGATGGCATCGCTCCTCAGGGCTGGATGCTCCTGACTGCTGCTGTGGAAAGGAAAAGGGGCAGGGAGGTTATTTTCTAACCCATGCGAGGGGCCTTGGGAAGGGATGGACTCAGACAGCTGGCTCTGATAGCACAGCCACCCCCCATGCCCTGGTCCCCAGGGGGTTTCTGGCCTCTTTTTACCACCCCTAGCACTGCCTGCCATGCTCACAGTGAGCCACAGCGCATTCTCACCCTCAGCGCTGTTTCCTTTCAGAAGAATAAAGCAGCTCATTAGCTAAATGATCTTAAATCATTTAAAAAAAAATAATTAAATAAACCAGCAGGACTCTGAAGTTCTGACACTGTCGGATCAGTGAAGCTTAATGGATTTACAACCAGATATTTCCCCATCAGCAGCGCTGGAGTTGTTCAGCTTCGGGCTGAATTTATGTAATATGCCTTTCACTGGGCAATTGTTGAGCAGGCCTGTTTCAACCAGACAAACTTTCTTTTCTTGGCTACTTTACTATGTTCCTGGTCTAATTTTAGCATTATAAATTGAATTTATACTTAGAAAAGCTGCCTGATCACTTATGGAAAATCTCCAGTGCCAGGAGTATTTCACAGGCCAGCGTGAAGCTGATCTGTTTTGCTGATGTACTATGCACTTGGCAGGTTGGAGAGGTTTTTTTTGTGTGTGTTGGGGATTTTTTTTTTTTTGCTGGGCACTTATTTATTTGTATGACTTAAAGTGGCACAGGCTGTCCTAAAATGGAGCCTAGCACGCTTTCTCCACTGCACTGGTTTTGCGTGTGGTTGTTGGAAAGGGGCTGGCAGATTGCAAAATTACCCCCCAACAAGTGAGACTGGAGGAGCAGCTTTGGCTCTTGCCTGGCTAGGGAGGAGGATTAGGTGCCTTTCTCTGCCTCGCACAACCCGAAAATCCTCCTCAAAGCAGGGCAGCCACTCTGTGCTGCTCTGCCAGCCCAGGGGCTGGTTTACAGCAAGCCCTTGCTGCACCCACCCTGCGCCAGGGTTGCCTCTACCAGCCTTAGGATGGGGATCCCACCTGGGTGGTGTGGAGCTGCAGCAGGGTTATGATCCGCCTCACCGGCCCTACGGGTTTGCTGGGGACCAACGCTAGTTGCAGCTCCCTGAACAAGCTAAACAGAACCAGCAGCACCAGGGAGATGCTGGCCCTGCTCACGTGTGTGCAGACATGCCCCGTTGCAGGGAAAGGAGAACAAGAGTGAATCCTCCAAGATGAAGTTCCAGCCTCAAGTCCCAACCTGCACACCTATTTACTTCAACCCTACAAAGTCTGTGTTGCCATAATACAGCACAGGCCCGGCTATCACAAAACCAGCAGCTCAATTTCTCCCCCACCACCCCAGCCCTTTGGAAGCGGCTTTGGTAGCAATCAGGAAAGCAATAGGGATTTTCTTCCATTACCTTATTTCTGCTTCAGGGCCCCTAGCTGGGGAGCGTCCCTGTGTCCCCTAGGGACAGGGACAACCCTCCTCCTGGCATACAGTCTTTGCTGCCCCAGGGTTGCAGGATCGCTAAAGCAGGAGAAGGTCCTCTGCAATACCTGAATATACCCAGGAACTGGGCTTTGGCTTTTCTGCAGCGGGGTGAGCAGTTAAGGGGTCGCTTCTTGCGCCGTCCCCAGCTGGGAGGGAGGCTTTGTCCTCCTGTTCCTCAGCTCTTTGCTGCTTTGCTGAGGTTTAGCAGTAAATACTTGTTCTGCTCCCCACTTGAGGAGGAATGGCATTTGGACCTGCCAGCCGTGCCACGGTGCTCCCTGGCATGCGGTGGGCTTTGGCCAGCTCTGTGAGCAGGTCTGTGTGCCCGCACAAGGATTCAGAAGATGATTAAAAGTAGCCACTTATCTGCCTGTGCATCTCAGGGTAACCACAGCTTCTATAAACATTACTTAATTAACACCTCAAAATGCTCTGGGAAATGGGTAATGAAGCATTATCGCATTTTTCAGGTGTTTTAATTGAGAAGCGGTGAGGCTCAGGGAATAGCTCAAGGCCCCGTTGGGAGCGGAGGCGCACGGCCGCTGCCTCCACCCAGCCCAGCCAGCATGCTCCCACTGCCTCCCCTGTCCCCAGAGCCCTTGGCTGGGGAAAGCAGGTGGTAAATACCCTGGGAAGCTCTGATAGGCAGCGGTATCACCCCACGCTCCACCTGTGATCCCGTTACGCTGCACACAGTGCTTGGAGAGCATCTCGGTCTCGCCGTCTCCTCCTCCATGGCAGGAGACCTCAACAACAGCATGCCTCTGTGACCACGCTGCTCCTGACAGATGGAGAATCCATCATTCCTGGCATTCCTGGTCCCGCATGGGCAAGCAGGTCTTGCATGGGGTAATGGGGGTGAAGATCCATCATAACCATGCCCACATAAACTGGCACCTCTGCTCCTGCTGTGTTAGGGTGTGCGTAGGCATCCTGAGGTCAAGCTAATGACCAGGCAAATGAAAAGAATAAATCTCTCTCCCCTGGATACAGTTCAGGTAATGAAGTCTTTAACTGAATCAGCTTTTCTCTTCGGCACTATTTAAAAAAGCGGTATGTGCTAGGAAGATTCAGTTCTGCAAAACCATCCTGGGTGTTTGGGCCCTGCTGGTTGAATCAGATCAGCTGGATGGGGGTGGGATGGCCTGCAGCACTTCTCCTCCATGGAGTTTGCAGGACCTCGGGGTGCTGGATCTGGCCCTGTCCCAGTGGCCAGGGCAGTTTAAAGCCTCTGGTGGTGCAGGTTCAAAAGCTGAATCAGGTGGCTGGGATCCCTTGCTGACAGGGATGCCCCAGTGGGGGATGCCTGGGGACCCCTTGCTGATAGGGATGCCTCAGCTCTCAGGGTGCTGGGAGATCACGTCAGGCTTTTAGCCACCGATGTAAGGCCAGAGGCTCGGTGGGCAGGCAATATCTCTCTTCTATAATAGCAGGAGCTGCAGGAAAGGCTCCACATGCTTTGAAGACCTGAGGCAAGATCGCTGTGTTTGCTGTTATTCCGCAAAACAAGCTCCCCACACACCCACAGGACACCTGCATGGGCCACAGGCCCCTTGGCTGTCGGTGGCTGTGAGCTGCTGGGACCATGGTGGTACCAGGTTTGCTGCGTGGGCAGGTTGGGGGGCTGTGAGGAGCCCTTTCCTTCATGGAGATCTGCTCCATTTCAGCCCCACGTGATGCTCAGGGCTTGGGCAAGACCTCATGCTTTGGGTTTCCCCGTACATCCCACGTGGCTATTCTAAGGCAGTGCCGGAGAACATCGCTGGATGCTGCTTCTCTGTTTTCAAGGCTCCTTTTGGGCAATTTGAGCAATGACAGGGTTGCAGGTGTCACGTAGTTGGTGTCTCCCCAGATGGAGCACAAGCAGGGCAGGAAGGGTGGATGCTCTTCCCAGCCTCAGCATCTGCTCCTGGTGATGTTTGGCAGCCAGGTTCCCCTTGCCGAGGTGGTACAGGAATGTGCTCATGCTGTTGGGCAGCAGGAACGAATAATGTGCCTCCAAAAGCCCCAGAGAAGCTCTAACAAAAGGTGCCAATGACTAATTCCACCAAATCTTCATCCGTTGGGAATTCCTGCAGCTCATATCGAAACAGGTGGGAAGTCCCACTTACCTCCCTGCTTACGGGGAGGGAAAGTGCCCAGCACTTCTAATTTGGAAGAAATACCCATTCAGCGTGGCTTTGCCTTCCCCGCAGCCGTACATCAGTCCAGCCAGCTGCAGGCACATCTGCCAAGCAGGGCTAGTCCCCCCCTGAGTGCAGCCCCTAACACAGCACGTATTTGCAGGCCAGCGGGGACGTGCGCACCGTCTCACTGCTCCCGCGTGGATGGAGGGCAGAGCACAGCGGGAGATGCTGTATTTGGGAAATACCTGCTTCTTCGGCAGGCTTGCACAGGACCACGCTTCCCCATCTTGCTGGGTAGAGCCCTGCCGGCTCTGTCCTGCCTTTGATCCAGATCAAGGGGTGACCTGATCCTCTCCAGAACAGTTCTGCTCTGCCTGGGCTTTAGCCCTGCTGCAGCATCGTGGATGGGTCCTCTCTTACCAGCTCAGTCCCACATTGTGCTGTCCAACAAGTGGGACAGCCACAGTCAGGCATTTTTATGGGCTGAGGCATCTCTGCTTGTCCCAAATGCTTGGTGACACATTGGTGCTGGGGACACTGTGCTGCCCAGGCTGGGTTTTGAATCAATACCAGCATCAGTGTCCTGTGTCCTCCACTGAAGCTATGGAAGTGTCTGTGGCCATCTCCCCTATAAGTGCTTTTCAGCGCATTCCCCATCATGGGGCTGTCCCAGCAGAGGGGACAAGGAGCAGGTGACAGGGACAGTTCAACCCACAGCAACAAAATCCCTGTGCAGGGAGGCAGCGTGTGTGAACACAGCTTCTCCCCTGCAGCAATCCCACCATCGCTTCCTTCGACCCAGATTTGAAGTCGGGAAGAGGGATGACAGCCCCCAGTAGCATCAAACCTCCTGCCTGGGGCAAGCTCCAGCATTGCTGAATATTTGCACTGCCTGCAGGAGCGAATCTGCACACCCCAGGAGGGCACCAGCAGGGTGTCCCACGGGAACGCAATAGGGACAGAGGGTTTGAAGGCGGGCGAACAGAGGGTCACCTCACGCAGCTAGCAGGGATCACTGCAACCCAGCTTCCACAGAGAGAAAAAGGGAGCAAATTTCTTCCTAGCCCTGGCAACAGAGATGCGGTCAATTGAGGGTGGGAAAGCAGGGGCGAGAAGGCAGACCTGTAACCCCGCTGAAAGTTATTTACTGCTGAGCATGCACGTGGTTCGGCACAGGCCAGTGTTGCCCGAGATGCTGCATGGGAGGCAGATCAGGGGTGAGAGGGGGCGATGCCCCCCCCCGGTGCCAGGCACTAACGCCCAGGCGAGCAGTGCTGCCTGCCTGGGGTGGCACCGCTGCCGGCCCACAGGCTCCCACAGCACATCCCGACGTGGCCATGGACCCAGCTCTGCTTGCACCATGGCTGTTGAGCAGCTTGGATGTTTGCTCAGAGAAAGCTTTGATGTTTGCTGCCTCTGGTCCCTGCTCTCTAGGTGCTGCCGTGACCAGACTCCCCCGTACTCACACAAACTCTAACACTCACAAACTGCTCTGACCCTCGCACGGCTATTTCACTTCGACTAAGCTAGAGCTGGATGCCATTTCTTTGCGTTTCAGATTCCAGTGATAGCTCATTACCTTTCATGCTCAAATGGAAAATGCCAGAGGAAAAGTTTTTGTTAGAGGAGAGGAGAGCCCCGGGTCCCGGCTGGGCAGCCCGGGCTGGCTTATCTCTGCTCCCTGACGACCCCGCATGCCCACAAAGGCAGAGCTGCTGCTTTGCAACAAGCCATCAGCTCCCCAGCTGCTAGAAAAATCCAAATTTCCTCCTTGAACGCCAAGAGGGGACAGAAAAACACATACACCCATAACACAGCAGCCTTTGCCCATCAGGCCAGGCTCTGGCTGCCAGCACCAAGTGACAGCTCGCCCCAGCGCACCACTGTGCTGATTTTGGGCAATTCTCCACGCATGGCTCACGTCAGCTCCCTTCCCAGCTATGTAACACTGCCCGAGATGCCCAGGAAGAGATAAAAATCGGTGCAGGCACAATACTCACATTGGGGGACTGTCTCTCTCCCTCGACTCCTCTGGCTTAGTTAAGTTGTGATCAAGAGACGGTCATCTGCGACACGGGAGACAGGAGTGAGCAGTGTGGGTGAACTTGCACAGACAATAAGCCATAATTTTTCTTTGCAGTCTGACTGGCTCTACTGGTTTGCATTTCTTTGCCCCAGCAGCAGAAAGGAGGCTCAGCTTAACTAAAGCTGCCCAACAGGTTCTGCTATAATACAAAAAAAGTGGCAAGACCAGTATGGTGTGAACCCAGATAGAGATTTGATTGTTTTCCCATAATTACAGCTCAACCTGTGCTGTTCGTTGAAGTCAATCACATTAGCAAACAGACCCTTTTAAATAATTCATCCACCATTAAGATGGGAATTTTTTTGTTTTATATAACTTTGTTCTTTCCGAGAGGAAGAGAAAGAAGAAAAATTGAATGTGACAGCAGCAGCATCCTACTGAACTAGAGTGGCACGGCCCAGGGCACACAGCAGCTCCCAGCCCAAACAGCTCAGGAGAGGGGAAGGAACGTGCCCAAATTGACACAAACAGCTACTTGCAAGTGCAGGATGAAAGCCCGTGGTCCTGGACTGTCTTGGGGGCACTTGGCAGCAGCTGGGGATGCACTGGGGACCAGTGGGGAAAGGCTGGGTGACTTGGGTGCTGAGAACGGGCTGCTAAATCTTGTAAATAATATGATCTCTTAACAATTGACATTTTTTTATACCTTAATTGTTTGCAGCTAGTCTTTGTATACTTGTAAGCAATGAATGCAGGTTCTAACAAAGAGGTAGTCCTGGATGATGAAGGAAAACCAGCCCAAGGCCAGCAATTCCAGGCCATGAAAGAGTAAGAGACTTAGATGACCTGATTTAAGACCACACACAGGGACTACAAAGGAGAACTCTGGCCAGCTGAATAGAGGAGTAGGCAGATTTGCAGACCCTCAAGCCCACCAAAGACCCCTGCTCTGGACATCTGGGCATGTGCAAGTGGGAGGGCAAATACTATAATTAGTATTGGCTAATCTCATGAACATGTGCATCTTCTCTGGGAAATTTGTTGAATATGGACACATGTACTGCAAAAAAAGGGCTACCTGAGTGAAGGAAGCTCTGCACGTTAGGTGGAGCTATCCCCCGTGCATCCAGCGCTGTTAATAACGAATACCTGCTTAACAGTAATAAACTTGCTGTTGAGTGATTTTCCTTTGTTTCAGTGCCGATCCTGGCTGGCAGCCCTGGCTCAGCCTGGGTTGCTTCCTGGCTCCAGCTGCTGACACAAGCAACTTCCACCCCGAACTGTGGGCTGGTGGAGCCGAAGGCAACGTGGACACATCCTGAGCCTTTGAAGTGCAGCTACTTCAGCATCCCCCAAGAAAATGCTGGCATGGATTCCCCTGCCCAGGCTGGGCAGGGACAGCCTTCCCTGCATCGCTGCAGACAGTGGCAGCATGCAGGGGCTGGGAAAGCAAGAGATGCATTGGTTCACTATCAGCATGGCACCAATAAAAAAAGGATAAAAGGTTGTTGCTTACTTGTCTGAGACCCAGACAGCACGTCCTGCTCAGCTGAGAGCTGCCCGGCCGGCCCAGGGCCCTGCTGTGCTGGCCCAGACACCTCTGAGCATGGCTCTGTGCTCGGGAGGGACGCGTCTGTGTTGCTTAACAGGACACGTAAGCTGGGGAGGGTGGTTTCCCTGTGATATTTCCAGAGCCAGTGGATAGGGAAAGCCTCCTGTGGAATGGGATTTGGAGCAGTGAGGCTGAGCTACTCTTCTGAGTCATCTTGTGCTGCGCATCCCCAGAACTTGGTCCCCAGCCAACAGCTCAGACCCTCAGCAAGTGTAAAGTCACATCCATCTGCTGACAGCAATATCACCATCCTGATTTACACCCCAGCTGCTGAGCTGGCTCCTGAAGCAAGCCCAGCACAGCACTGAGCATCCTTGGCAGCGTTCCCCCGCAGCAATCGCATCACCCATCTGCAGCTCTGCTGCCAAACGGTGGCTTTGAGCTTTGTTACCCGCGCACGGACAGGTCGGGCAGGCAGGGAGCAGCCGGGGCTCCCAGGAATGTGGCTGCACGCCCACGCCATGGAAATGGGTGGCAGGTAAACAAGCAGCCGCTCGGTGAGCAGTGGTCCTCGGCAGACCTGTAGGGACTGTTTGGTGGTTGCTCTACGTGCATGAAATTCCTGGCTCATTCCTCTGCAAGGGGGACACAGCACGAGGCTGAAGGGGGTTATTTTCCACCTGAGGCTCCCCATGAGCCATCTGCAATGGGCAGAGGGAAGCTCTTGGCCTCTTTATCCCCTTTCTCTTTCCTTTTGGGCTTTTTGTTTTACTGAGGGATATGGCAATTACAGATTGATTGCTCGATATGGGCCGGTACCTCAGGCTGATGTTTGCAGTGGTGGAATTAATGACAACCACATAGAAGAGAGATCCTTGCTCAGACCAGCCCTGCGATATCCTGGGAGTGGCAGCAGGGTGAGAGGGAGGTGCGGAGCTCGGGGAGATAACCCGCAGCAGCCAGAACTCCAAGCAGCGGTGGTGGGACATGTAGCACGAGCAGTGGGACACCACCATCATCCCCTGCCTGCCTCCGATGGTTCAGCGACTGCTCTATCTGCAGCATCTCCCACAGGGGCACTGGGAAAGGAAACACTAAAAAGAGAGCTTAATGGTAGTGGCTGCATGTGGGGAGTGAGGAGACTCGAGGCAGGAGCGGCTGCCTAGAAGTGTGGTGCTGGTGCAGGAAAAGGCAGCATGGACATTTCTGGGAAGCAGAACGTGATGCACTTGGAAATAATCCTCACCTTGTCTTGTAGGTATTTATGGGGATCACCCAGACTACTCACAGGAACCACGATCACACCAAAGGTTGCTCTGCTTCCAGGCTGAAAAGCCAGAAGATCTGGACAGGACATCCATTTCTTTACAATTGGCACCTTAATTAGAAAGAAAGAAATAATTTCAAACCCTTTTTCTGGAAGAAAAAAAAATATTGAAATCTTCTAAGCAAAGGAACACAAACCCACTAATGCAACCCAGAGGTATTTGATCAAGACAGAGGCATATGGTTGCAGCTGCACAGGCAGGTGGGGAGCTCTGCACCACCAGGGCTGTGGTGGGCAGTGTGGAAGATGGGGCCACCAGATAATTGCATCTGGGAAAAAACAATCCAGTTCAGAGCCAGAGCTGTCAGAGGCTGCTGCCAAAATATATCAGCCATTGAAAAAGATGGTCACTAGCTGGACTTGGGGTAGAAACCCCTCCATAGTCACTGTAGGCATGTGCTGCAGGGAAAGCACCATGGACTTGTAAAAAAACTTGGAGGAGTGTATTTTCCAGGAGTGGGTGTCCAGAGCAGACTCTAGGCATTAAGCTGAATGCTTATTTTAGAAAAAACAATACAGGTCCTCCCCTGAATTGATTCTTTCTGTAAGTTCAGGCACATTTTTCCCTTTGTAAGCACACTTCTCACCCTGCAAATTCCAGCTGTTACCTTTACTGTGCAAGAAAAGGACCCTCAATAGGTTTCAACCTATTTGCTGGATGGAAACGACATGACAGAAATGACAGAGGGAGCCCTGTGCTCCTGAGGCAGGGCTGGGAGGTCTGAGCTGGGCAGCTGCCTGCTCCATCCACCGCCGCAACCCACCCGAGCCAGCACGCAAACAGCCGATAGTCCCAAAGCTGGTTGCTCTTTGCCCATAGCATTGAAGTCTTTCTAAATAAGACCCAAAGTGGGGGGAAAAAAACCATCTTCTCCTGCTAACAGAGAAAGCAACCTTCATAGTTATCCCTCCACCTTTTTGTACCTGAGTGCTTGATAGCACATTAGAGAAGAACAAGTTAATTGGTCTGAGAAAGGAGCTCAGTCTGTGTGACAGGGAAAATGTTTTGATGGTGAGAAAACCCACCCTCTGAGCTGATTTGTACTGAGCCCACCCAAACTCAGAGGATAAGAGTGAGTTAGGCTTTCAGGGAAAACCGGTCACCAAAAATAACATCTGTTACAGATACAGGCTATCCTTCACTCCACAGGTTTCAATAGAATAGGAAAAATTCCTGTTTCATGAAAGAAAGCACATTATTTGTTCCCTCTGAAGGGGCCACTGCAGGGGAATCTTCCCCATGGGCTGGGCTGCAGTACCTGAGCAAGGAGCCGGGCAGAGCTGGAGATCACAAGGAGGTCCATCCAGGAGCCCAGGGGAGTTCATGGTGACAAGGCCAGAGCTGGAGACCAGCATCCTGCAGCATCACTGGGACTGCAATGAGCTCCTGGGCCATGGATGTGGGTGGAGACCCCAGGTGAGGCTGCTTAGGGCTGTGAAAGCCCATTACTGCCCTCAGGGCCCTGACAAAAGCATCCCTACATCATTAGCAGTCACTTATAGACACAAAGAATCAGGCAAACAGGAGGCAGAGCCCAATGCCTAATTTTAGGATATAACCCTGGTGCCAGCTGCAGCATGTCAGGGCCAACATCACCTGCCAGCATCCTGAGAGCCTGTGGCCTCACAGTGTGCATCTCCCTGCATACCAATATAATTCCATGGGCCCCATTGCTATTGATGAGTATTTTGAGGCCAAAAAAAAAGAAATAGAAACCCAGGTTGGCACAAGGAGCTGGAAATGTCTGCCAGCTCCAGGGCAGGGTGAGCAGCAGGAGTACCCACAACCATTCCCAGTTGCATCACAATGATCTGCCCCAAGCTTTCCTGCTGGTCCTCACTTCCCTTTAGACATTAAGCGAGGCCAGTTTCTATCCTCCACCTGCCTTGCCAACAGCTGCCTTTTTGCAAGAAGCGCAGTCCTTATCCCTGTTACAGTGTAAGTAAATAATAAACTGTGATGAGGCTGAAATCAGGACCTACCAGTGCAGCTTCAGTGGGGCAGGCGGTGCAATGAAGAACCAGAGCTCCAGATGTCTTTGGAGGTCTCAGGTTGGACATCCAGCACAAAAAATGTCCATGTACAGTTTCTTTCCGCTTCCTGTGTTTTGCTCTTGTTAACCTTCATCTCAGTGCAGATTTAAGAAATGTTTTTCTAGGCTTCCAATCCTCATTGCCTTGTCAGCAGGGCTCTGGCACTTTTGCAGCCCTACCGAGCACAATTTCTCTGAAGGAATCGTTAGAGTGTCATGTGAACAGGAATTTTTTGGTTACACCTCTCTGTCATTTAAGGCAAGTGATATGAGCACTGTACGCAGAAACCTTGCTGAGAAGCGGCTGCTCCATCGGCACGAGTTTCCTGGGAAGCAAAGGGAGTTGAACGCGGTTGTCGATGCCATGAATGAACCCATACTAATAGGGGAACAAAATCTTCCTGTGGACTATGCAAGACTTTTCAACTTGGTCCAGGAGGGACCCCCACCCATGGGTCCCTGCCGATAAGATGAGCGTGCAGGTGAGGTGTGGAACATCCCTCTTACTCAGGGCTTCAGTGGGGTTTGTGTTGGCGAGGATGAGTCTATGTTTCTCCATTTCTGGCCCTAACTGACTGATGTCAGTACTGGCCATTCGATACAAGCCTGAAGGCACTTCAGAGCCTGATCCTCTTCAGCCTTCACAACCCCATAAGAGCAAACCCACCGGGTGATGCCCAGAGCTCTCTGCAGCAGCAACAAGCAGATGGGAGCAGCATCACGGGGCTTGTTTTGGTAGGATGCTGCTCTGCGGCAGACGGGGAGAAGCAACGGCAGAAAACACAGCAGGGAGCTGTAGCAACGCAACCAGACAGGGGCTGCAAGGAGATAATGAAATTTCCCCTGGTTAAAGCCGCTGCTGGTGTTTTTTTCCCTGGTTAAAAGGGGCTGCCCGCGGGCTGTGCAGGGCACACACATGGCAGGCAGCATCCACCAGAGGCTGCTCACCGGCTGCGGAAACGCTGCTGCTGCCTGCACTGCCTGCTACTGCCTGTGCTGCCTGCTGCTGCTTGCGCTGCCTGCACTGCCTGTGCTGCCTGCACAGGGCATGGCTTCTGGCCTTGCCTGGGGCAGGATCGATGGGCCCGCAGGCCTGGAGGGGGTCCCAGCAGACCCCAGGAAGCGCTGGATGCTGGACCCAAGGGATGGATGCATGATCTCCTGGAAGACCTGGGCAAGGAGGTTGCCAGTTGCTTTTCCTGCCTTGCAAAGGTGGAAATGCCCTGTAATAGTGGGATAAAGAGATGCCAAGTTAACCAGTTATTTGCTGGTGCTGTAGGCATTTAAATAACACTAAAACCCAAAGGCATCCTGCCTCTGTGCGCTGTGGTTGCACCACTTCACCCTGGATTTGCATGGGGTGGCACTGGGTGACACAGGGCGCAGGTAAGAGGGAGCTGCTTTAAGCCTGGAGGACACCCACAGATTTCAGAAATCCGCTCTGAAAAACCTTGTTTTAAGACATTACCTACCTTAAATTTCCATTACTAAAAGGTATAAAAACAGATCAGCTGGAAGCGTGGCAGCCAGTGCAATTGTACTGATGGCACAGAGTAAATTCTGTTTTTACACAGGTTTTCCTCCTGCCATCTGCTCCTGGAGAGTGTAACTCAGCTTCTCTGAGTCATCTCACTGATTTCAAAGCCAGGAGCTACCTGCTTGCAAACCTCCTGTCATAATCAGTGAACTGGAGCAAAACACACACCAAGGCAGAGGATGAACTTTGGGAAACCTCTGAACACGTAGAACCACAGCGAAGGGTATCGCCTCCCAGACCTCGGAGTGTCACGCTGTTGCAGCAGCACTGTGGGCAGGGAAAGGCTATTTCTGGAAGTGATGTTTGGGGTAAGGTCTTTCCCGAATCAAAGAACACACCTGCATGAGATGCAGCCATGGAGACTGCAAGTAAACGGTGATAGCACATATATGCGCAGTGCTTACGCAGCCCTGCTCTCCTGCAGATTGCCCAGCTCTGCGCTCCAAAGCGGGTAAATATCGTTATGTCCCCTTGCAGATGAAGCAGCTGCCAGTTTGAGAGATCAGAGCGACTTGTTCAAGACAGCGGAGCTCACTCTTGGCCCTGGAAACTGTGCCTGATGCTTTGTGGGAGGGCGGCTGTCGTGCTGCAGGGTCCTTTGTGCAGCAGGGACGGATCCAGCCCACAGCCAGTGTCACTCCAGTGATGCCAGCACTGGCAAACGTGCTATGCAAAACCAGCGGCACAACTTCGAGTCGCTCAGAATTGAGGAGTCAGCCAATTTTTATCCTTTTACCTCTCAAAATGTCCATATATTGTCCAGACCCATGCAGAAAGTGGGGAAATTTCCTGCAAAACTCCCTCTTTTCCTTCTCTTTTGACCATGCTGCCAGCTCTGGCCCTGGGCACATGCCAATGAGCTGCACCCGTGCCCCAGACCTCATCCCACTGATGCTGCTTTGCCCTTTAGCTGGATTTTTTTTTTTCCTTGATTGGAAGGAGAAGCAGATGAGCCCTTTCCACTCTGGCTCAGTTTTCCTTCACCTTCTCGAACCTGCACCATCTGGGCTGCAAACACCCCAGGCGCGTGGCTCTTGCCTTCCAAGGTGCTGCAAACATGCAGGAGAGTACAAAGACATCAGCAAACTGGGTGACAGCTGTTCCCAATGAAGTGCAAAAAGGATGATGGAAATGTAGCTGCCGATGTTAGGCTTTGGCACAACTTGTCTAGTCAGGAAACACGTTGTAAGTTTTCGTGATCCCACCTAAATTCACCTGTTTCTATCGCTGTGGCTCAGATTTTCCTGATAGCCCAATGTATGAACATTTTATACCATAAAAAAAGTAATCCAGCTCCGTGGATGGCGTGGTTTGCAGAGCACATGGTGCCTGGCTCCATGCTGAGGATGCTGAGCGCCAGGTGGGCTGTGCCAGAAGTTATCCCCCTCTCTCCCAGTGAATCAGCCAGCTGAAACAAGCATTTCTTGGGCTTTACAAAAAAGCCCTGGTTTTGGCTCATCCATCGTCATGCAACCCCTCGGCTGGCAGCAGCTCTGCGCAGGCTGGGGAAATGAGAAGGGGCTGCACATGCTGGTGTTCCCCTCCCCTCCCCCTCTGCCTTTCCCTCCGTCTGCAAGGAGGATATTAATGCAATTAGAAGGGTTTTTAACTGCTTCCTCACTAGAACACGTGCAGGCAGTGTTCACAGCTGGCTCCCGCCTCGCAGGGATGGAGGATGGCCGGCTGCCCCTCTTCCAGCCTGCACTCCCATCCAAGCTGGACCCAGATGCTGATCTTGCCCAAAATTAATCTTTTTTTTTTCTGCAGGGAGTGGGTAGCCAGGTCTGTTTTCAGCTGGTTTCTGCTCAGCTGAACCGGGGAGGACCCTGCTGTCCTCTGACATGTCTTGGCTCTCCTTTAAGTGGTCATGACCCATAGTTTGAGAAACTCTGCACTTAACAGTCCTTTCTATCTCTTACGCCTCCATCTCTGCCCTGTCTCCTACAGTATCCATTTTCCCTTGCCCCTCCCTACTCCCCTGGCCAAAAAGAAGTAAAAAATTAAGTGTGAATGTCAGAGCCAAAGATGCTTTTGTGTTGTTTTTTTTTTTTTTTCAAGCAGACACCAAGAAGTGAACAAAACCCCCTTCCTGTAAATTATAGTCCCATGAAAATGGCTCCAATTGCACAGAGAGTTTGGCAAATTACAGAAGATGCAAATGTCAATCGAAGAAACTCTGGCAGGAAATATTTTTCACAACTGCTTCGTTAGCAAAGCTTTTCATTGGAAAAGCTCCTGCTCTTGAGAGCTTGGAAGGATGACGGCTCTATTTTTTGGTGCGCTTTAAATGGTTTACCCATAACACACAACTATGTCATTTATCCTTCTGTAATTAATTCATCAATAATATCTCAGTTGTAAAGACAAGAAAGCTTATTTTGAACGTAATTTCAGGTGCAGAGCCTTGGAAAGAAAGACGCTTCATTGCTCTCCTCGATGTTTTATCTCCAGCGGGGTAGCACCTGAATACCCAATGTATGAACCCTGAAAGTGCGAAAGTTGGGGTTTTTCTCATTCTGTTTCCATCTCCTCTTCCCTGTGATGGAAAATCAGCAGCAAAGTGGTCACACCACAATAAGAGGCAGGAACAGATGATTTGCTGGAGTCCAGCTGAAGTGGAAAGAGTGGAAGTCAAACCAGCTGTGGAGCATGCAGTGCTGCTAACCCATCACTGGTTTCTCACCGGTCTCCTGGTGTCTAATGATTTTCTTTAGAAAAAAACATAGAAAACCTAATTCTTCAGTTTACAGCAGTGACTGACCAACTCTTAGGCAAGAAAAAGCCCCTAGAAGATGTTTCCCATAGCTTGAAAAGCCAGAAAGTGAGTAAAAGAACTGAAATGAGCACTGTACTTACAAATTGCTAAGTTGGTGTTAGTGGCATTATGTTCTCCTCCTAGGGCCAAAACCTTTGGAAATGTAAGACTTGCCCTGGGGCCTCCCTGCTGATCGGCTGTTTGCGGGGTGTAACACTGGCAGAGTGGTGGAGGCAGTTGTGCAATGTCACAGCTCGAGCGGCATGAGCCCATGATTTATGTCCCTTTCTCCTGAGCACAAATAAAAGGTGATGTTGTCTGATGCACTTGCAAGGATCTCTGCGAAATTTCCTTCTCCAAGTGCGAAAGCTCCTTTGGGAATGTGGTTTGTTTGGGCCAGCCCTCCCCCGACCCGCGCCAAGGGCTGCGTCCAAATCATGGCTCTCCAGCTGCGGTCTTTGCAGCGCCCGCTTGCCCAGCTCGCTGCCTTTCCCTGGCGTGGGAAGATGCTGAGCAAGCACGCTGGGCACACGGGGTGGGACAGGGGTGCCACTCCTGCAGACCCTCCCCCTCCCCTTCGTCTACCTGGGGGGCCCCAAGCGCACCCACCCCAGCAAAACCCCCGCAGCCACGTGCTGCTGGGTGTCCCCCCCCAGGAACCCGGTCCTTGTGCAATTCCTTTTGGGAAGGATTTTAGCAAGTTCCTCTCCATCGCCTGGTAAAAGCAACACCCGCTCTGTGCTTTTTGCAGAAAAGATCATGCAAATAAAACCTGAAGGTGCAGGGCTTTGCCGCTTGCCTCCGTGCCTGCCCTGGCTGCTCCCAGCTCCATGATTTATGCTTTGATTTGCAAATGCCTCTTCCTGCCAGGTGATCACATGGGCCCTCGCCTGCACATTATTTTCGCATTTGCTTTTGCTTCCCTTCTCTCCCTGCCCACCTCCCACCCCCATCCCAAAATGGTTTTCATTTTTATTAAAGCAATTTATTCTTGTGGTTGCCAAAGTCTTATCAAGTTCAGCATACATTCAGACAAGTCGTGCCTGGTGATTTCTGAGGGGGGGTTATGTTTGAGGGGAAGAAAATGAATGAAAGCCACTCCAAAAGGGCGGCCGAGCGGGGCTGGAGTGAGCATGGCCGGGCTCCAGCGCCGAGATTTCAGCTCCAGGCAAGAGTGGAGGTCAGGAGCGAGACAGCCTGCATGGAGCTGCGGAGGAGCAGAAAAGGGGCAGAGGGGATGGGGAGAGATATTTACACCCCCTCGAGCGATTTGCAATACGGCCGCTGCCAGTCCGGAGCTGTTGGTATTTAAAATGGCACGTAGAGAGGCGTCTCTCCTCCCACGAAGGTATGTTAATGAGTACCCCGCTCAGAAACTCCTTGGAAACTTCAAGGGAAGACAAATCCTCTTGGTTGATGAATTAGTTTTCTCCCTTTGCTTGACCCGTCAGCCTGTGCTGCCAGCAACGTTCCCATTAGCTTCGGCAGAGTTTGCCAACATTTGCTGAGATCCAAGACCCATAGAAATCCACTGGAGCCTTTCCATGGATCTCAAGGAGCTTTGGGTCAAGTCTTCTGCCTGCGGGATGGGGCTCGGAGTATGCGCGTTGGCTGCCTGCTCGGAGCCTGCCGGTGAGTGATGAGCTGTTGAACAATGTCTTCATCTCTGGGCAGGGCTGGGAGGAGGGATGGGGATGCTAACTGGAACCAGCCTGGAGTGAAGTCATTTGTTTCGCCGTACTGTTTCCCTTCTCCTGAAGGCTCCCAGGGAGGGAAGCGGAGCTCGCAGGCGATGCTGTCTGCAAAGGCCCAGGGCTCTTGATTCATTGTGTTAAAGCTTCCCAGCCTGGGAAGAGCTGCTCAGACCCCGAGGATGTCACCCATCTCCAGAAATCAACCCAGCACATCAGTCCCACCATGGCAGACCTCCCACCACTGCTTTCCTGCAAACACTGTGGCTCTGCTGGGAAAGGGCTGTGGCAAACGCCAGAAGCACAGGGTGAAGCGTGTCCGCTGTGTCCCTGGCCAAAGAGAGTGAAACATCTCTGAACTGACAGTTTTCAAGCGCTCCTTGCGAGGCATGAGCCTGAACACGGGTTTTATCAGTGTATGAGAGCTTGCAAAGATAACACTTCAAAGAAAACACATTCTAAATACACCTTTAAAAGCCTTAAAATGTAATTCCATAAATGTTTGTGTTACTCGGGCAAGAGATAAAGCCAAGTGGTATTACTGAATCGTAGTGGGGTTGAATACCTGCAAACTTCCCTCGTGTCCCTATCAGATGAATGGTTCACTTATTAATCCATACCTGGATACAGCAGAGCCCTTTTCTTTCTCAATAATCTTTTGCCCCCACCTCTGTGTGCCGGCTGCTTTGCTGCTCCGGCAGGACCCCAGTGTGGGTGCAAACCCCAGCAGGATAGTGGCAGCTGCACAGGCTCTGGTTCAATGCAGAGACCCTG
The DNA here is from genome assembly GCF_017639655.2 of Falco naumanni. Taxonomy (NCBI): domain Eukaryota; kingdom Metazoa; phylum Chordata; class Aves; order Falconiformes; family Falconidae; genus Falco; species Falco naumanni. The sequence continues at coordinate 24,664,373 of NC_054063.1, read as the reverse complement.
TCCCTGCAGCTTTTCCCTGCTCCTGAAAATTAACAGAAAAGTAAGGTTGTAGAGAAATAATTAAAGGCCATTCTTGCTTAATTGCTGATGCTGGTCCCACTGGTTCAGAAGCAGTTGATCCCTTTTTCTCCTGCTGTTAGTGGATCAGGACCATGGTATCTCCCTGTCCCAAAGGATGGACTGCAGTGGCCATATTTCAGCATTATAAAAATGCTAAAAGAGATTATAAAAGTGCTAAAAGGACCAGGACCACAGAGCTGTGCGATACAAATATGCCATTTCAGTTTTGTCTTTTGTGAGTATTAAAGAAATGAGGAAAATAAAAAAGGCAGGAATGAAGTAGTCTGTGCAAAATCCTGAGTTTAAATCCCTCGCAGTACTGCAGTCAAATGAGAACGACTCACAGTAACACTTGCCCAGTGAGACTCTGCCCTGCCTGCGGCAGGAGTGGAGGAAATCCCTGAAATCTCTGCTTTTCTGTGAGAGCTCTGTTCTGCTGTCGCTCCAGGCAGCCAGTGACCTTACGGTGGGTATGTGTTTACACGGGTTTGTGAGTCTAGGGAGAGACCAATGTGGTTTTCCAGTTAATTTCCCTGCAGCTTGTTTAGTCCCCGCGATGCTTATCAGGGAAGACGGCATGCTGCTTAACGGCGCAACGTGGCGCATCATAACCGAGCATCACACCGACACCTTTGGAAATGCTGAGCCCTGTGAGCATCGACCCCAAAAAGCTATTTTTAGGAAGCGAGTCTGCCCACACTACCACATGTGCAGCCCTCCAGGTGTCTGGGCTGGCAGCAGGATTTGGCCATTAGTGGAAGATTTTGTGCCTATTCACCCAATCTGTCCTTGACTTACACTCAGCAGCTTTCCTGAAGCTCAGTATGGGGGAATATGGCCGGGGTCCCAACGCCCACCACCAGTGAGTGCTGGCAAGTACAAGCCAGGCAAAGGAACTTGTCTCTGAGGGGCTGCACAGCTTCTGAGGTTTTTTTCCTCTACGAAGAGTGGAGATGAGGCCAGAAGCCGGCAGAGCTTGCAGCCCCCACCCACAGGCAGATCCCCCTGGTAGCACTAATGGTCCAGGAGTGGAAATTGATGGTGGTGCAAAGGCAGCACAAATTGATCCAAACTTTTGTCTGATGGACAAAATATTCCCGCATACTGTTCAGTGCACTTAGTCTTAAATAATTAACATTATTCTTAAGGTGCTTTCTTCTTTAAACCCCTACATGCACCTTTCTCTGTAACCTGTGCAGACCCCTTTTCAATCTCTAGCATTTTCTTTCTCCCCAAACAAAACCCTCTGGATTTCTTTTGGATGCCAGAAAGCAAGGATTTGAATATTTGGTTCAGATCCAGAAATGCTTCACTCTCTCTAAGCCAAAGAAAAGGCATTTCCAATTTTTTTTGTACTGCATAGTGCAGAAAGATGCTTAGAGAAAGGGGAGGCGAGGCGTGGTCAAGGCCATGCTACATTGCCAGGACTTTGTCCTATTGGAGCCACCACCGGCACCCAGCAACCCCAGCAAAGACTGCAGGGAATCAGTGCTCCCCCCTAAACCCCTCACAGTCTATAGGGAACCTCGATGATGATATGGTTTGCAGGGAAGGTGACCCTACCCTGCAGAAAGTGGCTCTGAAAGCCCCGTGGCCAAGGGGTGGCAGCTGGGAGCTGCCTGCCCGGTGGGCTGGGAGATTGACATCAGGAGGCAACAAAGATGTAGAATGGCAGAGGGAGAAATCCTGTGTTTTCTCTCAAGGAGATGTTTTCTCTCCTTTATCTAGTGCACAAGCTCGCTAGGCTGTGTGTACATTTAGCTGTCAGTGCCTGAGATGCTTAACATATTCCCTTCTGCTCCGCATCCAGGACAAAGCCAGAAAAGGCAATGGCTGCAGCAGCACCATCAACATCTCAAGAGCTTTAGAGAGCCAGGGTGGTAAGCACTCAACCTTCTCCAAAAGTCCCTTTTGAAGCCAAATTCTGCGCTTGCCCAAGGGTTCCTCTGGCTCCTGGTGCTCAGGATGAGTGTCCAGCACGTGGGGCTGACACAGCAGTGCTCTGGCTTGGTAAATGCAAGTCACTGATGGTAAATATGGGTTTAATCATTTGCGTAATCTTTCCTAATTACCAAAGAAAAGCAGCTACTCTGAGCTTATGCAGAGGCTCCGTGACAAACACTTCTCCCCATGGTGACTGATGCTGGGTCCCCAAAATTCAAACTGATAGGAGTGTGTTGAGTGAATGCTGATGGGCAGGAGAAGGCACCCTGGAGGATACATGTCAACCTGGGGCTTTATTTTCAGCCCAAAGTTCTTTTGGCCCATGGCTGGGAGTGCTTTTTACCAGGGCAGTCAATCATGCTTGCTGGGAGTGGACACTCAAGAGAAGAAAAGATGTTAGAACACCACCTCTATCATTTTTGCATGTAAAACAAGACTATCTGTGGCTGTGGGTAACCTGCTTTTGGGTGCAGCTTTGGGGAAGGGGCTAGGTGCATCCCTAGGGCATGCTGGCCTTTCTTCAAGTGTGGCAGCACCCATGGGATGCTCCAGCTGGACAGAGATCCCACTACAGCAAAGATGTGAGTGTTTCCCAACAGGTTACGTGACCACATCAACACCTGCTTTTACGATGCAATATCAAGAATGCAAAGGACTAGTACAAAGGGTTAACTAATTAGGAATTGATGACCTCTTTTGATGGGGTTGCAGAGCAGAGAGGTGCCTAAGATGTATTCAAGGTGTCTGGAAGGGCTGGGCATGGCTCCACTTCTGGAAAACTCCTCCTAAGGCCACCCCAGCCCTGCTGCTGAACAGCCAAACTGCCAGCAAATGTCCCCTGTCCCCAGCAGCTGCAGAGCTCAGCCACAGGTCCCCAGTGTTTTGGCATTCAGGGCTCCTAGCCCCTCTCTTACCACTGTATTTGATTCAGACCATTGAACCAGGGTGTCTGAGGTAGGATGGATGGAAACCATTAGACCAGAGAGTAAATGACCAACAGCTCTCCTGAAACCTGCGCTGGCGAGGAAAACGCGATACCTCCTGTTGGCAGATCAGATGGGCTGTTCTCAGAGGCAGACCCGCAGGGGAAAGCCAGCAAGGTCAGTCACAAACTGTCTGGAGCCACGTTTACGCTTCTCGTGCTTCAAGTGTAATGTGGCTTGTACAGGGCTTGCTGCTCCTCAACACAAACGCAACAATAAGAAATTATTATCCAAAATGCCAGCCCTGGGAGGTGATGCTCCTCTTCCTTCTGGACAGGATACCCAGTTTTATTGCAAAGAAGCTGCTTTTTCTTTCATTTTACCTGGCTGTTACATGCTTTTCTTCCTACAAGAGTCAAGTGCTATCCACCGCTGGTGCCCAGGTTTTCAGGTCTGTGTGCCACTGAGACCTCAGTGGAAACAAGGGAGGTATTTCTTTAGTTGTGTGACATCTTTGCAGCATGAATTGCCTCATGTTTTACAACGCTTACTCGCAGTCTACTGTGCACGCACGTTAGCACTGATGATTTTTTGGCTAACGGTGGTATTAAATCATCAAATAAAAACTAATGAAGGAGAGAGCCAAAAGATGTGATGATGACGAGGGGGAGGAATTCATAGTAGCAGAGGAGCCAGCCATCATCCAGGCAAGGCTGCTGAATTTATGTGTGTGTTAATTAACATTTTGATTCATTAAGCATGGCTCATTGAGGGATTCGTTGATGAGAAGGCGATTTGGGAGCTGGTGCCAAGCAGAAGGAAGTTTCTCCAGGTCTCATCCTGCCCTTGTCGTGCTGGTGCAGGAAAGCAGTGGCTTTAATCTTAAATGCAAATAAGAAGAGAGTGTAAATGGAGCATGTTTGAGGGGGCAAAGAGCAGAGGCACTTGCCCTGGCAGCTCCCTGTCCACGTCAAGTTTCCCAGGGCATTGCAACAGTGAAGAGGGCTTGCCAAAACCTGGCATCTGGATCCCCCAGCCTTCACCTGTAGATGTAGAAAACACTGTACATCCTCTCCTCGATGGCATTACATGGCATAAAGAGATTACTGCGATAGAGATAGGGATGGTCACATTACTCATGTGCAGCCAAGTGCTGAATCATCTGGGTCACCTTATGAGATGTCGTCTATACTTGTCATATATATTTTACAGAAGGAATATTTCCAGGATGTTTTAGAGAGCATTAATATAATTTATATGTATTGCTTCTTTTATCCCTTTGCATAAAAAACCAGGTGTATTTTTTTGCTGTGAATCCAGCCACCCGGGACTTGTAAAGAGAAAAGAGTTATAGTTCAAACATTTCAGAAATCTCTAAAATGCACCTGCAATAGTTTCCACATCTATCACTGTGTTGTTATTTTAAGCTTCAGCATCCTGGGACTTCCCAAGCCTCCAAGTAAGCATTGCATCTCTGCACTCCACACCCTCCTGGAAATTAACTACAATTAAGAAGGTGGACCGGCTTCTCCATGGGTGGGAATCAGCCCAGCACCAGTCCAAGCCACCAAGCCTTGCTCTCATACACTGGTAGAAGAGCTGGCCCTAAGCTCTGCACCGGGAAATACTGATCCAAGAACCAGAGGGACATGAATGATTCTCCTTGAAGAACTTTGATATCTTCTCCTCTAGCTTTTAGAGTAGGAGTTACAGGGATGCATAAACATGGAAAATAGCCTTATTAATGCTGTCTGAACATCAAGAAACGAGGGAGTCAAGATCAGAGATCAGTACTTACTGTGTCCACTCTGTTTTGCTCAGTGCCTGATGCCCAGCTTTTCTACTGATATTGCTTTTTCTTCAGAAAAAAAACAGCCAAGTTGCTCAGCTGGCTCACTGTACTTTTAAGAAGTGCATTTGGCCTCATGAGAATGCATCAAAATTTTGATGCTTAGCAGAAAATAAAAATATTTGCACTCAGTTCATTTCTAGAGCTGCACATAAAATGCTCCCCCTCAGGGCATATCCAAGGAAAAGACTAGAAATAAAATATAAATTCTAAACAGCAGTAAAATGTTTATCGCTTTGGGGGTTATGAGTGTTCAGCTTTTATTACTACGAAAATCAATTTACTGAACTTGGGTTTACTGCAAAATCACAAAAGTGAAAACCTGAATTCATTTGGCATCTGCGACTCTGCTGCTTCTCCCTTCCCGTGCCCAGGAAGAGACACGTCCCACCTGGACCCCTCCCTGCCTCCTGCCCACCATGGCTCTGATCCCAGCCACAGCCAAGCCACCCTCTGCAGCTGGCAGCCTACCTACTGTCCCTTTTGCTGGACCTCTCCAAGGAGACCAAGAGTCCAACCTGAAAAAACAAACTCCAAAAAAACAAAAAAAGAGGAAATGATCCATTTCCTCTGCCAGGATCTTTGGTTGTGCTTATGACCCCATCAGGAGCCATGGTTTGGGACGGGGATGCAGGGTACGGCTGAGAAAAGGGGCTGCTAAAAGCGGCCCGAGTGTGAAAACCCTCATGTGAACTTCACGGTAGTGGAACTGGATGATTTGCTAGAAAGTGCATGTTCAAAATAATATTAGGATATTGTAACAGCAATTCCAATGGTCAATATAATAAAAAAAATATATAGAAGTCACTTCACTGTGGTTGGGTATCATTCAGTGCAACCTAACCCACCAACAAATCCCATGTAGCCACTCCTCTATTTTAATTTCTGGAATTTTTAAGGCTAGAATCGATGCATGTCTGAACAGAGCTGGTGGAAAGCAGTGTAGAGATCAGCCAAAGAGCCCGAGGCTTGCTGTCCCTTAGAGTAGCCAGATGAGTCCCATGGCCAGGCTGCCATGACAGAAAAATGTGGCAAATCCTTCACAGTCCAGCACATTGACGCTCCAGAATCCCATTTCTCAGTAAATGCAAATATTTCATATAAAGAGAATTTCAGCCCTGCCGATAATTTCTGGAAAAATTGTACCAGAAAAATCACAATTTTTTTCCAAATTAAAAAAAAAAATTGGAAGAAGGTTAGGTCAGTTCTACAAATAGTCAAAGCAAACGTTTCGGGAGTGATGAGGAAGATGAAAGCTGCCGAACTGAGCGAGTCAGCAAATAGCTGGGGATAACAGCGAATTCCGGGAAGGAGTGGAGAAGCTCGGGAGAGTGTGTTTGGGGTGGGAGGTGAAACTCCTACCTGATATTAATAGGTTTGGCTGCTCTCTGTGCTGCAACATGGTCAGAAACACGTGAAAACAAGGTGTGTAAGGAGGAAAGGCTGCAAAGCCTGGTGTGCCAGCCAGGCAGGGTATGGGTTGCCACGCCAGCTGTGTCCCTGTCACCTGTGATATTGGCATTTGGGGCCAGTGCCACTGACCACCCTGGGGTCTGCATGGGGAGTTTCTCTTTGGGTGCAGGAGACCTGGCAGCCAGCACACACCTCTTTCCTCTTTTGCCCCCCAACAGACAGTGAGGTGCCCAGATTTTGGGGTGAGTGGGGCTGTCTGTCTGAGGTGGCCAGCTGGCACCCCAAGCGTGGTCCCTGGCTCTGAAAGTGGGGGTCTTTGTGTAAGCAAAGTGCTTCTGGAGCAACCCTCAGCATCTCCCCGCAGAGAGCCAGTGGCACTTGCCATTGATGGGGGAGCCACGGATAGGGCAATGTAAACAGCCATGGCCCCGTGCGCAGCACCCAGCCCTGCCACCTCAATGCCAGCTGGACCGAGGGCTGTCGGGCACCCCAAAAATAATAGCAAGGGCCAGGGACCACTGCGTTCATCCCCTCCTTGGGAGCACACAGGCTGGAAGCTATGGGCGCAGGGGAGGTTTGGACATGCAGTGCTGGCACTGAGGGTGGGTTAGGTTTTTTAAGCCCTATTTTGCCCCCACAGTGCCCCCCATTCTGTGGCCAGCAGCATCCCTTAGCATTTCAGGGCCACACAGCACAAACAGCCTTTGCATTGCACTTTTTTTAAGCTCAACACAGTTTGCTTCCATCCTTGCTAAGGGCATGGAACCCACGAGACATCCTGGATGGTTATGAAAGGGGTGCCGTCCCTTGCCACACTCTGGCAGCACGAACACCACCCACTCCAAATGCAGATGGGAGCTCTGCCCCTTCCCTTACGCCTTGAACTTGGTGGGACCTCTCCAGCAGTCCCACCCCAACTGAATTTTTCAGCTCTTGCACCAAAGCAGCCCCTCAAGCTTTATCTATCTATCTTGCAAAAGATGGAAAGTGCTTTACAATTTTTGCAGAGGTCATCTGATAACCCTGTCAGGCTTAATTGTGCCATAATCAAATCCCGGCCCCCCCCCCAACATGGGGCAGGATGATCAATTGCGAGCAAACACCGCTGACAGACCCCACCAACATGAAAGGCGTGAGCTCACAAATAATTTATTAAAAATGTGTGCATTGGAGGGGATTCGTTTTCATTTCCTAAAGGAAAAAAAAAAAAAAAAAAAAAGGTTTTCTTGGCTTGGCAAGGGAGCAAACAAGAGATGGGAGGCGGGGAAGAGGGACTGGAGGGCAATGAATCACGGAGGCAGGGCGGGTGGGGATGCAGGAGGACAGGCTGCGCTGTCTCCACCACAGGCACTCGGCCCCGGGCATCGCGTCGTGCTGGGACCCTGGGACCCTTTGCCCCCTGCGGGGCGGCGGGGGTGTGGGTGGGGTGGTGGACACGGGGACGGACGATGACCCACCGGGGATGTGCAGCCACGCTGGGCTGGGGCAATGCCTCCTCCCTGAGCACAGTGATGGGGACATGGGCTTTTGTCAGCCATCCCCTTCCAGCTAACAGCTCTGCATTTTGGGTCACCGTGTCCTGCCTGCTCTGTACTTTTCAGGATGGTTAGTTGCCTGTCTTGAATACACGAAGTAGTTACTTCTTGGCATGGAGGTTAGCACAAACCCACTCGGCTGATCCCTATTTTTCCAAGAAAAGGAGCTTCAACTTGCCAGGTGACAGTGTAACTGGCTTAACTGCATCCTGACACCCTTCCTTCGGGTGCCCAGACTGTGTGCCCCAATGTAGAGCCACAGGCTACCTATAAAGCCATTGCAAACCCATCACCAAGGGGAGGTTCCCCCTGAGGATCCACTGCTGGGCAGACACACAGGGCTGGGGGAACTGTGGGGTGCCTCCAAGCATCATTGAGCAATTTCCAGGGATCGCATCCTGCTCTGAAGACTTTGCTGTGACGCTGTCTGTGTGAGCAGGATCAAAAAGACTCGAAAGTTAATTGTTAGAGCAGCATTAGTCTTGCCACTTGAATTTTCCTCTGCACCAGATTTATTTTCCAACAAAGCAGACTTCCCTCCTCCAAAAAATCCTGGTGAAACAGCACACATGAGCAAGATTTAAGTCATAAAGGTGCTGAGTTTTGCATCCCTTGAATAATCTTCAGTTGGCATCACTGGGAAGAGAAAAGACACATGTGAAAAATAACCTGAATTTTCTCCCAGACTCAGACTGCTTTCCCTGGAGAGGTTTGGGAGCCCCTAATGAGCATTTGCCTCTCTACAAAACCAAGCCCTGAAGCTCCTGTGTGACACCTTTCCACCTTTTTTGCAAATGACCGACACAGTCCAAGAGGCGATGCTGATCTCGATTCAGCACTGTTTGGATGATTCTCCCAGGGATGCTGATGCAGGTTCCCTGGGCAGGGCTGTGGTTCCAGCACCAACTCTGCCCCTGTGATGGGAAGCACGCAGACATGCTCCTTTTGGCTCTGGAGTGCTCAGAGCACATGTGTTCCAGGTCCTACACAAGCAACCCCTCTGCTGTAGGCTGATGGAAGAAGGGGGACAGCTTTCCTTGCTGCTACCACCATGCCAATCCACCGCAGTGTGAGCAACATCTCTATTTCCAAAATCCTTTGACCATTAACACATGAAAAGTTTATTTATCGGCAAAGATTTCACTGTAAATACCCCTATTAACCCAGCTTTCCAAGCCAACAAGGTTTCCACAATAAATATCCCTGTCAATCAACATTTCAAACGACTGATTTCCAAAAAGAAAATTATAGATTAGATGTGGATTATTTAACAGACTTCCCCAGCACAAAGCAAAGCCCCCAGCCACTCCCTGTTCCCTCAAGCCATGATGATGACCACAGTAGCACCAAGGTGACTATTTTTTCCCCATTGCAGCAGGGCCATCAGGAGAGCCCTGCAGAAGCAGCTCACATTAAATATGGGAAATGACTGCCACCTCCAGCCCTCTGCCTGCTACTGGAGCCAGCAGCTCCCCTCCTTGGGTGACTCAGGGAACCTGGAAACTTGTTTTACCACTTGCATGTACCCAAGATATAAACAGTGGGGCTGGGAGAGCAGAAACACGAGATGGCAATTAGCCCAGAGCTATTAGCTGTGCCTGAATATCATATACTCCAAGCTTCCTTGATCCACTGGAATTTATATGACTGTTAATGGGGACTGTAAATTGCTGTCAGCGGGAATAACTCGATCCATGTTTTTGGGAGAGGTGGAGGGACTGGGGGACTGGGGAGGAAGAGGGGAAGGTGCCCTGAGATGGACATGAGGAGCTGTACAACAGCTTTAAGGCACTGCTGTCTGCTGGCATATAACAGATAATAAAAATATGGTTTAATTTAGAATGTAAGGATATGGTGTCAAAATAAAATGGCTCAAGGACAAGCAGGGAACATAAAAAAGTCATAGCCCATGCTGTGAGCATCAGCTGCACATCATAAAGATACATTAATGGTATATTTCTTTAAAAGAAATTTTCATACTTGGGAGTTTTATGAGAAATAAGAGTTTAAAATATTAAAAGTGGATATTTTATGGTTGGAGAGGAAAAAATGTTCAGATGAAGGTGACGGGAAGAGCAAGAGCACAGAAGTAAAGCGCTGGAACCGTTGGTGATGCCAGCAGCAACCCAGGGCAGTGACCCTGCCGTGCTGAGCCAGGGGCACCCACCCACCCTTCGTGTCAGCCCTGTCCTCTGCCCATTCTGTATCCCTGGAAACCAGTGGGATTTTTTTATTAAATGGGAAGAGTCAGGCCTCCCAGGTCACAGATACAGGCACAAAGTATCATAGTATTGTAAAACAACAGACAAGCAAAGCTACTTAAACCAGAGCCACCTGTGTGCCAATTGTCCAAGATAAAATCAAGGAAAGAAATGACACTTTGCTGTCAAATTCAACTCTTTGAGACAAAAGCAAATAATCTGGGGGCAGATCATTCCTTTTTGATTCTGGGCTTGGAGAAATGTCCCAGGAAGACCTCACAGCATCAGAGCATCTTTGCAGAACTGATGGCTTAAAGCGACAGAATAAAGACCTCTGAGTCTGTGGCCAGCTCTCCTGGGTTCATCTGGGCCCAGGAACAATCGAGAGACCCACAAGTTCATTTTTATCAAGAGAAAAAAGCCTTTTAACCCAATGACTGAAATATCCCTTCCTATTGTTCCAATTCTCTGTCAGCCGCTGGGAAGAATAACCTGGCATTTCCTTCCCCTGTCCTGCTGCTAAAACCGCAGGTTTCAAAGGAAAGTTCACAAAAATGGGAAATTTCTAAAATTTGATCTTCCATATGTAATGACCAATGGAAGCAGCTCTGGATGGTCACTGCTTGTACAGATGGTTCTACTATATATTTCACTGACATTAACATCCAGGGGTCCTGAATGGAATCAGGGTCCTGGGATGCTCCTGAGCTGGCTTGCAGTCATTTGCTGGTTTCATACTTAATACACCTCGTCTGATTCCTTAAAGGTGAAGAGACTTTGCTACAGAGCAGCAGGGTCCAAAAAGGATGGGCATTGCTTGCGCAGGCTGCGTTTGGCATCTCACACTGGGAGGAGGCTGCCTGTCCAGCTCCAGCCAAACACAAAGGACCACCTGAAGAGTTTAGCTGCGCAGTGAGTTGCCAGCACACCCCCAGGCTGGAAATTACACCTCTGGAGGAAGGACTAAAATTTCATCCAAACCTGTTAGAAAGATATCTTTTTCCCAAATATAAAGCCAAATTTGCAGTATCTTGGACACCATAAATATTAATGCAGAGTATATTATGCTTGTGTAGTGTACCTATTCATGATGTATGAATATTAATGCCCTGCATCTGAAATCTCTCTCAGGGCACTCAGTGCCCATCAGCAAACCTTCATGGCTCACAAGAAGAGATCCCTCCCTCCCTGGATTTAAAATCTATGCTCAATCCAGTTGTGCAAAAAATTGTGGTTATGAGCATTGCTCTGGTAAAGTCTTTAGGAGGAATGTCTTTAAAATAAACCATAACCCTGTTCTCTTGGTCTCTGGATGCTGCAACAGCATACCCAGAGACCATTTTACACAACTGGACTCTCCATGAGGCTGAAGGTGGCATTGCTCTTCCTCGTGGTCCTTAAAACGTGCCTACCATGATTAGGCTGCTTGGAGCCTTGTGTGGTCCATTATATTTTATGCTGGTTTCCTAAACATTCACAGTTAAATAAACTATGATAACACTTCATAAACATTTTTCTAACATGCGGAATGTTTGACATGAATTTCAGCTATTTTAAAACTAATAAACAATTGTCAATCGGACGTTGGAGACTAAGCAGAAGCCACAACTGTTCTTATGGAACATCAAAGGCATAATAAATATCTGATTTTTTTTTAAGCGTGGCTTTTTTACTTCTGCCTATGAGCCTCTGTCAGAGCACGGAGGGACAAGCGCCGGGGCTGTGTGCTATTGTCTGCCACGCTGTGGGTTCTGAGCGAGAAATAGGAGGCGTTACTCTTCATAGGCTCAGACTGCACTTAAGAAATCTCCCAGTATTTAAAAAAACCCAAAGCTGAGCAGATGCCAGGTTCCTGCTCTGCCCACCATCTGCAGATGCACTTTTTTCTCCCCGGTGACAGGCACCTCGTGGAGCTGTTTGCAGCCACAGTGTTCTGCCATCCCTCCGGCATCGCTCCTGGGGGAAATGTGTCCCCTAGCCCTGCCCGGTCCCCGTGCCACCACAATGCTGAGGGGCTGAGGAGCTGCCTTTGGGATGTGGGTCACTGGGGAGCCATGCAGCGAGCCTGGCTGACTTACAGGGAAGCAGTGGTGGCCTGAAGGATGGAGTCTCTCTGCACCAGCTCCCCAAGCCACTACACATCTGCAAGCAGGAGCAGTGTAGGGGACCAATGGCACCGTGATGGCCACACAACTCCCTCCCCACAAAGCATCTCCACAGGGTTTTACATTGCTGCAATGTCAGAGCACGTGTGGGGTCCCTCAGCATTTGGGACAGTGCCACCAGGCAGAGATGGAAGCACAGGACCAGGGCCCCAAAGCCACCCTAAGCACTCGCAGCTCCTCCCTAGCACAGGACCAGCCCTCTGATCATGCCCTGCTAGGTGGGAAGAGGAGCCAGCTCAGAAAAAATATGTCAAGAGAAATACAATGTCAATGGAATATTTTTTCTGAGGAGTGCCCTGGGTTGGAAAAAAAACCCCACCCAACTAATTTAGGATAACAGCTCATTTAGCAAGAGATAGTCCGTCTGCTTTAATCTATTGTTCGCAGCATCCCAGCTGGTTAAAGGTTGCCTGGCCTGACAACAGGAGTTTGTGAGCTTCGAAGAGGAAACTACCATGGCTTAACATTTATCTCTGGGCACATACATCAGGGAGGAGTCGCCTGCGGGAGCGGAGCTATCAGGCCTGCGCTCATCTCTCCTGTGCCATGAAGGATGTGCAATTCCAGACGAGATGAAAGTTGTTCCCCTGTTTGGGATGACAGATGGTGACCGGTGTGGGGGGACCACTGGGATAATTACACTGCTTTGTAAAACTAGAGAGTTTTGGAACCAAATCTAAGGAAAAATTGTAGAGTCTCAGGGCCAGATGCACTAAAAGCTCCGGGTTTTGTCATGACACAAGACAGAAGCACTGGAGAAGTCCTTTAAAGCCACCTGCGAGGCTCATGGGGGTTTGGGATCCTCTTGCCAAGCTGCTATGGAGGCAGGGGTCTCCAGCATTGGGCTGCCCCTGTGCCCTGAATGGCTTTGCCTCCCTCGAGCCCCTCTGCCCTTGCAAACCCCTGCTCTGTAAAACCCCAGAGGTATGTAAAATGAGAAACCAGGATGGTACAAAGCTGCTGAGCAGATCTCCCGCCCTTCCCTAGTGTTTTCTGCAGGCTTCTAGGTGCGATGCCTGGGGAAACCACAGCAAGGACCTGCCAAGCCCCCACCGGCTGGATGCTGCTCTGATCTGTCTGGCAAAACCTCCTCTAAACCCACGCCTTGGCCTGTGCGCCTGTGCAGATGCCCCATACCGCTGCTCAGACTTTGCTTTAGTCCCTTCTGTCCTGGGATGTTGCTTCTTGCTGGCACAACCCTGCCTCTTGCATCCATATGGCTGCCGTGCCCTGGTGCCGGAGCTGCGGGAAGGTTTGGGGCTGCCCCGCGTTGCCCCTCCTGCCCTGGCAGGCTGGGATGGGGCCGGCACCCAGTTATTCCCACCAGCAGGAAAAGGCTGGTGAGCCCCACTGGAGCCAGTCTGGCTGCTTTCGGCCACGCTGGGCGCTGGGGCAGATAAGTAAACACTTGCAGCTCTGACATAAATTACTTCAGTCCTTGACAGCAGGACACTGACCAGGGTCGCCTGATAAGGGAGGGAAAGCCTTGCATGTCTCTCAGTCCCACTCAGATATTTCACAATAAATGTCACTGGGAAAGAATAGACACTTCTGTACCCATTAGGCAGCTGCATGTTCCTGTCACCTTGAGAAGAAGGGACGCATTGTCAGAGCTGTCGGAGCAGGCAGGAACCAGCTGTTAATCTGCTCTGACATCCTTTTTCACAGAGCAAGTGTGAACGGGGCGTTGCGAAAAGCCAGTGGAAAGGGGATTAAAAATAGGCCCTCAATGAACACCTATGGGGTCTGTCACGGTGCTGCCGAAGGGGACCGTTGGCCAGAGGATCAGGATGGGGGCACCACCTCCTCCTGCTTTCAGCTTCATCACTCTGCAGTCCCCTCTTGCCTGTTGCCTCAGTTTCCCCCACAGCAAGGGTCACATAGCGCGAGGGCAGGACATCTCCCTTGACTTCTGCTGGTGGACAAAGTACATCTTGCTTTGAAAGGACCATGGATTGCCCAGATCCTCCTTCAAGGCTGAGTGTTTCAGACTAGGGCTGGTTGCTCAAGTCCAGGTGGCATGGTTGCAAAGTTCATTGTCAAAAGATGAGCTGGATGGACCAACACTGCTTCATCTGGATCAGTCCTGGCAGATGTAACAACGATACCCGTGGATGCCATCAGCTCCAGCTGGACACCCTGCTCCTCTGCCAGACATCACCCAGGGAAACCTACCTCTGCATTCAGCATCAGTGCCCAGGTCCCTCCACAACCTTGGCTGAGGGGCTCCTGCTCCTCACAGATCCCGTTGCATGGCAGCTCTTGCTACAGGGGCTGCCCACACTGAAGCAAGTGACCTGGTACAGAGATGCTGGCAGTGGGTATCCAGGGAGTCACACATGCCCAACGGATGGCTCTGAACTGAAGCTCTTGGTGTGTCCACCTGGGAGAGGACCTGGGAATCACCGTGGCTTCATTGCAGGCAGGCGAGAGACGCAGAGCCTGGGCAGGGAGCAGCATGCCTGTTCTTCCATAGGTGCCCTGGAGAAAGTGGGATGGGGAGCTGAAGACATATTAAATAATCATTTTTGACTCTGGCCTCAAATTATTGCACAAATGAAAGATCCCTGCCTCCACTCCCGCTCCTTTTCTTAGTGACATTATTGACCAATGTACAGATTGCTGTAGTGGAAATGGGGCTGAATTTTGTCCCGATGGGTAAGATCGCTGTGGACCCATTCTTGGTCTTGTAGCTCATTGCTTACACAGAGACTTTGCTGGACCAGCTTTCGCCCCATGGGAATCATCTGCAGGCACTCTGCCAGATCCTTTATCTATTGTTGGATCCCCATGTCCTGCAGATCTTCAGGGCTTTGCTGCATGGTCTTTTAGGTCCCTTTTATTACTTCAGATATTAGGAAATCTTGGGTGGAAGACATCTGCTTAATGTCTAATGCATTTAGGATCCTCATTAAAGGGATATTTCCCCCTGCTATCTCATGTCTGATCTCTGGAGGAGGATGCTGGCAACTGTGGCCATAGGCTGCCACGTCTCGCCAGAGCCCCAAGCCCCACGCACCCCAAGGACCTGGCCTTGGCTCCTGCCCGGCTAGGACAGGTCTGGCCAACACCATGAGCTGAAAGCTCCCTTGCAACCCCATGTTCAATATTTAATTTTGCTCCACCGTTTAGCCTTTTAATGCGGTTCTGCTTATTTTTACAGGTTTTCCAATCTGTCCCCTCCCCAGATTGTTTATGTTTTTGGAAAGCCTTCTGTTTAGTGCCTGTAATACCCCTGACGTCCTTTAGCTGCAGTGGTCTTTTCCTTACCCGCTCTTCTGCTGAGACTTAACTGGGATTTGTTTCAATACTAATCCTTCAAACTGTTTATTAAAGCACCTCCCAATTTATCTACAAAAGATTTTTCTTTAAGTTATAAAATTTCAATCAAAATTCCTTTGGGCATTTTGCATTCCCCTCTTACGATCACTAAATCCTATTTGTTCTCGGCGTGACTCCCCTTGGCTCGCAGCCCAGGCTTGGCCCCGGCGTGGCTGGAGGAGCGCGGATGCATGCCGCAAAGTGAGCAGCTCCCATTGCCCTCTTGCCCCAGCAACCTCCCACCTCCAGACGAGGAGACTTGTAGAGTTGCTCTGCTGAAGCCATTTCTTCCCTTCTCACCTTCAGACTTAGCCGCTAGCAAGGCTTCCCCATTAGCAAGGGTGAGTTTTCCTTGTTGTTCCATCCCCTCGCACCTAGTTCCAAGCCCATAACATGCTAAATAATTCCTCTTCCACCTTGGTGTTTACATTCTTCAGATACTTTCTGCTGCTTTTCATGTCCCGACTCATTTGGCCCTTTGCTGGGTTATACTCGGCTCCTTTCATCTTTGCCTGGCGGAGCAGCCTCACAGCCCTTGCTCCCTCCAGCCCGCCCAGCTCAGCAGCGGCAGCACCGGCCAGGCTTTCTCCTCCAGAAAACCCTCATCCACCCATCCCAGTCCTTCCAGGATGAGGTTGGCCTAAAGGATGTTCCCTGTGTCTGGATCCCTGTTATCCAGCAGCTTTCCCAGCCAGCTCACTCCTCTTGGTGTAAATCAGGTGTAGATGGGACCAGGCAGCATTTTATACCCATTCCTCACTCCGCAGGGAAACAACTGTTCAAAATCCTGATTTGAGAGGCAGCCGATGCATGCACATGGCAAAGCCTCATCTCCCAGACCTGCTTGCCCACCCCCCCCCATTTCCCACACCACTGCTGCAGCTTTTCCTAGTGCCCAGTGCAGCTTTCAGCCAAAGACGAGGGCAGAAAATATTTCACCTATCTGGAAAAAAGTGTTTGGTGTTCAGCCCTTCAAGCAGCTTTCGGGCTCTATTTACAGAAGGAAAACCCTTTAACAGTCTGCATACCCAATAACATCACATCAGGGGTTCAAATCCTTCCAAGGGTTTTACCCTTGCTGTCATTTGATTATATATTTACTTCAGCGAAGGAATATAGCAGAGAAGAAAAAAACACCTAATTAGTTTAATACACACTGTTTCCCCCAGATCACAGCTCCTGCCTAAAGTCAGCCAAACAAAACAGTCCACCTACTATATGCAGGAAACTTCAAAGAGAAAATTAAAAGGGACAAGCCCGATATGAGAGGATGAGGAATCCCAGAGGGTCCTTATCAGGATCCTTTCAATGGATGTTCCCATGTTTTAGTGAGGAAAAAAAAAAAAAAAAGCAACAACAACAAAAAAGACCCCGGAGTGCGAGCCTCTGTGGCTGATAGAGGATTTTCCTCTGGCTAGACACGGAGTCTTGAAAAAAGCTGCGGCAGAGTGTGGGATCATTAAACACCTTCAGATTCCTTCCCCGCTGCCAATCACGGCATCACCAACCGCCCTCTCCATGGCGTCTGCTGATCCCACTTTGAAAACCTCCCCATTTATCACTGCTGGGAGAGATCCTGCTGAGACCGCTGGAGCCTGCTGCTTGTCAACAGGGCACCTTATCTTCTCCAAACATTTACTTAACCCTTTGTCTGGCAGGCCAGGAACAATGGGACCCCAGCCGCAGCCCCGCACTGGGGATCCCAATTCCAGCCCTGCCTCCGGCAGGCGCTGCCAGTCCCTCTGTGGGCACCAGGTGGGCTGAGCAAAAGGGGGATGTTGGAGACCACCATAGTACCAGCCTCCACCTCCGTGGAAAGGGTCACTTGCAACATAGTAGAGCAAATAATTATTTGTTTTCTACCAGGGACAGATGTACAAGGGCTTTTCTAGCTCTAAGCAGGCAATGAAATACTTCATCAGTAATTCAAATAGTCCCCCAAAATCAGCTACAGAGTTGATGCAACTCTACTTGAAGGAACGACACCACCTTCAGAAGGTGCAGCTCTTGCTGTGTACCACTCTAAAGATAATTTAAATTTGCCTTTTACTAATTGCCATTGTAAGTAGAAGATTCCAGATGTGCCTTTGTTGAACAACTTATTCCAGAACAGGTTTTCTTATAAAAGCTGGCTGTTTTGGAGAACTTTCCTCTGATGCAGCAAGTGAACCAGAATTACAGGTTCCCAGTGGCGATGGGTCAGACACTTGCAACAGGAAAATGAGATCTCAACTTTTGACCTTCAGTGCAACAGGAGAGAAACCTACTGGCCAGACCCTGGTCCCAGCAGCATGAAGCCTCTGAGGTGCACCCACCCCAACTGTGCCAGCACCTGAGCTACCTGCTGCTGGGAAGGATGCCCATGGGGCTGCAGCTGAGAAATTTTGGCATTTTTGGCAAGAACCTCAAGGCTACGCATCCTCCCTTTGTAACAAGCCCTTAGCAGCCCCTCAGCAGCTGATGGCAGGTACAGAGGCACTGGCCTAGCAACACAGAAGGATAAAAACCTGTCAGGAACCAGAGGACATGGAGATGAGCTCCCACAGCTCTGTCCTCCCGCTTGTGAACAACCTGCAGCCGACTGTCTTGGCAGCTGCGCTAGGGACAGTAACAAATGGCTGCGTGTTCAAAGCCGAGTTTTAAGCCTTTGTATTGTCGTTGTAATGCTTTGTGCTGTTATCTGTGACAAGAGCCGGGAGTTCACATCTTTATCTAGGAATAAAGGCTCACAGATCACGGCAGTGTTTGACGGTATGACAGCCTTGGGAAATCTGGAATATAGTCAGCAACAAACAGCTCCCCCAGCACCGTGGTGGTGGCAGACCGATGCTACTTTCTTAATCCCGGTCTGGATTACTAGATTCTCTGAAGTGTTTTAATTAACCATCTTTCATGTACTTGCTTAGCAGAGTTGGGAATGATGTTGATATATGTTTATGTTCTTCCTAGTACTTCAGCAAGTAACACCATCCAGCTGGTCTCCCAGAGCAATTTGGAGGAAATATAGGAAGGAATAAGTAAGAACTTTATGTTTCCAAGTCATATATATGTTATACCCATACTGTTGCTTAGTTACATGCTTATTTAAGCACGGATTCACAGCCCTGGCAGCAGGTTCTTGTGTTCTTAACTCATGTGCCACCTAATGAAGCTTAGGACCCTTTCTAAGGAGAGGGGTTATTTATATTCTTCAGCAGTGAGTATTTATATTGAGCGTTAGTGCTGGCAAGTGACTCACGCTGTATTTGTGTGAGGTTTGGCAGAATGGGGTGGCCTTGTGGATACCGTGCTATTGTTACTGAGATGCAGGCATGGACCTTCAGTAAAGGAAGGGACTCCTTCAAATATAGCCTAGGATGCATCCATGAAAGCTGCATTCTCCAGCCCGTGGGAACAAGAGTGACATTCCCGGCCACTCCAGAACAGAAATGGGTTTAGATATCTAAAGGCCATCCCTCTAGGACAGGGGACCATGACAGTAAGAGATCGGCAACAGGGGCACAGTGTGCAGAGGTCTTCAGGATTTCTGAGTGCACAAGCAGAGAGCTCTGGTCACCTTCTCAAGGGCACCAGCATTTACTCTTCAGCCGTGGCTTACAGCACAACAGAGCCCTGGAAGCAGTTAGACTACGTCCTGAATTTAAGCAAGTGCTTAAACAGTATTTAGACCAGCCTAAATTTCACTGAACTCAATGAAAAGACAGCAGTGGGAGTTCGATTGGACAATATGCACTGAACTTTTTCCAGTGAGAGCTAAGTCCCTCAACATAAAGAGCTCTATTCAGAGCTATGCAGCTACTCGGAGAGCTAACACATTGGTCTTAGATCTACAGGAAAGTTTAGTGATGCTTTCATGCTATTTTTCATCCTTTTTTGGACAGCGGAAGCACCATCTTGTTCCAACTGTTAACTTTTCTGAAGACCTGTGACCAAGAGACAATATTTCTTCAATGCCTCTCCATTTCCAACCCCATATGCTTGTTCTGCAGTTTTGGATGAGGAGGAACACACAAGTTTTCTACTGATTAAACAGAGACAAGATTCCCTTGTCCTATGTCATGGTTTTTAAAGGATACTGTGATAGAGAAGCACATAGAAGTAGGTCAAAGAAATGGTATATTTTAAGTGACATCTGAGAAACAAGCACCCACCTTTACTCATTTGCTAATACACACACACACACACCCCCACTAAGCCAAGAGAAATCCAAAATGTAAGTGGCTTAGATAGCTTTGGATCTAGAAGGGGGTTTTGATGGGGAAGGAAAGCAGACTTTGGATGTAGCTTGTACAATATTTATCCTAAGAAGAGCTATAAGAATGTGACATGCTTTTAGGCAACATGCCTTGAGCTACAGAGGACACTGCTGTGTAAGTCATTAGTCCCATGTCCCCATGTTTTTATTGAGAAAACTCCCTGAAATTGCCAGACATCTGATGTATTCCACTGCAAGTGAAGCTAGTCGTGCTGGCACAGAGCATACAACCTTTTGTTTTTACAGAGCGTTGCTGGACTGACTGGTGAAGTGGCTGTCATACTGCAATGGTGTGCTTTCCCCCAGTTAAGTGACATTCCCATACCCTTGGCAGCGGTTTCTCCTGCTGTGGAAGCATTTGGAGGAAAGCCCCACATGCTTTGGCAACACCAGCAGGGTACCTGGCAAAGATCACTTGACACTGCCAGCCCTCGCTCCATCCCACATTGCCTCTGTTATGAACATGGGAGCCTGCAAGCATGCTTCTCCTAATCCCAACAAGGAAAAGTGGAATCGTATCAATCTTAAGGGAAGAGAAAGACATCGCTTTCCAGATGGATGCGATCCAGGACAGAGGGGACAGACCACAGTTCTAGCTCACTGCTGCAAGCAGGGGAGCACAACCACAATGCGCAAGTTTCAGCGTGAGCAAGGGGGATTAGGCACACTGAAGGCAATGGAGCTGCCATTACACACTGAGCTGTCACACAGTGGTCCCATCAGTGCAATTAACAGCAGCAGTTAAAGGTGTTTTCTCCACCCCACCAGTGATAGACAGGCATTTAGCATTGGCATTGGGCTGACAGCACACCCAGACCATTGCTGCTGTTCAGGTGATATCACCTATGTTTAGGTCATATGATTCAGCCACACTCCTGAGCTCCAAGAAATAACGTTAATGATAAGGAACCCCCTTTGGGATCATCAGAAGTACTCACAGGATTTTTGGAGCATGCATGTCAAAGCTGCAGGTCTGCGCTGAGCTCTTCTACCGTTCCCTGGAGCTGGCCCTGCAGGAGCAGTGACCAGCCTGCACAGAGACCAAAACATTTCTGGTTATGTGATGGCTGATGGATCTCTGAACCTATAGCATGGAGTGCCTCCATGGGTAAACTTTGACTCCTTTAGGGGGAATATTCTTTAGAAAGAGAGGACTAGTCCAAAAATGCCTCCTGTATTCCTCTTCCATACACCGAGCAGAATAAGGTTCCCCCTGCCCTGAACTATTTTTGCCTAGTTTAACAGAGAAGGATGACGATCAGAGAAAGAAGCCATAGTATTGCTTTGTTCTGCAGCTTGCCTAAGTTAAATCTCATCTTCAGTCTTCCATTTCAGAGTAGACATACCAAGCCCACCAAGATGAGAGCTGGTGTTTGAGTCACCCTCTTCAGAGCCCTTTTGCCCCAGCCTTGCCCAGAGCAGCAAGTTGCTCTGGTGGTAACAACGTCAGGTAGTAAGCTGGCTGCTGTGTAAGGATCACAAGGCTGGCTGCCACTCACTGGGTCTGAGACGTGAATGGAGTTGGAAGAGAGTCACTCAGCCCATGAAACATCAGTTAAGATACCAAGGGACTTTGCCAGCCAGTAATTAACTGGCTGTTATAGACCAGAAGACCAGATGCAGTAGATTACTACCCACAAGTTATTACCTCCCTGTCTGCTAGCTTGCCACTAGCACGGCTGTGAGAGGAGAACAGACGACAGCCCTCTGATTATATTTTACCCACCAAAAAACTCCCACGTTATGAACTTAATTTCATGGAAGATGGTTATGAAGCAACAGGAAACGACATGAGATACACCCAAGACTGTCATCAGGAGCCATGCAAAGCGTTAGAATAGAAATAATCCCTTAAAAATGCTCAGCTATTATCACAGCAAGGCTGTTTTTTAGCTAATAAAGCAGCCAGGACTGCCTGCATTGCCCCAGTAACCCCACGTGCAGATCCACAGCCGCAGGTAAAGCTGAAGAGGGCGGCTTCCCTGGGCCATGTCCTGCCAAACTGGAGCACAGGACCTCTGCAGGTGGCATGTCCTTGTCAGCGGTTTGGGAGCAGGAACAGGGAGGTCTCAGACCCAAGACAAGGGAAGGGAGAAGGTTTCAAGCTTCTCCGCTGATGAGTGAAGTACCTCTGGCAGAAGCCAAGTTTACTTCAGACTCTGAAGCCACATCCCTGAGACAACACACCATTCAACACGGATGGTGTCTGCTGAGGCCCCGGGCAGGAGCAGGTCCATGGCTCTCACTTGGCCTGGCTTGGACTTTGAACCTCATTTGCTGCATGCCAGGAGGGCAGCAAGCACTCACGCGGGGAAAACGCTGCATCACTGAGGGTGGCTGCTGCTTACTTGAGCCCACCGGGGACCAGCAGTGCCTCCACCTCCCCTCCGCACCAACGCCCAAGCAGCCAAATAACCTCCCTTATAGAGCCCACCCCCTCCAGCCAGGGCTGTGGGGCATCCTGCTGGCTTTTAAAGAAGTACCACGCGGATCCAGCCCATTGCACTGCAACAGGCATTGTGAGAGGGGGATGGCTGCAGAGCAAAGCCTTGGGCAGTGGCAGATGGACGTGCTACAGCCGGGGGTGGGGAGTGCCCACCTCTCATTTGGGCCGCACAGCACCACCAGAGCATCCTCTGCTTCTGTAGGGAACCATAGAATGAATATTTTATGCATAATTAGTCATTTTAAATTCATTGTCACTTCTCTAAAGTGGCTCCAGCCTGCAGGGAATTTAGCTGGAGGGGTGTAAAAAAATATTTCAAGTCCCTACACTTTCACTGATTTATCATTTTTCCAGATACTCTTCCCAGTCCTTACTCATGTTGTTCCTCTACCTGTCACGGTCCTCTTTTAGGCATCATTTTGTTATCTATCACTTTAATCCCAAAATGGTGAGGGAGTGCTACATGGAAAAAAAAAATAATAATGGGAAATAGGCCCGGCAAATGCAGTTAAGGAGAGATAGGAAGGAGCCAGGGTCTGTCAGCTCCCCGGGGCCCTGCAGGATGCCTGCAAATGACAGACAGCATTTCCCGAGTATCAGACGAGGACAAACACGTTACTTGATAAACTAATTAAGTAAATGTGTTGAAACAATGTGAGTGTGACTGGGTGCTCACTCCTCTGCCTGCGCTGGCTGGGGCTGCTGCTGGGGCAGGAGGCAGCCCTGCAGCAGCTGGGGAGCAGGGGACGGCGGGGGGTTAGGCATTCTTCTAGGGAGACAGGACCAAATAAAGTGCAATTTGGGAGGGGGTTATGACCAGGGTACCCCTTGTCACTGCTCAGTAAGGGATCTCCAGTGCGTGCTTGAGGGAAGCTCAGTGGGTGCCTGTTTCTGGGGTCATAGTCCCACTGTGTGAAGTAAGGGTCACTTTATGGGGTTTGCCTGATATAAAGTGGGGTGCTGAGGTGGGCTGTGGCTTGCCACAGCCCCCATTAGCTGGGATAGCCCACGGGAGCAGCCCTGTGCTGGGGGCTCAGCCCCAGGACTGTGCTCCCAAGCCACAAGAAACATGTGGGTGGGACTGGCATGTGAATAAGGACTGGACCAGTTGAGCATCAGCACTGGGAGTACTGAGGGATGTGTTGCAGGGACCTTTGGGCAATAGCTCTGGGTGAAACCAGCTCTGGGTGTTATCTAGTTACAATACTGGTGCTGCTGGAATTGCCGGTGAGAGTGAAGAGGAAGGTGGTGGTGGTACCCTGGAGAGGAAGGAAGCCCAGTGCATCCATCACCCGCACTCTGAAGTGAGCTGGGAGGCAGCTGCCCTGGGGTACCCCAAGATCACTGCTGTGTCCATCAGTTTGGTGGCATCTACAGCCTCCCTCCTCAGCTCACATTTCCACTCTGGACCCTTGACCACCGGGTGTTTGTACCTTTAGCTTTTCTCCTCTTTCATTGTCTGCCCAAGAAGCACCACTGAGTTCAGCATGATGTCCCTGACATTTTCTGCCTTTATGTTTTTCCTCCAGCCAAAAATAGCGAGCAGATTCTCAGGAGAGCGGTGCCAGGGCTGCGGAGATGGCAGCTGCTCTCTGCCCGAGCTGGGGACTCCCTTCCTCCACCCCCCCGGGGCCAGACCACCGCCAGCAGCAAAAAAGAAATATTCCCATCCCACATGCTTGCTCTCAGGATGAAAGATTACATCCTATCCTTCCTTCTCCTCCCTCTTGGTCCTCCACTGCCTTCCAAACACGACGTCGGGCCGCGCGTATCCTGAGCAGCATTCGTTCAGACACGACAACCTGGACTTGACCCCTGAGGTTCTGGCTCCACCAAGTCTTCCTGGCCGTTTCGGGCAGCAGGAACCTCTGTCAGCACTGGTGATGGATGGGTTCAGTGGGAGAGAGGCCTACAGACAAAAAGTCTCACAAACACAGCAATAGGCAAAAATAAAATAGACCCTGCGCAGCAGCAGCTTGCTGCGAGCAGAGCTCATGGTTCACAGTTGCAAAGAGCCATCCCTCCTCAGGGCTGCTTGGTTGTCACCATCCTTTCTGCGCCCATGCTGCAGATGGAGAGCTTTTTCTCCTGCCCAGGCATATGTTGGCATTCAGGCTTTCCCACCAATAGCTGGAAATAAAGCAAATAGCAGCACACGTTTCTCCAGTGTGTTAAGAAGCAGAGGTGTGGGCTTTCCAGGCCATCATGGACACAATAAATGCCTGAGGCCACAGCTTTGTTAATTCACAACCCACCTCCCAGGAAAGCAGGTGGTCCATGATGGCATCTCCAACTCAATGTTGTGATCAGCCTGACTTGACCGGCAGACACCTTCACTATATCGGCTAGGTTCAGGACACCTTCTGGGTGGGATCCATCTCCTCAGGATCGTACTACCTGCAAGATGTCACCGAAGTGGAGATGCTCTGGCATCCCTGCCCAGTGCCCACTCCTCGGAGTTGTCAGTACCCTGGCCTGGGGTGGTGGTTCAAGCTGCTGGAATCACTGGTGAGAGGCATCGCGGAGACCGGTCTCGGAGACATCGGCCTCTTGACTCCTCTGCAGCATTGGGAAAGAGGAAGAAGAGGAAATGAGGGCAGAGGAGAGAGGATCTGACCTTGTGTTGCTGCCTCCTTTTCCAGATTAAGCTGTTTCCTTATAAGAGACACACACCCTGCAGTCCAAATATTAGCTGAGTTTCCATTTCAGTCAATGTCATCATCAGCAAACTCCATTCCAGCATGCGCTTGTACCCACTCTCCATTTCATTACATTTTAACATTGAAACTCTATTAATTTTTTAAGGCTAGTCTTTCATTTGTGTATCCAGTGTAGAAAGCAAGGTCATCCAAAGCACCAGTGACCTGTGAGGATTGGGGGGACAAGTCACAGCAACCCTTTGCTGCTGCCCCAGCTCCACGTGCCAGGACACAAGCAGAGAAATGCTGCTTCTGGGGACAGCCGAATTTATGTCCTGCCTTATTCCACCACCAAAGCAGCAACAGGAGCCACATTGTGCAAACTGTTTCCTTCAACCAAGGGGATCAAGACTGAAGACAAATCCTTTGGGAATGCTGACTCTGACCAAGGATTGGAGTTTGCTGTCAGACAGTGACTGTGTGTGCTCCAAACCCTTGCCCTTATTGCCTGTCCCTTATTCACCTGGTGCTTTATGATGGGTTATGCCAACATAAATGAAATTTAATTTCCGGTTATTAACCCACAGAAAACTATTGCTGCTTTCAGAGGAATTACATTGCTTCCAATTAATGCTGCCCTTTGGTTTATGGTATGTTGTTTTTCTTGAAAACCTTTGAACCAGGTTGTACACCAACTGAAGGGCATTCTGGGGCTGTTAATAAAGATTAACTCTTTTGAGCAAATAGGCATTCTGGTTCACTTGTGAGGATTGCGCCGCTGCAAAGGAAAGGGATCTCAGGAAATGCAAGATGTCTCTTTGCTTTCCCTTCATTTTCTCCATATATGTTTTTACGCTTTCCTGTTGCTGGGGTCCCGTTTTCCAGCCTTGCCAAAGGAGAAGCCCTTTTTCCATTGCCATGGCAGGATGGTCATGACAAAGTAAGAGCTGCCTTCAGAAGCTGGGCATTTAGTGACTGCCCTGCCTCTGCTAGAGAAGGGTTTGGGGCTGGCTTTCTCCAGTCCCTCTGGAAAACTTGCATAGAGAAGAGGAAACTTGTGACACGGAGAAATGGGGATTCTTGTCACTTAGAAACAGTGATGTACAAACCTGTCCGATGCCTTGCTCAGTCTTGACTCTCACTGCCCACCTTTCCCCATGCTACCATGAAATTTTACAGCTCCGAGTCAGCTTTAGTCTTTCTACTTATTGGGTATCATTTACCCTGCTCTGTACCTTCAGACTACTGATGCACAATACAAACACAAAGGCAAAAGTGTCCTCAAGTGTATGTATTTTCACTCCAACTGCCTTTCAATTTCTATTATTACATTACATTTCTACCATGCTGCCAGAGGCTGTAGTCTCCCGTGCTCATTTATTTTGTCCTTTCATTGGACCCTCCCCAGTCAAAATATTTAAAACCAAGGGAAAAAAAGAAACTTTACCTTAGGAAATTCAGCTTTCATTCCTGACTTTCAGCCAAACACTTCTCTAGACTTCTCACAGCTCCCACAGGAGAGATGTGGTTTACAGTGTGGGTACTTGTGCCTCTGCAAGGCAGGGTGATGGGCTTTTGTCTAAGAAAGATGACGATTCAAAATACTTCAGTTTTCCTTTAATAAATCTGTTTGCATGACCAACACCTGAATTTTATACTTACCTTATTTAAATGAGACACACAGCCTGTCCTGTTGTTCTGCACATAACAACAGCGCGTAGCTTTTATTTTCCAGTGAGATCACTTGAGGAGGAGATTGTTGGTGTTTCTGATGAGCTGATGGCAACTCTTCTCTTAGGGCACTATGCCAAAGAGGCTGTCGAAGGTGATCCCACAGCTACACAACTGTCACTGCTGCAACCTCTCAAAACAATGCTGGTTGTTTATTAGCTCTTTACCAGCCGGGCTATGACTTGATGCTAAGCAATAAACAACAGCTGGTGGATCCGAGCCACCCACCAGTATCTTTCATCTAAACTCTTAATATTTCCCCAGGCTCCATTTTTCCCCCCTCCTGTTGTGTCTGGGTGGCATGAGGCATAATTTTGCACTTATTGGGTGCTTCCTTTCTTGGTGCTGGGCTCCTGACATCCATGGATGCAAAAGACTCTCCAGCCTGCGATTCCAGGACAGAATACAGCAATCTCACCTTCATGCCCATGCTCCAGGGAGACACAGACATGTCCCAGCTCTGAAAACCTGCTGCTGCGTTCTTGGAGTGCCAATGTGTCGTGAAGTCCATTATCTTCAACTTCAAACAAAAAAGTGTGCATAAGACTCATTTGTGAACAGGTTTGATATACCAGGAGGCAATGTCTACATGGATTTCACTGCAAGTCAGGAAAACCTCACTCCTTTGCAGATACAAACTCAACCAAGATCTATATGCCACACAGCCATGGGTCAATATATTCCTTGGAGATTCTCATTCTTTATGGGAGCGAGTGCTTCGTTCTCCACCCATTTAAACATGCTTGTTTAATCTGCTGTCCTGGGCTAGCATTTCTCCCGAAAGCTGGTTTATAAAGCAAGGAGCTGAAGATCCTGAGCGGGACATACATTGCACTTATCTGTTGTCAGTATGGCCATATATCTGCAAGGACGTGCGGTGAGCGAAATGGCTGCAACCTTGGTGGGTCTGCGGACATTTATTGTGAAAAGCAGCTGGGGAACAATCAAAGTAATTGCTCTGGGCTGATGTACGTGTTTCTAATGAGTCTCGTTGCAGAGGGACTTATTCAGTGTGCCTGCATTATTTACATAGGACACCACTATCAGTAAAAGGCCTTATTATCCTCTCTGTATTTGTTTCTATATCTTTCAGTTTAGCAACTCTCAAATTCAGTGTGGGTTTTTTTATATATTTTTATAGCTTGTTTCCTCTTTAGTGATATTATCATGGAGCCAATAAAAGTGTTTTCCTTCTACATCTGGTCAAGGAGATATTTTGCTGGGTACACAAGTCATATTTCTGAAAATGCCTCTGAGTGAATATAAAAAGCTGTTGGAAGCAATTGAGTTTACTGTTGCCTTATGTACTGTCATTAATTAGGAAATAAAACAAACTGCGTTTTATATCACTTGTAATCAAAATGTTACAGTCTTAATGTGAAGTCTTCCAAGTGCAGAGCCTGAAAACAGACTCTGTTCTTGTACAGATGAGCAGAGAAGAAAAGGATAGGGAGCTTCTTTAAATTTTAAAATTCATGGCCCAGATTTCCAACATAAGAAAGGCTGCCGTGCAGCAAGGCAGAGCAAGGGCAGCTGCCCCAGCTGGGCAGGCAGGTAGGGTAATCGCACATTGTAACTTCCCAGATAACCAGGTGGCCACCGTGATCTATTCCACCACTGCAGCATCACAGTAACTCTGGTAACTGGCAGAGCTGCAGTTCATAGTCTGGCTCCCATTCTTGGGTACATCTTCAGCAATCACTCTTTTCCTCTGTTTTAAGTTAAATTGACATTTTTGCCCCCTAATTCTGTCTTTATAGTGTTCAGACCTTTCCCGATCCCCTTTCCTGCCTCCCAGTTCAAAACATTGAGCAGAACAAAATATATATATAATAAAAGAAATACAAACAAAATACTTTAAAAGAAAAGCATTTCATCAGCAACCCCTTTTTTTCCACAACCTTTAACATTAGGTGCCTTTGTCAAGTCCATTAGGACCATATCTGCACTTTCCGGAGTTTGAATGCTTTCATGTATTTGGCTCCATATGAACAAACTGGTGGAGCAAATATATTAGTAGATCATTTGCCATGTACATGATTCAGATACCCAGACATGTACAAAACCCAGGCAGGGATTAACCAAGTCTGACAGCACTGAAGTGACTCCAGTTCTGTGTATGTATAAGCGATAATGAACCAAAGGCCCTGTTTGCCTTCAAATAACACACAAAATGATTAATTAGATGGAGGGCATGAGTAATAATCACAATATTATATGCTCTACCACAATGGAACGCTGCTCTCTTCTTGCTTTGTTCCTCTAATCTCTGAGAAGCAAATATCCACAGGGTGTTACCAACAGAGCTGGAGGCAGATTGCAGTTGCTCACAGTTTATAAGCAGCACTTCTTTCCCAGGACATACAGAAAACCTCTTTAGAAAATACACACGGTCACTAAAGAATTAAAGGGGTCTGCGGGGAGGGCGGGGGGAGCAAGGAGTTCTAGTTGCAGATTCCAGACTTGAACGTGTTCCCATTAAATTCAATGGCAAAGTTTTCTTTGATTCAAGGTTGGGTCTTGAATGCTTTATCCTCAAGATATTCTTTGGTAAAAATCATACAGTTTGTCCTAGAGACGCATAAAAAAGAAATAGTTGCTCAATCCCCTATCTCCTGTTTATTCATCTACTCCTGATATAAGGCAAAATTGCTCTTCTGCGTATTTAGCAAAGCAGCTCCTCCGGGAGTAGGAGTGGGGTGTCCCCCCTGGAGACGCTGGCGGTGGGGTCGGGCGCGGGTACCAGCCGGGGCTGCAGCCCCGGAGCTCACCCTGAGCAGCCGGAGTCGGCAGAGGGAGCAGCAGCCTTGGCTTGCCCACATCTCCCTGTCCTTCTGAGGAGCAGTGTGGGCAGCAGGCTTCCAGAACAAACTGGGAAGAGAGGGAGAACTGATGTCAGGCACCACCTTACCTGTTGCTCCATGGCCCAGAGCACCAGGCAGCAGCCACGGTTCCAGCCTGTTCCCAACAGAGCCCCATCCTCCGCCCCGCTCACCTCCTCAGCTAAAAAGCAAACAAAGAAGGGGGTACAATCCCCCCCTAACACTCACCACCTTCATGATACCACCCGTATTTGCCCCCCAGCTCCCCCAGGAGGCCCATGCACTGTGCGTAGAAAGGCACGGTGCCCGAAAAGGGCTACTCGTGTGAAATTAAACCTGTACCAAACCAGTTATCCAGCTAAACAGCTACACTTTTTGTTTTCCTCATTTAAGCAACAAAACCCATTTTTCTATATTGGCTATATATAGCTATGCCACCCTACAAGTTTAAAAATATTATAGGCAAATTCCTGTCCTTGCCTATTTTTAGTTGCTATTGTCCACTTCGACATTTTGGTGTGCAGTGTTGACTTGGATGCGCATGGATCTGGCAGAGGTTTTGAAGGGGTTTTTCAGTAGGAAGCAGCCAGGGAACACAAGCTGCGATGCATTTCTGCATTTTAATTCATTAATTAGACCTCAGCCAGCGCACTTCCTCAAGTAACATTTTATCTTCTCCCTCAGGGACCCTTAGGTTTGGAGGGAGCAAGGCGGCGATTGCCCAGCCTGTGTGGGAGCCAGCCCCGGGAAACAGAGTTTCCCAGTGCATATTTGCTTTTTGCCACCATATTTTTCTCCTTCAAAGGACTCCCACCTCTCTTTCCTCAAGAATGACTTAGTTTTGGGGGTGCACATTGCAAATGGGCCATGTTCAAGTGGAAGCAGCATTAAGTTCTCCAGTCCCCAAGGTATTTCTCTCTCAGCAACATCAGTCCCTGGTAGAAATTTTTCTTTAGGATTGCATAAAGGGCTTTCTCATTCATTCAGTGGAGCTGTTTCCACCATGAACTCTTGGTCCAGCTCTGCCTTTGAAGCACCTCGTGTGGGCCATTGACGAATGGTGTAGACAGAGGTGTGACATACCCTCACAGCCTGCGCCGAGCTCTTGCTTGTGTCGCCAGGACCTGAGCAAGTAAGAGTGAAGGTGTTCTTCTGGCCTACTCTAGAAACACTACCTGGATAAGCTAACGGAAACTGGCAACTATTCACAATCTAACTCTCCTTGCAATCTCACAGTAACTTCTGAAATACAGAGCCAGGAAGCTCTGCCAGTGCAGCTCATGAACATCAAACTTCCCTTCACCGCTTCTTGACCCACAGCATCCCATTCCCATCAGGGGTTGCTCACCCAGCACCTTCCCTTCCCCACAGCCTCTGAAGCACCCTGTACCCCGTAACCGCACTCCTTGCCAGCCTTGACATTCACACACATTCTCCCGTGACTGACCTCGGCAAAGTTGGAGTCTGATGCAGAAGGGAAAATATTCCCTTCACTTGACATACCTACATGTTAAAATGAAACAGGCTTGTACAGGGAAAAACCTCACCCTTATCAGTGTGACATTGTGGAGGCTCACGATCATAATCCAATATTAGTGTGCGATAGGGATCCTGCTGCTGGTGCAGCCTGTGCCAGGGGAGAGATTGGACCTTGCGAGTGACCTCTGCCTGGCTTGAGGTCTGTCTTCACCTGCTGTGTAACCCCCAGCACGTCCCCACCACTCAGACGTGGGTAGTTTTGAGTTTGAGAGTGGAGAGGAAGGTCTGGGACCATTTCTCCTCAGCCACTGCCCTTGTGCAAAGTGGTCGGTAAGAAGGACTGGCCATCAAGAACAGCCAGATCTCTCTGGGCTTCCTTCATGCCCCCAAAGCTTCCCAAGCTTACAGCAGGAAGGACTGTGGGAAACAGGGAGAGCTCTGTGCTGGGGGGATGCAGCAGGGCTGAAGGGGAGGTTAGATGCAAACCAATGCCTCTTCCCATCAGTCTGCCCTCTCCTCTGCCCTGGAGGCCACAGCTCATTTGGGTTCCTGCTTTTTATCCTACACTTGCTCAGTTACTCCAGGTTTCAAGCACCTCACCTTTTTAATGCAGTAATCACAGGAGGTGTGGACGTGCTATTATCTGCACTTTATTCTGCTGATACCTGCTTCCCCCACAGCACAGGGCAGTGGCTCTTGGGAGGGACAGGTCAGCCCCACTGCTCCCCTTTTTGGGTGCAGGAGGCAGCATGGGGAACTAGGCAACTTCGTACCCAACAGGCCGGTTCCTGAGCTCACCCCGCTCCCGGACAGCCCTGAGCCACAGCTGACCTCATCCCTCCAAACCTGGCATCTGAAATCAGCAGTGCAGTCATCTGAGGCTCCATCCCGAGGCACTGGACCCATGTCATCCAACTGCCCTTCCCACCCATGGCGATAACAGACTGGGGTTTTTAAAGCGCAGGCTCAGATGTATTAGCATGAAACCAGAAGCCAAATCTTTAAAGAAAAAAAAAATCTTCTGAGGCTAATAAGAAGTCATAAGAACCCACTGAAGTGGAACAAACCAGAGTGGATTTGCACTAGCAGAAGCTTTTTTTGCCTCCTTGAATAACCCATTTGGGATAATACCTGCCAGCCCTGCCCAGGCTCCAGGTGATGGCAGTCCTTGGCCCAGGTTTGGCCCATGGCCCTCCTTCTGGACAGGGATGCTGGGCAGAATCAAGCAGCTTTTCCTGGCCACTCTCTCCTCTGAGCATGGTGTGGCTTTGCGGAGGAGTATGGAGCCAAAGGCCAGCAAGTTTCCACATTCAGCTGGGACCCACAAGACTAAACCTTGTTCCCTCATCCTGCAATCAAATCCCAGCCAACTGGACCCAAAGGGACTCTGAAACCTTTCCTCTTTTCATAAATAAAGCAATATGTCAAAGCGTTATACTCACACGTGAACCCGAGAAGCCCTGTGCCAAGTGATGGCTCAGAACCATTAAAGCCACACGCTCTGCAGGGGGGTGCAGCCTTCTGGCACCCAGACACACGCCGAGCCTCCCGCACAGCCCTGCCATGCTGGCAGAGCCAAACTGGCATCACGTACCCTTTCATATTTATCATCCTATAATGCCTCTGGCTCAAGGAAGGACATTTAACATGTCGATCATATTCCCATTACCGTAGCGATTCATTAGTGTGGTGGAATGAGATCCTGGGAGAAGATCTCTTGAAGGAAAGGGGAGGAGAAACAGGCTGGGGAGTCTGCAAGGTTAATTCACTGGGGAATTGCTTTATTATTTAATTCAAGGCAAATTCAATCATGCTTGCCAACTATTTTAAGGAAAAAACAATTACCTCAGGCGCTAACACAGTGCAGAGACAAGCATAACTAGGGACTGACCTGAGTCATACCCCTAAACCCAAACCAGATTTAAGTTTTTCCAAAACAGGGGCAGGAGAAACAGGACAGCAAATGGCACTGCTCACCCAGGCAGCCACATACCGCTTCCCCCAGTCCTGAGATCTAAACCTAATACTAATGTTTAGCGTGACAGAGGTCAGACAATGCTAGGAACCCTCCTTTTGCTTTACACTCACTTGTAGCTCTGCCTGTACTAGATAACTACAACAAACCAGCAGCACAGGCAGCAGCCTGTTTATTTGCATCCCACACCAGATCAATGGGATGCACTTGAGCTCCTGAAAGCACAACATTTGTCCCTGCCCTACAAGCATCCCTGGCCCAGGCTTCAGCAAGAGCCACACGCAGCTGCTGAGAGCATCCATTTATAACAGAGACGGTGGAGATCCTCTACTCAGCGTTACGGAAAAGCTCTTTACGTCATAAATTGTATTTAGAGGCTCTTTCAAGAAGACAAGCAAATTTAAGAGGGCAGTTAGCTTCTGGCACTTAGATACATAACTTTATTCGAGTATTCAATTTCCTCCTTCATTCATAAAGTAAACATCTGAGTTATCTGAAAGTGACTGTATACTTATGCAGTGTTTTCTTAAAAGAGTCAATAGGAGCAAGGCGACATAAAATGCTTCAGAGAGCATGACACAGGAAAACACAAGCCTTTAAATTATACACATTCAGGAAACGGTTGAATTCAGCATTTTAGATGGAAAGGTTAAAATGTTTGTGCTGAATTGTATTAAATCTTTCACCAGTAAATCCTGTAGGAAGCAGAACATTTGAAGGAGCCTACTTATTCCCAGTGTCTAGGAAAGACTCCCAGAGTTTCAAAGGAAAATGTCCATTAATCTAGTTGGACAAGTGCAATCTAATAAAAGCTGTTGTTAAATTAAGGCAAGTTTGTTATTAAGTGTTTTCCAAACTTAGTCTATTCCCCGTCCCCAAACAAAATCCCTTTCTGTTCTGAAATGGAAGACCTTTGTTGTCTTTCAGCCTGAAATTCTCTTTTTTTTACAAAGACTGCTGTAGAGAAGATTGGAAGTCCATCTACTAGAGAATAGTTTTATTTACTACACATCTGCCTTTACAGGATTTTTATATAGATAGATGAGGTTTTGGTTTGGGCATCACCTTAGTGCTATAAATATCCTACTGACCTTTACACAGTGATGGAAGCCCCTGTTGCTTTGGGAGCACAGGAGCCAAGCAGGAGCCATGCTCCAGCCCCAGGAAAGATGCTGTGATGCCAGCAGGGATACCCAGGGCTGCTCAGTGGCACCTCTGCTCTGCTTCAGGATGGGTTTGCAGATACAGGTCCATCAGCAGCACTATCCCATGCCCACTGCCTGACCCCAGCAGTAGCTGCATTTCTCAAACACAATCCAAACTTTACTACATAGAATGGTTTTACTCCAATTCCATGACAAAATCCAGAGACAAGACACCAGGGCCATTCCTGCCACTGACCTCCTGATGGACCTTCGGCAAGTCACTTTGCCTCACCACAGCTCAGATCCATCGCTGACAACCTGTGGATACGACAGATGACCTCTAACATGAGGATGACACCAGAAAGTGCCCTCATCACCGCAGGGTTAAAGGTGGAGAACCAAGCATGAACATCTGATAGGGATTAAATATTTTACCAATGTTTTACCAAAAACCTCTGGGGAAGGAAAGAAAATCAGCTGACAAAAAGACAGCATATTCACAGCCTCTTTCCAAATTAGAATGGAATTAATACTCAATTTCAGTGAAGGACTGAAAATGCATAGCTAGACATTTAAAAAAAAAAGGAATTTAGCGCTTCTGGAGTCTGGAGAGCCTGATGTGAGCTTCTCTGTGGTTAATTCAGACTTGGCTGGGAAGGGAAATTCTCAGCTTTCTTACAAAACAAACTAAAAGCAAAACAAACCACTTTTCCTGGTGAGACTTTCATTCAGTTCTGCAGACTCAGGAAGCTCACGAGATAAGCCTCCACTCCAAGGGTACACTCTGAGCTGGCTGAAGCCTAGACCCAAGCTGGCAATTAGCAAGGGCAGAGCATGCTTAATGAATTAACACATTTAGGCAGCCTGACTCAGTATGGAAAAATAACCTAAACATTTGAGGTGTTTTCTGCAGCCCAATTGTGCACCTCAGAAAAGGCATCAGTCATAACAAAAAGCATGTCGGCCTCCCAAGAAATCTCCCAAGGAAGTCCTCAAATTTCCTGCTTCTGAGTAGGACTGAGAAATCCTAGGGATTTCTCCCTTTTTTTTTTTCACTCCTAGTCATCTCAGTGGGAAATTCAGAAGCACTCGAATATCAAGTTAAAAAAAAAGAAAAAAGCTTATAAACCTCAAATCAGATTCTGGTCTGTTTAGATTTGGTTTCTGGTGAAAAGATAAGTAGATTCCTATTCTATCCAAACCAATTTCCTACTAATTATGGACTAATCCCTAGTCTGGTTTTCTCTGAAAACTCAAAACTGAATTTAATTACAAGAGTAGAAGACAGCTATTTTAACTGGAAAACATGGATGCTATTGTGGTTTTATTTTTGGCTTTTGCCTCCCGCAAATGCAAGACTACTCATTTGCCATTTATTCAGGCTGCCTTTAAAAAAAGAAACTCCATCCCCGCTGACCTTGCTCAGCACGCTCCAGATGTAACTGATTTTGTGGTTATGTTACAAGCCCCATTGACACTGCTGTAACGAAAATGATTGGTGATGCACAAATCAAGCCAGAAAGGAAAAGCAAGCCAGAAAAGGAAAAATCAAGATATATCCTCATTTCAGAGTAACCACAGGCTTCAAAAAGTTTAAGAAAAAACACTGTGCAAGCACAGAGACATTCTGAAACCTGGAGCTCCCAAGGAAAAGCGCTGACATCTCAAACCAGCTTGTGGTGTCGCCAATCTGGCTGGGCTGTCATCCCCCAAAACTGTACAAGACTGTGCCTTTCCTATCTGCAACTTTGTTTTAGACATAGGTACGCATTTCCAGGGGCGGGAGACAAGGGCAGGCCACGTGCTCCCTCCCCACGAGGGCCCCGGGGTGCTGCCCATGCTCCCCCAACCACACAGCTTCGAGATGATGGGGCAGATGTGGCTTTTCTCCCCCCAATGTTTATTGCCATTAACACCGTGAGTGTAAAGGTGGCTCCAAAACAGGATTTCCCCTCACACAGTAGGGGAAAGGGAGCAATGTGACAACCAGTTCTGCATCTTTGTCTAAAGATAAGGGCAAGCAACAATGTCAAAGTCAATAACCTCAGAGCAGAACCCATGGAGGAGGAGGACTGCTATTAAAACTTGCTGCTCAGAAATGAGTTATCCATTATTAATATTTTAAATTGCTAAATCCTTTCTAATCATGTTTTAATATGAGCAAAGCTGCATGATTTAAAAGCAAAGCTCAAGCCACTGCCAATCACTCCTGAGCATGTAGCAAAGCCTGCTGCAGGAATACTGATGGACCAGCTGTCCTGCAGGGAGAGATACTTCTGGAGAGGCTTTGCTGGGTCCTCAGTGTCCTCCACGAGCAGCTGTGTGGCCTTCCATAGGACTTCATTGGGACTTTCCTGGGAGCCACAGACACTGCAGGGACAGAGCCAAGCTGGCACACAAGGCTTATGGCTCATAGACCCTCTTCTGTGGATGCAGGACTGGATTTAGGAGCAAGCTCTGCAACGTACCAAGAAACACATCCAAGAACAATGTCCCTTTGCTTTTATTATGGGATTTCTACAGCTCCTGTGGAGCTGCAAGATCCTTCTGGCACCTCAGCACGCAGGAAGATTTGCTCCTGGGGAAAGCCTCTGTTGGGGCATGACCTGAAGCACCACTGCAGCCAGCAACCCCAGCTAAGGACAGTAAGGTCTGGGTTGCTGTTGACTGGGATGAACTTGGTTATGGAGGACTGACAGTCTCTATTTAACACTTGTTCCTGTCAAAGGAAGGTGATGGCAACATGTTCAGCTACACCTGAGTGCCAAGTCAACCCCAAATCTTGCCTGGTTATTATATCTGTATTATTTAATATAAGAATAACATACACAGATTCACGATGACATACTAGGTTTCAAATGCTGTTGGACAGCAGAAAAAACAGCTTATACTCTTCCAAGGGAATTCCCATGGACTGAGGCTCAAACACCACCATTATTCCTGAATGCTTACCATCAGCCATCACCTCCCATGGAAGTCCTCTGCTCCTGTTCAGTGTTGAGGCATTATTAATGAAGGAGGAAAGATGTCAAGGTCAGGCTCAGGAGTGGCAATCCCCTGCAGTCCCCATCCATGCTGTTTTGCAGCGAGCACCTCAGCACGGGAATGTGCTCCCACAAAGCAAACAAAGGTGGATCTGAACAAACTGCCTCCCCAAAAGGCCACTTTATGGTGCCCTTTGAGCAGCGGCTTCCCCATTTAACATTTATGATTACAGATCACACACAGAGTGTCTCTTACAGCCTCCATCGCACTCGGGGTAAATGATTAACAGTGATTCCACCTCGCTGCTTGCCTTAGTCCTCCTGCTCACCCGCGGAGGGAGGGCCAGTGTCTCCAAAGCTATTTCCCTACCCCTCTCGCTAAGACCATATCACTAAAAGCAGCTTAAGCACCCCTCCAGTCGGATGTTACAGCGGGCTCCTGCAGCTAAATGCCCGTCATTTCCATTCATTCCACGAGCCAGAGCTGCTATTCTTTATTACAAGCAAAGAGTGAACAGATGGGAAGAATGATACCGACACCTGAAATAACAGCGACATTAGGGCCCCACTCCGTGTCCCGTCTGTGCCCACCTCTCCTTTCCTCCCACATTCAATCTCCCTGGCGGTCCCACAGGAGGGTCAGTCCCATGCCTTGCCCTGGAGCAGGGGAAACAAGAGCATAGGTGAGGCTGGGACAAGGGCTGGAAGTTTCCACCAACGTTTACTTTAAGCCATTTGCTTGGTTTGGAGGAAAAATAATAATAATAATGAGGCACTCTTATTTTACTCTTTTCTATCCATCCTTTCCCACATGTGTACTCTTACTTGCATTCACCTCCAAGATGAGGGCTCCCAATACCTTCACAGGCATGAAGCAGCTAGTTTTGCACCCAAGGCAAGACAGACTCTTCTACTTGAATGATAACTTTTCCCCACTTTCTCCTGTATCATCAGGAAATGTAAATAGCATGCTGTTAATGAGGTTAAATGTTTATATGGGAGAGAGATTCAGTACTGTTACCTTGTGCCAGCTGCAGAGTTGGCCCTGGAGGCAGCTCAGACTCTTTTCAAACACCACAGTAGTCAAGGTCCTCTCTTGGCCACATTTAACACTGCTGTGGAAATGCTTGTTATAAAATCTTGCTTTAAATTCCAATACTAATGCGTTTCCTAATGCATTAGTGACAGCCTGCAAGAACAGGAGAAAGGCTGGTAAACGCTAACAGTCCCAGTGGCATTGGAGCGCTATAAAGCTGCTTTTTGCCAAGTCTGACCATAAAGACAGTCCAACGCTGCTCCCCTTCTTCCCTCTCGACCCCCATTGTACCCATGGCATGGTACCTGTGGTGGTACTCTTGGGTAGAAATGTTACTGAAACATGGGATCTGAGGTTTTCAGAGAAGACAACAGGATGGTGATAATCTCCCTTTAACAAGGGCCTTTTTGGAATGCACTGCTTCTCACCAAGCTTCCCCTTGAAGAAGAGCTTCTCTGAAATAAAGAGACTTTGCAAAAGGTGTTATTGCTCCTCATTAAGAGTCTTTTGGGTTATTCAATGTAAATTTGATGCCGAATAGGAGACGTCCTTGGAGACGCCACCTCCTACCAATCCCTGGCCACAAAGCTTTCGCCAAGAAGGACCACCTGATGTGATGAAAGGAGCAGTGCTGTTTGTTTTCTTCTTCTGTGCATACAATGGTGAGATTGAACATTCAGCTCTGGTTTAGTTGCTGCACAAGTAAATAGCCTGGACACTGAATTACTGCAGCACATTGACCTGGAAAGCAACACGAGTTGTTTTCCTGGCTGGTACACAACCAACTTGGCAATAAAAAGCACTGGAGAGGAGCACGGAAGCAGTGGGCAAGGATGGGGAAGGAACAGTGAATTTGCCTTTCTGCACCACCCAGCACTTCCAGAGCTATTAAAAGCCAGCAACAGAGCCCCTACCCCCCACCGCTGTACCTGGCTCACAGCCTTGCTTCTCCCTTTGCTCCAGGAAAAATCTTAGATCCATACAACACTTCACAGACTTGCCAACCACTAGGAACAAAAAAGGGAAACCTCCTGCCCCATCCTCTTATATCCATGATGGGCATGTTCCTCAGCTGGCATACATCAGCCTAACGAGTGACTTTGGTGCACAGCTTCACCTGGGGGTTGCACGTTCCCAACACTTGTGCGCAGGAAGAGTCAAACCTCTGCGCCAGCCGGGTGGTGGCTGCAGCTCAGGCAGAGCTCGGCCGGCAGCTGAGCTGCCACACAAGTTGTGCTGAAGACTTCCGTGTGCAATGCAGCAAAAATGATGGCTCTCCATGCTCCAACAGAAAAGTGACACCCCATTAGGGAGTCTGGGGCTTCAGAGCTCCCAGCAGAAATTAAACCACAGCTTTCCATTTTCCACATAGAAATCAAAAAGAAACAAACTTTTTTTGAAAGCAACTGCTTGGGTGAGCAATGATTTTATTGTGTTATTAATACGATCATAAACAAGAACAACATGTGTTTATAGGCTCAAGTGCTTCATTACTCGCTGACTTGGTAAAAATCACTGTGGCATCAGTATAAAGTGCAAAATAGAACAGATCATCGTAGTCATGTTGTAAAATCATCTGGGCAGGTGACCTTTGAACAAAGGCAATTGATAGCTCCAAGGCAGCTGTACAACAACAGTAAAGATAATAGCTGTCCACAAGCCACCAGACCTGTAGGAGAGCAAATATACACCAGCCCTGGAAGGGGAGAGAGCACCAAGGGGACTGAGAAAAGTTTGGGAAAGAGAAGTAAAAGTTGATCATCTGCAGATAAGCCTTGTTTGGGGCTGGGGCAGGGGGGTGAGCCCTGTCACAGAACGTGGCGGTGGTGCCGTTAGCACAGCCTGGGCAGGCTCTGACCACAGGCAGCTCCTGCCTGCTGGCTGGAGCCAGGTAGTGGGGCTCCTGCTGCGTGGGAAGCCCATAACCTCCAGGTCAGCTGGGGGGTCTGATTCTCCCAGACCTGGGTTTTGGGTCCAGTCTCTTCCATTGCTGCCACCCCAACCATTCCAACTCCTGCAAGCGAGCGGGCTGAGCTGGGCTGTGCAGCCAGCGCGGGGAGGCTGTGGGGGCCGGGCTGAGGATGTGGCATCGGCTGGGAAGACCCAAACTTTCCCGGGGTTTTTGTTCACACCTGCTGGGGCAAGTGCTCCTCTTTGCCATGTAATGGGATATACCAAGGGACGTGGAGCCCCTAGGGAAGGTCTTCAAAATGGCAGGTCGGGAAGGTGCATGGATCTCCTTGGATGTGGCTGCTGCAAGGCTGGGACCTGCACAGGGTGAGCTGCCCGGGGGGCTGGCTCAACTAGGGGTGCAAGGACCAGGAGGAAGGGAAGCCTCCCCCCTCCCGCAGGGCTGTGCAGATGGTGCTGCCTCTCCCATTAGGGCTGACCAGGAGACAGAAGTCTGTGGGGTTGGCTCCTGCTTTGAGGATGGAAGAAAAGATTGGAAGACACCCCTGAAAAATGAAAAACCAGTGTGGTGTATGATGCCGTCCAGTGAATGCAGGGAGTGAGCAGGAAGGAAAAATTACATGTCCCGGTTGTTTCACTTCTTGTCCCTCTGCCTCGTTTCGTCAGCCACCAGACCCCAGAGCATCCCGACGCCCAGTCGACAGTTACCAACAGGCAATAAATAAAACCGCTGGAGCCACTGGTGTCAACATCTTGGCATTGTTTGGGTCTTCTTGTTTGCCTTTAAAATAACTCTCCCCCTCGGGGTCACACAGATGAAAAAGCAAGGACCCCCTGCCATCATCCACAGAAATCATCTTGCCATGACTTGTTTTGTGCTGCCTTTCTTTTTTGCCTGCAAAACTTGGGGTTTGGGGAGCTGCCCGGGAGCGTTACTCACGCTACGCCCAGGGCTCCTGCTCCCTCCTGCCCACCCATGTCCTGACACGTCACCTTGGGTGCCTGCAGGTCGCCTGAACCCAGGCCACATCACCCATTTTCCTGATTCCCAGAGGTACATTTTGGGCTGGATTTGGGGACAGTGTCACCCTCCAGCCCAGTGCTGCTAGCTTATCTGCTGCATGGCTGTACCTGGCTCTGCCACGGAAGTTGGCAGGCCAAAGAGTGGAAAAACAAACAGTGGAGACGTGGATCTGTGGTGAGAGCCCAGCCATGCAAACACGGTGTGCCACTGCCGAGCCCGGCACTGGAGGGATGTCCCTCCATGACAGTCCCTGCCCTGGCACTGGGGCTTGGCATGATGCAAGCAAGGCACGAAAGAAGCTCACAAGAAATACTCCTCCAAAGGCAGTTTTCATCCATGGGCTTTGATAAAAGGGTGGCTGGAGCCCCCCGATGCCCGCACAGGGCTAGACTGAGGGATCAGCTGCTGAACTATGGCAGCACTGGGGGGTACCAGTGCTCCCCAGTGCCTGGAGCATCTCCTTTCCTCCAGCAAGGGTTGCATGATGGAAAGCATCATCTTCCAGCTCAGCAGAGTTGTGACTTGATGTCAGATTCACTCTCCCTGATCATCTTTAGCCTGTTGTTTATAATAAAAATCAAGCTATCCATCTTTTCTGACAAGAGGAAGAGTTGCTCCAGGAAGCCCTGGACAGGTCAACTTCTATATTAAGGAACTATTACTTGACAGCTTCCTGGCCATAAATAGCCGTCCAGCCAGGCTGGGGATTTTATTTAGAAATAACAAATAAAGCAGACCATAGAAGTAACTTCATGACCTTGCTCCCCCTTCATTTCCCACCCACCTCCCCTCAGTATGGTCTTCTCCTCACCCCCAGGCTCCCCGCCAGCTTCAGGGCCTCCTTGCATCCCCCCATTAGAGTGTATCCCCCCATCACCCACCTCCCCACAGCAGCTCTGAGAAGCTGTAGAAACACACTGTTGCTGGCCTTTGGAAGAGCGATGTGGGTTTTGCATCACTGATGGTCTTCTGCTACAACTCAGCTCCAATAAATCTTTTTCTACTTGGCTTTCATTAAAATAATTAAAAAGGAATCTCTGCCCTGCATGGCTGCAAGCTGGAAATCCTCCATCCAAAACATCCCCCAAACTGGATGCAAACAAATATACCTCCAAAACATCCTTTATTTTTCAGTCTCTCAAACCTTTCTCTTAACTTCTGGAGGACTAACTTCTGATTTTCTAATGCTTAGAGTTGGCAGTATCAAAAACAATCAGGAAATACAAAAGAAAAACAACATTTCAG
This sequence comes from Falco naumanni, assembly GCF_017639655.2. NCBI lineage: Eukaryota > Metazoa > Chordata > Aves > Falconiformes > Falconidae > Falco > Falco naumanni. The sequence continues at coordinate 24,622,270 of NC_054063.1, read as the reverse complement.
TATTCTTTTATTATTGGGAGGTTTTGACCATTTTTGTCATGTGGTTTGCCTAAAATAATAATAAAAAAAATCTTTGTTTGGAGCTGGAAAGGGAAGAGCAGCGTGTTTATTTCATGTATGACTCATCAGCTCAGTGTTGATACGCTAAACGCTTCAGAAGCTAACACTCTAAAGAGATGATCATTTTTAATATAAAACAGTAAATGTTTAAAACAACCGTTGCACTTTTTTTTTTTCTCTTTTTTTCCTGTTGTGGCAAATAAAACATAAGGGAGGCCACAGTTTACATTTTAATAAAATTAAGTTATCTGGTGCCATGTTATTACAGTCTTTATTGGAAAGTGGAATAAATTGCACACAGAGGAGTCATAGGAGGGAGAAATCACTGCGAATAAACATAGATTCTGGGATGCATTTATTTGCTGGTTTCTTCTCAAAGGAGGAAGGCTTTCCCCGGAAAAACAGAGGTGGCCCCGGGACTCCAGCCTCAGGGAGGCAACCCTGGGTCACTCTGGTCAAGGATGAGCTTTCTGGGGAGCTGCTGCCACAGTGGGACCATCCTGGCCCCGTCCAGCCAGCATTGTCCACACGCATCCTCCAAAAGAAACCTGTCCTGCGGCCATGGCTCGACACCCCACAGTCCCGAAGCACCGGGGCAGCCCGTCCTCCTGCCCGCTGGCCATTTGCAGGACCAGATGAAAACGTTGGTCCCGAGGCTTTTGGCTGGAGGTTGGGGGTTCTAGGCGAGTGCCAGGGCGCACCAGGAGTCCTGCCGGAGCGGCACGCTCAGCCCAGGCTGTGGGGCCATGGTGCTGGGGGAGAAGGTGTAGTCCTCAGGCTCAAACTTGAATTCGCTGTGGCCGCCAGCCAGTGCCTCGTCCGACTGGCTCTGCGCCTGCCCCAGGGAGGGAAGCACAAAGTCATTAGAAAGTCTGTTATGAGCCAATTGGTCACGCTCCTCCTTGTTGTGACATGGTGGTAGGACTAGGATGGGTTATGAACAGGGTGGGTTACCCCTGACGCTACTGCTGGCCTTCGGAGGAGCCGGAGCAGGGCAGGAAGGGTGCTCCACCCCCAGCAAGCACAAGGACCAAGCGGGGAGCAGGCGTCCTGGGGCCCAGCTGCATTTATTTATTGACTAAATACATCCAGTTTGGAGATCCCTAGCTATGTGCGTATTTTTTAAGAGCACAGCACAAATCAGATTTATTGGTTTCAGAAAAAAAAAACAAAACCAAAAACCCCAACCCTATCCCATACAGCGCAGCTGGCATCACGCCAGGCGCTCGGGTGCTGGAGCTGAGCTTCTCCTCCATGCACACATGTCCAACTCGGGGAGGGCTTAGACCCAGCATAAAGATAGTGCTGGGTCACAGAATTTTGATGCGTGAGTTGATTTAAAGCCATTTTTTCCTCTGCCAAGACAAAAGAGAAACCCGCCACAAAGAAACCCTTGGGGCAGAAGCACAGCCTTGCAGTCCGGGGTCTCTGACAGCATTACAGCTCTGTGAGCACTGAGCACCTCAGGGCTATAAAGCGCAGATAATGTATGCCCAGGGACCATTATCTTGGGAGCTACAGAGGCTTCTACCCTGGGCTGACCCTGCCAACTCGATAGGGTTGTAACTCCTAAGATTTCACGGCAGGAGATGGGAATTAAACTCAGCTCTGTGCCAAAGTTCGTTTGTCACCGGTCGCCTCCGCAGCAGCAGGGCTTGGACCTCCCAGTTCCACGCTGCAAGACAGAAGAGCCAACGGGGAGCCAACGGGCTGGCCGCCTTCCTGCTCTGCAACATCTTGGCTCACGCTCCCTGCTTTCCTCAGTCTGAGGCAGTCCATCAGACTGGTGGCCCCCAATGCAATCAGCTAATTGCTTAGCCTCATCAAAGCCCCCCGGGTCAGTGACTACCGAGGCGTGTGGAGCATCCACCCTGCAGGCAATGGCTGCGAGCCCCTGTGCCTTACCTGGGACACCGACACGATGGTTTGTCCAGGATACTGCGAGGTCGCGCTGGGCTCTGACTTTAAAGTGACCGTGCTGTCTGAGTTCGTAATGGAAGAAGGGGAGTTAGTGGCCGAAGTCGTAGACCCTGGAAGACAATCAGTACAGGACGGTGAAGCAACATAGGTGCAAATCTGCTCTTGAGGAAATGTCTATTTTAATGGCTACTGTCACATCTCATGGCATAACTCTACTGTTCTCTTTCTCCACCGCATCACTGTCAGGGTAAGGCTTTGTATTTGGCGGCCAAGTTGATGATGGAGAAGGAGCAGCACTGTCTCACAGCCTAGCAGTGCTGGTCCTGGTACAGACCAGATGGGCTGATGTTGAATGCATCATGATACCTTCCCCATGACTCTTTAAAACACCACTCCCCCCATGACTCTTTAAAACACCACTCCCAGACCTTTTTTTTTCCCCATTACTCAATTTAGCTTGGATCTGCTTGAACATGAGCTCTGCTGAGCTGGAGCCTGGTGCCCACAGCACAGAGGAACCTCACAGGAATATGGCAGCAGTGAGACTTCCCACCCAGCATCCTCCTTCCACATGAGGTCTATGCATAAATACAGGTCCCACATCTAAAGCAATCATCAGGGGAAAAACCCACAGTATTATTTTCTGATCATCGTAATTTCTTGCCGAAGACATGTTGATGTGAATTGTGCTCCAGGCCCCTGTGATGGATCATAGCAGCACTGTACCTGTTGAGGTTTTGCCTTTGGTAATGTTTTTAGGCTTCCTTTTCCTCGTCTGGATGCTTTCCTTTTTCATGGCCAGAGGTCGTGGTACCTTGACATTCATAAGGTTTGGAATTATTAATATGGTACTTTACTTAGCTCCTTCCTACACGTGTTACTCTCCCATTTTACGTGCTGTAGCTCATGCAAAGCACCTGAAGTCCTTGTCCTTCACTAAGTGCTATTTTTCTCTGCAACAGGCCTTGGCTGGAAGATGTATAAGGCTAACAGCTAAGGCTTTCCCACAAATTTTGTTTTTTCCTTTATTTCCTATTTTCCTTTTCCTGATTTATTAGTGACCTTTATGACAGGGCCCTACTAAATTACACTGACAGACTGAGATCCTACATGGCTCAGAGGGAACAGTCACGGGATAAAGAGACTTTAATAACCTTTATGGCAGAAGTTTGAAGAGGCCTATAAGGAGGGATGAAGTCTCCTCTTTGACTGATGGACACGTTACGAACAGTTCTCATCCTCTGTGGATAAATGTTATCAGCCAGCCTCCGTGTGGACTCCTTCACACGTTCTTAATTACCACATCAAGAAGAAACATGCTCCTCCTTATTTCTATTCTGGGTTTGGGGAGCTCCTGGAGCCTGGGTTAGCTTTCTGTTTTTATAGAATCATAGTACAGTTTGGGTTGGAAGGGACCTTAAAGACCACCTAATTCCAATGCCTCTGCCCCGGGCAGGGACCCCTCCCACCAGCCCAGGTTGCCCCCAGCCCCGTCCAGCCTGGCCCTGAACCCTGCCAGGGACGGGGCACCCCCAGCTGCTCTGGGCAGCCTGTGCCAGCGCCTTGCCGCCCTCACAGGGAAGAATTTCTTCCTTATTATTATTCTTTGGGGAGTAATTTGGCAAACAACCTAATGAAGAGCCACCCAATGCCAGAAATCTCTCCTCCAGGTACCTCCTGACAGTGTTCCAGTACCCCCTCAGCCTTATACTGGAGAACCTCAGCAGACTGAGCTTTTAACTGTTTGAGGAGCCAGGACTGGGTTATGGCTCTTCAGAGTCCAGTCTAAAGGTTGGTCCCTCTAGACCTGATATCCTGGACCTGCTGGGAGGTGATCCCAGTGCCCCAAGGGTCCCTCCCGGTGCAGACATGCTCCTCACCCCGTGGAGCTTCATGTACAAGCCGCAGGCGTTGCAGACAGGCTCTCCTTCGGCGTTCCTTCTCCAGAGGGTGGTGTTGGTTGTGTGGCAGTTAGTGCAACATAGGCCAGCACGTCTAGATGAAGACTTAAAAACAAGCAAACACACACATGAATGCACACATAGGAATGATGAATTGGGAAGTTTCCTTTCATATAAAAATAAAATCTCCAATTACGCCGATTTCCTGGAATATATGAAACACACATGATAGCCAAATTCAGATCAAAGAAATTACATTCAAATGAGATCACTCTAATTTGCAAGTGCTTTTTTTTTTTTTTTTATTGAGCTATTGAGCTTGATAAACCTGGCAAATATCCTTGCAACTCGTTTCACAAACTTCCAGCAAATCTGCTGGAAGTGATCAGGACTCAGAGCACGGAGAACTTTCCTCCAGGAGATCTGCTCAGATGGAGAAAGAGATGGAAAATGCCATCCAGGCTTTAAGCACACGAACAAAACTCCCCATGCTTTAAGTGAACTCTTCTGTTTTTCTGCACTCAGAACTACCACTAAAGTTAGCTACATCCCAATTAATCTCTGGTTTAAGACAACCGGAATCAACTGGCTGAACTGAGCAGAACCAAACTGAACTGGCCATGATGGGATCAGGGAGGTTATTCTTTGCATGTCTCACAGATAATCTGTTCTCTTACAGGCTGCAGAAACACCGTGCAAACATTAATTAATGACATATTTTGTGAGTGCAGTGATTGCTGGCTCTGAAACGTTAATAATTCCAAGTGGAGAAGGAAAATATTCTGGCAGAAGTAGCACACTCATTTCTGACAACTGTACTCCAAGCCACTGGAAAATTCACAAGTCTCTATATAACAGACTTGTCAGGTCAATAAGCATTTCATTTGAAAGACTCTTAACACTAGGTATTGAAACTATTTTAATAAAAGACTTCACTGAGTACAAGATACCAGTGACATAATATCACAGGCTTTCCGTGTTCAGGTGTTTGAATATGTTCTTCAACCTTGAGAAAAATCATGTTGATTCCTCTCAAAGGCAGACGATAGGTGATGCAGGCAATAAAGAACTCCCTGTTTGTTTATTCTTCCACTATTGCTTGATATCATGACTGAGCAATATAATGAATGAGGTGGGGAGAGTAGGAATAAAAATGATATGTTTTTACAAGCTTAGCATTCAAATAAAGATCAGCTTTGAGTTTCAAGAGACACAAGTGACATGCCCAAGCTTTGATTCACTCGTTGCTCAGCAAAGGGGTCTCAGCAGCTATTTGCAAATAACGGTATTGCCTTGGAAATGATTTAGCTTTCAAGAAATAGCCAAGCAAAAATAATAATACACCGAGGTGTGAGCTGACAAGCCTGGCACAGAGGAGGGGACAAGCAATCCTTGTCCCTAATATGGGACATGGTGTCAGAGCAAGATGCTGGAGCAGCTACAAAGCTTCCTTAAAGCCCTTCAGCTGCTGGGGCTGTGCCGCTCACCCCTGCAGCCAGGAGGGACCTCAGCCCCAATGGGAATGGGAGAGGAGGGAGGTGCCTGGGCTCTGAGGTCCTGAGGGGAATTTGGAGGCACTCAGCCCTGGGGTCACTGTGCCCAGCGTGGGCTGGTGAGATCTGTCATCACCTGTGGATGGAGGAAGGGCAACGCAAAGCCCTTTGGAAAGCCCCAAGATTTCTGGGCCATCGCAGGTCCCTGGGAGGGAGGGACATACTGTTCCTATTTCACACAACACTTTGCTCACAGCCTGCAGCCAAGGTGGCAATGAGACCTGTGGCTCTGGTGGCCCAAGGGCAATGCCAGCCCTGCCAGGGCTCTGCCCACCCTGCCAGTACTGCGGTGCAATCTGCTCAAGGGCTTTCTGCTGGGGCAGTGGCATGTGCCTTCTGCATCTCCCGCACATCACTCTGCAGGCTGCCTCCTCATTGCACGGCTGGGAAGAGCAGAAAACATTGCCCATGACCAAATACTACAATTCCAACTCCAGAAAGCCCACGAGAACCAGGCCCTGCAACACAATCGGTCAGCTTAGCAAGAAAGAGACAGTCAAGGCTACTGTTACCCACTGAAGGACGAGGGTACAATACATTATTGCTGGTTTCCCAGCAGTTCCCTTAAAAGAAAATGCATTTCTGCCTGCCTCCACCCGGCTGCCTTTGTACCATTCTGACCTTGTCTAGGAAGTTGTTGACTTCAACATTGTGCTCCAGTGTTTATTTATACAATTGCAGTGCAGCATACACTCAAACAAAAACTCTTCATGGACCAGGCTTGACAGCCAAATGCTGCCGATAAGCTCAAGGAATAGTGAGCTGGTGCATATCGAATCAACCGTGTGTGAGCGCTGCTTGGAGAGCCTGAAACATTCAGAGCCAGCAGAGCAGGTCCTTCCAAAGGAGCCCAAAGCCATTACAGACTTTGCTTCACCTCCTTTTTGAAGGGGCAAATGAAATCACAGGTTTTCACAGAAAAAAAGTAGCCCCTGAACCCCCAGATTTAATCAATGCTTCTCTGTCCTCCTTTCCAGCAGGATGGAGGGGACTTGATGTTTATTGGAAAGAGGTTGCAGCAAAGCGTGCTGAGATACCTGAGCTCCGCTCCTGAAAGTGAACAGATTCGAGGCTCAGAGCACGGGCAGCATCATCCTCTGAGATCTGCCTTTGTTATGGCTCGGGGCAAATCTGCACCTTGGAGGATGAGGGAGCAGCAGGAACTGATGGCCAGGAGAAAGCCAAGGCAGACACCATGAACACTGCACGGCTCTAGGGTCCTACTAGATTGTCCCAGAGCTATGACTGGAACCATCCCCACCTTCCCTTACAGTGTCACCAAACCCACTCTGCATTGCAAACTGTAAAAAAGGACAGGCTGAAAATAAAACCCCGAGCCAAGCCAAAAAACCTCAACTGCAGGTTAGTCCTTCAACTCTGGGTGCTGTGGGAGCTGCTGAGCACAGGATGGCTGCTGCACCTGCCCCCCGTGGTGCACCATGCAGTGCAGCTCTGCTCCTGACACGAGGCATTGCATGCGCAAGGATGGAGCCATCCACCTTCACCACCTGCTTCTGCACGGTAAAAGCGATTTGGCTTGTAGGACTGGGTCTAAGGCATCATCTTGTGAAATGCGTCAAGAAAGTTTGGCTAGAAAAGATACTGCCTAAAGTAAAGTGCTGCTTCTACCCTCCCCTAAGATAAATTCTTTCTGCCGAAAGCCACAGTGCTTTGAATCCAGACACAAGCTGTAGCAAAACGGCTGTCCCTGCTGCATAGAGGATGTTGCGCTTATCTCAAAAATAGAAACAAAAAATGAACTGGAAACTACACTAGTGTTGCTCACCCTCTCCGCCACACAAGCAGGCTGAGCACTACGGAGCTGCAGGATGACATTCCCGCAGCGTGATCTGGGCCACGCTGCATTCTCCAGAGCTTTCAGTGGGACTTTGCTTTGTGAAAACAGAAGCCAGAATAACTCCTGGTGCAGCATCTACTTGCAGAACAAAGGTTGTCACGTAAAGGACAAAAGCAACCATTTCCCCTTCCCCGGTCTGTATTTCACTGCATTGTGAAACAGCCAACTTCATCGTTCCTAGAGAACGGTGTGTGACCGTGTCCACTGCTCTGCTCCCACCCAGCCCATGCAGGTGAGGCTACAATCAGGGAAGACCTCCCCTGCCACGGAAATCATTTGGGGGAAGAAACACCCCAAGCCACAGGGGTGCAGGTCGCTCCCTCAGTGATGGATCCGCAGAGCATGCCTGGCACCCTCTTATCCATCATCAGCAGATCCCCCTTCCTCCGATGGGGCAGAACTTGTTGCAACATGACATTTCAAACCCTTGGGAAAATCCAAGATTTTGAAATGTTTCATTCCGAAGTCAGGATGGCAAGTCAAAATTGCTGCCCCTTTTCTAATCCATAAACAAAATCTCCTCAAGTACTCCAACTTTACTGAAACATCCTCCCTGGATAAGAATCAGCCCTTTCATTTGGGCTTTATCTTTATTGTATTGATTGTTAAAATAATAATAAAAAAGGTTGGAAGTGCTTTGATAATTCCATGCAAGATTAACTTACGCCTGGGAAACAGGCTTAATTCTGCAAACTGGCACTCTCCACCAGAAAACTTTGTGGAACGGTTTGCTGGAAAATGCCTCACGGGTGCTGCGCACGGGGCTCTGCCGGCAGCAGCAGAGGAGCAGAGCTCGGGGTCCCTGAGCGCTGCCTGCACCGTGCAGAAAGGGTGCAGGCAACGCAAGGCTGCCCCCCTTCCCACATGCTGAAATGTAATACTGAATAGCAGTGAGACCTCTGCAATTCCTCTGGGTAAAAGCAGTTCAAAAAAACCCCTGAAAATCCATCCCGTGCCACATTTTGATGCCAGTCCAAAATGTGGAGTTTGGATTTAAACTGGTTTACACCTCTCTCTCTTATGCACGGGTCGTATTTGCTGCGAAGAAATCAGCAGCGTAAGTCTGAGATTTGCAGCGCAGCCGCGATCAGAGCCTGCTACCGGGGTGCAGATTTGATGTCATTACATTAAAAGAGACCAGGGAGGTTTCAGTGAGAGAGGCAAATCCTGTCGGATAATGCTAAATGTTTCACAGCAATGCCTCAATTTTGATGTGATGAACAAAACAGCATGATTTTCCACAGAGCCGCTGCTCATTTCATGTTGCAAATCCAGAGTCACATTTCTGGAATTGGGAATAGAATGAAACATCTTGCTCAATCGCAACTTTTTTTTTTTTTTTAATGCTTTTCTTACACAGAAACTTGTCACTGTTGGGTTATTGCTAATGATTTGTTTTGCAATGCAAGAAAAAACTGCAGGAATACACCCCGAGTGAAAGCAAAAGGAGCTCCCAGCTGTTCCCCAGCACGGCTCTGACAAACATCCTGTTTGTAATGACGGCTTCTGATGACAGGCTCTGAAACCCAAACTGTTACCACCAAATTTAAACATCCCAAAGTGACTCTACAAAAAAAAAAAAAAAAGGAGGTGCCTTTCCTCTCTCACGATGGGATCCCAATTGAAGGAAGCCCAATATCACATTGAGGAGGGATAATTAATGCTTTGACCTGCAGAGGAACCACGAACTACCAAACCCCAAATTTCCTCCTCAGGCGGGTGAAGGCAGTGGGGGAACTGGGCCCCATCCCGCTCCCATTGCGAGTGGTTATAGACCTGCCCGGACCAGCTCAGGTTCAGCTCTGTCTCCTGTTCAACCACCCTGCCTAGACTGTGTGTCTGTATGAAGAACTATGAAATAAATAATAATAATAATAATAGTAGTAGTAGTAGTAGTAGAATAAAAAGCAATGCACCCACTGTGGGAACGGAGCTGGGAGAAGCCCACAGAGCCCAGGCTGATCGGCCCCTGCCCAGTGGCAGTGCAGCCCCTCCGTGCAGCCCCGGGACCCCTCCGGTCCCTGCTGCCCTGGCTCGGTGCTGCCCACCCGTCGTGCCGGGGCAGCAATCCCTCCGGCTTTACTCCACTCCTCCTGACCGGAGCCAGCTCTGCACCGCAACAAGGGGCTCTTGCCAGTGCTGATGACATTTTCTTTAGCGGATGGCTGAGGGTCGGACAGACCCAAACACAAGTACAGAGACCACAACAGCGCGGGCACTGCGACAACGCCCCCCCTCCTGCCCTCCAGCCACCCCCCAGGTGGAGCAGGGGGTCCCTGCGGGGTTTCCCTCTCTTACCAGCCTCTTCTGCGGCTTGAGCGGCCGGTTGATGCCGTTCATTTTGTGGTAGAGGCCGCAGGCGTTGCACAGGTAGTGCCCGGTGCCGTCCTTCCTCCAGAGCGGTGTGGACATGGCCCCACAGTTCACGCACTCCCGGCCATCCCCAGGGAACTCCTCCAGGTACTCTGGGAAAGACACCCAAGACAGGCGGGTCAGGAGCCGATCTCACCACTCAGGGACACCCGGGGCCGAGCTGCCCGTGGGGACCCTGTGGGAGAGGGTCCCTGATCCTGTACCCCACTGCGAGGGACCACCCCTGCCCGGGGGGAGCTGACCTCCACCCTACAAAGGGTGGACAAACCCCTTTATTCCCTCCACACCTTAATTTTGCTCAAAGACAGCACATTCCCCCGTCCCTTCCCCAAAAGACCCCAAAGGGCTGAGTATGGCTGGGGTCTCCCTGGGATGGGAATACGCAGGGAGCCCATCAGTGGTGTTATCCCTGCACTCGGGCTGCAAAAACAAATGGGGGTGGGGGTGTAAAATAGGGCGATTTTCCTGTTTTCCATCAAGGCGCTTTGGCCGCCGGGGCCGGCCCGGCCGGGGCCGCCGACGGAGCGATGCCGGGAGCGGTTCCGCTCGCCCGCACCGCCGGGCGGGGAGCCGCGGTCTCCCCGGCAGAGCATCATTGGCAGCCCGTGGCCCCCAGCTCCTGCTAGCGAGGCTTTTCCTCACTTTTCTCCCCCCTCTTCCCCCGAAAGCCCCGGGAAGAAGCCGCGAAGCCGCCCGCTCCGAGCACCTCCCCGGTCCGCCTCTGCCCCGAGCGCGGCGCCGCGGCGAACGGGCATCCCGGAGCAAAACCCCGGGACCCTCGATTGAGAGGCGCTCTCTTTCCTCCTGCCGCTTTTCTCTTTCTATTTCAAATAATTTCCTCCCCCTGGAATGTTATTTTCTTCCGAAGAAAAATACGTTGTTATTTTTTTTTCCATCTTCGATCGTATTAATTAATAATCATCCAACGGAAAGAAAAAGGCAAAAGAACAAAAATTAAAAAGGGGAAAACGGAAAACAAAAATTAAATGTAATAAGCAAAAAAAAAAAAAAAAGCTGCAATAATTCATTAAATGAAAAAAAGAATAGTTTACACTACTTAAGAGCGGTTTACACTATTCAAGAGTAAAAATAAACGGCAGGGAGGACGGCAGCCACTATTCTGGCTCCCAAACCACCAAATTCAGCGCGGAGAAGAGATTTCTGCGCCACCACCTTCCCTCCGCAGGACCGGGGCGATCCCTTCCCACAGAACGCAACGGATTTTCCCAGACAAAGAAAATCCTGGAAAGAAACCGCTCCCGAGCACCTCCGGCGGGGGCGGCGAGGCAGCCCGGTGGGGAGGGGGCTGCTTCCCGGCTTTAACTTTGTTCTTGGGCTAAAGATAAGATAATTCGCTTCACCGCAGTAGAGATGATAACGCGGCTGAGATCTTGAAGTGGTTTTTAAAGGACTTTGCAAACCACCGCCGGAGGAGGATGGTGAAGCACCCCCGGGGTTATAAACCCTGCGCACGGACAGCGCTTTTAAATCAAGCCCCGAACTTTTATTTGCTCGGGGCTCGGTTTAAAAGGACCCTCCGGTGTGGGTGCAAACGAAGTGAGGTTTATTGTTCAACGCCTGAGCGCGTCCCAGTGCCTCCCCAAAGGCCGCAGAGCGATGCAGCTGCGGACCTGTTTGGGCCAAGGCGAATTAGGAGACCGAGAGTCTGTTCAAATATAAACTAATTTACCACAATAAATTACTTAAAAGGGAGGGAGCTATAAATCTGCCCCGCTAATTTAAACACAAGGGTAAGTATTGAAGCACAGGCACAAAGTCGATATTGTGGGAAGGAGATATCGGAGGGGGGGGGGGGGGGAGGCGTTGAACGGCCTCTGCTCCTCTGTCCGCCGGGGGAATTGCTCTCCTTTGAAACGTGGTCTTTGCCCTGCGTGACACACACACCCACGCACCCCACCTCTGCCCCGGGTCAGCCAGGCACCCCCGGTGCCCTGACCAGCTCTCCATCCCTGGATAAAGTCACCCCCTGCTTCCCCGTCAGGGCTGCCCCCCTAGGGCCGGGCCACCAACACGCCTGGGGCGTGGGACGGCTCCGACCCGGCGCTCCGAGGTGACGGTGAGGGGCGACGGCGACCTACCGAAGGTGGACCTGCGGCCGGGCAAAGCCGCCTGCCTCGTCTGCAGGCTGTGCAGCACGCTGCTCTCAAAGTGTCCGGCCGTCCAGGAAGGCGGTATCTCGGGGGTCACGTAGGCGGGGTAGGGGCTGGAGTAGGACCCATTAACGGAGCGCACCAAGGCGTTGCCGTACTGCTCCCGGCCCCCGCCGCCCAGCAGCAGGGACCCCTGGTAGGCACCGTCGCGGCCCGGGGGGCTGCTGCCCGGGGGGCTGTGGGAGTAGGAGAAGCCCGACGGCGGGTGGGGGCTGCCGGCGTTGAAAGCGGCGGCCTCGCTGCTGCTCTGCCCCCAGCCCGGGGGGTTGGTGAGGTGGCTTTGGTGCGGCTCGCAGCCTTGCAGGTAGGGCAGCGTCTGGAGGACGGAGGGTACCCGGGTGGTGGGCACGTAGACGGGTGAGCCGGCCGACGAGTGGAGGAAGTTGCTGGAGTCGTGGGAATAAGCCGACTGGCCATGGTTGGGGGCGAGGGCCAGACCCTGATACATGTTCCGTCCTCGGCGGCGGCGATGGCTGCTCAGGGCCCGGCCGGCTGCGCCCCGACGGTGCCGCGGGGCTCACTCAGAGGAACCTGGGGGGAGAGCCGAGAGCTGAGACCCCGGCCGACCCCGGGAGACCCCGGCCCGGGCTCCTGCGCACCCACCAGCGCTTCCCGCGGCGCAAGCGCCTCTTCCCTGCCTCAAGCAGGGGCTGTAATTTGTGATTATATTTTTTTTCCCCCCCTTTAAGCTTTCCTCTGGTCAGCTCGTCCCGCCGGGGAAACCCGCGGCGCCGGGCAAGCGAGCGGCCCCGCCACGGCGAGGAATACCCTCGGTGAAGGGGCAGCGCCCCCGGCCCCCTCCCGCCGCCCCGCCGGGGCACTTCCAAGGGCCCGGAATTTTTTTTTAAATTTTCTTTCTTTCCTTTTTTTTTTTTTCTCCTTTCTTCCTCAAAAGTGTTTCCTTTCCCGTCTTTTCCTGAGCCCCGGGCCTACAGCGCGCCGCGGGGCCTGGCTGGCGGGGAGGCGGCCGGCGGCGGCAGGGCCCCCTCGAGCGCCCGGGCCGAGCGGGAGCGGGGTCCCAGCGGGCCTGGGCAGCGGCCCCCGACCCGAAGCAGCCCCGGTATCCCCTCTTCACCAGAGCTGCCGCTTTCATGTGAAAAAGCGGAATGCCCCTCAGGCAGGCCTCTCCGGAGGGCTCAAGCCGCGGGGCACCGAAGGAGCATCCCGCATCCCGCCCCCGGCCCCCCCCCCGGCCGCTCCCGCACAGGTACTCACATGGCAGCGGGCCGGGAGCGGAGCCGGGCATGGCCAGGTGGGCATGAAGCTGCGCTCAGACCATCCAGGGAAATCCCAGGAAAATAAGATAATAATAATAATAATGATGATAAAAATAGAATAAAGTTTACGGGGGAGGGAGGAGAAAAACCAAAACAAGCAGGAGCCCCCGGCAGAGAGGGGCTGCCCTCCCCCGGTCCCTCCCCTCCCGCCGCCGCCGTCTCCCGTGGGTGCGTCCCTGGCTGCGCCCTGCGGGGAAGTGGCGGCGGCGGCGGCGGCGGCGGCTCTTTACGGCGGGCCCCGGTGCGGCCCGGCCCACGTGACGGCCGGCGGGGTAGCCCCGGTCCCGGCCAGGATTGGGCGCCTCCCGGCAGGGGGGGGACGGGATAAGTCCCGCCGGCTCCGCTCCCGGCGGGGGGGACGCACCCGCCGGCAGGCCCCTGGCGCGGGGCCGCGGGCGCCGGAAGGAGCGGGGGCAGGATGCGGCCCCCAAGGGTGCCCCGCACCGCCCCGGACCCGCGGGCAGCAACTCTCCCTCCACCCCCCCGCCAGGCTGGAGGTGTCCGCCCGCCCCGCGGGGAGGGGTGGGGGTAGCCCCCTCCTCGGCGGGCCCCGCCGCATGTCTGGGGGTCGCTCCGCCAGCCCGGCGGGAGGCGATGACCACCCCCCCCCGTCGCCGGTGGATGCCGAGGAGCACAGCGAAAACTTTCCGGCAGGGGTTTGGTGGCAGAGGACGTGGCCTGGATGGGTTTCTGCTTCCAGCGAGCGCTGCGGCTGTGCTTTGCCATAAACCCCGTACTAACGGGGGCGAGGGGGTCTCACCAGGGTGATCCCAGCCCGCCCTGCCTTTCTCTAGCGGCCAGCGGCCCCGCCGACGCGGGGGGACACTTGCACTGCCCGGTCGGGCCGCTTCGGAGAGCAGCGCTCGGTCCCTCACCGTCCCGTCGGGGCCGGCGGGACCCCGGCTGCCGCGCTTGCGGCGGCTCCGCTCTTCCCCCGGGGGAGCAGAGGAGAGGGGCCTTCTCCCTGCAGCCCCCCGGCCCAGCGGCTCTGGCCTTGCGGCGGGGACAAAAGCCCTTTCCCCGCTTTTCCCCGTCGGTGCGACCCCGGGAAGGGGCGGCAGGAGGGGAACGAGCGCTCAGTCCCGGGGGTTACTTGGCCAGTTTAGCTCCCCCCCGGTGCCAGGCAGCCAGGCCGGTCCCCACCCGCCGCCGGAGTGAGGAAATAATTTCATCGTTATCGGGTTTTGCGTGGCGCCGGGATTCTCCTCCTCGGAGAAACGGAGGAAAAAAAGCCTCGGCGAGTCTCACCCACCGCTTGCTCCATCCACGGGCGGCCAGAGCTTTGCCGCCTGCAGGCCTCTGCCGACAGGATCGGGCCCTGCTCGGCCCCGGGAGCCCGCCCGTAGCCCAGCTGGGTGCTGCCCGGCGCTGGGGTCCTGGCGCCCGGGGGACCCCGTCCAGCCCCGGCTCCGCAGGGACCAGCGCTGCGGGAAGGGTGGGAAATTTCGGCTCCAAAATAAACTGGTGTAGGAATGCCAGCTATTTCCCTCGGAATAATGCAACGCAACTGGCTGGAGATGTATTTATCTCCTCGCGAAAGCGGCAGTTTACAGCTCGCGGGGTATCCCTGTGCCCGCAGAGCAAAAGGGGGAGGGGGAGGGAATAAAAAAGAAAACAAATGGGAGAAAAGGAGAGGGGAAAAAGAGAAAAAAATGAGGTGGGGGAGGGAAAAAAGGGGGGGGGAAAGAATAGGAAAAAAAATAAAGATAGCACTCCGGTGAGGCTCCTGCTCGGCGAGCCCCGCGGCGGCACGGGCAGAGGCGTCCCCGTGGAAAACCAGCCCTAGCCCCTCCGGGAGCGCGGCGGAGCCTCCGCCGGGCCCTTCGTTTCGTTTCGGTTGCTGGAAGCGGGGTGAAGCCGAGGGGGCGCCTGGGCTTCCAGGCGTTACAATTTCAAGGTGTTATTTTACTGTGATTTTTTTTTTTTTTTTTTTTTTTTTTTTTTTTAATGCGTGTGAGTTGCCCGGTCCGGTCTCTTCGGGCGTTCAAATAATGTAAAAACGCTGAAAGGCAACGAGGCACTGCTAAAATCCCGAGGGATTTACTCAGTGAGCACGTTCACGCCAGGGAAAACCGCCGTGCGCGGAACCTGCCCGTGGACGCGTCGCGTGTCCGTGTTTGCGCCCATCCAGTTGTTTTCGGCTGGGTGTTTTTTTGTTTTATTTTTACCATTTTTTCCATTCACTGTCTCCCCGCGGCAGCGCTAGCTCGGCTCCCGGCGCTGCCGGTGCTGCCTGGCTCTCGCCCCACCGGGCCGCGGGGACCCGAGGCCGCGGCGAGGAGCGGCGGGTCCGACGGGCGGCTCCTCCCGCCGCCGCGCAGGGCAGGTGCTCCCACACCGCGGGGGCTCGGCCCCACAGTCCGGTCCCAGGAGGGCACCGGCCCAGGCTGGTGCCACCCAGCCGGGAGGGCGGCGTGGGGCTGCCCACGCGCGTCCCGATCTCGCTGCGGTTTGGGTGTTTGTAGAAGTCGCTCTCGGCAGCGGGGGGCCGGGCGGGGGGTGCGTGGGTCTCCCTTTGAGGAAGGCCGGGGGTGGGCGACGCTTTGGCGAAGCGGGAGGGAAGGTGCCCGCGTGGCACCGGTGCCAGCGGCGATGCCCCGGCCGCAGCCCTCGCACTGCGCGCGGGGAGGTCACGTCGGGGTGCGGGACACGGGGACCCCGGGCTGTGCGGGTACCCACCCTCGGGGGCAGGCCGGGGGTCCCTGGCAGTCCCTGCCCCACCGAGGGCACCCCAGCCGTGGCAGCGGGGCCCCGGGCCCCGGACATCTCTGCCCGGGACCCAGCTCACGGCGAGGCGCAATAACCTTAAGAGAAGCACCGGGGCGGGGGGACCCCCCGGAGGAGAACACTGACCCTCTCTTTCCAGTCCCGTCCAAAGAGGGGGTAGGCGGGAACGCCTCCCGGGAGAGCCCGGTGTCACCCCGCCGGTACCCGCCGGCAGCTTTGCCCCCGGTGCACATCCCTCGCCGGGCTCACGGTCTGTTAGACGGGCTGGATCGGACCTGGCTGTGCACTTCCAAGGGGACACGACCACTTGTTTGCGAAGGTTAAGAAGGGGTCCCCGCTCCCCGTCCTCCCCGTCCCCCCCATCCAGGCAAAGCTTGGCTCCGGCTGGGTCCCCGCGGGGCCGGTGCGGCTCGGCACGGCTCCCCAGGGAGCCCTGACCCCTCCAGGTGAGGCTCCCCGGGCCGGGACAGACTGCCCGGCGCCCCGGCCCCCGGCCCTAATCCCGCTCCGGCTGATTTGTGAGTCTTGCGCGGGGGCGGACGCGTGGGAGCGACCTGCGCGGTCCCCGAGGGGGCTTTTAGCTCCCCCGCCTCCACCCCAACGAAAACCAAGGGGAAAGAAGAAAAGTGGAGAGAGGAGGGCAAGAACGTGCCCGCGCTGCTGCGCCGGGCGGGGGAGAAGCAAGGCGCACCCTGAAACCGCGGCTTCACTTTCCCCTCGGTGCATCGGGAGGCGGCAATTAATTAATCAGAACCTCTTTCCTCCCTCCGCCCCCCATGGGCTGCAGCATCCTCTCCCGGGGCTCATTGCCCTCGGGGGTGCCGGGGAGGGCGAGCACCGACGTTAGAGTGGAGCCCAGCCCGGTGCCCCGCGGCACTCGGGGGGCTCTCCCCCGGGCTGCCCGCCCAGCAGCCGGCACCGGGCTCCCCCCATCTCGAGCCTCCAGCCCCGAGCCCCCAAGCCCCGAGCTCCCAACTGCAAGGGGAAACCCATCACCTCTTTCGCCCCTTGCAGCCCTACGGGCGTTGCCGAGCCGCTTTCCAGCTCTGCCCCCGGCTCCCAAAGGAGGGACGAGCTGCCCGGGAGTACAGCAGACTCCCCAGGGGCTGCTTCCCCCCTGCCCGGTGGGCTATGCACAGCAGGGATCCACGGGAAGGCACCGGCGGGGATGCACCCGTGGTCCCCATCCCTCGGTCCGCATCACTCCCTCCCTCCATCCTGCCCCCAGCCCCTTCCTACCCAGGCTCTGAGGGGTGGGTTGGCCAGGGACCGAGCTCGGGTACCTCCTGCGGCCGAGGCCGGGCTGATGCGCAGGGTGGTGCTGGAGAGAGATGATGGGCACAGCCAGGGCTGGGGAAGGCCCCAGCCGGCGCGGGGCTGTGGGCAAGGATGGAGCTGCCCCAGCCCAGCCAGGCAGGGACAGTAGAGTTTTGTGCCTGGAGGAGCGAGGGGATGCCAGAGGGCTGTGTCTTAAAAGGGTTAAATAAACAGCAGGCTCTGCCAAAAAATATTTATCTCCTGTTGTATGCATGTGGCCATAGCCCTCAGGAAGGGGGCTGTGAGGCGGGGGTGGGAAGTATTTAAAATCTTTCCCCCTCTTAGTCCATAAGGATTTCACTGGCAAGGAAAATAAGAGGTCCCATAGAGCTGGTGTTTCCTGGTGTCCCCTACAGACCAGTTTTATGAGGATGCTTCAGTCTCAGCCATTTGTTCAGCTGCTCACGAGCCAGCAACAGCTACAAAAATCACCCTGCTTCCTTCAGTATTAGGAGGGTACAAAATGCAGACTGCAATGGGTGCCCCCCCAGGATGGGTAACTTGGCACGTACCTCCTAAAAGTGACCTTTGCTGGTGTGATTTTGGCCACAATTGTTTAAAATTCATTTTCTCTCCAGGCTGATTTAACAGAAAGCTCCAGTCCTCAGGCTGACAGTGGTAGGGCCAGTGGGCACTGGCTGGGGCTGAGTAGCCGCTGCTGGGAGCACCCTCCGAGGGATAAACACCTCTTTTTTTGCAGATGGGCAAACTGTGGTCTCTAGATTTATTTGATGCAGCAGACCCTGAGGGCTCCAACTTTGTCCCAAGCCCAAAGGACAAGGACATCTAGGCCAGGCAGGATATCCAGCCTTAGAAGGGGCTCAGCATCTCACAAGGGGTAAGGATCCGACCCCACCTGGGAAGTTTTCCAGTTTTGCCTTGGGCAGGAGCAGGCGGGAGCAGTGAGTGATTCAGGCTCTGGCCATGTGGGCATGCTGGGGGACGCCTTGTGTATACAGTTGCTTGTGCGTGTAAATGCTTGTGGGGTTGAAGCTGGAGGGCACAGTGAGCCACCAGCCAGGCAGTGAGAGGCAAAAAGCTTCTGTACTGTGAAATGGAAACTATTTCCCTGAATAAACTCGAGCCTGCATGCACTGGACTGGTGGGCTGATGCTGGCAGTGCCAGCAAGAAAAGAGCTCTGATAGGAAACCACGTCCAGAGCCTTTCCAGCTATGTGGCGTTTCCACTGTGCTCCCTTCTGCCATTGCGGGCAATAAATGGGGAAAGAGAAAAAGAAAAAGAAAAAAAAAAAAAAGGCTATTTTGGTATATTAACCTCCTTGTGGCCAGGTGAAAGGTTAAATTCACATGATTCATTGGCGGCTGAGAGACAGCACTTTGTTGCTAGGATTTTGGGGAATGCGGAGGGCTCCAGCGAAGGAGTCTCGCTAATCTTTAAGGGAGGGAGCCAGGCTCCTGTCTGACGGCTGCAGGCCCAGCAGCTCTGTGTTTCATTTCAGACTGTCACTCTCCTATCTCTCAGCTCACTCCCAGCTCCAGCTTGCTGCCAGATCTTGGGAACTGTTAACTCAGACAAATTTATAGATGGAAAAAGAACAGTTAGCCATTGTTCCTGGGGTGGGGGAGGGAGGAAAGCAAGGAGCTTCGGCCACCAAAGTCATGATGTAACCTGGTTGTTGCCTGGTTGGGAGAAACATGCGAAGGATCTTGCTCTTCCCGTGCCAGGGAAGGAAATTGGGATCATTATGTTACTGCTAAATGCTGGAGATGGGATGCTGGTGCCCAAGTCACTTGGAGACCTTTGTAGAGTATTCTGATAATATAGAATCTCCCAGCTGGACATCTCTAGGGTATGAGCTCATTTTTTTGTTTCAAGTCCTGTGATACTGGGTGTTTTTCCTTAAAGCTTCAGACTCTGGAGTCATGAGATCTAATATCAACATCAGCATTCTCATAAACAAGCGCCTCGCTATATGGGCTGCCAAGAAGAAACTGGAAATGGGGAGATCTCAAGGTTTAAAAAAGAAAAATCCAATTGGCAAATATGGAGACCTTCAGATCTGTTATTCTTTAGGAGTGCCGTGACTTTCAGGGAGCATTACTGACCTCATCTATCTGGGAGAGAAGTGAGAGACCCAGAAGTTGTTGTCCAACTGGCGCTCTGCCCATGCTTCCCAGCTGGATGCTCTTCCAACCAACATTCTTGGTGGAAAGACCCTTAGCTGGAAAATAAGAGTGTTCTCCCACCCTTGTGTTTGGTTTATAGCTTTTGGATGGTCTGTGGCTCTGAACATGGGTCCCTTTTGGAGGCATGTCTTCCAAAATTGCCCAGAGAATAGACATGCACCTTCTGGGAGTGTTTACCCCCTACACAAGCCTTCCTGCAGCAAGGCTGTACCTGTGTTACCATCCTCACGGTTTCTGTAGCCCCTTCACCATCTGGAGACATTCCTGGTTCTTCACACTTGCTCACCTGGAGGGAGGGAAGTGTGGGCAGGGTTTGGAGGACTGCGTGTAGCCTCAGGACAGGAGGAACCTGCATCGCAGTGGGATAAACCAACTGAGGTTCTTATAGTTTTAAACCAACTGCTCTGAACCCAGATTCCCCCCCCCCCCCTTTTATTATTTTTTTTTTTTTGCCATTATCTGTGTGTACAGAGTAGATGGAGGTGAGAAATTTTTGATTTAAAAAATAAATAGTGATATATTAAGCGCTTAGTAAATCCAACAACTTGAGAATCTGGCTGCATGGAAGATGGTTTCTTCTTCCAAGGTCTGAAGGGTTGCAGAAGTCCATTGTTTTTTTTTTGTTTGTTTTTGTTTTTTTAAATCAGGACACTGCACAGATTTTATTTTGAAGGCCCAGAAGGTGGCACAGTCCCAAAGCATGACTCCCCCCCATTTTACTTACTGGAGTTTTATTTAACTCTGCAATAACAGGATCAGACTTTCACATCCTATAACATTTCTGCCCAAAGTCAGCTGCGATGTTAAAGTTCATTGTCTACTTAATTTTTATATCAACAACCAGAAGTGCTTCTGTATCCCATTGCAGACTTGGTGTGAAGTTATGTACTCAAACCCCCAGCATCACACAGATGTGCGTTTATAAATACAGGTCTGAATTAATCTCTGGTGGAAGTCTCCCACTGCAGTTAACACAGATGCCCTAGGGATGAATTTGGGACACTATCTGCATTATGGGCTAATTTTCATTTTGCACCTCTCTCCTCATATATTATAAGTGTCAAAAAATAATCTTCCATGAGGGAGAAATGGCACTATGACTTCTCATAAGCAAGCTACTGAAAGGATGTGACAAATGAATGGTGCAGCCTTTCCTATCTACTAGAACTAAATTTAATGTTCCCTGCATTGCTTTGCTATGCTTAATTTTAATACACCTATGCCCAATATTTTTCCTCCCTTTGCTCATGGCATTTGCAGGCTGTGCTTTGCTTTCACAGCTTCTCTGCCACATGTGAACTGCCTTGGTTTGGGTCAGCAAATCTTCTCCTTCACCTCATGTAACTTCCCTTCCCACTTCTCTCCATCTCCTTGGCTGCATCTCTGACCTCTTCTAGCCTCATTTTTCACCTTCTCAGCCTCTCAGCCCTCACTGACTGCATTTTTCATCTGCTTTGGCATGAAAACATGGCTCCAATTAGTTGGAAAGGCAGTATGGAGCGGGAGAGGTGGAGAGGCAGCTGGTTTGGCCAGATTGGGAAGCAAAGCGCTTCTTCCTCTCTCTGGGCACGAGATGTGGTGGCTTTCATGGCTGAATGCTCTGGATTTGGGGAGAAGGAAGGGAGAGCTTTTTCCTCCTTCTCCAGACTTGCAAATACAAATTGAAGCCAGAACCTGAGCTTTGAGCCATGTGAGTTTTAGGCACGGACCATAGCTGGTACTACCCAGCTGCGTTCCCCTAGCCCAGTGGAAACCCGCTAGTGCTGTGGTCAAAGCAGCGCCTGGGGGAGGACACGGCAATGGGCCACTTGCAATCTCCTGCTCACTCTTGAGATTTTGCAGAAACAAGCTGAGCGAAGCCATGTGTTACAAGGAACCACTGGAACGATTTTAAGCGAGCAAAGATATGCAGAAGCAGAAGTCCTGGCAAGCCTTTATTCAGTTCCCCCTGGAAGGGAAGAAAATTATGAGCGTCTATATCCCATCTGACTGTACCCAGGCCAATCTCTAGGTAGAGTTTAGCCATTGTCCAACTTTTTGAAAACTTTAGCCCCACATCTGGTCAGCTGGCCCCTTCCTGCAGCCAAGTGTTGGGGTCTTCCTTTCAGGGGATGTTGGCCAATCTGCATACAATCGGCGCTGCGGGTTGAAGCTGAGGTCACCATTGAAATCGTGTGTTTCCAAGAGTTGTTTGATCAAACAGAATTTACAGACCAGGACAGTTATTGACAGGGCTGACAAAAGTGATGCCCCAATGATTTACAGTCCAGGTGTGTTGTCAGAGCAAGATATTTACCTGAGATCCCAAGAACTGTTAAAATTTAATCCCTAGAGACCTCCTCTGGCTTTTCTGCAGCATCTTGGAGGGTCACACCTCCTGGACCGTTTGAAGTCACCATGCAAATAGCTTAATGTTTAGGAACTTCCAGGGGAAATAAGAACAGATACAGTGATATAAAATGTTTTTAATGGGTATAAAATTGGAGAGGTGAACTGATATAGGATGCCCTTTCCCTTATCCCAAATGTACAATTCTCCATAATAAACCTCTTTGAATATATACACATTAGTCAGGATTATCTCTGAATGTCTAGCGGTCTAAGAATACGGATCCTGGAGACGTCAGCAGGAGGATTCATTAGAGGAGACGGCAAGTGCTTGGAAATGGGAAATGTATTCTCTTATAAACACAGCCTGCACTGGGGTTGACCTTAAGACTGAACAGAATTGGCTGGAGAGGCGGGGAAGGCAGGCAAGGAAAACAATGTTCATACGCAACCGTCTCCATTTTTTGTAACAAAACCTGTTATTGAGGTTTCTGTAACTTCTCTTCATGTTCCAAATGAAGGGAACTCTCACCCTGAAAACCGAGACCGGTGAAAAGAGAATGTCAAATCAGCCCAAGTTTACTCAGAGTGAGTCAGATTCCATAGGTTCTGGGGGTACATGATGTGCCTCCAGGCTGGATTACCCCTCTGCTGATGTGATGGAGCCTCCACATGACCACAGCATTACACATCTCTTGTCCCACAAACCAGATTATTTGTAAGAGTCTATTAAATCTTACCGACCAATTCAACTCTGCAGTACCAGAGTTCATGTATTGTGATGAATTCTGGTATTTGAGGTGAAAAGATGCTGGGAAATTTTAAAGCTCCTCTGTGCACACACTGGTGTGGCTAGTTTCCCCTTTACTACTGCCTCTCCTTGCTCTTTCATTTGCTTACTGGGCAAAACGAAAGGAGCTAGCGCCGAGTATGAAAGGAACTCAGCAAGCCAACATTGACTCCTACCTCATATCTATTAGCTGTAAATTACTTTAACATGAGTGACATCACACTTGACTCTTGGTAAAACAGTGTTAAGTTAGTGGGTAATAAAACAGCTTGACACTAATGATGGGTTCTGCGTGATAAATTACTGTCAGTGATCAGATAAGGGTTCTTGAGACTAACCTTGAACTAAATCTATTTTGTTGCTACATTTTGTGTGCAGTGTTCCGCTTCTTACCGCGGGGATTAAAGGCTCAGAGCCCAATCCTGCACCGTGCTCAGAGGCAAAAGGGTTGCTCGTGTGCAGGAGCATTTCCAGAAGCGGCTTCCAAGCATCAGGCTGCTCCCACGAGTGGAGCAGGGAAGGGTTGGCCCTAACCCTGAGAGCAGCTGTCCACTTACGCGGGCCTCACGGCCAGTCTTTCAGATGCAGGAACAGTTTCCAGCAGTGACTTAAGTATCCAAATCTCTGATATTTTTCATTCAAAAAAAAAAAAAAAAAGCATTACACAACTAAAGGGTGGATCCTGAAAGTTTCTTTTCTTTTGTGTGTTTGATATGATGGATTTCTTTATATGATGATCTATTTTGACATATGCTAGATCTGTTCTACAAACCATGGATGTCAGTGACCTCAGTAAGAATCGAGGATGCTCAGCAGCTGGCAGGATCAGGCCCTTGTTCAAAGAACTTGTTTTACTTGCAAAACTTTGGGGGAAAGCTTTATACCCAAGAGCTGGGAGCTGGCCAAAGTCAATGTAATGCATGGGATTTTGAATATTTTTTGCATGTATTTTCTTTGGAATCTAACCAGGGTGCTGCTTAGAAAAGGCTTCACAAATTGTTTTACATTGTTATTATTATTTGAGGCTCTGTTTTCATTTATCATTCAGGTAACATGCTCGTGAGATACTTTTTTCTACTACTACTTGTATAAACCATTGTATTAAAACATCTACCATCGTTCAATTTCATGCCTAATCACTGTTGTCCTGGCCTGCTTATTACAACTGGTCTAATCCTGCCATACTTGTGTGTTATAAATGGCTTAAATGAAGAGAAGTTTTCACTGTGTTCATCCAGATACCTCATTCGTCTATGATCATGACAAGAACTCATATTAAGATGCACTGGTTTTAATGCAAGTTGTAATTAATTTATCGTTCTGGAAAGTCCATAGTGAGAGAAGAGCCCTTGAGAGGACGGCTCCAGTGCAACAGTGAGGACTGTGGGGAAAATAGCTGGCAGTGTCTGGGTGTCCCATGGAACAGGGATTACTGAACCATAGGTACTACATCAGGGATGCAGTTAGCATGCTCCCGCTCTCAGTTCTTTGCTACAACGCAAAATATTTATTGGTGCTCCCAACTGAGCAGTCAAGTAATGAAGAGCCCAGAGGCACCATTTAAATTGAAATATGAATCAATCCCTGTATTAATATAAGGTTAATGCACTGTGCATGGTGAGAGCATGGTTTGCTCTCCACAAAGGGCAATCTCGAGGGTGGAGATGAGGACTGGGCTCTGGCTGTGCCCCTGGTCCCTGTGCTTGGGGCAGGTGACACAGAAGTGGGGCCGCTGGAGAAGTCACAGGCGTTCCTGCAAAACATCTCCAATGAAGCAAAATCCATTTTGTTCCATGCACTTTTCCCATTAAAACTCATTTTTTCTCAGAATTTTCTTGGCTGTTCAGTTCCATTTGAAAGGAGTGGGACTTTTTCTGCATGATTCAATGCAAAAATAATTTCTCTTGGCTTTTTGTTTGTTTGTCTGTTTTCCTCCCTATCCCATATCTTGATTCCCTCTGGAAAAAAAAAAAAAAAAGGTAAGGAAAGAGAAGGAAAATAACACTTCTGTTTGGAAAGAAAGGGAGGAGTCTGTGTGGGAGATGTCAAACAGAGCAGAAAATCCCTGGACTTTCTCCAGAAACCCCCATCCACTTGAGCTGTGGATATGATCAGTTTATCAAAACACCCTCTGGTGCATTGCTGTGAGAGAGCAGAGTCGTCCCTCCATCAGGAAAGATTTTTAAATGGTCCCCTGGTTTTATAGGGCAGAGGTGAGATTCTCATCTGTACCGCAGCCCCTGCATGCAAAGCAAGGAGGTACAAGGGGAGAGAGAGAGGGGCTGACACTCCCCACCCCGCAACATGCCCTGATGGAGCCTGGGGACACAGGGGGCACTGGGTCTGCTGCTGCCCGCTGACATGGTGCTCTAGATGGAGCCCCCTCACATTCCCAGTCACCCCAAAACTCACCCGTGCCCAAACCCTGCTGGTCCTTCTGCCCTCCACTGGCACCTGCTCCATGGCCAGACGCTGTACGGGGGGAGCAGCCTGGAGCTCTCCTGACCGGCGGTGAATTCTCTCTCCTCAGCATTGAGGACCTACTTGCAGCCTCCCAACCTTCCACCGCTCAATGCCGACCCTGGGTTCCCGCAGTGTGGATTTGTGGGCCACTGGAGACATGGAATCCGTGGCGGGAGCTGATCTGCACCCCAGATTTCCTGCAGCTCCTCCGAGCCCTGCCGCTGGGAGGGGAAGTGGCACGCCAGCAACATTTGGGCAAGATCTGCAGGCGTAGCCAGAGCTGAGGAATTCCTGCTTTCTTCCACCCTTTGATTTGCTAAGCACGACTGGGGACACAGATTTTACATCCCTGCTTCTGACAAACCAGCCCATGAATGTGTCACACACATGCTCACAGACGTGTCCAGGCTTAAATGCTTTTGTCTTCAATGTGCCCCTTTCTTTTTTCTTCTTTTCTTTCCCTTCCTTCCCTTACCAGACATAATGTAGCCCAAACCGACCAGAGACACCGTGACTACCATGATGTAGCAAAGAAACAATCTCTGGCTGGAGTGGCAGGCTCCAAGCAGCTTATCCGACAGATGCATGAGCAGGAAATGCAATATCATGTCCAATTTCTCATACCTTATTCATGACTGTTGCAATCGCAGAACACATGTAGCCCAGCGATACGCAGCCCATAATGCTTTCGGTGTGAGTCTTTTCTCTTCTCTTGCTCCAAAACAGGCGCTTTTGCTGGGAGAGAAGAGGGCTCCTGAGAGGTGCTGATTTGGCTGAGCTGAGAAATACCCGTGGACTTATGTAAAACAGCCCAGGCACTGAGAATGGAAATGTGCCCACATTTGCTTTGCTGATTAACCTTAGCTTGGGCTCCGAGGGACTTGTTTTGGAGGGGTAAGTGAGATGAGATGGACCAGAGCCCAAACGGCTCTCGCCTGCTCTGCGTGGCTGCCTCTGGGGCCCAGGGAGGTTTTTCTCTTATCCTTTTGGACCCGGATCTGATCTCACGTTTCCCCAGAAGCACCTTGTGTCCATCAAGCAGTGAAAACAGTTGATGTCATGACTTCCCTAGGCACGAGCGGGACCTCCTGTCCCTGGTGTCCCAACCTCCCCCCAGCCAGCCTTACCCTAAGCCCAGAGCAAGGATGAGAAGCCAGATTCTCAGACAGCATCACAGCACCTCGGTGCTCCCAGCCTCCTGCAAGGATAACGTTATTTATCCCCATCTCCTGTGTGCCAGGAACCTCAGCCAAGGTGCCCGAGCTGCCTCCTGCACAGGCTGTTCCCCTGCTCTGCAGGAGGAGCATTTCAAAGAGCAAGAAAAAGGTTTTATTCTGTTGAGGACTGTGATCTGGTCTGGGTGCTGGTCTGGGCAGGGTAGGGTGAGACAGCTCTTTAAGGAAGGAATTGAGACCAGTCCCATGCTGGGATCGTGGGGTCAAGCACCCTTTGGGGTTGGGTCCATATCTCCCTGACCTCTCCAACACCCAGTTTCAGCAAAAGCCTTTTTATTAATCTAATAACTTTTTTGCCTTATTGTAGTGTGCCATATTAAAAAGGATTGAGTGACAGCCTAATCCAAACGAAACTCCTCTGGCTGCAAGGGCAGGAGAGTCAGGGTTGTGCCCCACAACACAGCCCTGTGCAAGGTTACAATAATATAATCATTGAGAACTGCCGGAAAGAGGAGTTCAAAATTTTAGAAAAATCCCACCTGGGTGCATTTGTGTGGAAACATCTATTTCTGCAAGTCAGCACCACTCGCACAAGAAAAATTTAGCAAAGCTCAGCCCTGTTCACTAGTTAAAAAACTTAATTTCTGCAGTCTAACCCAAGCGGTGAGGTTTTTCTGAGTAGTGTTTGCTGTGCTTAAAAAGGTGCCCACAAGTTTAATAATAATCATTACAAAGTTTCTACATTCTTGCCCAGATTCCAGGGTTTTCCTCTAAGCTGGTTGGCCGTACTGTAAAAGTTGGTAATAAATATCTGTCTTTGGTATAATAAAAGCAATGTTTATATTCTTGACAGAATGCATTTGTGAACTTACAGTCATTAGAGATGTAAACTGAAGGCAAGAAGATAACCTCTCTCCCAAATGTTCTATTTATTTCTGTAAAGTAATTTGTATGATTTATCTTATAGACTAAGGTTTATGGTTCACTTTGAACTCCAGGTTCTTAACTCAGCAATTGCCTGTTTGGGCTGAAGCGTATAAGTGATGGCATGACCCAAAGTGCTAGATGAAAGGAAAAAGACAAAAACAAGGCAGGCTTCTGGGATTTTAACCATCATTTCTATATTCCATTGACATTTCTGGGTTAAATATTTTCCTTTAGAGGCCAATATGATCATTCCATCTGTATGCCATATCTCCCAGTGACAAGGCAAAGCGCAGAACACGGGCATCTTCAATGAGGCATGCCAGGATGTGTCCAATGGGGAATGCAAGGAGGTCAAATGCTGGTTTTAGTCATAACTCCTAGTTTACACATACTCATAAGCAAGACTGCATCTATTTCATGATTCATGAAAGAAGCATTTGATGTGGGTCTGTGTATCACTGCTGTACTGGGCTGGAAAGCCCATGTGTTTTTTAAACAGGCTTCTAAGTCATGTTCGCAAGAGATAATATTTAATTCTAAAGAGATGCAACCTTCCTAACTTTGCAAGGTCTAAAAAGAAAGTGAGAGATGTCACCTGCCCCGTTCATCCAAAACCAACAAGCAAAAGCTGCTAATGTAACAGGAAAGCTCCTGCGGCGCCCAGGTTTCGGGCAGGTGGGCACTGCAGTGATGTGCCTCGGAAGGAAAGCCAGAGCACTGGGGGATCTGCAAAACTCAGCACAAAGCGGTACTGAAGAGGTGGTGTGGTGCCGAATTTCTATTCAATTTTATATTTTTATCACCTTTTTATGATGCTGGCATCTTGTAAGAAGGCAATTGAATGTGCTTTGCTGAAGTATTTAAGGTTGGCTAAACTCTGCCCACCCCTGAGTGCGTCTTTCTGTAAATGGGAACCACGTTGTCAGGGAGAATTGCTGGAGACAGCGTGAGACCTGCTTCCCATGTCGTGGGTGCTAAAATTCGTTCCCAGGGAAGAGCTTGCTTGCATTTGGCCCCGATTTTAGCAGATTCCTAATATAAGGATGTAGTTAAACATGGCTCATTTCTCAGCATCTCCACTAGTGCCATCCGATAGGGTTAACCAATTTCTCCATCACTTAGCCTGGCAAAAATGCAAGAGACTCAAATGTGTATCATGACATGTATCAGTTTTCTTTGAACAGGTGGGAAAACTTGGAGAAGGAAGAAAATTATCCCTCATTCCCAGACCTGGCTGGAAGGTAGAGTCTATAGTCTGTATGAAACTTGAAGTATTCAAACCATTTTTCATTCCAAATCAGTGTCAAAATGTCACCTCCCCTCCAAAAACAGCTCATAACTGGAAATTTTGAACAATTGCCATTGAGAAACATCTGAACAGGTCAATAATAGAAAAAATACATTAAATATATATATGATATATATGTGAAATATATACCAGAATAAAACCAGGAAAGTCAAGCTATGACTTTTTTTGCATTCCTCCTGCATATTTCCAGAACGAGGGGGTATCTCCATGTTTTCAAGATGCTGGAGAACAAGCACAGGTGATTTTAGGCACATTATTATGCTTTGAAAAGCAATTGTGTGAACTTTTAGTTCTTCTGGGCAGCTCTAACAGTGAAATGGCTGTGAGAGCTATGCGTACATTGAGGAGCTATTTATAAAAGGTTTTGGCTTGGCATGCACGGTAAGTGTCCAGCCACCAAACTTGCCCAGGGCGCAGGGACAGCACCATCCCCTCTGGATCACTGCCATTAGGTGAGTTTAGCACCAACGCTTGTGTAGTTGTTATTTTATCTGGTGGCACCGGAGCACAGTTCAGGTCAGTAGCTGTCAGCGTCCCTGCAGAAATCCCTCATGAAGGCTGCAGGATTTGGCCTCCGGCTCTTACCCAGAATATCAGGAGAAGATGGTCTTTGTTCCGGATGGGGAGCAAAGCTGGAAGTTATTGAAGCCGTTTAATCTCTTGGCTAATCGTTTGCATATGCAATTACCTGCCTTCCTTGGCACTTCTATCTAGCCCGGCTGCATACAATTTCTGAGAGCAAGGAAGAGTTGCGTGCTAAGCGCTGGGTATATTTTGGTGCATTTAGTTATCAATATGTGGAATTCTGTCCAGTCCTGGACGTGAAAAATCCATATCTTATCTGGCCTCTGCCAGGTCAACATTACTCACAATTCAGACACCATTTACTCTGCAGGGCTGAGACCTATGTGATGCCTGGCTCTGACCAGTACTATTATTCACTTACTCTTGAGAACACTATAATTAATCAGAAATACATGTTAACACCCTGTCTTCTCTCCTCTGCCTCCATCAGAAATCCCCACCAGCCACCCAGCTTCTGAAAACCACTGGATTAAGCCCTTACTGAAGTTAATGGTAAAAATCTCAGCAGGAATTCATCATACTCGGGGTCAGCCTTCTGCTTTTTCTTGTCTCCTAAGGTAGACAGAAAGCTTGGAAAATGGGAGCAGGGTTAGGAGCTACCAGCTGCATGTGTCTGGTGTTTGCTGTGCTGGGTATGGCCCTACGCAGGAGCAAAACAGGCACTTCCCTGGAGCTGGTTTAAGTGGAG